>NW_028270139.1:135555141-136254141 GCF_037043375.1 Chiloscyllium plagiosum
ACAGGAAATAGAGTCATTAAATTCGCACAATTGAAATTCGCCTTGATTTAGGTGAAGATATCCAACTACTGCGACC
Organism: Chiloscyllium plagiosum; assembly: GCF_037043375.1. NCBI lineage: Eukaryota > Metazoa > Chordata > Chondrichthyes > Orectolobiformes > Hemiscylliidae > Chiloscyllium > Chiloscyllium plagiosum. Next base: position 135,555,218 of record NW_028270139.1, read on the forward strand.
ACGAGGACTTATAACAGCATACAAACCAACAGCCACCCTCAGACAACAACTCACCAGAACGAAGGACCCGATACCCAGCATGAGCAAAATTAATGTAGTGTACAAAATCCCATGCAAGGACTGCACAAAACACTATATAGGACAAACAGGAAGACAGCTAACGATCCGCATCCACGAACATCAACTAGCCACGAAACGACACGACCAGCTATCCCTAGTAGCCACACACGCAGACGACAAGCAACATGAATTCGACTGGGACAACACTACCATTATAGGGCAAGCCAAACAAAGAACAGCCAGAGAATTCCTAGAAGCATGGCACTCATCCACAAACTCCATCAACAAACACATCGACCTGGACCCAATATACCGGCCACTACAGCCGACAGCTGAAACTGACAACCGGAAGCGGCAGGGACAGGCCACTATAAATGCCGGAGGAAACACCACAGAAGCGCTTCACAGGAGGCTCCCAAGCACTGAGGATGTCACCTAGACAGGGGGCGAAACGTTTGCAACAAAAATTTCCAGCTCGGCGAACAGAACCACGAGCACCCGAGCTACAAATCTTCACCCAAACTTTGAAATCCAAAGCTAATATTGCAGAACTACATTGTAATTTAAAATTCATGCATTTCATATTCACTGTGATGTCACATAATTGTAATTTAAGAGTTAAATCTTAAATTCAGAAAGTAATGATAACAAAAAGACAGAAAAAGAGTTTAAAAGTGAATTTCTCAAAGTATATGCAGGGCCAAGAGAAGCCATGATATGGATGAAGATTGGTGATTGCACTGAAACTTTAAAAAAATGCAGTGTCACACTCTTTAAAAACTCTTTAAACTGAAGGAAAGAATTTTTCACTGAAAGAAAAATCATTTGCCTTTGTATCCAGCAGATGGGGCAATGGAACAATACCTGTGCTTAATGGATGGACCACTCACCATCAAGAATTTATATCAATAGATCATCCTCAGTGTTATAAACAGAAGTGAACTTCATTTTTCCACACTCTGGATTTTTTCAGGAATATATGAACAGAGAGGTGTGACAGGAAATAAGTGTTATGCTTAATGAACAAATGTTTAATATGAAATGCTGGTTAGCACTGCTGCCTCACGGCGCCAGGGACCAGGGTTCGATTCCAGCCTTGGGCAACTGTCTGTGTGGAGTTTGCATATTCTCCCCGTGTCTGTGTGTGTTTCCTCCTGGTGCTTCAGTTTCCTCCCACAATCTAAAGATGTGTAGGTTAGGTTGTGCTAAAGTGCCCATAGTGTTTAGGGATGTGTAGGTTAGGTGCATTAGTCAGGGATTAATGTAGAGTAATAGGGTAGGGGAATGAGTCTGGGTGGGTTACTCTTTGGAGGGTCCGTGTGCGCTTGTTGAATGAAGAGCTCACTGTTTCCACACTGTAGGGATTCTATGATTCAATGATTAATTGTAACATAAAAATACATCCGTTTGTAAGGAACTTGGATATGAGGTTCTTGCATTCTCCTTGTCATTGTAGGCTTTTAAACATGTATTTTTTATTTTAAAATTAGATGGATATGAGCAAAGGCTCTTAAGAATCAGAAGACTTGAAATAAGGAATAAGTGAATCCTAAATTTTGGAGAAGATTCTGGAGCAACCATTCATTCAGAAGGACTCTGATCTCTTTGTTAATCCAATCTCATTTATGGGATGCTTCACATCAAAAGAGTTTTTTTAATCTTGAAAATTAGTCTTTTCTGGAGCTCCTCAGTGCCTTTTGAATCTAGAGAGGGAGAAAGAGAAAGAGGTTTATGGATCTGCTACTTTGTAAGGCAGCAGTCCAGAAAGCTTTAGTGGATGAAAAATGGGCAGGACTGTCCATAGGACATAAGACAGTTACATTTATTACTAGTTCCTGCTTAATCTGAGTGTACTATGCCAAATGTTTTGTGGGACTGGTGTCACAAGTGGATTAGCTTAGGTAAGAGTAGCAGGTATCTCACTTGAAAGATATTAGTACAGATTTACAAATTGATACTTATAAACTACCATGAGAACATAAGAGCTAGGAGCAGGAGTAGGCATCTGACCCTTCAAGTCAGCTCCAGCATTCAATAAAATCATGGCAGATCTTTTCATGGCCTCAGCTCCACTTACCCGTCATCTCGCTGTAACCCTTAATTTCTTTACTGTTCAAAAAATTATCAATCTTAGCTTTAAAACCAACTACTTCACTGGGCAGGGAATTTTACATATTCACAACCCTCTGGGTGAAGAAGTTCCTTCTCAAATCAGTCCTAAATCTGCTCTCCCTAATATTGAGGCTGTGCCCTCTTGTTCTAGATTCATCCGCCAGTGGAAACATCCTCTCTACTTCTTTCCAATCCCTTCATATGTTTCTATAAGGCTCCCTCACCCCCCCATCAATCTCTCCTCATAAATCAACCCCCTCAATTCCGGAATAAACCTAGTGAATTTCCTCTGCACCCTCTCCAGTGTCAGTATAATCCTTTCTCAAGGAAGGAGACTAAAACTGTACACAGTACTTCAGGTATGACCTCATCAGCACCCTATACAGCTGCTTTTAAACTCAATACCTTTCGCAATGAAGGACAAAATTCCATTTGCCTTCTTAATTACCTCTTGTACCTGCAGACCCACCTTCTGTGATGAATGCAGAAGGACATCCAGGTACTCTACATAACTTGCTGCAAATTTACCATTCAAATAATAGTCCTTTTTACTGTTATTCCTACCAAATGGATGACTTCACATTTATTAACATTGTACTCCATTTGCCAGACCTTTGTCTACTCACTTAAACTATCTATATTCCTCTGCAAAGTTTCACAGTCTTCTGCACACTCTACTTTAGCCAACTCCAACTCATCTTAGTTTCATCTGCAGACTTTGACACACTACACGTGGTCCCCAACTCCAAATCATCTATATAAATCGTAAACTATTGTGGTCCCAACACTGATCCCTAAGACACACCACTAATCACTGATCGCCAACCATAAACACACTAATGTATCTCCACTCTTTGCTTCCTGTAGGTTAACTAATTCTGTATCCATGTTAATACATTGTCCGTAACACTATGCATCTTTACCTAATGCAGTAGCCTTTTGTGAGGCACCTTGTTGAATGCCTTTGGGAAATCTAGATACACTGCATCTACTGGGTCCCTGTTGTCCACCATGCTCATAGCGCTTTCATAGAATTCCAGTAATATAGTTAACATGACCTGCCTTTCATGAACCCATGCTGTTTTTGATTTGATAATAGATTCAGACATTTTCCCCATTACAGAAGTTAAGCTAACCAGCTTATAATCTTTTGTCTACCTCATTTTTTAAACAGTGATGTAACATTTGCTGTTTTCCAATCTGCTAGAATGGCCCCAGAGTCCAGGGAATTTTGGAAAATTATCACAAGTACATTTACTATTTCCACCATCATCTCTTTTATCACCCTGAATGCATTCCATCATGGCCAGGAGACTTATCTACCTTTAGCTCCATCATGATAATGATCGTTTCTCAGTCCTCACCTACCTTATAGTCTCCTTTTCAATTACTGGCATGTTATTCATGTCTTCCACTGTGAAGACTGACACAAAATATATCTTCAATGCCTCAGCCATTTCCTCATTTCCCATTACTAAATTCCCTTTCTCATCCTCTAAAGGACCAATGTTTACCCTAGCCATTCTTTCTCATTTTATAAATTTATAGAAATTTTTGCTATCTGTCTTTATATTCTGAGCTAGTTTACTCTTGTAATATATCTTACTTTTCTTTATAGCTTTTTTTTGTGGCTTTCTGTTGACCTTTAAAGTTTTCCCAATCTTCTAGTTTCCTGCTGGCTATTCCCACTTTGCGTGCCTTCTCTTTCAATTTGATAGCCTCCCTTATTTCCTTAGACACTCATGGCTGATTACCCCTTTTCCTACAGTCCTTCCTTTTCACTGGTATATACTTTTGCTTTGTAAAATTGCTTTGAAAGTCCACCACTGTTTGTCAACTTTCCCACCACAAAGCCTTTGCTTACAGTCTACTTTAGTCAACTCCTCCCTCATCCTACTTTGTTTAAGCACTGGACCCTGGTATTGGATTTTTATCTTCTCGATTTGCATCTATATTCTAAATTCAACCATACTGTGATCGCTCCTTCCAAGAGGATCCTTAACTTGTTCCTATCTGATTAACAGGACCAAGTTTAGGATAGCTTGCTCCCTCACTGATTCCATTACATACTGTTCAAGGAAACTATCATGGACACATTCAATGAACTTCTCCTCAAGGCTATCCTGAGTGAGCTGGTTTGACCAATCGACAGGTAAAAAGCTAAATCCCCCATGATAATTGCCGTACCATTTTTTCAGGCATTAGTTATTTTTTTGTTCATTGCCCACCCCAATGTGATGTTATTAGTTGGAGGCTTATCGATAATGCCTATCAGTGACATTTTCTTCTTAGAATTTCTAATTTCCACCCAAATGGATTCAATCTCATTCTCCATTTGACCTATGTTATCTTTCAGCACCGCCCTGATGCCATCCTTGAATATCAGAGCTGTACCACCTCCCTTAGTTTCCTGTCTGTCCTTCCACATAGTCTGATACCCCTGGATATTTAACTCTCAGTCGTGACCATCCTGTAACCATGTCTTTGTACTGGTGATCAAATCATACTCCGGTGCGGTGATTTGTGCAGTTAACTCATCTTCTTTGTTTCGAATGCTACGAGCACTCAGCTAAAGTGGCTTTATGCTAGTTTTTAATGCCCTTTTTTTGAATTATAGAATCCCCTATAACTGCCACTTGGCCTTTGCTCCCCACTCTTGAATGGCCCCTACACCATGGTGCAATGGTCATTTGGCTCATCATCCTCGCAGTCCTTTTCCTCATCCACAGGAAGCAAGTACGTTGTAACTGTTGGACAAGGTCAAGAGCTGAGGCTCCTCCATTCCTGAATACACAATCATTGGAGCTCACAATCTCTGGGTTGTTTTCTAGTATAAACACCATGCTAATATATTGGCCCATTAAAACAATAACAAAACTGCATTTGTCTAGCTTGAGATATTCACATCTAATTCTGTTCACTCTTTGATTGCTGACTTACGTTAGCTTGCTATCCGGCAATGCCTTGATTTTAAAATTCTCATCCTAGTTTCAATTTCCTCCATGTCAATCACTAAATTTTTCACAAACAAAAACAGAAATTCCTCGAAAGCTCAGTAGGTCTGACAGCAGTTGTGGAGAGAGATCAAAGGTAACGTTTCAGGTCGAGTAACCCTTCCTCAGAACTGATGTTACCTAGGAAAACGTTGGTCTATATGCAGAAGATCGGGAGGGGTGGGAGGAGTAAATGATAGGTGGGGAGAGAGCCCAAAGAGAGAGAGGAACAGTTGAGCAGACAAATTAGTGAATAACGATCTGGTTCGGAGGTGAATAGCTGTCAATGGGAACTGTTAGTGGCTAACAATGGTTGTGTGTAATAGCAGACTGTGTGATAACAAGGCCTTGAGTGTGGGGGGTAGGTAAGGACATGGGGCAGCTCAAGTCCTAAACTTATCGAGCTCGAAATTGAATCCAGCAGAGTGCATGGTCCCCAAGCAAAAAATGAGGTACTTTTCCTCCAGCTTGTGCTGAGCTTTGCTGGAGCACTGCAGCAAGCCTGAGACAGAGATGTTGGCCAGGGTGCAGAGTGGTGTGTTAAAGTGGCAGGCAACTGGAAGCTCAGGGTCTTTTTTGCTGATAGAATATCTCAGAGGGAAAATATTTATCCTCTGAGCTCCACCTCCAATTGTGACGTCTCATTCATCCCTTGTTTTAATCACTTCAAGATAAGGTAAATGAAAATCCAAAAGTATTTTATTAGTATGTTCAGGGAAAGAGTGGGACCCATTACACACCTTAAGTGGGAAACTGTAGGTGGATCCAAAATACATTGGTCAGGTTTTAAATGAGTACTTTACGGTTTTATTCTCAACAGAGAAGAACAATGATGGTAAAGAAATCAAGGGAGAGGACAGTGATAAACGAATAAATTATAATTGAAAAGGAAGGAGTATTAGCAGTTTTAGTGGGCTTAAAACTAGACAGGTCCATAGGCCCAGGTAAAAACAATGACTGCAGATGCTGGAAACCAGATTCTGGATCAGTGGTGCTGGAAGAGCACAGCAGTTCAGGCAGCATCCAAGGACAGGCAAAATCCGAGGACAGGCCTTGGATTTTGCCTGTCCTTGGATGCTGCCTGAACTGCTGTGCAGGTCCATTGGCCCAGATGAGATGCATTTCAGGCTGCTGTGGGAGACAAGGGATTAGATTGCAGAAACCCAGATATTAATTTTTAAATCCTCTCTGGGCACAGGAGAAGTGCCAGAAGACTGAAGAATCATTCATGTGGTACCGTTGTTCAAGATGAATAGTAAGAGATAAACCAGGAAATATATAGGTCTGTGAAACTAACATTAATGTCAGGGAAATAATTGGAAAAATATTCTGAGGGACAAAATTAATCTCCACTTGAAGAGGAAAGGATGAATGAAAGGTAGCCCCTCAAGATTGCTGGGTTATTTAATAAGTTAATAACTGATTTAATTTCAATTGCACATTTGTGTTTATCCCTTGTAACCCTTTGATTCCCCCATCAATCAAACTTGCAACTTTGAAATTACTCGATGACTCTATCTACACTTCCCTCTGAGGAGGGTACAGAAGTAAAGGAAGGATCAGGATGGCAATATTGATGTTGAAGATTATCAGAGTTCTGGAGATAGATGATATTCTAGAGAGGTCAAGGATGAATTCTATTCTGCTACAGTTAAATACAATAAAGAAGAAGTGATCTTAATAAGGCCACAACAATTGAGAAAAATATAGAGGGTAAATTTGCAAGAAAGAGAAGCAACATTTATAGAGTACTGATGATAGGGAATTTTATAAAATCCATGTTTGCTTTGAATAGCCTTATTAACAAGTTCTGCCAAGTTCAAAGATTTGTGTCTGTAAACCCTCAGAAAGCTCTGTTCCTGTATCCTATTTAAAAGTTATATTACTTAATGTATATAAATTATAATGTAATTATAATATATCTATAATGGCTGTAAATGTGTATATACATGCACCATTACAATTCCAAGAGGTGAATAGTTAGAATTTAGAGATTGCGACCACAAAGATGCATTAATGAGAAAGCTAGCTATATGCCTGAGGGAGAAATTATAGGTTCAATATAAGAACATAAGTATCTAAGAACTAGGAGTAGGAGTAGGCCATCTGGCCCAGCAAGCCTGCCCAACCACCACTCCGGTCAATATAATAATGGCTGATCTTTTTGTGGCCTCAGCTCCACTTACCCACCCCCTCACCGTAACCCTTCATTCCTTTACAGTTCAAAAAAGTATCCATCTGAGCTTTAAAACCATCCAATGAGTAGCCTCACCTACTTCACTGGGCTGGGAATTCCACAGATTTACAACCCTCTGGGTGAAGAAGTTCTTTCTCAATTCGGTCCAAAATCTGCTCCCTCTAATTTTGAGTACTGCATGCACCAGCACTCTAAACAGCTTCAACAAAACTTCCCTGCTTTTGTACTCAATCCCTTTAGTAATGAGGACAAAATCCCATTTGCCTTTTTAACTACCTGTTGCACCTGTAGACCAACATTCTGTGATTCATGCACAAGGACAATGGGGAGTGGTGACCCACAGGGCTCTGTTCTTGGGCCTCTGCTTTTTGTAGTTTTTATAAATGCCTTGGATGAGGAGGTTGAGAGGTGGGTTAGTAAATTTGTCGATGATACAAAGGTTGGAGATGCCATTGATAGTATCAAGGGTTATTGCAGGCTGCAGCGCGACATAGACAGGCTGCAGAGCTGGGCTGAGAAATGGCAGATGAAGTTCAATCTGGATAAATGCAAAATGATACATTTTGGAAGGTCGAACTTGAATGCTGAATATAGCATTAAAGACAGGATTCATGGCAGTGTGGAGGAACTTGGTGTTCAAGTGCATAAACCTCTCAAAGTTGCCACCAAGAGGATAGGGCTGTTAAGAAAGCATATGGTGTTTTGGCTTTCATTAACAGGGGGATCGAGTTTAAGAGCTGTGAGGTTTTGTTACAGCTCTACAAAACCCTGGTTAGACCACACTTGGAATATTGTGTCCAGATCTGGTCAGCCTATTATAGGAAAGATATGGAGGTTTTGGAGAGGGTGCAAAGAAGGTTTACCAGGATGCTGCCTGGACTGGAAGGCTTGTGTTACGAAGAGAGGTTGACTAAGCTCGGACATTTCTCTCTGGAGAGAAGGAGGAAGAAAGATGACCTGATTGAGGTGTACAAGGTAATGAGAAGCATAGATAGAGTAGATAGCCAGGGACTTTACCCCAGGGCAGAATTGCCTGTCGTGAGGGGTCATAATCTTAGGGTTATTGGAGGAAGGTTTAGGAGAGATGTCAGAGCTAGGTTCTTTACACAAAGAATGGTGGGAGTGTGGAATGCACTGCCAGTGGTGATAGTAGAGTCAGAGACATTAGGGGCACTTAAGCAACTGCTGGACAAGCACGTGGACGGCTGTAAGTTGAGGGGTGTGTAGGTTAGGTTGATCTTGGATTGCTGAAGAAGGGCTTATGCCCGAAATGTCAATTCTCCTGTTCCCTGGATGCTGCCTGACCTGCTGCGCTTTTCCAGCAACACATTTTCAGCTCTGATCTTGGATTAGGCTAAATGCTCGGCACAGCATCGTAGGCTGATAAGCCTGTACTGTGCTGTATTGTTCATTGTTGTATGTTCTTTATGTTCCGTAGTGAACAGAAGCTTCAAATCAATGAGGTTGGTCGTCTATCTAGTCCACATTACGACCAGCGAGTTGCATTGATTAAGAAGGGTGAGGCCAGAATGCGAATGTAGATGTTAGTGGCCCAGGATCAAGTGAGAGGGGTTGGTGATTAGATTATTAGATTACTTACAGTGTGGAAACAGGCCCTTCAATCCAACAAATCCACGCTGACCCGCCGAAGCGCAACCCACCCAGACCCATTCCCCTACATTTACCCCTTCACCTAATACTACGGGCAATTTAGCATAGCCAATTTACCTGACCTGCACATTTTTGGACTGTGGGAGGAAACTGGAGCACCCGGAGGAAACCCATGCAGACACGGGGAGAATGTGCAAACTCCACACAGTCAGTCGCCTGAGGCTGCTTGGAACTTAGGAACAGAAGACAGGAGCAGGAGAAGGAAATTTGACCCATCAATACTGCTCATCCATTCAATAAGATCCTGGCTGGTCTGACTGTGGTCTCAGCTTCACAACCTTGTTCGCTTCCCAGAATCCTTATCTCCCTAGTCTATTGCAGAAACAAATTCAATGATCTAGCCACAACTGTGTGCTGTGAAAGAGTATTCCACACATTGACACTTGCTATTTGTATACCCCAGTTGGTTACTGGTCATGCTGGGCTCTTTCCATGTAGTACAAAGACAGGTTTCCAGGATTTACAGGAACTTTTCCCTTAATTTTATTGCAGATTGCTTTCTTCAATTTGGAATGTTGCCTACTTCAAGACCAATTGGTTATTTATAACTTTCAGCTACACCATTAATGATGATATTTAGAAATTTGTTGCAAGATTGTTTTACTTGCCAACTATATTGACTGGCTTAATTTCTTGGAATGTAAAATGTTAAGGGTTGATTTGATTTGATTTTTAGGAACCAATATAGTGGAGCTCAAGATAAGTGGATATAATCAGAGGCAGGTCTGGTGGTAGAGATTTGGAAAGTTTAGAGGTTTTCCCTTTTGGAATAGGTAGTAGCAGATAAAGGGAATCTAAAACCTTGAAGCGGTCTCAGGAAAAGGAACTCATCGTTGAGGATTGAAATGAGGAGAAATTTCTTCATTCAAAGCAGTGGGAATCTTTGGTGTTCTCTACCCCAAGAGGTTGTAGTTATTTCATCATTGAGAATGTTTAAGGCTGGGATAGACAGATATCTGATCTCTCAAAGATTCGGCGATATGGAGAACCAGCAGGATTGATCGATCGGTTCATTCATTCATTTATTATTGTCACGTGCATTGAGATACGGTGAAAAGTTTTTCTTTGCCTGCTCTGTAGGCGGATGATACCACACAAAGTGCATCAGGGTAACAGAACAGAGTGCAGAATACAGTGTTATAACCACAGAGAAGGTGCAGAGAGAGAGATTAACACAATCATTTTAGAGATCTGTTCAAAAGTCTGTTAGCAGTGGGAAAGAATTTGTTCTTGAATCTATTCATATGTGTATTTTATCTTCTGCCTTACAAAAGAGGGTGGAAGAGAGTGTAACTGGGGCGGGAGAGGCCTTTCTCAGTTGCTTTTCTGAGGCAGTGGGAAGTATAGATGAAGTCAATGGATGGGAGGCTGTTTTCCATGCTGGACTGCGCTGTGTTCACGACTCTCTGTAGTTTGTTGTCGTCTTGGGAAGAGCAGTTACCAGACCATGCTGTGATGCATCCAGATAGGATGCTCTCTATGGTGCAAATATTACAATTGGTAAAAATCCTTGTGGACATGCTAAATTTCCTTAGTCTCCTGAGGAAGACTTTTTTTATTCATTCATGGGATGAGGTCATCTCTGGCCAGGCAAACATTTATTGCCCATCCCTAATTGCTCCAAGGGCAGTTAAGAGTCAACCACATTGCTGTGGATCTGGAGTCACATGTTGGCTAGACCAGGTAAGGACGGCAGATTTTCTTCCCGAAAGGACATCAATGAACTAGATGGGTTTTTTCCTGACAACAAACAATGTTTCCATGGCCATTATCAGACTCTTAATTCCAGAGTTATATTGAATTTGAATTCCATCATCTGCCATGTTGGAATTTGAACCTGGGTCCCGAGAACATTATCTGGGTCACTGCACTAATGGTCCAACAATAATACCACTCGGCAATCGCCTCCCTGGTGAGACACACTATAGTGCTTTCTTGACCATTGCATCGATGTGGGTGGACCAGGAACGATTGTTGGTGATCGGCACTCCCAGGAACTTGACGCTCTTGACTATCTCCACCTCGGCACTATTGGTGCAGACAGGGGTATGTCCTCCACTGCTTCCTGAAGCCAATGAAAAGCTCTTTCATTTTGTTGATGTTGATGGAGAGATTATTGTCTTTACACCATGCCACTAAGCTCTTTATCTCTTTCCAATCTTCTGTCTCGTCATTGTTTAAGACTGACCTGCAACATTGATGGCGTGAGAAAACTTGTAAATGGAATTGGGCAGAGTGGTATTAAAACAAACTAATGGGACTAAGGGCACATAGCCCCTGGCCCTGATGGCTTGCATCTTGGGATCCTAAAAGAGGGAGCTACAGAGATAATGAGCACATTTGTTGCAATTTTCTGAAAATCCTTGGTTTCTGGAGGTTGGCTAACTTGGTGCCACTATTTAAGAAGGGTGGTAAGGACAAGCCAGGGAACTATAGACCAGTGAGCCTGATGTCGGTGGTGGGCAAGTTGTTGGAAGGAATCCTGAGGGACAGGATTTACACGTATTTGGAAAGGCAAGGACTGATTAGGGATAGTCAACATGGCTTTGTGCGTGGGAAATCATGTCTCACAAACTTGATTGAGTTTTTTGAAGAAGTAACAAAGAGGATTGAAGAAATAACAAAGAAGAAGTAAACAAAGAGGGCAGAGCGTTAGATGTGATCTATACGGGCTTCAGTAAGGCGTTCAACAAGGTTCCCCATGGGAGACCGATTAGCAAGGTTAGATGTCATGGAATACAGGGAGAACTAGCCATTTGGATACAGAACTGGCCTGAAGGTGGTGGTGGAGGGTTGCTTTTCAGTGTGCAATCTGTGGAGTGCCACAAGTATTGGTGCTGGGTCCACTACTTTTCATCATTCATATAAATGACTTTTAATGTGAGCTTAAGAGGCATAGTTAGTAAGTTTACAATGACACCAAATTGGAGGTGTAGTGGACAACGAAGAAGGTTATCTCAGAGTACAACAGGATCTTGATCAGATGGGCCAATGAGCTGAGGAATGACATATGCAGTTAAATTTAGATAAATGTAAGGTGGAAAAACATTCTTAGCAGTACTTAGACTTGATGGTGGGGCGGCACAGTGGCTCAGTGGTTAACACTACTGCCTCACAGCACCAGGGACCCAGGTTCGATTCCAGCCTCGGGTGACTGTCTGTGTGGAGTTTGTACATTCTCCCTGTGTCTGCATGGGTTTTCTCTGGGTGCCCCAGTTTCCTCCCACAGTCCAAAGATGTGCAGGTTAGGTGAATTGGTTATGCTAAATTGCCCATAGAGTTAAGTGCATTAGTTAGGGGGAACGGGTCTGGGTGGGTTACTCTTCGGAGGGTCAGTGTGGACTAGTTGGGCCGAAGGGCCTGTTTCCACACTGTAGGAAGTCTAATCTAATGGTAAGGTCCTAGGGAGTGTTGCTGAACAAAGAGCTTGGAGTACAGGTTCATAGCTCCTTGAAAGTGGAGTTGCTGGTAGATAGTATAGTGAAGAAGGCGTTTGGTATGCTTTCCTTTATTGATCAGAGTATTGAGTACAGGAGTTGGGAGGTCATGATGCAGCTGTTCAGGACGTTGGTTAGGCCACTTTTGGAATATTGCATGCAATTCTGGTCTCCTTCCTATCAAAAGGATTTTGCAAAACTTGTAAGAGTTCAGAAAAGATTTACAAGGATGTTGCCAGGGTTGGAGGGTTTGAGCTATAGGGAGAAGTTGAATAGGCTGGGGCTGTTTTCCCTAGAGCATTGGACGCATTCGGGTGACCTTTATAGAAGTTTATAAAATCATGAGGGGCGTGGATAGGGTAAGTAGACAAGTCTTTTCCCTGAGGTGGGAGAGTCCAGAACTAAAGGGCATAGGTTTCGTGTGAGAGGGGAAAGACATAAAAGGGACCTCAGGGGCAACGTTTGCATGCAGAGGGTGGTGTGTGCATGGAATGAGTTGCCAGAGGAAGTAATGGAGATTGGTACAATTGCAACATTTTAAAGGTATCTGGATGGATATATGAATAGGAAAGGTTTGGATGGATATGGGCCATGTGTTGGCAAATGGAACTAGATTAGGTTAGGATATCTGTTAGGCATGGACGAGTTGAGCCGAAGGGTCTGCTTCTATGCTGTACATCTCCATGACTTTATGTTAGATAAACTGTTAATGTGACATCCTTATTCAAAAAGGGAGGAAGGCAAAATATGGATAACTATGCCAATTAGCCTAACATCTATCATTGGAAAAGTTTGGAATCAATTATTAAGGAAGTAATAGCAGAATATTTGGAAACACATAATCTAATCAAGAAAAGTCAGCATGGGTTTATGAAAGAGAAATCATGTCTGACTAATTTATTAGCAATTTTCAAGAAATTTTGTAAAACCAGAGTAGATAGAGGGAGCCAGTAGATGTGTTATATTTGGACTTCAAGAAGGGATTAGACAGAGTACCTAACAAAAAATTAAGTCATAAGAGTCCACAATGTTTAAGCTAATATAGAGTCATAGAATCATCGAGATGTACACATCTTCGGTCCAACCCGTCCATGCCGACCAGATATCCGAACCCAATCTAGTCCCACCTACCAATACCCAGCCCATATTCCTCCAAACCCTTCCTATTCATATACCCATCCAAATGCCTCTTATATGTTGCAATTGTACCAGCCTCCACCACTTCCTCTGGCAGCTCATTCCATACACGTACCACCCTCTGTGTGAAAAAGTTGCCCCTTAGGTCTCTTTTATACCTTTCCCCTCTCACCCTAAACCTATGCCCTCTTCTACTTCTACTGGACTCCCTGACCCCAGGGAAAAGACTTTGCCTATTTACCCTATCTATGCCCCATACACCAGCTCCTCAGCCATGCATTCATCTGCTCTATCCTCCTATTCCTGCCCTCACTAGCTCGTAGCACCGGGAGTAATCCAGATATTACTACTCTTGAGGACCTCCTTTTTAAATCCTTGCCTAACTCTCTGTAATCTCCCTTCAAAATCTCAACATTTTCCCTTCCTATGTTGTTGGTTCCAATGTGAACAATGACCACTTGCTGGTCTCGCTCGCTTGTGAGAACATTCTGCACCGTCTCTGAGATATCCTTGATTCTGGCACCAGGGAAGCAACACACCATTCTGCTTTTTCGCTGCTAGCCACAGTAACGTCTGTCTGTACCATGGACTAGAGAATCCCCTAACACAATTGATCTCTTGGAACCCAACGTACCCCTCGTTGCATTAGAGCCAGTCTCAGTACCAGAAACTTGGCTGTTCCTGCTACATTCCCCTGAGAATCCATCACCCCCTACATTTTCCAAAACAGCATACCTGTTTGAAATGGGTATATTCACAAAAGACTCCTGCACTAACTGCCTACCTCTCTTACCCTTCCTGGAGTTAACCCTCCTATGTGACTGTATCTGAGACTTTCTCCCCTTCCTATAACTGCCATCCATCACATACTGTGGCTGTTGCAAATTCCTCATTGCTTCTAACTGTCTCTCCAACCAATCCATTCAATCTGATAAGATTCGCAGCCAACAGCATTTATGGCAGATATAATCTGCAATAACCCTTAAACTCTCTTTATACTCCCGCATCTGACAAGAAGTACATATCACTCTATTAAAGGCCATTTTTGCTCCTTCACAATCTATAGACCTAGAAAATAACACCGTCTTATTCCTCTACAAACATGGATAGAGAATTTACTAGAGAACTGGAAACTAGTGGAGATTAGGGTTCTTTTCCAGGATGGCTTCACAGGAAACTGTGAACTCCACAGGATCAAGGGGACAAATGGCCCACTCCTGTTCTTATTTCTTATGGTGACTCTCAAATCCTCTTGTCTCACTCTAATTTTCTTGAGTCTCTCACATATATGGGGATGATTGTAAGATTACAGCAAGCGTTTCCATTATTTCCACACCTGCTTTCTGTTATCATTTGAGATGCAAGCTCCCTGAATGAGATTATGTATTCACTCTTGGGGAATTCTTATTTTATGCCTTTGGAATGCTTACAACTAGCAAGGGAACTTCCTCAGTTAGACTGGAGATGCTGAGTCAAGCCACGATATGAGAGACTGGAATCAAAGCAACTGGTTCTTTTCCCTGAAGTAAATTAATGAGTGGATTTTATGACAATTAGTTCTGTAGTTTCCATGATTATTTTTCCTGGTGTCAGGCCTAGCCTTAGAACAGGTTTGCTGAACTCATTTTCATCACCAGGCATGGATTTTAAACATTCAATGTCAAGTCTGTTCACCCAGTACCATGATGTGGAGGTGCTGGTGTTGTACTGGGGTGAGCAAAATTAAAATATCACACAACACCAGATTTATTTGCAAGTCCAAGCTTTCAAAGCTACAGTTTACTATAAATTCCGTGTCCTATGATCCTGCCCCACTCGCTATCTGATGAAGGAGCAGTGTTCCGAAAGCTTGTACTTCCAAATAAACCTGCTGGACACAACCTGATGTTATGTGATTTTTAACTTTGTACACCCAGTACCATAACTAATTAGCTTCCATACCTGCTTTAGGACATTTTCTCTGATCGCGTAAATATCCATACAGAATAATATTTTTAAAAGTAATTGGTATTAATGGTTTTCACGACAGTGAAAGAGGTTTTATTTTCAAAGAACAAGTCTGATGTTTTATGACGTCATGTCTTGTAAGGAAGCTTTTGTGTAGGCAAGATTAATGGAATCAAACAAAGTGAACATGGTCTTGTGAAAAGGAAATCATGGTTGACAAATTTTCTTGAGTTCATTGAGAATATAAGAGACAGATTTGATAAAGGGAACCCACTAGATGTGGCATATTAAGATTTCCAGGTGGCATTCAATAAGGTGTCACACATCTTGCACAAGATAAGAGTTCATGATACTAAGAAATTATTGGCATGAATTGAGGATTGGTTAACAGACAGATGACAGAAAGTTAGGATTAATGGATCATTTTAAGCCATAATTAGTGGAGTGCCAAAAGATCATTCCTCTGGTCTCAATTACTTACTATCTGCATTAATGATTTGGAAGAGGGAGCAGACTGTAATGCATCCAAATTTGATGACGATACAAAACTAGGTAGGAGAGCATGTTGTTATAAGGACATAAGGAATCTGCAAGGAGTTGTAGATTGATTAATGAGTGGAAAATGTTGGCAGATGGACTTTAATGCAGGAAGATGTGAGGTCATGCATTTTAGTAGGAAGAATCAGAATATTACTTAAATTGGGAGAGATTCCGAAAAGGGATTCCAAGGGATCTGGGTGTTCTTGCGCATGAAATACAAAAGATTATCATGCAGGTGCAGCAAGTAATTAAGAAGGCAAGTTGAACTTTGGCCTTTATCGCTCAAGGGTTTGAGTTTAAAAATAGGGAAGTTTTGATACAACTATACAAGATGTTTGTAAGGCAGCACATGGAATACTGGATACAGTTGTGCTGTCTACATTTAAGAAAGGATATATTGGCATTAGAGGGTGTTCAGCAGATTCTCCAAGCTGATTCCTGGGATAAAGGAGTTTAGAAGAATGAGGGGTGATCTCATTGAAACATACAAGATTCTGCAGGGGCTTGACAGGGTAGACTGTGTGAAGATGTTTCCATTAGCAGGTGAATCTCAAATCACAGACATAGTCACAGACATAGTCACCGAACAAGGGGACACCCATTTAAAACTGAGGTGTAAAAGTATTTCTCCCTCCAGAGAGTTGTGAAGGCTAGATCACTGAAAATATTTGAAGAGGAGGTAGCTAGATTTTTGAAATATCAGGAAGTTGATGACTATGCTGAGTTTGCATGAAATAAGAGTTGATCTTACAGAATGGTGAAGAAGGCTTCAATGGACAAATGTCCAACACCTGCTCCTTATTCTTATATTCTTATTTCACACAGAATTCAACATGTGGTCTCATCAATATAACCTTAGACAGCTGAGACATCTCCTGACTTGCCTTTTCATCATTTTCTGCCATTTCTTATATTCTGTGCAAACGCCTGACCAGCCACTCATCTTTGCCAAATGAAAAGATGAGAAGAGATGCCAAATAAAGACATCCCTAATTCTTTCAGAATTGCTGTACAATATGGACCTAGCCTATATTAAGAAGTGGGTTGCAGTTTGACGGTACAATAATCCATGCAGAAGAGAGAGCCAAGGTGATGCTGTTAACAATTGATCATTCTCATTTTGTGTTCAGTCATTAGTCAGTTTCAATTTCAATAACAATCTTCCATACAATTCTCTCTAATCAATTGACATATATGTGTTGAAATGATCAGTGGAGCAAAGGCTTGCCAGTTAACATTCTTGATTGTTAATTCTCTAAAATTTAGTCCAGTTTCCAAGTGATATCTTGATAACATCTCACACTTTAAACTAAAGAGGCATTCCAGGGTGGAAGGTGGGATCGAAGGCTTGCAGCATGTGGAAGAGACAGACGATTATAGAGCAGCTGAGGACATGAGATTCCAAATGCGAGGGTCTGAATGCTCTCCTGCCGATGATGGGTTAAAATTGGAAGAGTTTGCATTGCTAAAAAGATATCACTGGAGAAGAGTGCAGAGACACGACATGGTACAAAACCATAGCGGGCTTCAGGTGAGACTTCAGGCAATACTAAACAAAAGGTCGAAAGTCAGCCTCTTATGTTATAACTTATTCCCAGGATTTTTTGGTGTTTGTAACCCAGTTCATTATCATGTACTTTGGTAGAATTTCTGATTCCACCAGCAGGAGGTGCCCTAGATTCAATTTTAAAACCAACATTCAAAACTAAGTGAAGAAAATTAAAGGGCCAAAAATTCCTGCCCATTTCATTTTGACAATATTTTGTGTTTTTAGTTGTGGTGTTATTCTGACATTAATTTTTGATCTTGAATATTAAAAGAGCTGGAAAGGTACAGCACTTGGTCTTGTTCAAGGAAGCTCATTCAGATATCTGAGCTTCTCAAACTGACCAGGTTAAAATTCCCTGCCTGAGCTCAGCTGTGTCGCAACTGTTATTTTTTTGGAGATCCGAAATAACTGCTGGCAAGATTCACATGTTCACATTGGTTTCTCCTTCGTCCTATACCTCTAGCGGTCCCATCAAGTTTCTGTCACCTTCCTTCTGTAAAATGTGAACTGCACAACGTTGTTCAATCGCTGCCTTTTCAAAACAAGCAATAGCTTCAGAGTCACTTCTATCAGTGATCAATATAAGACCTTGACATCATTCAGTTTAACACTTAAATGTTTCCATAATGCATGAAGACTATCCTGAAGTGTTTGACTGAGGTGCACTCAATTTCCTAGATATTCACCATTGTTTAAAAATCTCACTGTACCCATATTCCATCCTGCCCTCTCTAGAAGTAATGAGATTCTCTATCAGGATGTTTCACTCAATGTTCCTCCTCAAACCAGCATCATGAAGTCTGATTATCTCATTATGTACACGACACATGTCTGTGGGACCTGCCAATGTGCAAATAAGTTGCCATTTTTCCCATTCTTGACCACAGGAATGCTTCAAAAGTGGCTGTGGAAAGTGTTGTATCATTGTAAATTTCTGCTTCCTGTTCCCTTGTGCCTCTGGCTCCATTCATCACAGTCACATGGATACTCTGCTCCACTCTGTCCTCAATCGTGTACCTGCTCCCCCATGACCTCTGTTCCCTTATACACACACTCTACCTTTTAACATTGCCTTGTAAAGTATCTTGAGATGTTTCACAGTGCGTGCGGTGCTCCTTGAATTGCTCTGGACTCACAGACACCTTCCTCTAATAGAAT
Source organism: Chiloscyllium plagiosum (assembly GCF_037043375.1). Lineage (NCBI taxonomy): Eukaryota > Metazoa > Chordata > Chondrichthyes > Orectolobiformes > Hemiscylliidae > Chiloscyllium > Chiloscyllium plagiosum. The sequence goes on from NW_028270139.1 coordinate 135,574,019, forward strand.
AAGGGAAACCGTACTGAGATTCACCCCAAAATACTGAACATTTTATTTGAGATTGCTGCTTATTAAGACACCGTAAACTGCTCTCTTGATCACCTCCCACCAATTATTCAATCAGCTGATTTCATCTGAAGTAACACTGGGAGATTGAGTTCTTCCCTCACTGTTTGAAAATCAATGTTTTCTGATGTGAAAGGATAATATCTTTTTTTTAATTCAGAATGTTCACATATGGAATTGTTTGTCTGGTGTGTACACTTTGAACTTGGCAACTTTTAACATTTTCCCTAACCTTTTGGTTTGTACCTTTTATGTCTTCTGTTGGACAAAGGTGTTCAGTTAGTATGCTCCATGATAGCGCTTGATTTGGGAGATTAAGGGTTCAGGCCCTATTCAGGAATGCAGCCCCAGATGATGGTGGATATTTCAAAAAGATAATGAAGGCTGTGTGATATATTTGCAGAGAAAATACACCGAGCTGGTATAATTGACTGTACCTTCCAGGATCTGAAACAAATCTCACCAGCTCTAAAAGTGGCTTTGCAAATTTGAAATAGTTTGCACAAGTCTGCCTGTCCCAGAACCCACCCCAATTCCTCGGAAAGTCTGATGCTCTCCTGAGTACACCAGTCCTCCAGCCACATCTGTTTGACCCAAGGATTTCTCACCAATGGGTTACTGTCTGTGTGGAGTTCGCACATTCTCCCCGTATCAACGTGGATTTCTTCTGGGTGCTCCGGTTTCCTCCCACAATCCAAAGATATGCAGTTTAGATGGATTGGCCATGCTAAATTGCCCATAGTGACCAGGATATGCAGGTGAGGTGGGTTAGCCATGGGAAATGCAGGGTTACAGGGATAAGGTGAGTCTGGGTGGGATGCTCTTTGGAGGGTCACTGTAGACTCAGTAGGCCAAATGGCCTGTTTACACACTGTAGGAACTCTATGATTCTATGACTCTTTTCCTCACCAGCACATAGCACTTGGAGAGGCTTTTATTCATTTTGGGACCTGAGCTGCCACCTTGAACTGCTGCAGTCCAACTGCTGTAGTAGACCCACAATGCCTTTAGGGAAGAAATTCCAGGATTTTGAGCCAGTGACAGTGAAGGAACGGTGATATATTTCCAACTCAGGATGGGAATGTCTTGGAGGGGAGCCTGCCAGGGTTGTTGCCATGTACCTGCTGCTCTTGTCCTTTTATATGGAGGTGGTTGTGGGTTTGGAAGCTGCTGTCTGAAGATCTTTGGTGAACTTCTGCAGTGCATCTTATAGATAGTGCACACTGCAGCTACTGAACTTTGGTGATGGAAGGAGTGGATATTTGTGGATACTGTGTCAATCAAGTGGGCTGCTTTGTCCTGAATACTGTCAAGGTCCTTGAATTTGGTTGGGGCTGCACTCATCCAGGCAAGCGGGGAGTATTCCATTACACTCCTGACATGTGACTTGCAGATGATGCACAAGGTTTGGGGAGTCAGGATATTAAAGCCAGTTTATTTGTATGGCTAATCCAATTCGGTTTCTGTTGATTGTGAGAGTGATGTCACTATTTGTTTGTGTGAGAGAGTAATGTCTCTAATGGTTTGTGAGAGAGTGATGTTTCTCTTGGAGTGTGTGAGAGTGATGTCTCAAGAGTGATGTCTCAGTTGGATTGCGAAAGAGTAATGTCTCTCTCAGAGTGGGTGAGAGTGATGTTATTATTGGATTGTTTGAGGGAGATGCCTATCAAATTGTGAGAGTGATGTCTCTATTGGATTGTATGAGAGTGATGTCTATATCAGATTGTGAGAGAATGATCTCTCTATTGGAATGTGTGAGAGGAAGATCTCTCAGACTCTTTACCTTAGAATTATCAATGATTTGCAGCAGAATGTAGGAGGCCTATCAGTAAGTTTGCAGATGACATAAATATTGGGGGAGTTGCTGATAGTGGGGATACAGCAGGATAGAGATAGACTGGTGTTTGAGCGCAGAAATTGCAGATGGAGTTTAATCCAGACAAATGCGAGGTGATGCCTTTTGGAAGATCCAGTGCACGAGGGAAGTATACAGTAAATGACAGAAGCCTTAGTAATATTAATGTACAGATTAATCTAGGCATACAGTTTCACAGTTCACTGAAAGTGGCAACACAAGTGCATAAGGTGGTCAAGAAATCATACTGTATGCTTGCCTTCATTGGTTGGACCATACAGTATAAAATTTGAGTGTAGCTGTGTGGAACTTTAGTTAGGCTACAGTTGGAGTATTGTGTTCAATCTGGTCACCACACTACCAGAAGGATGTGGAGGCAATGGAGAGGACACAGAAATTGTTTATCTGCATATTGCTTGGTTAATAGCTATGAGAAGATATTGGACAAATGTGGTTCATTTTCACTTGAACATCAGTGGATGAGGGCTGACCTAATAGAAGTTTACAAAATTAGGAGAGACATGGATAGAATGAGTAGTCAGAGTCTTTTTTTCTCAGGGTAGAAATGTAAATGACCTGGGGACATAAGTTTAAGGTGAAAGTGGGAAAATTTAAAGGAAAATTAAGAGACAATTATTTTTTTACCCTAAGGGTGGTAAGTGCCTGGAATGTGCTGCCAGAGGAAGTGGTACAGATGAATACAACAATAGCTTTTAAGAGGCATCGTGACCAATACACAAAAAGGCAGGGATATAGAGATATGGACCACATAGAGGGGCAAAAGAGTTTTAGTTTAGAAACGTGTTCACTGTTGGTGTAGTCTTGATGGGCTGAAGGGTCTGTTCCTGGGCTGCACAGTTCCCTCTCTCTCACTCTCTCACATAAGGGGAACAGCTGCTTTTTCTCCATTCTCTCTGTGCCCCTTATGTTCTTTTACACCCCTCTCTATCAGGTCCTCCCTCAACTTTATCAGGTCCTCCCTCAACTTTCTCTGTTCCAAAGAAAACAAAGCAAGCTAATCCAGTTTCTCTTCATAGCAGACATTCTCCATTGCAGCTCACACCTTGGTGAATCTCCTTCACATCCATTCCAGTGCAATCACATCCTTCAGATACTATGGCAACCAGAATTGCACACAGTCCTCCAGCTGTGGCCTCATCAAATTCTTATCATCTATGCCTCAACTAATAAAGGCGAATATCCTATATGCCTTCTTTTTTAAATATATTTTTACAAAAAAAAGGAACATTTTTCTTTTGAATATTACAACAAATTCAAAACCAAACAATTCAAACCGATAGTAAAACAAACCTGCTAATAACATAAATAAATATCAACTAATAACTAAGCTAAAAAAGAAAGTCTTAACAATAGTAATAATGATAATAACCATAATGCAGCTCAGCAAGACAAAGCAATAGCCCTCAATCATCGAGCGCTTAAGTTTATATATATTGATATGTCCATTGTTCCTCCCCTCTGGATACCAGATTCATTACAATAGAATTGCCATTGCTATATAAAGTGTCTTATTAGAATGGCGGACAAATCTGTACCCAGGTAGTCAAAGGAGCGGCCACGTCTTTTTAGAAATTTATAAATCGCAGTTTTATAGGGCACCATACTCATAAGAAAGTTCAAGGGGATGTGTTCCATGCCTAGTTTATGCCAGCCCGCCAGCCCCCGGGGATTCTACGACACCCATCCTAATAGAATGTTCTTTCTGGCACAGAAAGTGAGGATACAAAAAAATCCTTTTTTTGTGTGTATCTAATGAAAATGAATTAATGAGGCCAAGAAGAAGACATACCGGGTCCTTCTCCACCTCCACCCCCAAAGCCTTCTCTATTTCGCTTACCACAGAGCTCCAGTATGCCTGCAGTCTGTGGCAGGACCAAAGACAATGAGTAAGCATGTCCAAGCTCACTTTACATTTAGGACACATTGGAGGTGCTCCCGTTTTAAATTTAGCTAGGCGGTCTGGGGCCAGGTGGACCCTGTGGAGAATCTTCAGTTGCAAGGCCTCAGTCCAGTTGCAAATCGAGATCCTTCTTGCATTTTCCCAGATATCCTCCCATATTTCAGAAGAGATCTCAACGTCCAACTCCCTCTCCCATACCTTACAGAGCCGTTCGGTCTCATCCGAGGGACCCTCTCCCAGTAGATGATAAGTGTTGCTAACAGATAATTTATCCTCAGCACTCAACACCCTCTTCTCCATGTCAGACTTATAAGGGTCAGTTAGGAGTGTGCTCTCTTTTTGTATGGAGTTTCTAGTTTGAAAGAAACGAAAGAGGTCCCTACTGGGCAATTCATATTTCCAAGCCAACTGGTCAAAGGACATCATTATGTCCTCTTCGAATAAATCACCCAGGCAAGACACACCCCTAGCTGCCCATAGTTTAAATCCAGAGTCCATCATCCCTGGCTGAAAGCCCGGCACACCAACTATGGATGTCAAAAATGATGCTTTGGCAATATTGCCCTCACCCTGATGCATTGCCCTCCATGCCTTGCTTTGACAATATTCCTTAACTGTTCTCATTCTGTCTAAGAACAGCAGGCTAATAAGGGGGCATCTTGCCTGAGATGCTTCAATGTCCAACCAAAGTGAGTGAGGGTCCTCCCAGGCCCAATCATTCAAGTAAGATAGCAACGAGCTTAACTGATAGTTTTTGATACCTGGGAGGTCCACTCCTACCAGCCTGTTAGGTGACTGCAATTTAGTCAATTTAATTAGGGGCCACTTGTGACACCAGATAAAAGAAGTAAACCAGCCCTCAGTCTTCTAAATATTTGCTTAGTAAAAAGCAGAGGAAGCATTCACATGGGATACAACAGGCGGGGCAGAATGTTCATTTTAATGAGGGCTATCCGACCTAACCAAGAGATCAGAAGCACTTCCCATCTTTGAAGGTCCTGCTTGATTCTTTCGCATAAAAGAGCAAAATTGGCTTTAAATAGCTGATCAAAAATGGGAGTAATAAATATACCTAAGTAGAGAAAGCCCTCCTGCGACTGTCTAAAAGTGAACCGAGATCTGCCCTCAGGATCTCAGGAGATCACCCATGGGCGTGGCCTCTGACTTCACAAAATTTATCTTATAACCTGAGAAGCCATCAAATAGATTGATACATTGTATCAGGTATGACACTGAGACCATTGGGTTTGATAAGCAGACAAGAATGCAATCCGCATACAGTTCAATCTTATGTGACTTTGTCTGTACTTGTGGAGTGGTTCTACTGGGATCCCTGTGTATTGCCTCTGCCAGCTGTTTGATCACCAATGTGAAAAACAATGGTGACAAGGGACTGCCCCGACAAATATTAAAATTGCTTGATCGTACACCATTGGTGAGTACTGTGGCAAGAGGATCACTATATAAAACCTCCACCCACTGATGAAGGACTCTCCCAGGCCAAACCGCTTCAAAGTATGGAAAAGATATGGCCACTCGACCCGGTCAAATGCCTTTTCCAAATCTAAGGAGATCACCAGTCCCTGTTCCGATCACTGTTGACATACTTGGATCATGTTAAGTAATCTCATGACATTATCCATCAATCTGCGACCTTTTATGAACCCCATCTGGTCCTCCATAATGATGGAGGGCAGTACAGTTTCTAGCCTTAATGCCAGAGTCTTGGATAGGATTCTGAAATTGACATTCAGGAGTGAGGTGGATCTATAGGAAGCACAGTCCTCTGGGGTTTTCCCATTTTCTAAGAATGAGAGAAATGTTCACCTCTCTTAGAGATGGTGGAAGGAGGCCACGACTATGTGAGCCATTAAATGCCCTAAGCACGGCCCTGACATATAAATTCCTTATAGAACTCACTGGGGAGCCCATCAGGACCTGGCACCTTTCCATTCTGGAGTTGCCTCATAGCCTTCTGCACCTCTTGCTCTGACAATGGGGCATTGTGGAGAGACTCTTGTTCAGGGGTCACTCCCAGAAATTCCAAAATCTTAAAAAAAGACTCCATCCGAACCCGCCCACTCTCACACCTTTCAGACTGATATAATTCAGAGTAAAGTTTTTGGAATGCTGCTTTAATCCTTTTAGAATTGTAGGTCAAATTTCCAGTGACCTCTCTGATTGAGGTAATGGCCTGGGGGCACTCTTTTTCCTAACAAGGTATGCTAGGTACTTGCCCCGCTTATCCCCATGCTCAAACAGCCTTTGACTTGCAAATGTAAGCTCCCTCTCAGCTGTCCATGTGAGCATGGAGTTCAGTGTAGACCGAAGCACCATGATTCTCTGCAGTTTAACCAGCGAGGGCCTGTCAAAGTCTGCCTTTTCAGCTACTTTCAGACGCACCTCGAGCAAGCTTTGCTGCTCACCTATCTGTTGCTTCTTAATGGCTGAACAGGAAATAACCAAGCCCCTATCATAGGCTTTAGCTTTTTCCCAAAGGATGGATGGGCAACTGGCTGAGCCTGAATTCATTATCTGAAAAAGCCCTGAACTCAGTAGAAAAGAATTCAATAAATTTGCTATCCTTGAGGATGAAGGGGTCCAGTCACCAGTGCCTCAAGCCTACCACAGTATCCTTACTCTTAACCATTAAATACACCGGGGTGTGATTGGAAATAGTGATATTGCCAATTGCACATGACACTACTGAGCCCAGACATGCTGCGGGGATCAGAAAAAGATCAGTCCTGGTATGGCATTTATGTGGGTTTGAAAAGAATGTGAAGTCCCTGCCAGTAGGGTGAAGGTGCCTCCAAACATCTGCCAGCACCAATTTAGCACACAGATCCCTTAAAAGTTTAGATCGCAAAGAAGATATCAATGGGACTTTGGGCAATCTGTCTACCATAGGGTCCAAGAGACAATTGAAATCTCCTCCTATGATGATATGTTGAGATGCAAGGTTAACCAGTCTAGAAAGCGCGTCTGTCGAGAATTTAAGGGGGTGAGCCAGGGGACAGTAAACATTTAAGATCCCATATTCTTCCCCATGTATCAAAGCTTTAAGGATTATAAATCTCCTGTGTGTGTCTTTAATGCACTCTAATAACTTAAATGGGAGATTCTTTCTAACTAAGATGGCTGCCCCTCTACTCCTTATATTGAAAGATGAAGAATAAACCCAGTCGTACCCATTCTGTTGCAGCTGTAGCCCGGCACTCGAACTCATCTGTCCTTTTTCCCAGGTTTTGCAGCATGGCGGATACAGGAGACAGCTTCTCTACAATCTTTTCCTGGATCTGCCTCCCCAGGACCTTGTGAGATTTGGCCAGTGCCTCAACCAGGGTCTGGTGAGTAAGCAGGACCGCTGCTTCATAGGGCTGGGCCGTGGCGCCGACCCAGAGCGAGCTTCCTCCTTGCTTAGGCCTCATCCAAGTGTGTTTCTTGTAATAAGGCAACATCCACCCTCTTCCTTTTAAGGCTGGAAAGTACCTTCTTCCTCTTGACAGGTGAATGACTCTCCTTAATATTCCAGGTGCACCACTTAAACACATCCTTAGCCATAACCTTCTATCGCACCACTTAGACTCCAGAGACGAAGAACCCGAACTCCATATCGCTGAGCTTTAATGCACAATAATTCACAAAACCCAAAAACTACACAGACTAAAATAACTACAGCCAACAAATCTGCAAAACTTACAAAAACTATGTATAGCAAAAACAGAAAAACAAAAAAATCGCCAAAGGCACTGATTGGAGAAATTTACCCCTCCATTTAAAGGGGACACCCACACATCCAACAACTGTACTAACCATCCCAACCGCTCTCTCAACTCCTACCAGCGAGGTTAATGCCACATACTCTGACCACCCAGTAGAGAAAAAAAACACCCAAAAGCAAATTAAATACTATAAACAAGTAAACTAAAAATAAATACTTCACCCATCCCTTAACATAACATAGAAATTAAAGATAAATACTCTATCATTCCAGACCTCATTTCACGCAACTTATTACCAGAAAGGAGACTCCACCAAATCCATTTTAAAGAAGAGCAAACCCGAACAGCTCTGTCCTCTATGCTTATTCAGCTGTTTGACTTAAGTCAACATGTCCGCAAAGTTCTGGCGAGTTGAACAAATGTATGGATCTATTATGATTGATCTGAAGCACCGCTGGATCTCAAGCTCTCTCAATTTCCTCTTGACGCCATCGTAGGACTTCCTTTTCTGGGCCACTGCTGCCAAGAAGTCCTGAAAAATCATGACCCTGGATCAGCCACATACCAACACCCTCAGTCCCTCCCCTGGGCTATAGAGGCTTCCATGACCCTCTGCTTGTCCTTAAATGATGGAACCTCACCAGGACAGGGTATGAGTGCTGATCCGCACCTGCCATTCATATTGTGATCAGGTAGGCTCTTTCAATTGTTATGCTTCCCTTCTCAACCTCCAAACCAAAGAATTCCAGGAACCGTGAACAAAATTAGGGCGCATGGTATTGGGGGCAAAGTACTAACTTGGATTGAAAGTTGTTTGGCTGATAGGAAACAAAGAGTAGTGATAAACGGCTTCATTTCGGAATGGCAGGCAGTGACCAGTGGGGTACCGCAGGGATCAGTGCTGGGACCACAGCTTTTTACAATATATGTTAATGATACAGAAGATGGTATTAGTAATAACATTAGCAAATTTGCTGATGATACTAAGCTGGGTGGTAGGGTGAAATGTGAGGAGGATGTTAGGAGATTACAGGGTGACCTGGACAGGTTAGGTGAGTGGTCAGATGCATGGCAGATGCAGTTTAATGTGGATAAGTGTATGGTTATCCACTTTGGTGGCAAGAACAGGAAGGCAGATTACTACCTAAATGGAATCAATTTAGGTAAAGGGGCAGTACAAAGAGATCTGGGTGTTCTTGTACACCAGTCATTGAAGGTAAGCATGCAGGTACAGCAGGTAGTGAAGAAGGCTAATAGCATGCTGGCCTTCATAACAAGAGGGATTGAGTATAGAAGCAAAGAGGTTCTTCTGCAGTTGTACAGGGCCCTGGTGAGACCACACCTGGAGTACTGTGTGCAGTTCTGGTCTCCAAATTTGAGGAAAGACATTCTGGCTATTGAGGGAGTGCAGCGTAGGTTCACGAGGTCAATTCCTAGAATGACGGGACTACCTTACGCTGAAAGACTGGAGCGACTGGGCTTGTATACCCTTGAGTTTAGAAGACTGAGAGGGGATCTTATTGAGACATATAAGATTATTAAAGGATTGGACACTCTGGAGGCAGGAAACATGTTTCCGCTGATGGGTGAGTGCCGAACCAGAGGACACAGCTTAAAAATACGGGGTAGACCATTTAGGACAGAGATGAGGAGAAACTTTTTCACCCAGAGAGTGGTGGCTGTGTGGAATGCTCTGTCCCAGAGGGCAGTGGAGGCCCAGTCTCTGGATTCATTTAAGAAAGAGTTGGATAGAGCTCTCAAGGATAGTGGAATCAAGGGTTATGGAGATAAGGCAGGAACAGGATACTGATTAAGGATGATCAGTTATGATCATATTGAATGGTGGTGCAGGCTCAAAGGGCAGAATGGCCTACTCCTGCACCTATTGTCTATTGTCTTGTCACTTCTCGAAGAACTCCACAGGCCGCTCACCTTCTGTCCCCACCGGTATCCCAACAACATGCAGGTTCTTTCTTTTGCCTCTGTTTTCGAGATTATCTATGAGATCCAACAGACCACGGACTTGTGTTTCCAGGGCTTCAATCCACCTCTTGGAGGCATCAGTTTCTGCCTCTACCTCTGCAGCCCAGCGCTCAAACTCATCGGTCCTTTTTCCCAGGTCTTGCAGCATAGCAGATACAGGAGCCAGCTTCTCTTTGATTTTTTTTCCTTGATCTCCCTCCCCAGGACCTCGCAAGATTTGGCTAGTGCCTCAACCAGGGTCTGGTTAGTAAGCAGGACCACTGCTTCAGAGGGCTGGGCCGTGGCCTCAGCCCCAGGCGACCTTCCTTCTTTCTTCGGCATTCTCCAACTGCAAGGACAAAGGTAAGTAAAGGTTTTCAGGTTTCTAGCTCGTTTACTGTGTTTTTACTCACAGTAAAGTGTTTGGGATGGGTCCTGGCTCTGTTGGGTTGGTGTTGCAGCGCAGAGCCCAGCAAATGCGATCTTAACAGAACGCCGCCATCTTGGATCACCTATATGTCTTCTTAATTACCCTTCTAACCAGCTTTGCCACTTTCAAGGATCTGGAGACAAACATCCCAAGAGCTGTCTGTTCCTCTGAACAGTGGCCTGCCATTCATTGAGTACTCTCTTCACTAGCTACTTCTCCCAAAGTGCATCATCTCACACTTTTCAGGGTTAAATTCCATCTGTCACTGATCTTCCCAATTGACCAATCTGTCTATACCTTCCTGTAACCTGAGACCTTCTTCCTCAATGTTAACTACTTGACATTAACTTTGTGTCATCAGCAAACTTGCTTATTATCTCCCTCACATTCTCATCTCTATTATTTATATATATAAAACAATCAGGAAGGGACCCAATCTCCATTCCCCAGAGATGGCCTCCAGTAACACGCACAGCCTTCTATTACCACCCTGTGTCTCCACCACTCAGCCAATTTGGATCCAACTTGTCAAGTTACCTTGGATCCCATGTACTTTTACCTTCTTTATCTGTCTGCCATGTGGAATGGTCAAAGACTTTGCTGAAATCCATACAAACTACATCAACTGCACCGCCCCCATCCATATATTGCATCATCCTCATTTACTGTCCAGCAGGTTCTGACAGAACAATGTCTCTAATGGATTGTATGAGAGTGATGGCTCTATCAGATAGTGTGAGAATGACAAGCAGTCTGGCCTATTGAATGTGAACAGATAACCATTACTTATTGAAGTATAAGTGATTGGCAAGGAAACATAGAAACATGGAAAATAGGTGCAGGAGTTGGCTGTTCGGCCCTTTGAGCCTGCACTACAAACATGGGAGAACTTTGGGGTAAAAGGATCGCTGAATCACTCTCTTGGTACTGAGGGTGCATTTGCATTATCAGCCCTGTAACTACTTTCCACAGTTACAGAACCTGAGGGTAGCTGCTGCCTACATCACACAGGCCCAGCGGGCTGTGAAACTGGCATGAACCTCCTCTGCGTACAAAGTGGGAACTGCTTCATGCAGCTCCTCACTTGAATGTGTACACATGAAGAGCAGGCAGAGCACATACGAACTGTGTAAAGTTCAAAAGAAAAGAAAGTTAAAGAGGAAGAGCGGAGTACCCTGAGGCAGGCTTTTGGAAATCCATCATTAAAGGGGACACTGTCTACAGAATCCAGGGGCCAGTGTGAAAGACAAAGAAGAGAATAGCAAATCGGGTTCTGAAATTAACTGCTTTAATCATCATGTCTCTGGAATAAAAATACATCAAAACAAAGTGAAATTAACTTGAAGCTGAACTGGGATTAATGATTCAAAAGCTTAATGTGATGGATTCATTTTCATTAAAATTAGATTTTCTAATTAACAGGACTTATCTTGCATATTTTAATATTCATTTTCACTCTTTTCCCCCTTCACCACACTCCCCGCCACCCACCTCCCATTTAGATGTTGCTATGATCAAACCATCTCATTCAACATTTCTTTGTGAGTAACTGAGTGGATATGTCTGTGTCCACGTCCTCCTGAGGGTCACTGAGACACATCAAGCCAACTTGTGTATTTCTTTGAAACATTGCATTTGCTGGGCTTGAGAGACTGCGTGGCTCCTTATGCTGCTGAGGGGAAACTTATCTCCCACTTTTGACACTGAGCTGAGGATTGTTTTCCTGAAACTATTCAGTTCCTCTTATCTTCTCCCTCTGTTGAAGATATTGACTCCCTCACTGTATTGTACAACAGCCCGGTGGAGGGTTCACACTGTGTGAACCTAGAGCTGTGAATGTAGAGAACATTCACAGATATGTTTGCAGGAACGGTGGATATCATGGTATATATCAGGCTTGTACAATCTAATAGCTGCCACTCTGGCAGCAGAATGCAATTGAGGAGCAGAATGGCCTACTTAGAGTCATAGAATCATAGACATTTACAGCACACAAACTGACCCTTCGGTCCAACTCATCCATGCCAACCAGATATCCTAAATTAATCAAGGCCCATTGACCAGCACTTGGCCCATAACCATCTAAACCCTTCCTATTCATATTTCCATCCAGGTATCTTAAATGTTGTGACTGTACCAGCCTCCACCACTTCCTCTGGCAGCTCATTCCATACACACATGCACCAACCTCTGTGTGAAAAAGTTGTTCCTTAGGTCCCTTTTAAATCTTTCCCCTCTCACCTAAACCTATGCTCTCTAGCTCTGGACTGCTCTATCCCAGGAAAAAGACTATCCTATCCATGCCCCTCATGATCTTATAAACCTCTATAAGGTCGCTCATCAGCCTCCGATGCTCCAGGGAAAACAGACCAGCCTATTTACCTCTCCCTGTAGCTGAAACCCTCCAAACCTGGCAACATCCTTGTAAATCTTTTCTGAACCCTTTCACAACATCCTTCCGATAGGAGGGAGACCAGAATTCCACACAATATTCCAAAGTAGCGTAACCAATGTCTTGTATAGCCATAACATGACCTCCCAAATCCTATACTCAATGCTCTGTCCAATAAAGGAAAACATACCAAACACCTTCTTCACTATTCTATCTACTTGTGATTCCACTTTCAAGGAGCTACGAACCTGCACTCCAAGGTCTCTTTGTTCAGCAACACTCCCTTGGACCTTACCATTAAGTGTTTAAGTCCTGCACTGATTTGCCTTTTCAAAATGCAGCACCTCGCATTTAAATTAAACTCCATCTTCCACTCCTTGGTCCAGTGGCCCATCTGATCAAGACCTTCTATTCTTTGAGTGCCTCACTGGCTTGTCGGCTTGTCTTTTCATTAACTCAATACTTGGACCGCAATGCATCAATTTTCTTTCAACCTAGTATATGGGATCTCCATTTTATTACTAGTGACAACTTTAAATTGCAAATACCCAATAAACGTGGAAGATAGAACAGTATAGTACAGGAACAGGCCCTTTGGCCCATCATGTTTGTGTCAACCCATCTAATCCCACTGCCTAAACATGGTTCTTGTCCCTCATTCCCTGACTGTTCAAATGTCAGTCTAAATCCCTCTTTAACTTTGCTATCATACCTGCTTCTATCACTTCCCCCTAGCAGTGTGTTCCAGGCACCTACCACCCTCCATGTAAAAAACACGCCTCATGCATCTCCTTTAAACTTTTCCCCTCTCACCTGAAACATATGCCCTCAAGTATTTGTCATTTCCTCCCTGGGGAACAGATTCTGACTGGACAGATTCCTGAAGAAGGGCTTATGCCCGAAACGTCGATTCTCCTGTTCCCTGGATGCTGCCTGACCTGCTGCGCTTTTCCAGCAACACATTTTCAGCAACAGATTCTGACTATCCACCATATCTATGTCTCTCATAATTTTATATACTTCTGTCAGGTCACCCCTCAGTCTTCAGTGCTCTAACAAAAACAATCCAAGTTTATTCAAAGCTCTCTTTATAGAAAATTCAACATAAAAGTTGCAATGTCCTGGTAAACCTCTCCAAAGCCTCCACATCCTTCCTGCAGTGATCAAATATACTAAATGTGGCCATACTAAAGTTTTATACAGCTGCAATATGATTCCCTAGCTTTTATACTCAATGCCTAATGATGAAGGCCAGCATGCCATATATCTTCTTTACCACCTTATCCACTTTCAGGGAGCCGTAGACTTGCACCCCAAGATCCCATCATATATCAATTCTCCTCAGGATCCTGCCATTTATTGTATACTTTCCTCTTGCATTTCACCTCCCACAATACATCACTTGACACTTTTTCAGATTAAATTCCATCTGCCATTTCTTTGTCCAACTTTCCAACATTTTTATATCCTACTATCCTTTGACAACCTTCCTCACTATCTAAAACTCCACCAATCTCTGCAACATCTGCACACTTTCTAATCAGATCATTGAGGGGGAGCTGATGGCCAAGTGGTATTATCGTTGAACTATTGACCCAGATAATATCCCGAGGAACCAGTTTCAAATCTCTCCATGACAGATGGTGGAACTTGACTTCAATAAATATCACTAAACCCCTCATTCTGATGACCATGAATCCATTGTGAATTTTTGTGAAAGCCCATCTGGTTGAGGGAAGGAAACTGCCATCTTCATGGGGTCTGGCCTGTATGTCATTTCAGACTCACAGCAATGTGGTTGACTTTTAATTGCCCTCTGGGCAATAAATGCTAGTCTATCCAGTGATGCCCTCAGCCTATGAAAGAAAAACATCTTCCATTTTCATCCAAACCATCTATATATATTACAAATAACAGAGGTTACAGCACTGATCCTTGTGGAACACTAGTGGTCACAGACCTCCAGTCAGAAAAACATCCCTCCTCAATCCCTCTGTCTTCCATGACCAAGCTAATTTTGTATCCAACTGACCAACTCACCATGGATCCCATATGACAAGCCCACCATGTGGGATCTTGTCAAATGGTTTTAACCGCTGTTTATTTGTTACAGGGATGCAGGTGAAGTCCCAGGTGTTACACTCAATATGTTTCACTTGGATCATGCATCAAAAACAACACAAAAATCTCAAACACCAGCATTGGCAGTTGTACCTTATTGAAGTTCAAAAAGGGTGGGGGATGGTTGTGTTGAGCACATCATGTGCAGTCTGCGATGTTTAGCCAGGATTCTTTGGACGCCCTCATACTCACAGAGAATAAATCTCCTTCGAAAGGAAATAATTAACCACCGAATCAATCAGTAATCCAGCTGCAGTCTGTCTGTGATTGGATCATCATAAACCAATCATTCTCCGTACAGCCTTGACAGGATCAACATTCCGATACTACTTTGAATCAGCTGATTTTACTAACAGAACCAACTTGTTTTATACACGTATTGATTAAATGATAGATTATAATCCTCAATACTGGATTCCATTTTGTGCACACCCTTTGTTGTCTGAGCATTTCACCGATTCACTGTCAACTCTACACTAAGCTTATACTAAGAAAAGAAGAAGGGGGCCAGAGATGGATGAGAACCTACATGACAGCCCAGTATCAGGGCATGAGGCCACCAATCTCCTGTATTGTTGATCCTGTCTTAAAACTTTGATATTATTTATCATTACCAACATCCTGGAGGTTACCATTGACAATAAACTGAACTGATTCAGTCATGTAAATACTGTGGCTACAAAGGCAGGTTAAAGGAATTCTCAAAATGAGTAAATCACCTCCTGTCTCCTTATAGTCCACCATCTGTAAGTATGGACGTGTATAGTACCAATAACACTCAAAAAGCTTGACACCATTTTGGATAAAATGGTCCATGTGACTGACACCACAATCACAACCTTCAGCATCTACTCCCACTACCACAGAAATTCACCAAAGATCCTAAGACGGCATCTTCCAAACTCAAAACCACTTCCACCCAGAAATCCAAGGGCAGCAGTTATAAGGAAACACCACCACCTGCAAGTTCCCCCTCAAGTGATGGACCCGCCATTTTGACTTTGAAATAAATAACGGTTAATTCATTGTTGCTGAGTCAAACTCCTGGAATTCCCTCTCTAACAGCATTGTGAGCCTAATTACATACAGGGCCCGCAGCAGTTCAAGAAAGCAGCTAACCACTATCCTCTGAAGAGCAGTTAGAGACAGGCAATAAATGCTGATCCAGCCAACGACACCCACATCTATGGAATGATTCATAGAGTCATAGGGTCATAGAGATGTACAGCATGGAAACAGACCCTTCGGTCTAACCCGTCCATGCCGACCAGATATCCCAACCCAATCTAGTCCCACCTGCCAGCACCCGGTCCATATCCCTCCAAACCCTTCCTATTCATATACCCATCCAAATGCCTCTTAAATGTCGCAATTGTAGCAGCCTCCACCACTTCCTCTGGCAGCTCATTCCATACACGTACCACCCTCTGCGTGAAAAAGTTGCCCCTTAGGTCTCTTTTATATCTTTCCCCTCTCACCCTAAACCTTTGCCCTCCAGTTCTGGACTCCCCCACCCCAGGGAAAAGACTTTGTCTATTTACCCTATCCATGCCCCTCATAATTTTATAAACCTCTATAAGGTCACCCCTCGGCCTCCGGTGCTCCAGGGAAAACAGCCCCAGCCTGTTCAGCCTCTCCCTGTAGCTCAGATCCTCCAACCCTGGCAACATCCTTGTAAATCTTTTCTGAACCCTTTCAGGTTTCACAACATCTTTCCAATAGAAAGGAGACCAGAATTGCACGCAATATTCCAACAGTGGCTTAGCCAATGTCCTGTATAGCCGCAACATGACCTCCCAATTCCTGTACTCAGTACTCTGACCAATAAAGGAAACCATACCAAACGCTTTCTTCACTATCCTATCTACCTGCGACTCCACTTTCAAGGAGCTATGAACCTGCACTCCAAGGTCTCTTTGTTCGTCAACACTCCCGAGAACCTTCCCATTAAGTGTATAAGTCCTGCTAAGATTTGCTTTCCCAAAATGCAGCACCTCGCATGTATCTGAATTAAACTCCATCTGCCACTTGTCAGCCCATTGGCCCATCTGGTCCAGATCCTGTTGTAATCGCTGTCCACTACACCTCCAATTTTGGTATCATCTGCAAACTTACTAACTGTACCTCTTATGCTCGCATCCAAATCACTTATATAAATGACAAAAAGTAGAGGGCCCAGCACCAATCCTTGTGACACTCCACTGGTCATAGGCCTCCAGTCTGAAAAACAACCCTCCACCACTACCCTCTGTCTTCTACCTTTGAGCCAGTTCTGTATCTGAATGGCCAGTTCTCCCTGTATTCCATGAGATCTAATCTTGCTAATCAGTCTCCCATGGGGAACCTTGTCGAATGCCTTACTGAAGTCCATATAGATCACATCTACTGCTCTACCCTCATCAATCTTTTTTGTTACTTCTTCAAAAAACTCAATCAAGTTTGTGAGACATGATTTCCCATGCATAAAAGTAAGTAATCTGCAGCTTGGCTCAGAGCTGTATCTGTGAGACACTACTGACCTTGCCAATCATACTGAGATACAGTTATGCTCCATTTAAAACATGTTTCAATAGCCTGCTTTCGTTTTTATAGTGTTTGTACATTAAAGCTGCATCTGTTTGTGTTTTAGTGGGGTTAATGAGCATGAGTCAAGTACCATATTGTAACTGTGAGTTCAGTCTGTTTCTTTAGACATGTCACTACCTCCTTCACCTAAAGCTCCTGCTTGCTGCTGCCCCCCAACCCCCCGCCTTCTCCCTCTTGCTGCTCCCTCTTGCTCCCTCACTCACTGCCCCTTTTCTGAAGCCTTACATTGAGGATGCTGGAGAGTGACAGCAAATGGGAGGGTTGGCAGAAGAGCTGCAATCAGAATGGAGTGTTAGAGGGGCAGGTGGTGAGTGGGAAGACTGGGGGAAGCAGTGAGCTTGATAACTGGGTGATAGGCAAGTGAATAGGATCAGGAGATGAGCAGCTAGTGGGAGGATTGGGAGGGGGAAGCAGTGAGAGGATTTGACTTGATCCAAACCTGTTAGAATGTTTGTTTCAACACAAGCAGGACTAAAGATAAGGCAGATGAGCTTCGAGTCTGGATCAGTAAATGGGACTATGATGTTGTGGCCATTACAGAGACATGGTTGAGAGAAGGACAGGACTGACTGCTCAACATTCTAGATTTTAGATGAGATAGAGAGGGAGGTAAAATTGGTGGAGGATTTGCATTACGAATCAGGGAGAATGTTACATCTGTACTCAAAGAGGACATACTGGAGGGCTCATCTGCTGACGCAATATGGGTAGAGCTCAAAAATATAAGATGGGTGCAATCATTCTGTTTGGATCATAATATAGGGCTCCCCTACAGCTACCGAGAGATTAAGGAACAAATATGTAGGCAGATTATGGAAAGGTGCAATAACAACAGGGTTGTCATAGTGGGTGACTTTAACTTCCCCAGTATTGACTGAGACTTTCTTAGAGCAAGAGGCTAAGATGGGATACAATTTGTTAAGTGCATCAAAGAGAATTTCTTGAAATAGGATGTGGATAGTCCAACTAGAGGAGAGGCCATACTGGACCTTGTTTTGGTTAAGATGTCTGACCTTTCAGTGGGAGAGCATTTTGGTAACAGTGATCACAACTCTTTAAGTTTTAAGATAGCAATGAATAAGGATAAGTCAGGATCTTATGGCAAGGCACTAAATTGGGGACTGGGGGGCAAATTATGTCAGTATTAGGCAGGAGCTAGGGAGTGTTAATTGTGAGGAGCTATTATCAGGCGAGTCTACATTTGATATATGGGAATTGCTTAAAGATCTGCTGGGGAGAGTTCAAGACTGGCATGTTCCAATAGGGCGGAAGAATAAGGATGGCAAAGTAAAGGATCCTTGGATAATGAGAGAGTTGTGAATTTAGTCAAAAGGCAAAAAGGAGTATATGTAAGGTTTAGGAAGCTACTATTGGACAGTGCCCATGAAGAATATGAAGAAAAAAAGGAAAGAACTCAAGCAGGGAATTAGGAGAGCAAGAAGGAGCCATGAAATGACTTTGGCATTCGGGGTAAAGAGAATCCTAAGGCATTCTATACATACATTAAAAATAAGTGGATAACTAGGGAGAAGGTAGGACCACTCAAAGATAAAGGAGAGAACTTATGCTTGGTGTTGGAGGATGTGGGTGAGATCCTAAAGGAATACTTTGCATTAGTATTTACCCAAGAGAAGGAGACGGAGGATAGTGAGATTTGTGAGGAGCATGCTAACATGCTAGGGCGTTTTATGATTAAGAATGAAGTGGTGTTGGGTGTCTTGAAGAGCATTAAGGTGGATAAATCCCCGGGACCTGATGGTATCTACCCCAGGTAATTGAAAGAGGGAAGATTGATGAGGCCTTGACCAAGATCCTTGTGCCTGCATTAGCCACCTAAGTGGTTGTGGAGGACTGGCGAGTTCCTAATACTGTTCCTCTGCTCAAGGAAGGAAATGGGAATAATCCAGGCAACTATAGATCAGTGAGTCTCACATCGGTGATTGGGAAGCTAATGGAGAGCGTTCTTAGGGATAGGATTTACGCACATTTGGAAAAGTATGGCCTGATTAGGGACAGTCAGCATGGCTTTGTGCAGGGTCAGTCATGTCTTATTAACTTGATTGAATTTTTCGAGGAGGTGATGGAGGTGATCAATATGGGTAGAGCAGTGGATGTAGTTCACATGATCTTAGTAAGGCTTTTGACAAGGTCCCTCATGGTAGGCTCATCCAGATTTAGATGCTTGGGATTGAAGGTGATGTGGATGCAGAATTGGTTTACCTATTGAAGGCAGAGGGTAGTGGTAGAAGGGTGTTTTTCAGGCCGGAGGTCAGTGACTAGTGATGTTCTGCAGGGATCTGTACTGGGACCTTGGGTGTTTGTGATATGTATAAATGACTTGGATGACAATGCAGATGGGTGGGTTAATAAGTTTGCAGATGATACAAGATCGGTGGAGTTGTGGATAGTGTAGAAGACTGTCAAAGGATACAGCGGGACATAGATTAGTTGCAGATATGAGCAGAGAAATGGCAGGTGGAGTTTAATTTGGTTAAGTGTGAAGTGCTGCTGTTTGGGAGATCAAATGTTAAAAACAGAATACAGATAATGACAGCACTCTGAACAGCATTGATGTACTAAAGGATCTTAAGGTTCGAGTCCATAGCTCCCTGAAAGTGGCCATGCAAGTAGATAGGGTGATAATGAAGGCTTATGGCATGCTTACATTCATTGTTCAGGGGATTGAGTACAAGAGTCAGGATGTCATGTCGCATCTTTGTAAGACTTTGGTTAGACCACACTTAGAGTATTACATTCAGTTACAGGAAGGATTTGGAAGCTTTGGAGAGGGTGCAGATGATTACCAGGATGCTGCCTGGATTAGAAGGTATGAACTACAAGGAGAGGATAGAAAAACCTGTATTGTTTTCTCTTGAGTGGTGGAGGCTGCTATAAAATTATGAGATACATAGATAGGGTTGATGGTCAGAATCTTTTGCCCAGAGTTGAAATGTCAAATACGAGGGGACAAGCACTTAACGTTAGAGAGAGAGAGTTCAAAGGAGATGTGAGGGACAAGTTTTTTACACAGAGAGTGTTGGAGTCTAGAACATGCTACCTGGGGTGGTTGTGGAGGCAGATACTATAGGGGCATTTAAGGGACTTTTAGATAAACACATGAATATGCAAGGATTGGAGGGATATGGACCAAGGGCAGGCAGAAGGGATTAGTTTCCTTTGGTGTCATGTTTGGCCAAAGGGCCCATTCCTATGCTGGTCCATGTTCTATGTCCTGTGTTCTATGAATCATACTGAAACATTCAAACTGTTTACATTGGCAGGAGAGTTGGCAACTAAAGGACACAACAAAATAATTGACAAACCAATGTTATCTGACTGAAACAAACATTTCCCACAACAATGAGTTGTTACAATCTGGAATGCAATCCTAAAATGAATTGGACAGAACTCTCCAAGAGCCAGCAGAAACACGATGGGCTGACCAGCCTCTTGATGTGCTATATCATTCTATGATTCCAAATTCTTTCTTTTCTTTTCTCCATTATAACAAAATTATTAAACTAATTCTAAAATCATCAATAATTTTGCTGTCCAAGACTTTCATTCAGTTACTGATTAACTTTGATGTAATAGGCTTATCAGTGCCATCTAATCTTTCATATATTTTGTCAAAAACCTGTTCCCTATCTACTCTCTGAGACAGGAGGAAGTGAGGACTGCAGATGCTGGAGATCAGAGCTGAAAATGTGTTGCTGGAACAGCGCAGCAGGTCAGGCAGCATCCAGGGAACAGGAGAATCAACGTTTCGGCCATAAGCCCTTCTTCAGGAATTTTCCTCATTCCTGAAGAAGGGCTTATGCCCGAAACGTCGATTCTCCTGTTCCCTGGATGCTGCCTGACCTGCTGCGCTGTTCCAGCAACACATTTTCAGCTATTCTCTGAGACAGTAAAGCATCAAGCTCTTCAACTTTCCATTTTGCTCATGTCAGAAAAGATAAGCTGGCACTTTCCAAACAGGGTATGGCATTGTGGAAATTCACTCCTTTTTCACTCAAGCTCCATCCCAGCCAGGATTTGGAGATGCCGGTGTTGGACTGGGGTGTACAAAGTTAAAAATCACACAACACCAGGTTATAGTCCAACAGGTTTAATTGGAAGCACACTAGCTTTCGGAGCGACGCTCTTTCATCAGGTGATTGTGGAGGGCTCGATCGTAACACAGAATTTATAGCAAAAATTTGCAGTGTGATGTAACTGAAATTATACATTGAAGAATTGATTGTCTGTTAAGCCTTTCATCTGTTAGAATACAGTGATAGTTTCACTTCTTTCATGTGTAAATCACAAAACCCTTTTTTTAAAAGTTGCATTCTCGGGTTAGTTGTTAACAATGGTGATGGCTAGACAATATGTTGAAGGCGTTAGCCCCCTGTGTTCTCTGTCTATGACCTGATTTTTAGATTGATTCTAATCTAAAAAGTGAGATAACAGAGTTTTACATAAATTCATGTGATTTTTGAGCTCAGAGTTCTACATGAATGTATGCAGCTTTTGAGCAAAGTGCAAAGTAACTCTGCAAGTACAAATTCACCCCACAAAATATTTGTGTGCATGTGGGTCTTTGTCTGTGTGTGTGTGTCTGTCTGGGGTGGGGGTTGTGAGTGTGAGAAAGTGTGTGTGTGTGTGTGTTGTGTGTGTAGTGAGTGCAGAGTGTCTTAAGTCTGTGAGGGGGTGCATGTGTGGGAGTGTGTGTGTCTATAAGGGTGTGTGTGGGTGTCTGTGTGCACGTCTGTGTATACCTGTGTCCGTGTGTATGTGAGAGTGTGTGTGTTTCGGAATGTCTGTGTGTGTGTGTAATGCAATGGTGATCATCTGTAATGTGACATGAACCCAAGGTCCCCGGTTGAGGCCCTCCCTACGGGTACCGAACTTAGCTATCAGCCTCTGCTCAGCCACTTTCCTCAGCTGCCTGTCCCGAAGTCCACCTTGGAGGATGGTCACCTGAAGGTCCAAGGCTGAATGTCCTGGACCACAGAAGTGTTCCCCAACTGGGAGGGAACCCTCCTGTCTGTTGATTGTTGTGTGGTGCCCATTCATCTGTTGTCGTAGCCTTTGCTCAGTTTCCCCAATGTACCATGCCTCTGGGCATCCCTGACTGCAACGTATAAGATAGACAATGTTGGCTGAGTCACATGAGTACCTGCCATGTACAAAGTGGGAGGTGTTCCCATGCGTAATAGTGGGAATGGTGGGAATCAATCTAAACATCAGGTCATAGACAGAGAACACAGGGGGCTAACGCCTTCAACATATTGTCTAGCTATCACCATTGTTAACAGCTAACCCGAGAATGCAACTTTAAAAAAAAGGGTTTTGTGATTTACACATGAAAGAAGTGAAACTATCACTGTATTCTAACAGATGAAAGGCTTAACAGACAATCAATTCTTCAATGTATAATTTCAGTTACATCACACTGCAAATTTTTGCTATAAATTCTGTGTTACAATCGAGCCCTCCACAATCACCTGATGAAGGAGCGTCGCTCCGAAAGCTAGTGTGCTTCCAATTAAACCTGTTGGACTATAACCTGGTGTTGTGTGATTTTTAACTTTGTACACCCCAGCCAGCACTGTCTCTGTGTTTGACTGTGTTACAGCTCCACCCCAGCCAGCACTGTCTCTGTGTGTGACTGTGTTACAGCTCCACCCCAGCCAGTAGTGTCTCTGTGTGTGACTGTATTACTTCTCCATCCCCAGCCAACACTGTCTCTGTATCGCAGCCTCATACCAGCCAACACTGTCTATGTGTGTGAATATGTTACAGCTCCATCCCAGCCAACACTGTCTCTGTGTGTGACTGTATTATACCTCCATCACAGCCAGCACTGTGTGTGTTGACTGTATCACAGCTCCATCTCAGCCAGCCCAGTGGCCGGGACATTATGTATATTCAAGGCTGAGATAGATTTTTAATCAGTAAGGACTGACAGATTTTTGGGAAAGGCAGGCAAGTTTATTTGAGGATTATCAGATTGGCCCTGATCTCATTGAATGGCAGAGCAGATTTCTTGGGCTGAATGGTTTATTTCCATTCTTATATCTTATGGACCTCTCTATCTTTCTTGTGTTTATGACAGGTTTGTGAACAATTCCACTAAATGCTTCAAGAGTCAAAATAGACCATAATAAGATACTTTCTGGATGTTCAATGCATTTAAGAAAAGTCTTTGAATTCAGTGAGAGAGAAATAAAAAAATGGTTTTGCAAAAAGAAAATGTCCTATCTGTGTCTGGAAATTACTAGTTATGATGGCCAGTACTGACTTGAAATCTGAGGCCTCAGAATTTGCAGGGTTAAGCAGCGCCAAGATCAATCTTTGCTCAGTTCTGATGCAGATAAGCTCTGAATGTTTTCTCTTCATTGATAGAAATGGAAACTTGGAGAAATTTGGATTTGGTTGGAGCTGGCTGTAGAGAAGTGGAGGCGACCTCCTGGTCTTAATAAGTTATTAACTGTTTGGCTACTGAGCACCTTCAGATAGCTTCAGAATTCCTGATACTCCCTCCTTAACAGCATTGTGTGTGTACCTATACCACAGAGTGCAGCTCACCACCACCTTCTGACAGGCAACTAGAGATGGTCAATAAGTGCTAGCCCAGGCAGTGAAATGAGATCTTTTGAAAGAATTTAAGGAACATTGTGATTTTGGGAGTGGGAGAATGCAATCAATGCTATCCTAAAGACAGTTACACATTAAAGTATAAAACTTGCTTTGCATAAAGATTCGCCAAAAATTTCAGCTTCATTTCATGAAGACACTTGAACAGAAAACAACAAATATTGGAAATATTCAGGCACGTCTGCCAGTTTCTTAAATAAGAGAAGAGAACAGCTAGTACCAGCAGCTGCCTCTAGGGTGCAGTAGCAACAGGACAAACTCCACCAAGAAGGTATGGCTGAAGGCTGAGACCCCACAAATACAGGATACAGGCCTTGCTGTCATTTCCTTCATCTTTCTGAAAGACAGTGTAGGTATCAGTTAAGAATGTCATCATTTCGGAACTGTTTAATAAGCTGGTAGAGGGACTGTGCTCACACGCACTGGGTGGAAAGCCAAAGTCCTAGTTGCCCTGGATATTTTTCTATTGGCTCATTTTAAGGCCAGCTGGTGACCTGCATGGCACCTCCCAATCCTTGACACATAATGCGTCTGGGATAACATGGATGTTATTTTTACCAGAGCACAGCTCTTGACCATCTACGTTGATCTACAGCACAGAAGAAGGCCCTTTGGCCCATCAAGTGTGTGCCAGTCAAAAAAAGAACTACTTAACCGTTCTAATCCCATTTTCCAGCCCTTGGCCCATAGCCTTGTATGCCTTGGTAATACAAGATGCCTCTAAATACTTCTCGAATATTATGAGGGCTTCTGCCTCTTACCGGAGAAAGTGAGGTCTGCAGATGCTGGAGATCAAAGTTGAAACTTTATTGCTGGAACAGCACAGCAGGTCAGGCAGCATCCAGGGAACAGGAGATTCGACGTTTCGGGCACAGGCCCTTCTTCAGGAATGAGCAGAGAGTGTTCAGCAGGAGAAGACCTGGGGTGTGCAGTGAGAGAGGGACTCACTGAAATCTTTGTAGAGAGAGGCAGAGAGCTTCTTCAAGGAAGGCATCCTTGTAAGAGGA
This sequence comes from Chiloscyllium plagiosum, assembly GCF_037043375.1. Classification (NCBI taxonomy): domain Eukaryota; kingdom Metazoa; phylum Chordata; class Chondrichthyes; order Orectolobiformes; family Hemiscylliidae; genus Chiloscyllium; species Chiloscyllium plagiosum. The sequence continues at coordinate 135,598,717 of NW_028270139.1, forward strand.
TTCGCAGTAGGTTGAAATCTTCGAGGAGAAAGTGAGGTCTGCAGATGCTGGAGATCAAAGTTGAAACTTTATTGCTGGAACAGCACAGCAGGTCAGGCAGCATCCATGCCTTCCTTGAAGAAGCTCTCTGCCTCTCTCTACAAAGATTTCAGTGAGTCCCTCTCTCACTGCACACCCCAGGTCTTCTCCTGCTGAACACTCTCTGCTCATTCCTGAAGAAGGGCCTGTGCCCGAAACGTCGAATCTCCTGTTCCCTGGATGCTGCCTGACCTGCTGTGCTGTTCCAGCAATAAAGTTTCAACTTTGATCTCCAGCATCTGCAGACCTCACTTTCTCCTCGAAGATTTCAACCTACTGCGAATCCTCTTACAAGGATGCCTTCCTTGAAGAAGATCTCTGCCTCTCTCTACAAAGATTTCAGTGAGTCCCTCTCTCACTGCACACCCCAGGTCTTCTGCTGAACACTCTCTGCTCATTCCTGAAGAAGGGCCTGTGCCCGAAACGTCGAATCTCCTGTTCCCTGGATGCTGCCTGACTTGCTGTGCTGTTCCAGCAATAAAGTTTCAACTTCTGCCTCTTACCACCCTACAGACAGTGAGTTCTCGATTCCCAATATCTCCTTTAAATCTCCTACCCCTGTCCTTTATTCACTCTGATCATTGATCCCTCCATTAATGGGAAAAGTTTCTTCCTGTCTACCCTGTGCCTCTCATAATTGTATACGTCTCAATCTTGTCCCCTCTCAGTCTCCTCTATTCCAACGAGAACAATCACAGCTTCTCCAATCTCACTCTATAACAAAAACATTTCAGACGAGGCAGCATCTTGGTAAATATCCTTCCCCTTATGATAATAAAGCAGCTAGAGTGTTAGGATCCTCCATCATCACTGGCTTCCCCAGTGAGTCACCTGCACTGACATTGCTTCAGGAAAGCCCTATTACCATCTTGTAATGTTTATGAACTCATTGCTGGGTCCCTTGCCAAGATACTTCCATCATCGATAGCCATCTGTAAGGCTCGGGAAGACTGGAGGTTGGTTAATGTGGTGCTATTGATTAGCAAAGGCCATAAGGAAAAGCCTCACTTTGCCCATATTGTTGTTACCAACTCGGACCACAATCTCTAACACATCATCTTTCAGGATGCCCTGCTGCTGTTCAGTGACATCCCTGCCCCTGGCATCCCGGGAGGTGACACACCATGCTGGAGTTATGTCTTTGGCAGCAGTCTACTCCCCTGACTAAAGAATCCCTGATCACTGTTGCTCTTCCTTTCCTCTTCCTCACCAACCACCCCAATATTAGTCTTATTTTGTTAGATTTTCTACTCTATCATTAAGGTTATGAAAAGGTTAACTGTAACTGAGTTCTCACTGCTCTAAATCTGTAGGAGGGTGGTGCGAGTATGGAATAAGCTTCCAGAGGAAGTGGTGGAGGCAGGTACAACATTTAAAAAGCATCTGGATGGGAATATGAATAAGAATGGTTTAGAGGGATATAGCCCAAATAGTAGCAAATGGCACAAGGTGAAATTGGGAAGTCTGGTCATCGCCGGTGAGTTGGACGAAGGGTCTATTTCTGTGCTATATGAATCCATCACTATGACTCTATGACTTGAGGCCTGGGTATTATCTTGTTGAATGGTGGCAAAGTCCTGAGGAATCATGTAGGATGGGTCAGAAGGACAGAGGATGGGGGATGGATCACAGGAATGAGGGATGGGCCATGGGAATGGGGGATGGGTCACAGGGATGAGGGACGGGCCATGGGGACGGGGGATGGGTCACAGGCATGAGGAATGGATCACAGGGATGTACGATGGGTCACAGGGATGGGGATGGGTCTCAGGGATGTACGATGGGTCACAGGGATGGGGTGGGGATGTGTTACAGGGATGGGTCACAGGGATGGGAATGGTCACAGGGATGGGGGATGGGTCACAGGGATGGGGATGGGTCACAGAGATGTACGATGGGTCACAGGGATGTACGATGAGTCACAGGGATGGGGATGTGTCACAGGGATGGGGATGGGTCACAGGGATGGGGATGGATCACAGGGATGGGGATGGGTCACAGGGATGTACGATGGGTCATAGGGATGGGGATGGGTCACAGGGATGGGAATGGATCACAGGGATGGGGTTGGGTCACAGGGATGGGGATAGGTCACAGGAATGGGGATGGGTCACAGGAATGGTGAATGGGTCACAGGAATGGGGATGGGTCACAGGGATGGGGAATGGGTTACAGGGATGTACGATGGGTCACAGGGATGGGGATGGGTCACAGGGATAGGGATGAGTCACAGGGGTGGGGATGGGTCATAGGAATGGGGATGGGTCACAGGAATGGGGATGGATCACAGGGATGTACGCTGGGTCACAGGGATGAGGATGGGTCACAGGGTTGGGGTTGGATCACAGGGATGTACGATGGGTCACAGGGATGTACGCTGGGTCACAGGGATAGGGATGGGTCACAGGGATAGGGATGGGTCACAGGGATGGGGATGGGTCATAGGAATGGGGATGGGTCACAGGAATGGGGATGGGTCACAGGGATGGGGATGGGTCACAGGAATGGGGATCGGTCATAGGGATGGGGATGGGTCATACGGATGGGTATGGGTCACACGGATGTACGCTGGGTCACAGGGATGGGGATGGGTCAGAGGGATGGGGATGGGTCACAGGGATGGGGAATGGGTCACAGGGATGAGGGATGTGCCATGGGGATGGGGAATGAGTCATAAGGATGGGGATGGTTCACAGGGATGGGGATGGATCACAGGGATGGGGATGGGTCACAGGGATGTACGATGGGTCATAGGGATGGGGATGGGTCACAGGGATGGGGATGGGTCACATGGATGGGGTTGCGTCACAGGGATGGGGATGGGTCACATGAATGGGGATGGGTCACAGGGATGGGGATGGATCACATGAATGGGGATGGGTCACAGGGATGGGGATGGGTCACAGGGATGTGGATGGGTCACAGGGATGTACGATGGGTCATAGGGATGGGGATGGGTCACAGGGATGGGGATGGGTCACAAGGATGTACGATGGGTCACAGGGATGTATGGTGGGTCACAGGGATGGAGATGGGTCACAGGGATGTATGATGGGTCACAGGGATGGGATTGGGTCACAGGAATGGGGATGGGTCACAGTGATGTACGATGGGTCACGGGGATGGAGATGGGCCACAGGGATGGGGATGGGTCACAGGGATGGGATTGGGTCACAGGGATGTATGGTGGGTCACAGGGATGTACGATGGGTCACAGGAATGGTGATAGGTCACAGGGATGGTGAATGAGTCACAGGAATGGGGATAGGTCACCAGGATGGGGAATGGGTTACAGGGATAGGGATGGGTCACAGGGTTGGGGATGGGTCACAGGAATGGGGATGGGTCATAGGGATGGGGATGGGTCACAGGGATGGGGATGGGTCACAGGGATGGGGATAGGTCACAGGGATGGGGATGGGTCACAGGGATGGGGATAGGTCACAGGGATGAGGATGGGTCACAGGGATGGGGATGGGTCACAGGGATGGAGATGGGTCACAGGGATGGGGATGGGTCACAGGGATAGAGATGGGTCACAGGGATGGGGATAGGTCACAAGGTTGGGGATGGGTCACAGGGATGGGGATGGGTCATCGGGATGGGGATGGGTCACAGGGATGTACGCTGGGTCACAGGGTTGAGGATGTGTCATAGGGATGGGGATAGGTCACAAGGCTGGGGATGGGTCACAGGGATGGGGTTGGGTCATTGGGATGGGGATGGGTCACAGGGATGTACAATGGGTCACAGGGATGGGGTTGGATCACAGAGATGGGAATGGGTCACAGGGTTGGGGATGGGTCACAGGGCTGAGGATGGATCACAGGGATGGGAATAGGCCACAGGGATGGAGGATGTGTATTCATTACAGTGAGGGAGATTGGGACAAAGAGAAAGGGAATGTTCCAATATTGATGTTGAATTGTTTTGCACTGAGCAACATGTTAGTATCCTGCATGTTCACTGTGGGAATTACTATTCCTCTTCTGAAATGTGAGTAAAGATTATCATTGCCATTTAGATTTTATTTAGTAGCTTTAACACTTCATTTGCATAATTCCCTAGCAGATGGGTGAGTGGAAACAAGTTTGTTTGACTCTCCAGAGGTCAATGAAGTGCAAATTCATTTCGAGAGCAGTTACTGCAGAGGGTCCAGTTAATCCCTCCCAGCAGGTGTCAGATGTCTGTAAACTTGGTTTGGAAGACTGTGAGGGGCCAGATGCAGTCATTGTCCACAGCTGGTATCTGCTTGGCTCCCCAAAGACTCCTGCCTTTGACTGGGGAGTTGGCAGCGATGGGGAAGGGACCTCAGCCTGTTTGCAAGGCAATGCTGGCAGGAAATTGTGGCTGAATGCATATCATTCATTAGTCCCTGCGATATCATTTAAAACTGAGAAGCATTTGTTAGGATGACAGAATCAAGTGTGATGGGGGAGGCCAAAAATGCACTCTGATGATAACTTAGAACTCAGAATTACTGAATTCGAATAAATACTAATGTTTTCAAGTAGTTTTGCAGGACTGGCTGGGTCCAAATGAAGCTTCATTTTGTAAGTGTTTGGTTTGCAGACCATATTCAGAGTAAGGCATTGGGGCAAAGCTTAATTTTGGTGGATTTATTTCTTCTATTTGGTCACTATTTGTTCACATATACACATCAGTGTAAAAGGTAAGGCTGAAGCATTTGTTGCCATCTTCGTCCAGAAGTGACGAGTGGCTGGTCCATCTTGGCCTCCTCCAGTGGTTCCCAGTATTACAGATACCAGTCTTTAGCCAATTCAATTTACTCCACATGATATCAAAAAGTGTTGGAGGCACTGGATACTGCAAAGGCTATTGACCCCGACAACAATCTAATAATTTTGCAATCTCCAGTACAATTACAACACTAGCAACTATCCAAAAATGTGGAAATTGTGGTGTATCCTGTACATAAAAAAAAACAGGTCTAATCCAACCTGGCCAGTTACTATCCCATCAGTCTACCCTCAAATATTAGTAAAGTGATGGAAAGTGTCATCAATAGTGCTATCACGTAGCACCTGTTCAGCAATAATCTGGGTTCCGCCAGGGCCACTCAGCTTTGGCTATCATTACAGCCTTGGTTCAAACATGGACAAAGAGCCGAATTTCAGAGGTGAATTGGCCCTTGACATCTAGGCCACATTTGATCAAATGTAACATCAAGGAGCTCTAGTCAAACTGGAAACAATGGCTTTCAGGGGGCAAACTCTCCATTGTTTGGATTCACACCTGGCGCCTGGGAAGATGGTTGTGTTTGTTGGAGGTCAGTCACTTCAGCTCCAGGACATCTCTGCAGGAGTTCCTTAAGGTAGTGTCCTAAGCCCAACCATCCTCAGCTACTTCATTAATGAGGTTATAACCAGATCAGGCCATGGTGGTGAATCGCAGAGCAAGTTCACAGGGTGGAGCGGTCTACTCTCGTTCCTTGGAGAAAGTGAGGACTGCAGATGCTGGAGATCAGAGGCAAGTATGTGGTGCTGAAAAACACAGCAGGTCAGGCAGCATCCGAGGAGCAGGAGAATCAATGTTTTGGGCATAAGCCTGATGAAGGGCTTATGCCCGAAACGTCAGTACTCTTGGTCCTTGTTCATATGGTCCTCCCTCCATCACATGGTCAGAAGTAGGGCTGTTTGCTGATGTTTGAATAAAGTATAGCACCATTCATGACTCCTCAGATACTGTAGCAGCCCATATCCAGGTGCAGCAAGATCTGGACTAAATCCCTACTTGGGCAGGTAAGTGGCTCATCCTGTCTCCCTAATGACGTTCCACCATCTACAAGGTACAAGTGAGGAGTAAGGTACAAAGCAATCTGCTTGACTGGCACCACATCCACAGCAACTTCACTCTAGCTCCGTTGACAGCAGCTTCTAAATTCTTGACCTCTGCCACTTAGACTGACAGGGGTAGCAATTTCATGGCTACAGCACTATCTGCAAATTACACTTCAGATCACACACTGCCCCATTGCTTCACCGCTGTTGGGTGACAACTGTGAATTACCCTCAGGTTCAGGAAGGTAACTCCGTCTCCAGGGCAATTCAGGACAGACTGCCAGCAGCTCCCATACCTATTTAAAACATTCTCATTGTCCAGGGTCACATGAGATCACAGCAGGAAGCTTCAAGGAAAGGTAAGATCAAATGGAAAAATACATTTCTTGTGTGAGATAAATTTAACACTTTGCATCTATTTACAAACGGTGTCAAAAATATAGATTTTGGGGTGGTGTAAAATTTGAAAGATTTATTGCATTATTAAAGCCCTTGCAGCCATTGTAACTTTAATGGAATGAAGGTTTTATGATGTGGAACTGCAAAGTGTATTGTCAGAATGCCAGGTTTCATCCCACCTGCTCACACATCCTCCATATACTTTGATTGAAAGAAAAAACTGAAGGGACTTTCACCTAAAAGCTCCAATTGTTGAAATTAATGAGGCATGTCTTCTTGGCATCATTGATTCCCTCAGTGTTTTCCAGATAACACCACTGGAACACATACAGGTTATTCATTGATTCGGGCCCTTTTCCTCAGTAATCAGCCAGGCCAAGAAACAGCAGTGAACTGACAGAAAATACCATTTGGGAAATGTCTGTATTCCATCACAATTGTTAGATTGAAGCCAAGATGGTCAGTGGGGGTTGGGGCTGGGCAAAGATAGCTGAGAATGCGAGTTTTCCTCCTTTTTATAAAAATTGGGAGTAGCTTAATGTGCTTTGAACAGGAAGGAATGGATTTATCCTTTTCACTTCACCTGCACAAAGGTAGATAACTATTGCCACCTTAATGAGCTGAAAAGACTGCATTGCTAAAAGTAAACCTGAATTCGGAAGCTCCAACGTCATTCCCTCTCCAGCTTTCACACAGCTCTTTCACGCTGATATATACCAGTCCTGGAAATTCTAGCAACCTTCCTCTCCCACAGGGAGATTTTAACTCTCATTGTCAGGCCCTAAGTGAATCAGCTGCCTGTTACAGATATTTTTAATCAAGCTGTGCAGATATGTTACGAACCACCTCTATAGCAGTTGTATACCAACAATATGTCTTACACAGCATCTTCAATGTAGCTGAATGCTTGAAACCACTTCACAGGAGCATTATCAGAGAAAAATTAACATCTCCAGTAGTAGACTCAATGGAGTCTCAAAGAGGGCAGAGAGGTAAGAATTCTTAATTAGGCAATAGAAGGTGAAGATTCTGTTGTAATCCAGGGCATTGTTTGAGAGCAAATACTTTTAAAATATTACCTTTGGAGTTGTGGATTTTGTATAGTCTTTCCTTGGAAGTTTACTCCGGTACAGCAGAATGCAATGGATCCTCACAGCCGACTGGTGCTACCTCACTCCATTATTTTCTATTCTATAGAGCTGGATAATTTAGGAAGACCTTTTTTTCACCCAGAGTGCTTTTGGTGTTTGAAACTTACTACCTGAAAGGGTGGTAGAAGCTGTAACCATCACTAAATATTAGAAGTATTTGGATGACCAGTTGAAACACTATAGTGTACAAAGTAACAGGCCAAGTGCTGAAAATGAGACAAAATAAATAAATGCCGAATGACTGGCATGGACATGAAAGGCTGGAGCACCTTGCTTAAAACTCTATGATTCCACGATTTTAAAGCACAAAAAGAGAGGAGTCTTTCTTCATTGTTTTTGCACATTGCCACTTAATTTGTAAAAGCTTTCCTTACAATGATCATTAAATTTGAGGTAAATTGTAAGACCAATGTGCACAATGCTTCTTTTATCTGACCTGTAAAAATTGCATCATTTGTAAAAATGATTTGATGTGATTAGAACCAGGTTCTAACTGTGAATGTTTAAGCTACATATCCCAAAGGCAAAGGAAACACATATTGACATGTTTCGGAGCACTTGGGTTCTTAATAACTTTCACTACAGCTACCGTTGTGCAATGTGCATAATAGCTTAAGGGAATTAATATGAGTGAAGGTACAGAAAGCACTGCACTTGCATAATGAAACTCATTGTTTTACACCTATTAGGGCAAGCAATAAAAATCACATTAACACTCGTGTGTCAACCAGCAGTGTTCCTTTCAGAGATTAATCCTGAATATGTTTTATCACAGCACAGTACATCACTTCACAGCACCACAAACACATTTCCTTCCCAACCATAGGATCTTTTTTTGAAGAAAGCGACATTGGTTTGTAGTAAGGTCTGGGTTTTTTTAGCCATTTGTCATTCGAAAATGAGTTGCACATGACCAGACTAGTGAATAAACGGGATTCTTAGCTCTCTGTAGCCTTTGCAAGCCTATTTACCTGAGAAGTCAACCAAATTCTGTTGCAAATTATTTAGTAGTCTATGTGAATTTTCATCTTAACAATAGCAGTTTGTAGAGGGGAGGCAATGGCCTAGTGGTGTTATTACTGGACTATTAATCCAGAGTCCCAGGCAACATTCTGGGGACTTGGGTTCAAATTCTGCCATGGCAAATGGTGGAATCTGAATTCAACAATATCTGGATTTAAGAGTCTAATAATGACCATGAATCGATTATCAGGAAAAACCCATCTAATGACCTTCAGGAAAGGAAACTGCCATCTTTACCTGGTCAGTCCTTCTTGTAACTTCAGACCCACAGCAATGTGGTTGACTCTTAACTGCCCATTTGCAATTAGGAATAGGCAATAAACGCTGGTCTAGGAAGTGACACCTTCATCCCATGAATGAATTGAAGAATTTTTTAAAAACATGTAGAAAGAGGCACTTGAACTATAATCTCAGTGTTTGAGCAATAGGTGAGACAAGTGGCCAATATTCATCCTTTATCCACCACCAAAAAAACATATTCCAACTTGGCTGTGAAAGCTTGACATGTGCAAATTGGCAGAAATTACACTAACTGCTGAATTTGGGAAATCACTGAGGTGAGACGATTTATCAGAAAGGGGAAGACCTCTGGGCCTAATTAGACTCTTCTGCCAGGATCCTGAAGCTCTTGGAAGGAATTATGGCCCAGGCTTACCATCCAATTAAAGAGACATGAAACAATCCTCAGTAATCCTCAAGATGGAGACCGCCCCCTCCTCCAATTTTTTTAACTTAACAAAACTTAAAATGGGGCCTGCAGCTGCAATTGGAGCCAGGTAGACTGTCACTGCCTATAGCATTCATCCCACTGCCTGTAGCATTCCTGTCACTGACCGTAACATTCCTCCCACTACCTGTAGCAATCCTCCCACAGACTGTAACATTCCTCCCACTGCCTGTAGCAATCTTCCCACTGCCTATAATGTTTCTCCCATCGCCTGTACCAGTCCTTCCCCTTTCTGTGGCGTCTCTCCCTCTGCCTGTAACATTCTTCCCACTTTGTGTAACATTTCTCCCATTGCCTGTAACATTCCTCCCACTTGTGTGTAACATTCCTCCCTTTGCCTGTAACATTCCTCCCACTGTGTGTAACATTCCTCCCACTGCCTGTAACATTGCTCCCACTGTGTGTAACATTCCTCCCACTGCCTGTAACATTCCTCCCACTGCCTGTAGCATTCCTCCCATTGTGTGTAACATTCCCCCTGCTGTGTGTAACATTCCTCCCACTGCCTGTAACATTGCTCCCACTGTGTGTAACATTCCTCCCACTGCCTGTAACATTCCTCCCTCTGCCTGTAACATTCCTCTTACTGCCTGTAACATTCCCCCGCGTTGTGTGTAACATTCCTCTTACTGCCTGTAACATTCCCCCGCGCTGTGTGTAACATTCCTCCCACTGCCTGTAACATTCCTCTCTCTGCCTGTAACATTCCTCCCACTGCCTGTAACATTGCTCCCACTGTGTGTAACATTCCTCCCACTGCCTGTAACATTCCTCCCTCTGCCTGTAACATTCCTCTTACTGCCTGTAACATTCCCCCGCGCTGTGTGTAACATTCCTCCCACTGCCTGTAACATTCCTCTCTCTGCCTGTAACATTCCTCCCACTGCCTGTAACATTCCTCCCACTGCCTGTAACATTCCTCCCACTGACCGTAACATTCCTCCCACTGCCTGTAGCATTCCTCCCATTGTGTGTAACATTCCTCCCACTGTGTGTAACATTCCTCCCTTTGCCTGTAACATTCCTCCCACTGTGTGTAACATTCCTCCCACTGTCTGTAACATTCCTCCCTCTGCCTGTAACATTCCACCCACTGTAACATTCCTCCCTCTGCCTGTAACATTCCTCTTACTGCCTGTAACATTCCCCCTGCTGTGTGTAACATTCCTCCCACTGCCTGTAACATTGCTCCCACTGTGTGTAACATTCCTCCCACTGCCTGTAACATTCCTCCCATTGTGTGTAACATTCCCCCTGCTGTGTGTAACATTCCTCCCACTGCCTGTAACATTGCTCCCACTGTGTGTAACATTCCTCCCACTGCCTGTAACATTCCTCCCTCTGCCTGTATCATTCCTCTCACTGCCTGTAACATTCCTCCCACTGACCGTAACATTCCTCCCACTGCCTGTAGCATTCCTCCCATTGTGTGTAACATTCCTCCCACTGTGTGTAACATTCCTCCCTTTGCCTGTAACATTCCTCCCACTGTGTGTAACATTCCTCCCACTGTCTGTAACATTCCTCCCTCTGCCTGTAACATTCCACCCACTGTAACATTCCTCCCACTGCCTGTAACATTCCTCCCTCTGCCTGTAACATTCCTCTTACTGCCTGTAACATTCCCCCTGCTGTGTGTAACATTCCTCCCACTGCCTGTAACATTGCTCCCACTGTGTGTAACATTCCTCCCACTGCCTGTAACATTCCTCCCATTGTGTGTAACATTCCCCCTGCTGTGTGTAACATTCCTCCCACTGCCTGTAACATTGCTCCCACTGTGTGTAACATTCCTCCCACTGCCTGTAACATTCCTCCCTCTGCCTGTATCATTCCTCTCACTGCCTGTAACATTCCTAGTGTGGCCAGTTAGTCTTACTTCGGTGGTAGGCAACGTAATGGAAAGGGTACTGAGGGATAGGATTTATGAGTATCTGGAAAGGCACTGCTTGATTAGGGACAGCCAGCACGGATTTGTGAAGGGTAGGTCTTGCCTTACAAGTCTTATTGAATTCTTTGAGGAGGTGACCAAGCATGTGGATGAGGGTAGAGCAGTAGATGTAGTATACATGGATTTTAGTAAGGCATTTGATAAGGTTCCCCATGGTAGGCTTATGCGGAAAGTCAGGAGGCATGGGATAGAGGGAAATTTGGCCAATTGGATAGAAAATTGGCTAACCGGTCGAAGTCAGAGAGTGGTGGTAGATGGTAAATATTCAGCCTGGAGCCCAGTTACAAGTGGAGTTCCGCAGGGATCAGTTCTGGGTCCTCTGCTGTTCGTAATTTTTATTAATGACTTGGATGAGGGAGTCGAAGGGTGGGTCAGTAGATTTGCAGATGATACGAAGATTGGTGGAGTTGTGGATAGTGAGGAGGGCTCTTGTCGTCTGCAAAGGGACTTGGATATGATGCAGAGCTGGGCTGAGGAGTGACAGATGGAGTTCAACCCTGCCAAGTGTGAGGTTGTCCATTTTGGAAAGACAAATAAGAATGCAGAATACAGGGTTAACGGTAGGGTTCTTAGTGAGGTGGAGGAACACAGGGATCTTGGGGTCTATGTTCATAGGTCTTTGAAAGTTACCACTCAGGTGGATAGAGCTTGTAAGAAGGCCTATGGTGTATTAGCGTTCATTAGCAGAGGGATTGAATTCAAGTCGTGAAGTGATGTTGCAACAGTACAGGACTTTGGTTAGGCCACATTTGGAGTACTGTGTGCAGTTCTGGTCGCCTCACTTTAGGAAAGATGTGGAAGCTTTGGAGAGGATGCAGAGAAGATTTACCAGGATGTTGCCTGGAATGGAGAATAGGTCGTACGAGGATAGGTTGAGAGTGCTAGGCCTTTTCTCATTGGAACGGCGAAGGATGAGGGGTGACTTGATAGAGGTTTATAAGATGATCAGAGGAATAGATAGAGTAGACAGTCAGAAACTTTTTCCCCGGGTGCAACAGAGTGTTACAAGGGGACATAAATTTAAGGTGAAGGGTGGAAGGTATAGGGGAGATGTCAGGGGTGGGTTCTTTACCCAGAGAGTGGTGGGGGCATGGAATGCGCTGCCTGTGGGAGTGGTAGAGTCAGAATCTTTGGTGACCTTTAAGCGGCAATTGGATAGGTACATGGATGGGTGCTTAAGCTAGGACAAATGTTTGGCACAACATCGTGGGCCGAAGGGCCTGTTCTGCGCTGTATTGTTCTATGTTCTATGTTCTATTCCCCCTGCTGTGTGTAACATTCCTCCCACTGCCTGTAACATTGCTCCCACTGTGTATAACATTCCTCCCACTGCCTGTAACATTCCTCCCACTGACCGTAACATTCCTCCCACTGCCTGTAACATTCCCCCTGCTGTATGTAACATTCCTCCCACTGTGTGTAACATTCCTCCCTTTGCCTGTAACATTGCTCCCACTGTGTGTAACATTGCTCCCACTGTGTGTAACATTCCTCCCACTGACTGTAACATTCCTCCCATTGCCTGTAACATTCCTCCCACTGCCTGTAACATTCCTCCCACTGCCTGTAACATTCCTCACTGTGTGTAACATTCCTCCCGCTCTGTAGCATTCCTTCCAGCTTGTCCTGTCTCCAGCCTGATGCCGGCTGTCAGCCACACTATTCTTCAACACCTTTGCGCAAGTAGAGTTTTTTAAAAAAACTTCCTTTCCATTTAACACATTTTTCTAAATAACTGGATTGATCACTTTTCATCAATTTTATTACACACTTTTAGAGCAGGTAGGCCTTGACACCAGGCCTCTCAGTCCAAGGGTAGGGACGCTACCACTGTGCTACAAGAGGGCCTTCGCTGAACACTTAGAAGCTGATGGAAAATTCGAGTCAGCTTCTGAGCGTAGGTCTTAATACACCTTTAACAACTGAATTAGCTCCCAATCAATGAAGTGCAATTAGCTCAGCCACAGAACATTGTTGCAGGAGTTGCTTAGGCTGGATATTTTTGAATCAAGAGTGTGGTGCTGGAAAAAGCACAGCAGGTCAGGCAACAGTGGAGGAGCAGGAGAATTAACATTTTTTTCAATCGACATGTTCTGAGATGTTATGACACGTTTGGAATGAGTGGGACGTGAAGCTAGGCTTCATGGCTGCGCAGCAGGACACCACCAGTACACCACAAAAGCCCTAGAGTACCTCAGAGTAGTGTCCTAGGCCCAACCATCATCAGCTGCTTTAGCAAAGGCCTTCCCTCCATTATAAAGTGGATGTTCACAAGTGGCTGCACAATGTTCAGCACCATTCGCGACTCCTCAGATACTCAAGTTATATCAAAATGCAACCACTTGACAATATCCAGGTTTGCACTGGCAATTGGCAAGTACCATTAGCTCCACACAACTGCCAGGCAATGACCAACCCAACAAGAGAGAATCTAACCATCGCCCCTGACATTCAGTGGCATTACCATTACTAAAGCCTCAACAATCAATATTTTGTTGGTTACCATTGTCCAGAAATTGACCTCAGCTGTCATATAAATACTGAGCTACAACAGAAGGGCAGAGACTGCAACATGACCTACTTTGTGGCTCCCCAAAGCCTGTCCACCACCTACAAGAATGTGATGGAATATTCTCCACTTGCCTGGATGAGTGCAGCTCCAATAACACTCAAGAACTTTGACACCATCCAGGACAAAGCAGTCCACTTGACCGGCACTCCATCAACCAACATTCATCTGCTCTACTGCTGATGCACAGTAGCAACAGTGTTTACAGTGTAATAACTACACTGTAACAACTCACCAAAGGCTTCTGAAACAGTACATTCCAAACGCACAACCATTACCATCTAGAAAGACGAAGGCAACAGATACATGGGAACACCATCACCTGCTAGTTCCCCTCTGAGCCACTCACCATCCTGACCTGGAAATATATTGCTGTTCCTTCACTGTTTCTGGGTCACAATCCTCGACCTTCCATCCTAATAGCATTGGGCATCTATCTACAGTAAATAGACAGCAGCAGTTCAGGAAGGCAGCTCACCACCACTTCTCAAGGGCAACTAGGTCAGGCAATAAATGCTGGCCCTTTCAGCAAAGTTCACATTTTGTGACTGAATAAAAAAGACTGAGCGTAACTTTTCTTTCTGTATCATTAGCATTTAGTTTTATGCAACTTTGAAGGCTGAGTAATGTTCCCAAAATGAATTTCTGGGCTTGGAATTTTCTGTATGGGCAATCAGGTCAAAGTTAAGAAGGGACTATGAAAACAGTCAAGATACTTTGGATCAGAATGCCCCATTGGGCGTTGAGGCTTCGAATCCAATATTTCCAGTGGAGCAACTTTAAACAAGACAGCCTCCTAACTGTCCATCTCTGTGCTTGTTTTCCAACTCAGGACAGTGTGACAGATCAGTGAAAGACTTGGATTGATAGCCTGCCTTGAGTGGGTGGCCACACCTGATGAAGGGATAACAGTGGGGAGCTCTACACATTCAGGCTTTCCCAGCTGCTACATGTGCTCGACTCCAAGCCCACGTTCACAAGACTCAGTCCATTAGTCCAATTGAATTGACTTTAACTTGTTTCTACCTGTAAGGTCATCTATTTTAGCACTGGTGGTTGCAAACAGCTAGCCAGTGGAGAAATATTTTCCAATAAACAATGCTCTCTTCTAAATTATCTGTATTCTGGGCTTTTGTGTAGACAAAGAGAGAAACTGAGTTTTCCTCTTTCCTCTGTTCTGATTCTGTTTCACTGCTATCCTCATCGTGGTGTGTTCTACCCTTTTCACAGTAAATTCCAGCATACATTTTGTCACTGGAGAATTGGAAGTTACAATGGCTTAATTTATAACACTCGTCAGCAATATTACCTTGGCAGGAAACTCCAACCCATTATAAATCACACCAATTATAAGGCCATGAAGAATGAGGAATGGAAACTCTTGCATTTTAAAACAATATCCTTTTATTTTTGTGGAATGGAACAGTTCCATGTTAATAACAAAGTTTCATAAAGGCAGACAGATATTGTTCAGTGCTAGTTTCTTTTAAACTCCAACATGACCACTTGTGACCTTTTACAGGCTTCAGGCAGGCAAATAGGTTTGAACATAGATTTTACAGTTTTATTTGAGCTTACCTCTGTCTACTAAGAGTGTGAATGTATGAATTATAGGCAGTGGTTCAAATTAACCACAAAACAAATCAGGGATCTCATCTATTGCCAGTAATGCTTGATACTATTACATCTACATAATGGGAACTGGATATCAAATGTTAAGTTCAGTCAAAGCTACAATACATATATTTTGTAAAAAAAAAACTCAATAAATTAGATATATATCTAAGTTCTTTTTTGTAAATCATGCACAAATTTCAAATATTGGAAAAGTTTTTTTTATCCATTAGGTACCTGGAATGTACAACAACAGCGATTGGTAAGAAAATAACAAAGTGTCTTTTCATTTTACAAAAATTACACAGCTATAGAACTCCTACCTTTGTATCAAAGAGTTAACAGATAAGATCAATCTAGTAAATTAGTTGTTCTACAGAGTAAGAGCTTCACGGTCCTAATAAAAGTTAAAGGAGGTGAATTGAATTTTAATTAATTTTAATAGAATTCCCACCAAAATCTTCAATATTTTTCCATCTGCAGAATCTTACTTCGAATCAAAGAGAACTTTATTCTGGGTTAGATGTTTTCTCAGCCTATTATTCAGGTGACTGCCAGTTAGTTACCTCTTTAGCCATCTGTTCTAGTAATTTTTCTTTTTTATTTAAAAAAAGGTTTACCTCAAATGAATTCTCTGCAAAATTGCACGTTGTATTTAAATTGCACCACGTAAGTTGTGCTTGTGGCACGATCTGCATAAAGAGAAGGGAGTGACTCACAAGTCACCGAAATACTACTGACATCAGAGATTGATTGACTGGAAATTCGTTTTCTCATGCTATGAACATTCACGATCATTGCACCCTCTCGTTACAATAATGCAAAGTGCCAGCACAACGCTTCCATACACTTGCACATTCAGTGCTGTCACTTATCATATTTTGGCACCATTACCCGATGGGGGCCAAGACAGGTTGGGGGGATGTGGGGAAAAGAAATGTAAATCACATATACATCATTCGGTTTTAATGTCGCGCAATGCACTCCTTTTGCGTGCTGTGCTTGGTTTGTGATTTCATATTGCCCCAGCCACAACAGACACTAGGTCCTGACCCTACTTGCGATAAGTCTTGAAAATGTTCTCTCCAGACACAGTTCTAGCTCTAACAGACCAAAATCTATCGCCGTGCTTCAGCTCAAATGGACATTGAGGGTGAGCACCTCACACACATTTGTGACTGTCCTGGGTGGCAATGCCAGCTTTCTTTCACAGGGCCAACAGTGTCAGGGCAGCTGCCAGGAAAGCACCAAATCCACACCACATGGCTGTCTTTCACAGCCAACACTTCAGCTCTGTTCTGTCTTAATCAAAAATCAGCCACAAAGGACAAACCTTCATTTGTTATGAAAAGTCAGTACATTTCTAGGATCAAATTTCTAACTAACAGAAAAAAAAATCATTGCAATCTAAAATAAAAACTGATAATGCTCATTTTACATGACATCTGAAAATTTGATTCTATTGGTTTTTCCTCATGAACCATAATCTACTTCTGTGTCTAACCAATTTTAAACGGGTAATAAATTAAGAATTATAAACACGTAAAAACAAAAATTAAGAACCTAGATAACTATAGATGTGTACAGTAATTAGTAAATAAGCTATATACTCTTAAATCTCTTAACCAAAATGATATGTTAAAGTCTATAAACAACTTTACAAATATACAATGTGCTAATCAGGTTTTTGAACTATTTTACCCCTTGCTCACTACACACGTGTTTCATTAATAATTTCCAGATTAATACTGAGTATCCTAGACTGCAATGATTTTAGGATTTGCTTCCTCATAGTTGTAGTCATGTTGAAATTTGTGATTTTTCTAAACAAGCAAATCATATGTATACAACTGTCTTTTTAAAAACATTATCATACAATATTCATATTTATATATTTACAACTCTTCTGGAATCTGCAGCTTCACTCAAATAAAAAGTATTTAAATGCTCTTTTGTAAAGAAAAATAATTGTCTTTTGTTTCACTTTCCTTTCTTTAGCACGCACTTTTCAACTTAGGCACAGAATGGTTCCATTAGCAGTCATAATGCCAGAGGTCAAGATTTATCAACTCTGGGTTTTTATTTTGCAAAATATTTCATTTCTGTTTTCCAAAAGTAAAATGGTTTCTTCATGCTGAGCAGTACTTTGTGTTTTAGATGTATCCAGCATTTGAAGATGTAAGGCTCAAAAATGATGGGAAGTGGGGACAGGAGTCCCAGATGGTTCAGTGTATTTCCTTCAGTATGAATTGTCCGTGATTCAGCATCCTATAGTCCTGTTTCTTTTTGTCCCAAATCAGTCTCATGTCTTGATGACACCATTGCACTGCTGGTGCTTGGGAAGACAAGGTTCGTCAGGCAAAGCATCATGGGCAAAAACAGAGTCATCTCCAGAGGAACATGTACTGTGAGTATCCTGGCATGCTGGCGAATACTGCTCGAAAGGTGCTGACAGGTCAAGGTACTCCTGAAATACAAAGGAAAAGATCAAACATCACAATGAACACTGCTCATTGGTCTCCCCACCTATGTTGAGGTGCTGGCAGTGGTTCAGTGGGTCAGAATACTGTAAACCCAGAAGCAAAAGCAGTGACAGCACAGTGCAGTTGGGAGGGACTGCTGTACTATTGGAGGAGCTGTCCTTTTGAGAAGACATCAAATCGAGGCTCTGCGTGCCTTTTGGAAATGATGTCAAAGATTCCAAGGCACTATTTTGAATTTGCTTCTGCTCAAATATTTATCTATCGAGCAACATCACCAATGCAAAATCTGATCATTTATCACATTGCTATTCATTCAGTGCTGTTTACAGTGAATGTGATCACTAGTCTGTCCTTGCCAGGCACCAGAATCAGACTGAAACCCTGACCAACTTAGAGCTGCACTCAGAGCAGCAACCCATCTCTGCTTCCCAGGTCAAAGGTTAACTGTCTGGTTGGGACAGGTTATTGGGAAGGAGGGATGCTATATAAATCCTGGCGATAACTTTTTACAATCACACACTGGAGGTTTGGTGCTGCCGATCACTTTCAATTATTACCTGACAAGAGTTTAAACAGCGTACTAAATCAAGTTAGCCAGGTCGCGTGGCCCTTGTGAGTATTTAAAGCATTCTTTTACTGCAAATTACATCAAACAATGTGCTTAGTGTATTGAAGGTGAGGCTGTGAGCTGACATTTTAAACAAACCTACAAAATACTGGAACTCTGTGGCAAGTCCCGCAGTGGCTCAAAAGAGGAAAAGAGTATGAACACTTTAGCTATGAATTAAGAGAGGGCTTAACCGATTAGGACTGTGACAATCAATGTTCCCTGTCAGATGTCAAACTATCATTGTCTTTTTACAGGTTGACGTATCTGCCACATATTTTGCTGGAGCAAAACTTTGAGCGATACCGTTAAGTTATGGATATTGTTATTTACATAAAGATTTCCAAAATAATGCAGGTCACGAGCCTAGTGATGTTCACCAGTTAAAAGGGAACATTAGTCATCTGAAGTTCAACGTAGCTTTAAGGAGAACTCATCTGTCGAATGATTTTATCATGTTTCCTGCACAGTCACTGCACTGACGTTTCAATGAGTCTATCTGGTGTACAGCTGGGGTGTGATGACCAGAATGGAGTTGGACATGATGCCCGTTCTTTCTTGGGGTAACTGGACTCAGCTGGTTTGATTTATTTATTGTCATGTGTACCGAAGCACAGTGACAATCTTTGTTTGTGAGCAATACAGACAGATCATAGTAAACGTGGACATACAGATCATAGGATGAAAGAAAATAAAAGCTTAGACAGACCAGAAGACTGTAAGCCATAAGAATGGAAGCAAGGCCATTTGGCCCATCAAGTCCACTCCGCCATTTAATCATGGCTGATGGGCATTTCATGCCTCTCGTTTGTTTCTGCTGACAGAAGAGGGAGCTGGGTGGATCAGAATGCCAGGAGGGATGTGCTGAGTAGGGAACTGAGATGTGCTGCTGTGTATATGCCAATCCCAGATCCATTTACCAACTGGGCAAAGATTTGTTTGTTGCTCCAACAGCATTCAGCACCAAACATTGTAATCATAGTCTGATATATTTAAAGGGACCAGCATAGAAATTGGTGAATCAAATAAATAAATACATCTTGAACAATGTTGAAATATTGAAGTACCATTAGTTGTTTTAAATTAGTTTCAATTAACCACTAATTCCTTTTGCTGATTTATTTTGTGATTCCAAGACTGACCTCAGTTGATGTCACTGTCAGGACCCTGTCGAGATCTTCGACTAACTGTTTGAATGTTGGTCTTTGTGATGGGATGGCGTGCCAGCATTCCCTCATTATCATATACCTAGGGAAAGACACAGGGTCACAGTTAAACCAAGCACAAAACCCGGTTTCCATATGTTATTTCAGGATATGAAGGATCATAGTAAATGGCAGATAAACAGACAGTGTTGCAGAGACCCATTACAGCACAGCAAGTGGGCCAGTATACCATAGAAAGAGACCCCTCTAGTGCTATCACATCTTTCCCATAGTGAGGTGACCAGAACTGCACACAGTACTCCTATTGTGGCCTGACCAACACTCTATATAACTCCAACATTACCTCCTTGCTCTTATACTCTATGCCACGACTAATGAAAGCAAATGTGCCCTTTTTTACACCACTAGCCACCAGCCTCCAGTCTCTCGAATAGTTTTCTACCACTATCCATTACTAAGCCAGTTTAGTAAGATTAGAGGAGGTGGGTGGGAGGGATGCCCTACACCATCTTGCCAAGTTGCCTTGTGATGGACCTTGTCAAAAGCTTTGCTAAAATCCATATAAACTACATCAACTGAACATCCTTCATGCACACACTTGATCGTATTTCCAAAAAAATTCGAACAAATTTGTTAGTCATGACCTTCCTCTGATAAAGCCATGCTGACTATTCCTAATTAACCCTTGCTTTTCCAAGTGGATTTTAATTCGCTCCTTCAGAATTTCCTCCAGCAGTTTCCCTCCCACGGTATGAGACTCCTGGTTCATCCCTACCATCCCTTTTAAAAAGTTCAACCATAACAGCTGTCCTCCAGTCCTCTGGCACTTCCCCTGTGGCCAAGGGGGAATTAAACATTTGTGTCAGAGCCCCCGCAATTTCCTGTCTCAACTCCCATACCTCCCCATTTCTTATGTCAAGCGATGCAAGTTCCTCACAGTCCCTTTTCCTGAATTCCATTCCTACGTTGGGTTGGTTGACCAACCTCGTTGACCAACCTCCTGGGATGGTCAGATGAGTGGCAGAGACCCTGATAACCCTGATAAGTGCATCACCCCGATGTGATGCACTTTGGGAGAAGAAACAAGGAGAGGGGAGTATGTAATGAATGGCAGGACACTGGGTAGCTTAGAGGAACAGAGGGATCTTGGGGTAATTATTTACAAATCCCAGAAATAAGCAGAGCACGTAAATAAGATAGCTAAAAAGGGCACGTGGGACATTTGCCGAGAGGTGCGAGGGAGGAGCGAAGGACTTCTGGGAAGGTTTTTAAGTGGGTGAGATCTAAACCCGAGACCCTACACCGTAGGGTGTCCCTCTCACCGACCTCCACTAACCTTACTAAGAGTCTGGAAACGATGTACGTTTTCAGGTTTCTTTGTTTTTCCTTCTCTTCCTTTGTTTAGTTCTGTGCAGGCTATCAGAGTAACGAGTTATGGACATTAGGGCAGCTGTATGTTCCTCCTGCAGAATGTGGCAGGTGAGAGACACTTCACATGTCTCTGCTGACTACATCTGCAGGAAGTGCACCCAACTCCAGCTCCTCAAAAACTGAGTTAGGGAACTGGAGCTGGAGCTGGATGAACTACGGATCATCCAGGAGGCTGAGGGGGAAATTGAGAGGATATACAGAGAGGTGGTTACTCCCCAGTCACAGGGTAAGGACAGCTGGGTTACTGTCAGGGGGAAGAAAGGTGAGAGCAGGGATCCCCTGTGGCCGTTCCCCTCAGCAATAAGTATACCGTTTTGGATACTGCCGGTGGGAACGGCCTACCAGGGGTAAGCCACAGTTGTCAGGTCTCTGGCACTGAGCCTGGCACTGTGGCTCAGAAAGGAAGGGGGAAGATAGAAAAGCATTCGCAAGAAATAAGAAAGGGATCATCACTTTATTGGGATTGTATTATAGACCCTCCAATAGTCAGAGGGAAATTGAGAAACAAACTTGTAAGGAGATCTCAGCTATCTGTAAGAATAATAGGGTGGTTATGGTAGGGGATTTTAACTTTCCAAACATTGACTGGGACTGCCATAGTGTTAAAGGTTTAGATGGAGAGGAATTTGTTAAGTGTGTACAAGACAATTTTCTGATTCAGTGTGTGGATGTACCTACTAGAGAAGGTGCAAAACTTGACCTACTCTTGGGAAATAAGGCAGGGCAGGTGACTGAGATGTCAGTGGGGGAGCACTTTGGGGCCAGCGACCATAATTCTATTCGTTTTAAAATAGTGATGGAAAAGGATAGACCAGATCTAAACGTTGAAGTTCTAAATTGGAGAAATGCCAATTTTGACAGTATTAGGCAAGAACTTTCGAAAGCTGATTGGAGGCAGATGTTCGCAGGTAAAGGGATGGGTGGAAAATGGGAAGCCTTCAGAAATGAGATAACAAGAATCCAGAGAAAGTATATTCCTGTCAGAGTGAAAGGGAAGGCTGGTAGGTATAGGGAATGCTGGATGACTAAAGAAATTGAGGGTTTGGTTAAAAAAAGAAGGAACATATGTCAGGTATAGACAGGATAGATCGAGTGAATCCTTAGAAGAGTATAAAGGAAGTAGGAGTATACTTATGAGGGAAATCAGGAGGGCAAAATGGGGACATGAGATAACTTTGGCAAATAGAATTAAGGAGAATCCAAAGGGTTTTTACAAATATATTAAGGACAAAAGGGTACCTAGGGAGAGAATAGAGCCCCTCAAAGATCAGCAAGGCGGCCTTTGTGTGGAGCCACATAAAATGGGGGAGATACTAAATGAATATTTTGCATCAGTATTTACTGTGGAAAAGGATATGGAAGATATAGACTGTAGGGGAATAGATGGTGACATCTTGCAAAATGTCCAGATTACAGAGGAGGAAGTGCTGGATGTCTTGAAACGGTTAAAGGTGGATAAATCCCCAGGACCTGATCAGGTGTACCCGAGAACTCTGTGGGAAGCTAGAGAAGTGATTGCTGGGCTCTTGCTGAGATATTTGTATCATTGATCGTCACAGTTGAGGTGCCGGAAGACTGGAGGTTGGCAAACGTGGTGCCACTGTTTAAGAAGGGTGGTAAGGACAAGCCAGGAAACTATAGACCGGTGAGCCTGACCTCGGTGGTGGGCAAGTTGTTGGAGGGAATCCTGAGTGACAGGATGTACATGTATTTGGAAAGGCAAGGACTGATTAGGGATAGTCAACATGGCTTTGTGGGTGGGAAATCATGTCTCACAAACTTGATTGAGTTTTTTGAAGAAGTAACAAAGAAGATTGATGAGGGCAGAGCAGTAGATGTGATCTATAGGGAATTCAGTAAGGGGTTCGACAAGGTTCCCCATGGGAGACTGATTAGCAAGGATAGATCTCATGGAATACAGGGAGAACTAGCCATTTGGATACAGAACTGGCTCAAAGGTAGAAGACAGAGGGTGGTGGTGGAGGGTTGTTTTTCAGACTGGAGGCCTGTGACCAGTGGAGTGCCACAAGGATCGGTGCTGGGTCCTCTACTTTTTGTCATTTACATAAATGATTTGGATGCGAGTATAAGAGGTACAGTTAGTAAGTTTGCAGGTGACACCAAAATTGGAGGTTTAGTGGACAGCGAAGAGGGTTACCTCAGATTATAACAGGATCTGGACCAGATGGGCCAATGGGCTGAGAACTGACAGATGGAGTTTAATTCAGATCAATGCGAGGTGCTGCATTTTGGGAAAGCAAATCTTAGCAGGACTTATACACTTAATGGTGAGGTCCTAGGGAGTGTTGCTGAACAAAGAGACCTTGGAGTGCAGGTTCATAGCTCCTTGAAAATGGAGTCGCAGGTAGATAGGATAGTGAAGAAGGCGTTTGGTATGCTTTCCTTTATTGGTCAGAGTATTGAGTACAGGTGTTGGCAGGTCATGTTGCAGCTGTACAGGACATTAGTTAGGCCATCGTTGGAATACTGCATGCAATTCTGGTCTCCTTCCTATTGGAAAGATGTTGTGAAACTTGAAAGTGTTCAGAAAAGATTTACAAGGATGTTGCCAGGGTTGGAGGATTTGAGCTAAAGGGAGAGGCTGAACAGGCTGGGGCTGTTTTCCCTGGAGCGCCGGAGGCTGAGTGGTGACCTTATAGGGTTTACAAAATTATGAGGGGCATGGATAGGATAAATAGACAAAGTCTTTTCCCTGGGGTGGGGGAGTCCAGAACTAGAGGGCATAGGTTTAGAGTGAGAGGTGAAAGATATAAAAGAGACCTAAGGGGCAACTTTTTCATGCAGAGGGAGGTATGTGTATTGAATGAGCTGCCAGAGGAAGTGGTGGAAGCTGATACAATTGCAACTTTTAAGAGGCATTTGGATGGGTATATGAATAGAAAGAGTTTGGAGGGATATGGGCTGGGTGCTGGCAGGTGGGACTCGATGGGGTTGGGATATCTAGTCGGCATGGACGGGTTGGACCGAAGGGTCTGTTTCCATGCTGTACATCTCTATGACTCTATGGTAGGGGACTCAATAGTCAGACGGATTGACAGGAGATTTTGTGGTCAGGAACGGGACTCCCGGAAGGTACGTTGCCTCCCTGGTGCCAGGGTCTGGGATGTTGCCGATCGGGTTTACAAGATTCTGAAAGGGGAGGGGGAGCAGCCAGAAATTGTGGTACATAATGGCACCAATGATATAGCCAGGGAAGGGATTGAGGATCTGAAAAGTGACTACAGAGCGCTAGGTTGGAAGCTGAAGAGCAGGACGAATAGAGTAGTGATTTCAGGTTTGCTACCGGTGCCATTAGACAGTGAGATGAGGAACAGTCAGCGAATGCAGCTTAACATATGGCTGTGAGGCTGGTGTGGGAGGGTGGGCTTCAGATATCTAGACCATTGGGATACCTTCTGGGGAAGGTGGGACCTGTACATGAAGGATGGGTTGCACCTGAACTGGAGGGGTACAAATGTCCTGGGTGGGAGATTTGTTCGTGTGATTCGGGAGGGTTTAAACTAATTTGGCAGGGGGAGGGAACCAGAGAGGTCTGAGAGGGGGTCAGTTGCGGACGTGACAGTGACAGGATATATTGAAGCTAAAATGAAGGTTTTTCACGCGATGAAACAAAGGGATCGGTTAAAGCGTGTCTGCTTTAATGCAAGGAGTGTCCGAAATAAGAGTGACGAACTTAGAGCATGGATCAGTACGTGGGACTACGATGTTGTGGCCATAACGGAGACGTGGGTGCCACAGGGACAGTAATGGTTGCTTGATGTCCCAGAGTTTAGAATGTTCAAAAAGAACAGGGAGGGTGGAAAAAGAGGAGGGGGTGTAGCATTGCTAATCAGAGAGTGCATCAGCTACAGAAACGATGGTTTGTCTACTGAGTCAGTATGGGTGGAAGTTAGGAACAGCAAGGGAACAGCCACCTCATTGGGGGTTTTCTACAGACCCACTAATAGCAGTAGAGAGATTGAAGATCTCATAGGCGGGCAGATTCTGGAGAAATGCAAAAGTAGCAGGGTTGTTGTTATGGGTGATTTCAACTTTCCCAATATCAACTGGAACCTCCTAAGTGTGGATGGTTTGGATGGAGGCGTTTTTGTCAGGTGTGTTCAGGAGGGTTTCCTTACTCAGTATGTAGACAGGCCAACAAGGGGAGAGGCCATTTTGGATTTGGTGCTCGGCAACGAGCCAGGACAGGTGTCAGATCTCTCGGTGGGAGAGCACTTTGGTGACAGTGATCACAACTGCCTCACATTTAGCATAACCATGGAAAGTGAAAGGAGCAATTACTGAGGGAAGATATTCAATTGGGGAAAAGGAAATTATGATGCTATCAGACAGGAGTTGGGAAGTATAGACTGGGAGCAATTGTTCTACAGAAAGGACACAGCAGACATGTAGAGACTACTTAAGGAGCAGTTGTTGCAAGTGATGCACAAAATTGTTCCTCTGAGACAGGTAAGAAGGGGTAAGATTAAGGCACCTTGGATGACGAGAACAGAGGAGCTTCTCGTCAAAAGGAAGAAGGCAGCTTATGTAAGATGGAGCAAGCAAGGATCTAGCACAGCTTTAGAGGAATACAGGCTTGCTAGAAAGGAGCTCAGAAATGGACTGAGGAGAGCCAGGAGGGAGCATGAAAAAGGCTTGGCAGGAAGGATTAGGGAGAACCCAAAGGTGTTTTACTCATACATGAGGAATAAGAGAATGATCAGGGAGAAGGTTGGGCCGATCAGGGATAGCGGAGGGAACTTGTGCGTGGAGTCTGAGCAGATAGAGAAGCCCTAAATGAGTTTTTTGCTTCGGTTTTCATCAAGGAAAGGGAACTTGTTATAAATGAAAACTTAGAGGAGCTGGGATACAGTCTTAATCAGGTGAAGATTGATGAAGTTGATGTGCTAGAAATCTTGGAAAACATTAAGGTTGATAAGTCCCCAGGTCCAGACCAGATTTACCCTAGGCTGCTCCGGGAAGCGAGAAAGGAGGTTGCTAAGCCGCTGGCGAGGATATTTGCTTCCTCACTCTCCACGGGAGTCGTACCGGAGGATTGGAAGGAAGCGAATGTTGTTCCTCTTTTCAAGAAGGGTAATAGGGAAATCGCTGGCAATTACAGGTCAGTCAGTCTTATGTCTGTGGTCAGCAAAGTTTTGGAAAGAATTCTGAGGGATAGGATTTATGACTATTTAGCAAGGCATAGTGTGATTAAAGGCAGTCAGCTTGGCTTTATGAGGGGCAGGTCATGCCTCACAAATCTTATTGAGTTCTTTGAGGAGGTGTCAAGACAGGTTGACAACGGTCGAGAAGTGGATGTGGTGTATATGCATTTGATAGGGTTCCCCATGGTAGGCTCATCTATAAGGTCAGGAAGTTTGGCTATCTGGATTCAGAATTGGCTGGCTGACAGAAGGCAGAGAGGGGTTGTAGATGGAAAGTATTCTGCCTGGAGGTCAGTGTTGAGTGGGGTCCCGCAGGGCTCTGCACTTGGGCCTCTGCTCTTTGTAGTTTTTACAAATGACTTGGATGAGGAGGTTGAGGGATGGGTTAGTAAATTTGCAGATGACACAAAGGTTGGAGGTGTCGTCGATAATATAGAGGGCTATTGCAGGCTGCAGCGCAACATAGACAGAATGCAGAGCTGGGCTGAGAAATGGCAGATGGAGTTCAGCCTGGATAAATGCGAAGTGACGCATTTTGGAAAGTCGAACTCGAATGTTGAATATAGGATTAAAGACACGTTTCTTGGCAGTGTGGAGGAACAGAGGGATCTGTGTGTGCAGGTACATAGATCCCTCAAAGTTGCCACCCAAGTGGATAAGAAAGCATATGGTATTTTGGCTTTCATCAACAGGGGGATAGAGTTTAAGAGCAGTGAGGTTTTACTGCAGCTCTACAAGTCCTTGGTGAGGCCACACTTGGAATATTGTGTCCAGTTCTGGTCGCCCTACTATAGGAAAGATACAGAGGCTTTGGAGTTTTCTCTCTGGAGAGAAGGAGGAAGAGAGGAGACCTGATAGAGGTGTACAAAATAATGGATAGTCAATAGCCAGAGACTTTTCCCCAAGGCAGGATTGACTGGTACGAGGGTCATAGTTTGAAGATATTAGGAGGAAGGTATAAAGGAGATGTCAGAGGTAGGTTCTTTACGCAGAGAGTTGTGAATGCATGGAATGCCTGGCCAGCGGTGGTGGTGGAAGCAGGGTTACTGGGGACATTTAAGCAACTGCTGGACATGCACATGGATAGCAGTGAGTTGAGGGGTGCGTAGGTTGTTACTATATTTTACATTAGGATTAAATCTTGGCACAACATCGTGGGCCTAAGGGCCTGTTCTGTGCTGTACTTTTCTATGTTTCTATCTACGTTCTCCCTTTCCAGAGTGAAGGCTCAAATCATTCAACACGCTTCCAATATCCTGCAGCTTCACACACAGATGGGCCCCCAGCTCTTTCCCTGGTTAACCTTTTCTCTTTAATATATTTATAAAATATCTGACGGTGTGAGTTATTTTACTGTGTTGGGGATGTCGATTATTTAACCATTGGGGATTATTTTACTCTATTGTGGGTGTGGATTATTTTACTGTATTGAGGATGTAGGTTGTTAGTAGTTACGTTATTTACATCTCCTGCAGTAGCTCTTGCGAGGGTCTCAGTGCAAGTAGCCCAGGGAGAGGGCTCCTCTGTAATGCCATTCAGGGAATGATATGCAGATATGAAAAGAAAGTAAAATCCCTATAAATGTAGAGAGAGACTTCATGCAGTAACAAAAACAAAGAAACATAAACAATTCAACTAATGCCCCAAGTGAAAGCTGCTATCATAGAATCCCTACAGCGTGCAAACAGGTCCTTCGGCACAACATACCGACCCTCTGAAGAGTATCCCACCCAGACCCATTCCTCTCCATGTACCCCTGACTAATGCACCTAACCTATACATTCCTGAACACTATGGGCAACTTAGCATGACCAATTCACCTAACCTGCACATCTTTGGATTGTGGGAGGAAATCGGAGCACCCGGAGAAAATCCACGCAGACAATCACCCAAGGCTGGAATCAAACCCTGGCCCCTGGCACTGTGAGGCAGCAATGCTAACCACTGAGCCACCCCACAATATCCTGACACTTTCTCGCAAAGCAACAAGCTACGTTTTGCAATGTTAAGTCAACAATTTAGCGATGTGGATTGGAATAATGGGCTACTGCTTACAGCTCATGGGTACAATTTGCTGGCTTGTCCATTCGATGGCCTTCTTTCAGCAGTTTGAAGAGCTCCTCTACTGGGATTCCGGGATAAGGAGATCCTCCCAGTGTAAAGATCTCCCACAACAGGACTCCATACGACCAGCTGGGAATGAGAAAAGAATTGAAACCTAATTCACTGAAGCCTTTTTTTGTACCGACCTCATTCTCTTGATGCTGTCATGCGTGGTTAACATAGTTATCAATGGCGTGACTTAATTGAATAAACTCTTTTCTAGTTACTTGGAGTGATCCCTTCAATCACAGAAAAGATCAGTGCACGCAAATGCTGGAATTAAAATGACCAGTTAATCAGATAGTTGACAGGCTGTTTATAACTTGGCCACTCTCCTGCCAAGACCCTGGAGCAGAACTAATGACATTCTTTTTCTCCAAGTGCGTTTCCCTAGACTGCACAATGGGAAGCAAGTCATGGAGCCAAATCTGACTATTGTCACTTTCCTTTACAAAAGGACCAACGCATTTTAGGAAGAGCTAAGTTGATTTTTAAATAAAAAGCATTTCTAATGGGCAGCACTTACACATCACTCTGGTGGGTGTAGACTCTGTCGAAGAGAGCTTCAGGAGCCATCCACTTTACTGGCAGCCTCCCCTTTAATAATACAATATGGCAGTTATGATTTAATCACACGTTCAGGCAGCTACAAAGGCACTAACCGGATTGCAATCATTTTATTTTTTAACCAGCTACAATTACTACAGATAGGATTAAAAACACAGTGCATGATATGGAAATGAGTCCATAGAATCACGAACACCTACAGTACAGAAGGAGGCCATTCAGCCCATTGAATCTGCACTGATCCACCATAGAAAACCCCACCTTATCTCCATAATCCTACATTTCCCATAGCTAATCCAAACATCCTGGAGCATGGCCAATCCACCTGACCTGCACACCTTTGTGACTGCAGAAGGAAACCAGAGCAAACCCTTGCAGTCAGGGGAGAATGTGCAAACTCCACACAGTTGCCCGAGGCTGGAATCGAACCCAGGTCTCTGGTGCTGTGAGGCAGCAGTACTAACCACTGAGCCACCGTCCCACCTGAGCTGGTATCTATCCTCCACACAAGTCATTTTCCACCCCTCTTCAAAATCCCATCAAAATATCCTTCTGCCTCTTTCTCTTTTTTGTGCTTATATAGCTTTCAGAATAATTTACTTCAACTAATGTATGTTATGGCAAGTTCCAAATTCAAACCATTCTCTAAATATAGATGCTTTCCCTGTGTATCTTATTGGATTGACTAGTTTTCTTTAGATTAGATTCCCTACAGTATGGATTCAGGCCCTTCAGCCCAACCAGCCCAACCAGCCCCATCTCCCCACATTTACCCCTGACTAATGCACCTATCACTGTGCGCAATTTAGCATGGCCAGTTCACCTGACCTGCACATCTTTGGATTGTGGGAGGAAACTGGAGCACCCAGAGGAAACCCAGACACGGGGAGAACGTGCAAACTCCATACAGACAGTCGCCCAAGGCACGAATTAAACCCAGGTCCCTGGTGCTGAGACAGCAGTGCTAATCACTGAGCTAGCGTGCCGCCGACAGGCGTGATTATTTCATATCTATCGTCCTAAAGTCTGGTCATTTCAAAACACTATCTCAACATTTACCTTTTCATAATCTAAAAGGCCTCTATCCGGTCACCCCTTGGCCTTCTCTTTCTTCAGGTCTTTTAGCCAAAGATGTGCAGGTCAGGTGATTGTGTTATTGTATTAGTCAGAAGGAAATAGGTCTGGGTGGGTTACTCTTTGGAGGGTTGGTCTGGACTTGTTGGGCCAAATGGCCTGTTTCCACACTGTAGGGAATCTAATCTAATCGAACCAGCTGCAGCCTGTTCAGCCGCTCCCAATCACTTAATGCTCCCTCCAGCTGCCACCACCAGTCACTTTAGCCTCCACCATACGTAATAGGCTGCTGTTTTAACTCACATTTGTTGTTTTCTTGTAGTAGTCGATGTTGTGCACGTCTCTGGCCAGACCAAAGTCGGCAATCTTCATCACATTATCGTCCGTCACCAGTACATTCCTGGCTGCCAGATCCCGGTGAATACACTAACCGGAAAACAAATTCCCCAAACAGAACAATTAAACTGTTTACCAGAGGAAAGAAAATAAACCATTCAGTCAGCACAGCGTTCACATTTCTCCATCTATTATGCCTCTGCTCCCTGTGTCAGAGCTGCTGATTATGAACATTTGAGTCCATTAACACTCAATTTTTAAAATTTCTGTTTTGGTAACCGTGTGTAGCTCAGGGTTATAAATTCGATTAATTACAGTTGTCTTATACGTCGATGATTTGACTTTTAAAAATCCAGTCACATTCCCCCAACCCCGTGCCTTCGCAATCGAATTCAGGCACGGCAAAGCCACCTGTCTTAGATGAGGTCTCTGGGAAGTGCCGCCATTTTGATCGTGGACCAGCCAGGGCAGCACCTTGATGTCACCGGTGAAAGCCACCAGCAGATGATGGCCATATTTCTAAATTCATTGTGGGCCCTTGAGGAATGCAGGAATGTTTCCCTTGGCCTCAAAATCTCTTAGGCCTCCATCCCACCCTGACTTACTTTGCCAGGTTTCATTTCCATGACTCCTGAGGCCTTAGTCTGCCATCCTCTGTATGTATTCTAATTACAGTCCACTCTCGCTATTGCTGCTATCATCCTGGGTCACTATCAGGACATGCCTCCCTTCTGTTTCAGGCAGGCTGTACTAGCCCACTGTAAATTACATAGTATGGAGCAGGGTAAGGGAATGTGACATTCATTGCATCCATCCACTTTTCTAATGAGGACACAGTCCTCCTCTGGGTCTGTGGGCAGGTCAGCTAAAACTAACAACAGATTCTGAGACAAAACCAGAAAATGCTGGACAGCCTCAGCAGGCAAGTCAGCAACTGACAGAAGGGTCCACAGTTTTGCTTTTCTCTCCTACAGATGCTACATGACTTGCTCCATCAGCAGTTTCTGTCTTTATTCTATGAGGAATAGCTTCTTGGCCAAGACCTTCAGTTTCCTGCAGAATAGTGTCGACATATCTGCATTGAGAACAAAATACTTGGAAATGCTCCTGGAGTGCTCTACCCTGCTGGACTGAATGGCTTACTCCCTTCTCCTATGGAGATTTTCAATGTGTCTACATCATGTCTACCACAGCTTGCAAAAGAGAATAGGCGGAGGAAGTGACTGAGTATTCACCTTTTGAGAAGCCAGGTATTCCATGCCGCGTGCCACCTGGTAGGCACAAGATATGAGATCCTTGAAGGTGAGCTGCTCATCTGGCACTTTGCAAGTGTCGAAAGAATAGTCCATGCCAGGCGGTCGTCGGGCTTTCAGGTATTCCCTCAAGTTGCCTTTCGATGCATACTCCACGATGACATAGAGTGGACCTGAATGGGGTTGGGAGGCTGCATATTACATTCCAGGGAAAGGAAGCAGTGTCAACATAAGGATTAGTCCCTAGGAAGTGCCATCACCCATCAGCCCACCGAGGAATGGGCTCTTTCTGTGCCAACATCTGGGGACTCCTGGCTTGCCGGCAAGACTGAAGGAAGCTAACAAGTATTGCCACACAAATAACCAGGCAGTGTGTACATCAAGAGACGGGTTGAATTCCATGATCAAACAGACACAGAGACCATAAGACCATAAGAAATAGGAGTGGGAGTAAGGCCATTCGGCCACCAAGTCCACTCTGCCATTCAATCATGGCTGATGGGCATTTCAACGCCATTTACCCGCACTGATGGCACCATTATCAATCAGAATTCATGATCAGACCTCATGGATCAGTGTTCAACTGAACTGACTTCATACCACTGCCACTATTATGGATCACACTTTGTACTGCCTGGTAATACCCTAATGAATCTGTCAGGCTTACTTTGACATTTGAAGAGAGACTGGATATTTTAGGACTATATTCACTTCAGTTTGAAGAAAGGGCAGAGGGATTTCATAGTAAAATTTGAAATTCTAACGCATGTACACAGAAAAAACACAGGAAGGATGTTCCTAATGACTGATTTAGACAAGGAAATGAATAAAAAATACTAGGAGGGATATGGGACAAATGCAAGCAGGTGGGACTAGCTTCGTTTGGGATTATAGTCAGCATAGGAGAAAGTGAGGACTGCAGATGCTGGAGATCAGAGCTGAAAATGTGTTGCTGGAAAAGCGCAGCAGGTTAGGCAGCATCCAAGGAACAGGAGAATCGACGTTTCGGGCATAAGCCCTTCCTGAAGTAGGGCTTATGCCCGAAACGTCGATTCTCCTGTTCCTTGGATGCTGCCTGACCTGCTGCGCTTTTCCAGCAACACATTTTCAGCATTATAGTCAGCATAGACTGGTTGTACTGGAGAGTCTGTTTTTGAGCTGTTTGACTCTATCACTGGGGAGTCCAGAACTAGGAGTCACAGTCTAAGGATGCAGGGTAGGCCAGTTAGGACTGAGAGGAGGAGAAATCTCTTCACCCAGACATTGGTGAGCCCATGGACTTCTCTGTCACAGAAAATGCTGAGGCCAAAATATTGCACATTTTCAAAAAAATGTGTTAGATATAGTTATCAGGCTAAAGGGATTGAAGAGAAAGTGAGGTCTGCAGATGCTGGAGATCAGAGATGGAAATGTGTTGCTGGAAAAGCGCAGCAGGTCAGGCAGCATCTAGGGAACAGGAGAATCGACGTTTCGGGCATTAGCCCTTCTTCAGGAATGAGGAAAGTTGGTCCAGCAGGCTAAGATAAAAGATAGGGAGGAGGGACTTGGGGGAGGGGCGTCGGAAATGTGATAGGTGGAAAGAGGTCAAGGTGAGGGTGATAGGTCAGACTGGGGTGGGGGCGGAGAGGTCGGGAAGAAGATTGCAGGTTAGGAAGGCGGTGCTGAATTTGATGGATTTGACTGAGACAGGCTGGGGGGAGGGGAAATGAGGAAACTGGTGAAATCCGAGTTCATCCCTTGTGGTTGGAGGGTTCCTAGCCGGAAGATGAGGCGTTCTTCCTCCAACCGTCGTTTCGCTGTGGTCTGACGATGGAGGAGTCCAAAGACCTGCATATCCTTGGTGGAGTGGGAGGGGGAATTGAAATGTTGAGCTACAGGGTGGTTGGGTTGGTTGGTCCGGGTGTCCCAGAGGTGTTCCCTGAAACACTCCGCAAGTAGGCGGCCCGTCTCCCCAATATAGAGGAGGCCACATCGGGTGCAGAGGATGCAATAGATGATATGTGTGGAGGTGCAGGTGAATCTGTGGCGGATATGGAAGTTTCCTTTGGGGCCTTGGAGGGAGGTGAGGGGGGAGGTGTGGGCGCAAGTCTTGCACCTCCTGTGGTTGCAGGGGAAGGTGCCGGGAGTGGAGGTTGGGTTGGTGGGGGGTGTGGATCTGACGAGGGAGTCACGGAGGGAGTGGTCTTTACGGAATGCTGATAGGGGAGGGGAGGGAAATATATCCTTGGTGGTGGGGTCCGTTTGGAGGTGGGATTGAAGGGTATGGAGAGAAAACGGGGCGATGGATGGTCAGCCATGATCATACTGAATGGTGGATCAGGCTCGAAGGGCCAAATGACCAACTCCTGTAGCTATTTTCTGTTTCTAGGTTTTCAATTTACCTGTACCCAGCATGCTCTGGGGTGAATTACAAACAGTTCTTGAGTTCAGATGTAGCCAAAAAGACTAAACAAGTTGTAACCTCTGGTGCACAGACTGCACTCTCCCTGCAAGTTTATACAATTCACAGCAATAACCTGACGTGCGAGAAAACTAACATCAAAATCTCAGCCTCCACTCAGCTAGCCAACATTCCCCTTACGCCACACGCTGTAAACACCACACACTCACCATCCTGTGTGCAGGCTCCAAGCAAATTGATAATATTTTTATGTTTTCCAATCATCTTCATCATTTCCATTTCTGACACCAGGTCAGAGAGGTCTTTGTCAGTGGCATCATCTATGAGGAGAAAGTACAGAAATAATAAGCAGTTAAAAGCAATGAAATGGTAAAACGCACTGCTGGATTTAAGTTTGGTGTTGGCAATGCCC
This sequence comes from Chiloscyllium plagiosum, assembly GCF_037043375.1. NCBI lineage: Eukaryota > Metazoa > Chordata > Chondrichthyes > Orectolobiformes > Hemiscylliidae > Chiloscyllium > Chiloscyllium plagiosum. The sequence continues at coordinate 135,633,028 of NW_028270139.1, forward strand.
ACCATCAGAGGCAATGTTAACCAGACATGACTGGATTTAGAACTGTAACAAATCAAAAGGGTGCACAGGGTGCACATTTCCAGTTGTCGTCATTTCTGATTGTACTTTTCTCCCAACATTTAGATTTGTAACTTGATACTCAATGCTTGTAACTCAACACTTCTCATGATTGATTCCGTCAACAGTCACTAAGTACTAGCAGGATTTGACCACCAGATGGCACTTTGGTCTCTACCTCAACTCATTACTGCTGGCGATACAATCATCTAACACTGTAGACATTTTACAAAATTTATTTTTAAAAACCCGGACTGTGTTAAAGGCTGGGGTTCAGCATGGTTAAAAATGTCACTTAAAGCTTTACCTAACTTTTATCACATCACGTGAACACACATTTTATGAATCATACCAAGCTGTACATGTTGAGCACAACAATGTGAACAACCTCAGTGACTCAATTGGGAAGGAAGTGTGTCACTGGAGAGAATCTGACCGAACTGTATAAAATTCTGACAGACTGTGTGCAGGCATGATGTTTCTGATGACCAGTTGTGGGATTGAGGGTGTGTCTAGGTCAAGGGATCGCAGTTTCAGGATATGGTAGGCCGTTTTGGACTAAAATGAGGAAAAAGGTTTTCACTGAGAAGACTATGAATCTGTGGAATTCTCCAGCACAGAAGGCTGTGGGGGCCAAATCACTCAATTGACTTAAAAATCAAATAGAGGCTCAAACTATCAAGGAGTATGGGGAGATATTGGGAGTATGATATTGAGGTAGAGAATTTTTTTATTCATTCATGGGATGTGGGTGTCTCTGGCTAGACCATTCCTAATTACTCAGAGGGCAGTGAACAGTCAACCACGTTGCTTTGGGACTGTATGCCACACCAGAGTAAAGATGACAGGTTTCCATCTGTAAAGGATATTAGTGAACCAGATGGATTTTTCTGACAATCGATAATGGTTTGTTGGTCACCAGCGGACCCTTAATTCCAGATTCTTTACTGAGTTCAAATTCCAGCATCTGCTATGGCAGGATTTTAACCCAGTTCCCCATAACATTAGCTGAGAGTTTTTGGATTAACAGTCTAGCAATAATCCCACTGGCCCATTGCCTCCCTGTGATTAAGATGAGTAGTAGAGTGGACTCAATAGACTGAGTGGCCTATTCCTCTCCTGTTCTGTATGTTTTCCAGTTTAACAAAAGCTGCAATGATAGTAAATGTAACAATCCACTGGCTATAGAATAAGAGATGGTTGTGATTAAATCATTTAGTGCATTGGTCAATCTGTTTCGTCAACACTGTGCTCAGCTCTTGTCCCTGAGACACAAGGTGGACAGTTAAGGCCTGGAGCCAATGCAGAGAAGAGTTATGAAGAACTCTGGGCCCTCAGCTCAGGCATCTAAGGTGTGCACAAAGTGGCAGATTATCAGGAGTTTCATTCTGGCGAGTGGCCTGAGATTTGATGTTTAGGCTCCGTGAGCTGGTGTAGATACAATGGGCCAAATGGCCTCCTTCTGGACTGCAGTAATTCTGGGTACATAGAATTATAAGCAGCATGGAAAACAGAGCAAGACAAGTACCTACATCAGACTGAGAGAAGATGTACTTTCAAAGTCACAAAAGGTAACTTTCGGACTGATATCAGGAAGATAGTGACTGAATGTTGGACTGTAACTCCACGTGGAGCAGTGAAGACAAAAGTATTGCCATCATTGAGGGAAGTATTGATCATGGAAATCACAGGTGATTCTGGATGGATGAACTAATATGGACTGAATGGTCTTCTGCCTCCATTCAAGGGATTTATCCTAACTTCGCCTCAAGACTCTTCCCACCATGGGCAAAGCTGAATGCAGGGACTTTTTTCAGGTACACAAACATTGGCTGGGATACTCCTGCAGTTGTCCATGTCAGTCTCTCAAAGAAAGACAGCCGACTAAAAGATAATCATTACATATAGAACTGTTCGCATACCTTTCCTGTTTCCTCTTTGCAATATTGCCGCACTCCACAAACCTGCTGTAGCCCACCCTTTGGCACTGCCAAACTCTGCGATGGGTAAATCAAAATTCTAATGTGCTCATGCGCTCCTGTGTGATACTGGCTGTTGGCCAAGGGCAGTAAGACATGGTCAAATAGCCACTTTAAAGTCAGTATCTAGGCTGGTCAGGGGCAAAAATTGCACTGGGGTTAAAGTCAGAGGACTTCCAAAACAGAGTGAACTGCAGGAGAGAAGACAGGAGAAATAAGAGGATTGACATTGTTGCCAAAATGAATTGGCTGCTAATTTGTTTGTGAAGTGAGTCTCAGCCTCCCGGTGTGAGAGACGATGGGCACAGCCTGTTATGTAAACTGAGATCATTGTCTTTTCAATCTGAGCTGGTGTCATATTACAGTGCAGTACAACTGCTGCCAGTCTGCCTGTCCTTACCTTTCAGCATCTTGACAGCGACAGTGATTGGTTTGTTGACCTTGTCTTTCTCAATCCCGATGGCCTCCGCCATAACAACCTGACCGAAACAGCCCTCACCTAACGGCTTTCCCAAAGTCAGCCTGTGGGAGGGGGTTGGGGGAAACAGGAGAGATCTGTTGAGGATCAAACCGGTAAAGAAAATGGCGGAAAAGAAAGTGCCTTCCGTCTGGCCGTAGTTCAGGAATACAGTCAGTGAGCAACACTCACCTTGGGCGTTGGAATTCCCACTTGGGATCAGCGGGAAGTTCCAGCTCGGAGACATTTGCCAGCATCGGGGAATCACTGGAAGAGAGGCGGGCAATCCGCACCAATGGCGTGTTGGAGTTCATGGAGGAGTTCGATTCCAAGGACACCTGCTTGAGTGAAAAACAATTGAAATTTGTTACCAATCACCAGAAGGTAGTGGCAGTCAGGCCTGAGAGGTCACAGACTGCGAAAACCAACATAAAGGACAAAATGTCAACCATTGTTTTTTATTAATATTCTTCCAATTCTATCTTGAAATGGGTGGAGCTGGTTTTATTTATTTTGTTATCAGAGCAATCTCATAAAATTGTTATTCAGTCATTGGTTACCGTTTGAACTAGGAGCTTACTATACCAAGCTATATTAGACAGCAGAGGCTGCAGAGTTAGCACACAGGTTGTACATGTGTTACAGCTCCATTAAGCATTCAATCAATCAGAATACCACATTTTTTAGTCACTTAGTTTTCAACACGGAGTTGGAAATAATGTTTGAACCAGGACACGTCTTTTGAGTAACAGGAGCATGTAGACTGTGCGGCAGTCTTCAACTGAAGAGAGAGACGCACTCACACACATCTATGGAGTTACATGTTTCAACTGTCAGGATTCTGCAAAGTCTCTCAGAAAGAGGAATGGTTTGAAATCAGGACTGAATGATGGAGAAGGTCACCCAATACCAGCATCTGCATTGAAACCCCTTCACTAGAGGGGTGCTGGGTGTGCGGTGTGGACCTGACTCAGGATTGTGAGACACAGCCACAATGGCATTTGCTGTTGCCTTGCAGATTGGAGCAGGCAGGTGGGCAGAGAGCTTAGTCCAGACTCACTCACTGACCAGGTCCTAAAGCTGCCCGTTCAAGTGATGCCAACTTGCGTGAGCACCTCAGTTTGGCATTCCCTTTCCTTTCTAAATTTCAGATCAGCGGTTACAACCGAGAGTGGCTCTCCCCACTGCCCCTGACAGGTTTGCACTCAAATGTTGCGGAGTATTTGATTCTTTAACAATTTGTTCTGTCCCTTGCCAGCTGGTTAGCCATCTCTTTAACCATTTCCAGCCAGTTAATTGGAGGTCAGTGAGTTCAGGCTCTCTTTGAAAACTGCAGCATGCTCCTGGAAGGCCAGGAGTGACACACCATCTGGGAACACCATGTTAAGAGGGCGCTGGCCCTTAGCATCAGTGTATCCCTGCCCCCCTGACAGGTATTTGGAAATCCTGCCCTGTTTGTCAAAGCACATTCACATCTGTGAAAGGAGGATGGAGCACTTACTCATAATTGGGAGAAGAGGGCTGTGAGTGAGTTCTGCTTTCCTAACTTAGAGTACTATAGCCCCTGCTGCTGGAAAATGTTTCCTGCCACAATATCATTCATAGAGAAACACAGCACGGAAACAGACCCTTTGGTCCAACTTGTCCATTCCGACCAGATATCCTACATTAACCGAGACTCATTTGCCAGCACTTGGCCCATATCCTTCCAAACCCTTCCAATCATATACCCATCCAGATGCCTTTTAAATGCTTTAACCGTACCAGCCTACACCACATCCTCATTCCATACACACACCACCCTCCACGTGAAAAAGTTGCGCCTTAGGTCCCTTTTAAATTATTCCCCTCTCATCATAAACCTTTGCACTCTAGTTTTGGACTCCTCCCAGGGAAAAAGATCTTGAAGATTCACTCTATCCATGCTAATCATGACTTTATAAAACTTTATAAGATCAACCCATAGCTTCCGACGCTCCAGGGAAAACAGCCCCAGCCTGTTCAGCCTCTCCCTATAGCTCAAACCCTCCAACCCTGGCAACATCCTTGTAAATCTTTTCTGAACCCTTTCAAATTTAACAACATATTACTTATAGCAGGGAGACCAGAATTGAATGCAGTATTTCAAAAGTGGCCTAACCAATGTCCTGAACAGCTGCAACATGACCTCCCAACCTCTATATTCAATAAAGGAAAGCACACCAAACACCTTCTTCACTATACAAGCTACCAGTGATTCCACTTTCAAGGAACTATGAACCCACACTCCTAGCTCTCTTTGTTTGGCAACACCACCCAGGACCTTACCATTAGGTGGATAAGTCCTGCCCTGATTTTGCCTTTTCAAAGTGCAGCATTTCACACTTATTGAAGTTAAATCTCTGCTCTGGAATGGATTGAGCTGCTGTGTGGGACTTCATTTTTATACAATGGAAACACCCAAACCAGCACACAGCTGTGAAGCAAGGAGCTGTAACTCCTACCCATCTTGGTGGTGGTGGTGCTAAAGATGAATTTTCACCAATTCAAAGAAAGGATAATTGAGATTAAATCGGAAGACATTTTTGCAGAGCGAGCAAATGGTACAAAAAAATCAACAAAACCAAGAAGGAGATGTCTGGGCCCAACTCAATTCACCTTGAAACAGCTGGGCGACAATACGCTCTAAACTCTTGTATCTACTTTCTGTTACCTGTCTCTTCAGCGGGAACTTGGAGAGTTTCTGCACTGGCGGTGGGTTCAGAGTTTTCTTTGAGGATGTTCTCATTCGGCACATGATCACTATAATAACAGTCAGTATGATAAGGACACAGCCCGTCACATAGATGAGGACGTCAGCATAGACTGAGCTTGAGTCATCCTCCTTCACTAAGTCTTCTGCTGCAGGGAGATATTGTAAGAATCACGTTAAAAGACAGCGGTTTGGAGCTTCTTTGAGCCAACAGATAAACGCTCAGTCAGAGAAATCGCGAGGGAGAACAGTCTGATTTATTCTCATGCTTCTTCAAGTGCCATGCACAATGTGTTCTGATATTAACTGTCTGGAGTATACTTGCCTATGTGGTCAATTGGCCAAAGGAATAAACACAAATGGATTCAAAGAAGTTGAATTCCTGATGAAGGGCTTTTGCCCGAAACGTCGATTTTGCTGCTCCTTGGATGCTGCCTGAACTGCTGTGCTCTTCCAGCACCACTAATCCAGAATAGAGCCCCACAGTGCTGATCCCCCGCACCCTCCCCTACACACTGGTTATTATTTGTGAATGTCACTTGAATTGTGGGTCTTCATTTTGAATTGTGGAATATGTAATGTCACCCTATCATCCAACACTCTCTCATCCTGCTGCAGTGATCGGGAGCAGAAAGCCTAGGCAGCACTCTTCATTAACCCAGAAGTGGGGGCTGGGGTGTGGCGTCAGGGAGCTAACTCAACACCTAACAGGTAATTAAACCTCAGAGCTATCAGGAAGAATCTGATGATGTTAAAATGCCAAAGTGTAGCGCTGCTCACTAAATGCCAGTAGTTTATGCCCTGAACCCTGGAAGGTGCCCAGATCGGAGGGAGCTGGGCAGTGGTCAGGGTGTTATAACTGGGAATGCCACTGGGGTAGGGCAAGAAAAATCTGCTGAGGAGCCAAGCCTGAGTACTGCCTGCCATGAAGTGACTGCAGAAGAAAACTGCTGCTGGTAACAGACAGGATCTGGCTCACGTGCTGCCCAGCACAACTGAATACCCACCTACCCCTCACTGACAATGCAGGGCCATGTTGGCTGAGTACTGATGAAATCGTGAGCACAGTCAGAGAAAAGAACTGATTTGGGAGAAAAGATACATTTCTACAAAATGACCCTTTCACTGCACATTGTGCAGTCGTCACTGAAAGAATGTTATAACAGCCTAAGGCTCAGGGCATTGTCAGTTTGATTGATGGTCATTGCATGTTGAAAGAGAAGACATTAAAACACTAATGTATTTAACTGAACAGAAATGGTCTGTTAATAATATGACAGGACCAGCAAAATGTCAGTAGAGAAAATATTCCTTGTGATAAATAGATTAGACATGAAAAGGTTACTCGTTAATTATGATCATTTGTGATTCCTTGACACTTCCAAGTGACCACAGAGGCTGAAGGATCAAGAAATAAGCTGAGTGTGGCATCAGGAGGTGCAGCATCTAGTGGTGAAAGTGAGCACTACACTCGTGACTTTCCCACAGCATATCTCCAAGTAAAAATTAGTGCAAACTTCAAACAAAACAAACACAAATATACTCAACAGGGATATGTCTATGTTAATATTATTGATTACAATACTTAAAAAATCAGAATGCCTTTTCTGGGCAATTTGCTGTGTTTGCATTTGAGAAAGTTTCAGTCAGTTCTCTGGCACTGTGCCTGCAGAATCAGAACTATCACTGGAAAGGGCAGAATGTCTATACTCTTGGCGTCAGTTCTCTGATACGCCAAAGACAGTACCTTGAGGGACTTGGAGCGTTTTCAAATAATTTCCCATGACATCAGTTCAAATAGATTGATGATGATGATGTTTGTTTACTTATTATCAAATACTTCAAGCGGGTGAGCGCGGGCAAGCTGGTCAGGCTCCTGCTATTCATCTCGCTTCAGTGAATTGTGAAAGTCTTTCACAGATAAGGTTGTCACAACTATAGTGAGGCTTCAACTTTTGTCCTAATCAGCTTCTTCCAGACGATCCACCAGCAATTTTAAAAACTCAAACTTTCTTTTAAGACATCAGCACATTGCCCAATTGTACTTGTTATTAGTATTTCATTTCCCTTGGTGAATAAGCCTGAATAATATTAAGGGTGAATATTAATATTGCATCTTAATTTTGGTTTCGGACGTAGTCACGTCTGCAGCTCGGGCCTTCTGGATTATAGGGACTGTCCCTTTTGTGGAAAGGTGTCCCCTCCATTGTGTGGATCGTTAATGGAAATTACACTGTTGTGCAACCCACACAATAAGTAGCAGACTGCTTTGTCATTTTAGTACATTATTGTATTTCAGCTTGTCTTATTAACCATTTTGAAAGATACAAATATCAGTCCATATTTCATCAGGACTGGGGCCTTCATTGTTATTACCGTGCCCTTAGCTAATTATTGAAAAGAAGCCAGCAAATCATCTTTGGAAGCATAATTCTTTTGTCATCATTTTGGGTTCAAACAGAAAACTTCACCATCTGGATCCTTTCTCTTCAAAAACATTTGTCCACTTTTTGGGGAACAGCAAAGCTGCCTGCAACAAATTGGTGAACCCACCGCTGTAAAGGGGCTAAATAAACTGCAGGACATAGTGCTTTCTCCAAGACAAGGTTACAATGTTTCCAAGTTCAGAAAGATGGACCCCAGCCAGGATTTCAGCTCAAGGCCCTTCAGATTGACGTTCACTGGACAAAGATACATTGGTGGTGATAAAGGTACTGAGCCTGGGTGTCTCAGCCAGCCTATCGTTTCAGTGAGGTCATGGTTTCTCCTTTTATCCAGTTCCACACATCATGTCAGCTCCACTGACTTATTGATTGAAATTTGGGGGGGAAAAGAAATAGGCAAAACACCCACACACAAAATAAAATTTCAAGGTGATTGCTACTTTTTCAGATTGTGTTTTGTGTTTTCCAAAAGCTCTGTGTGTGTTTGTGTGTGTGTATGTCTGAGTGCATGTCTGCGTGTGCAAGTGTATGTGTGTGCATGCGAGCGTGTGTGTGTGTGTGTGAGATAACTGGCCTGTGCCCATTTTCAATCCCCAGTGTTGACTGAAGCATTGAAAAGCTGAGGAAGATTGACCGAGATCAGAATTAGGATAAAAACAGGAAATGATGGAGAAACTCAGCAGAACTTGGCAGCATGTGTGGAGAGAGAAACCAGGGTTAATGTTTCGAGTCTGGTATGACTCTTCTTGGGTACAAGTTCTGTAGAAGATGTTAATTGATTGCAATTCCAATGAACATCCAGAAATGGATGCTGATGGTGAGACTTCCTGTCTGAGGGATTGAGTGATTAGAAGTACCACAGAAATGCATTCCAACCTTCCCCCATTTTGAAGAAAGAAATATTAACATGACAATCACAAGAGAGAATTTGAATACCTGGCAGAACGGACAGCCATGCAGAGTGATGCGAATACCCAATAGAATTACCAGCCAAACAGGTATACTCCCCTGCATCCTCAAAAGTAACATTTCGCAAGTACAGAATTTCTATTTCCTTATCCGTTGTGTTAATACCAGCAGTCTACGAAAAAAAACAGAAACCAAACAGGAAAGAAGAAAATGAAGCAAGAGGGGACAACAGGTAGGGTTGGACCACAGCACCTCAGATAAAGTCCCTGCACACCACAGAACTGAAAGGAGGTTCAAGCACAATCTACAAGTTTCCACCCTGCTCCAGAATAGTGCGACATGATAGACATGCCTACCTCCACATCCTGCACATTAGTCAAGAATTCCCTTCACCAGGCTCTCACTCTCTCTGTCCCATTAATAGCATGCAAGAGCAAATGCAACAAGTGTTTGAACTTGGTTGGCAGAGGGGAGGGGGAGGGGAACAAAATTGACCCACAATACGCCAGATTGATTCAAAGTTTAGAAAAAAAAGATTAACATCTTCTTTCAGGAAGAGTCGTATGAGGCAAAGGAGAAAAGGGGTACAAGAGAGACAGCACTGTTAAATGAAACAGCCGTGAGTAAAGTTTAAAAGCAGCCAATGGGTTGTTTATTGTGATAGGCAATTAGTAAATGTGACAGGAAACAGCAATAGCAGTGGGGAAAATGGTGAGGACGGAAAGCAATCCTGTATTGTAGGAATTCTTTCCACAGCAAAAGGTGGCGGAGTATTGGTTTTATTGCCATGCAAAGCAAGAATAGGAAGGAAAGGTTACTGATGACAGGTTGGCACAGGCTGGAGCAGTCAAGCCCACGAACAGACAAGGCGATTGCGTGCTCCATATTGTTGGCGATGGTGACGGGCAGTCAGCTGGGGGGTGGGAGGAGCCGGGAAGGCTGGGTGGAGGTTAAAAGTCAGACTTTATTGGGTTGGAGGCCTGGGACAGAGGTTTGCGTTTACCTGGTTTCGGTTCGTTGACGTACAGCCAGTGCAGTTTTTCAGCCGTGCCAACGAAATTGGTGGCTCTACACAGATACTCGCCCTCATCCTGTTCTGTCACATTGTAAAGAATGAGTTTAGCGTCCGCTTCAGCGGTTCTACTTATCCACGACTGCAAGAACAGATCATACAGAACAGGTCAGTAGCTTCAGCTGCAGCTCCCTGGAACAGCAAGGCTGCCAGTAGACATTCCTGACTAGAGACCACTGGAAGGTGGCACTGGGGTGGAATATTTAAAATCAAACCCTGCAGTAATCTTACCTTTTCTCCTCTCAGTCCACCTATTAGCAGGGAGCGGTAAACATTGAAACTCGTAGCAGGAGTAGGCCGTTTGGCCCTTTGAGCCTGCTCTGCCATTCAATATGATCATGGCTGACCTCAATATCTCTTATGTATCCTCTTCCTTGAAGTCACTGATTTCCTGATATGTCAGGGGGAGAAAAGTTGCCATGGGTAGATGGGAATGAGGAGGAATCAGGTTGGTCTTAATCTGACTGAATGGTGGAGGTGTCTCAAAGGGTCACATGGCCTACTTCTGTTCTCAGTTTGTAGTTATCTATGTTAAACAGCCTGCAGTGAAACTATAGAACCATACAGTACAGTTTAGAACCTTCGGCCTATGGGATCTGTACTGCCAAAGGTATGCTCAGCCTAAATTAGTCCCACTTTGCAGCACATAGCCTTCAATGTTCTAACACTTCAAGTGCCCATCCATGTACTTTTTAAAGGTTGTGATAACAATACTAATAGCAGGCCTGGGCCTATCCATGGTAGAGGCTGTCCAATCCAAGAGCAGCTAACTCCAAGAGATTAGATTAGATTCCCTACAGTATGGAAACAGGCCATTTGGCCCAACAAGTCCACACCAACTCAGACCCATTCCCCTACCCTATATTTACCCCTGACTAATGCACCTAACACTATGGGCAATTTAGCATGACCAGTTCACCTGACCTGCACATCTTTGGATTGTGGGAGGAAACCCACACAGACAGAGGGAGAATGTGAAAACTCTACACAGACAGTCATCTGAGGTGGGAATCGAACTCAGGCCCCTGGCGCTGTGAAGGAGCAGTGCTAACCACTGAGCCACTGTGTCACCCTTAGAGGTGTGTTCCCAGGGTGCAGTGGTTCCCTCAGTCATTTTGTGCCAACTTCCTTAGAGGCCTTTTATCGCACTCAAGAGTCCATGCTGCCATGGTGATTTGCTGTGAAAGGCAGTGGCACCCTCTTTGATCCACCCTCTCGTTCCTCAACCTTCCCTGCCGACCCCAATTGAATGGAGGTGTGTTTGGGAGGGGGGGGGGGGGTGGAGGAGGAGGGGGTGGCCTGCAGGATGGCTAGTTCCTGGCGAACAGAGCCCAAGAGCCAAAAATACCTCAGCTCTGGAAAACTAAGCCTTGTATTTAATCCGTTGCATGTTCTGGCCATCTTTTTGCAAAGCAGTTAATTTTCCAGAAGCTGTTGATATAGGCAAACACATGGCTTTCTGAACTGAGGTTGGGAAATAGCAGGCATTACTAATTTTGAATGAGCACAACAAATATTTCTCGCAGACATAAACATGAGTCATCTGCCCGACATTGCACAAACACATTTAACAACGGCAGAATGGGGATGTTCCTGTAAATGACTCTAAACCAATCTGTTTGTAAAAGACTCCCCATTGTTCTACTCATTGAGCAGTGCCTTGTGGAAAGCAGGAGGGCGAGGGCTGTCACTCAGTGTCTTTAGTGTGAGCCCCCTCCACCCAGGACTCCATTTATGTCACCATCTGCCACACTCGCTAAACCAGCCAGGCCTCTAGGCAAGAGCAGGGCAGGTGCTACATTTTCTGGAGCTATTCCCTCCCCCTCACTCCTCAAGCCCTTTCCCCTCCCCCCCTCAGCCCTTTCCTTTCCCCCGATCACTCCCTTTCTTGTCCCCCTCACACCCTCTTTACTCCCCCACAAACCTTTCCCCTTCCCCCTTACTCCTCCACAGACCTTTACCCTCCCCCACAAACCTTTCCCCTTCCCCCTTACTCCCCCACAAACCTTTCCCCTTCCCCCTTACTCCTCCACAGACCTTTACCCTCCCCCTTACTCCCCCACAAACCTTTCTCCTTCCCCCTTACTCCCCACAAACCTTTTCCCTTCCCCCTTACTCCCCCCAAAACTTTTTCCCTTCCCCCTTACTCCCCCACAAACCTTTTCCCTTCCCCCTTACTCCCCCACAAACCTTTCCCCTTCCCCCTTACTCCCCCCAAAACCTTTTCCCTTCCCCCTTACTCCCCCACAAACCTTTCCCCTTCCCCTTACTCCCCCAAAACCTTTCCCCTTCCCCCTTACTTCCCCCAAAATTTTTTCCCTTCCCCCTTACTCCCCCACAAACCTTTTCCCTTCCCCCTTACTCCCCCACAAACCTTTCCCCTTCCCCCTTACTCCTCCACAGACCTTTACCCTCCCCCTTGCTCCCCCACTAACCTTTCCCCTTCCCCCTTACTCCCCCAAAAAACTTTCCCCTTCCCTCTTACTCCTCCACAGACCTTTACCCTCCCCCTTACTCCCCCACTAACCTTTCCCCTTCCCCCTTACTCCCCCAAAAACCTTTCCCCTTCCCCCTTACTCCCCCAAAAAACTTTCCCCTTCCCTCTTACTCCCCCAAAACCTTTCCCCTTCCCCCTTACTCCCCCAAAAACCTTTCCCTTTCCCCCTTACTCCTCCACAGACCGTTACCCTCCCCCTTACTCCCCCACTAACCTTTCTCTTCCCCCTTACTCCCCCACAGAACTTTCCACACACCCCTAGACATTCCCCCCTCACTCAATTCCAGTGTTTAATTCTCCCGCCCCCACTCCATTATGATGATGTCCCCTCCCAGTCCTTTCCATTGGTTAGATTCGGAATCACGGCCTAAGAGACAGAGGAATGTCATTTGGTTGGTTAAAGTCGAGAGCAATGGTTAATGCTGTGGCCGCTCATTTCTCATCAGACCGCCCCTCCCACCTCCTCCCCTACCCTCAGTGTTTCACCTGCTGCTGCACCATGTGGTGTAGCAAATCCGCACTGGAGAGCTCCCCGGATTTATTTTAATGTTTGGTCTCGGGATGTCTGGGTGTTCCTGGCCAGGCTATCGCTGAGTGGTGAGAGCCTGGAGTCACATCTTGGCCTGGGCTGGGTAAGAGCAGCAGATTTCCTAACCTCAAGGAAGGATCCCAGGGTGTGGGGACTTCATGATGATCTGTCAGCGTCATGGTCTCTTTAACTAGAACCACTATCAGCGGTAGAATTACTTGCCATATATATACATATATATATATCACATATACATACCACACACACACACACTTGCATTTATATAGCACCTTTCACAATCCCAAGATATCCCAAAGACCTTCACGTTTAAAGTACTTTGTGAAAGTTTTGTTATTAATCGCCATGGTTGCCAGTTCGCCCACATCCACGTGATATGACCCCCACCTGGCTGAGGGATAAATATTCGCTCAGAAATCCCCTGCTTTTCTATGAAAAGTGCAACAAATTCTTTTGCATCTACCTTTAGGACCTTGGTTTAAAGTCTCAAAATGCGATAATTGGCACCTCGGAGTGCCTGCTTAGAATTTCCCCTCAAATCTCTGCATTGGGCCCTGTGGCCCCCTATGTTTTGACTCAGAGGCGAACTTGGTACCACAATGAACACATGGTTACACAATCTATCCCATCAATCAGATAACACACCCATATATGATTATATCATTTCTGATCGAAACAGCTAAAACTGTTCTCAGAGCTGTGCGACCCACTTGAAACATGATTGTCAGGCATAGGCTGCTCGATACAGCCCTCCCTCTGTGCTCGGGGACTGACAGCATTGTGCAATGATGCAAACAGTGCACCTTGAAGCATCTTACAGTGTTGTGCTGCCTAGAAATCACAATTGAAAAGCACTTTTACGAGAAGGCATTATGTCTTTAAGCAGGTTTGAACTCGCTGGTGCACAAAATGTTGGGCTGACTTCTGAACAATAAGATGAGTGGTTCAGAAGATCTCACACTACAGTACTGGCTGCTCCAAAGCTTCAGGTCCAACCCAGAAAGACAAGCCGTACTGAAGTAGTGTTTCAGTCCTGTTTGTACAGAGTGTTTGCTTCATTCTGCTTTCGACTTCACTTGAACAGAAAGCTGTTTAGTTCCAGGCCAGTGCTCTTTCATTCCTGACTGGGCTCTTAAGTCCATGTGATGCCATTGTTTGTCCTGGTGCTATGTGAAAATCCTCTTTGTGCTCCCTCTGCACATTCCACACACATTCTGCTGTTTCTGCACAACGGCCACCACTCCAAACCCCACCACCCTCACCTCCCCTACACTCCCCACTCTTTTTCCCTACTCTCTTCCCTGATCCCAGATTTATGGGGACCTTGGTTAAACAACACTGCAGTTTAAAATGGCTGCACTCAATCTATAGGTCCAAGCATCTCGCTGAGCTCAACGCAATGGCAGACAGACAAGGACTTCAAAGTTTTTCTTGCACTCTGTTTTACTTCGACAAGTTTGGACTCTCCGGTGTGCACCCAGCTCCTCAAGCTGGCCTGGGTAGGACTCAGGCTATTTTTAAAAATAATCGCATTATCAGGACAATGCACAGATAGATTGGGCACGACAATGTCAGGCAGTGCAGTCCGTAAACATCGTACTGTGAGATTGGCAAACACTGACAGGCCAGAGACGACGAGAACTTACTCTGCTGGAAGCGAACATCATCAGCATTACCAGTTTACACTCTTACACACTTCCAGCTGCAAGTTTTATAAAAGCAGAACACTGCACATACTGGAAATGTGAAACAGAGAGAGCGCTGGAGAAACCCAGCAGGTCCGAGGAGAGAGAAAAATGGGAGTTAAAAGTTGGAATCTGGTACAACTCAGTTCTGAAGAAAAGTCATACCTGACATGAATTGTTAACTCTGTTCAGTTTTAGTTAGTTACATTGTTTCTTTGTACATTGCCTGTTCTGCCTCTCAGTTTATTCAGGGCTGATCATCCAACCCAGTCCCAGGTTCCCATTTTCTCCCCATACCCTTTGATCCTTTTAGCCTTAACAGTTATATCTAACTCCTTTTAATCAACTTGTTGAGAATCGGTTTAGCTTAGTTGGCTGGATTGATTATTTGCAGAGCAGTGTGATGCCAACAATGTGGGTTCAATTCCCATCACCAGTTTGAGGTTACCATGAAGGATTCTTGGGGCAGCGCAGTGGCTCAGTGGTTAGCACTACTGCCTCACAGCGCCAGGGACCCGGGTTCAATTCCCACCTTGGGCAACTGTCTGTGTGGAGTTTGCACATTCTCCCCATGGGTTTCCTCCGGGTGCTCCGGTTTCCTCCCACAATTCAAAGATGTGCAGATTAGGTGAATTGGCTGTGCTAAATTGCCCATAGTGTTGGGTGCCTAGTCGGGGTAAATATAGAGGTCTGGGTGGGTTGCTCTTCGGAGGGTCGGTGTGGACTTATTGGGCTGAAGGGCCTGTTTCCACATTGAGGGAATCTAATCTAATCTAATTCTCAACCTCTTCCCTCACCTGATATCTGGTGGTCCTCGGGTTAAGTCACCTCTCTATGATGAGAGAGCAGCCTATGGTGTGGTAAGACTATGATGACACAATGAATCAATTTGTTCAGCCACATTATGACATGCCTCTGAGGCAGGTAGAACTTGAACCTGGACTTTCTGGCCCAGAGGTAGGGACACTACCAATGTACCCCACAAGACCTTATAGATACACAAAGCTGCAGTTTAATGGTTGGATTTGGGAAATTTAATCCTTGTTTTGTGGAGGATTTGTTTCCATGATTCCATCGGATATTTGAGCCAATTTGATTTCATGTTTTTTGAGGTAAACACCTGTTAAGATCATCTGCTATTCTTCTAGTGTTTTAGGAATCTAAAAATGGAGCAGGTCCCAATTCTCCACCATCGTTTCCAAGTGCTCATATTAGTTTGAAGATGAGTGTATGCACAGTCCCAAAGGATGGTCCAGATTTGGCTCTTTCTCTTTGTGAGGTTAGATAGAGATAGCAGTGGAAAGTCTTTAAATCGGTTCAGTCTTCTCAAAGTCAGACTGGGGAAATTTAACTTTCTGGTAAGATGGCGGTGCAGTTGGTAAGAGGATTGAGGGCACAGCTCTGTCCACTTTTCCTTTTGTTTCTTTTCTTTTCTCTCTTTTTTGTCTCTTCTGTTTTACTTATCTCTTGTTGGAGAGCTCATTGTGGTGATGGAATGGGTTATGGTGAGTGAGCCCCAGCGCAAACTCATGGTGGCATTCCTGATGAAGAGTTTATGCTCGAAACATTGATTCTCCTGCTCCTTGGGTGCTGCCTTGACCTGCTGTGCTTTTCCAGCACCACATGTTTTAGACAGTGGTGGTGTCAGAGGTGGGTTTGGGCCCCCAGCAGCTTCTGCATCAACAAGGTGGTCCTAGTGCCGACTCACGGCTGCTGCAGGAGTCGGGTTTGGGTTTCCGGTAGCGTCTGTGGCGGCTTCCAGGGCGGAATCATGGAGAGGGCAGCGGAGGTGAAGGTGGGCATAGTATGAGACCTGGTGGCATCGGTGAGGTGGACCCAAAGCAGACTCACAGTGGTGGCAGGGTCGAATTTGGAAGCATGTGTTACCTGGCGGCATCTGTGGCATCTGCATTGGCAAGACCCAGCGAGGAATCATAGTGGCAGGGGGTTGGTGGAGGTGAGATGGCACCGAAGATTGGCGACTTTCATTCCATGGTGAAGGGTAACTGTGCCTGGCATCAGGCCCATGGTGGAACACTCAACAAGAAGCACTTTCTCTCTCTTTACTTTTCTGATTTTAACTTCTCTGTTCTGATTTATTTTGCTGTGTTTTGAGATGGCACCAGAGAACGGTGACACTTTTCACTGCATTTTGTAACAATAAATAAATCAAATAAATAAAGTAGTTCACTGACTGGAGAAGACCAGTACAAACTAGATGATGAGTGATAGGCCTTTGTAATCTTTGGTTGAGTGGTACAAGAGGTTATACATTCACCCAACAGGAAAACATCCATTTATGTTTCTCAACACCTTTATTATTTAAAACTCACATCCTCATGTCCGAATCCACCTCAACCAACCTACACAACCACCTCGCCCCGAAACCTCACGGCCTCATTCCTTCCCTATCTGTATAACTTGCTCCAGAACCATAACCCTTTGAGAATGCCCCTTTCCTCCAACATTTGCCTCTTGTGCGCCTTTTGACTTTCCTCCCCACTTCAGCCATCTTGGCCATAATCTTTCGGCTTTCCACCTTAAACCTTTCCGCTTCCCTCTCTTCCGTGAAGACTCCCTTTAAAACCTTCCTCTACGACCCTCAATCCTCTTAACAACTTTTTTTTGCTCCTGTGGAGCACTTGGGGAATGTTTTCCCATGTTAAAGGTGCTATGGAAATGCAAGTCACTGTCAAGGCCCTTGAACGCTTTTGGCTAATTATATTTTCCCTTTGGGTATGTGAGTGCTGCCAAGTGAGACTGCCATGATTATCTGTTGCACTGTGCATCAATCTGCCACTTACTTTCAGCACCACGACATATGGAGCTCCATCCGGGCCCTGTTTGCTGCCGTTCACCTCCACGTGTTTTAGCCACTGGATATGTGGCTGTGCGTCACTGAAGACCTTGCAGTGGAATTCAACATCACTACCCACGACCACTGACTGGTTTGCAGGCAGTCCTGCCTGGAGAATAGGCCGATGTGGAGACCTTTCTGAAAGTAAAGGAAACGTCTCAGGTTAAAACAAAGTCATGAGCGCACTATTAATTTGGAATAGAACAATTATTATTACGATTTGCCCAGAGGTCAACTCATATCCTTTAGCGATGGATATCTGTGGTCCTTACCTGATCTGGCCTACATGTGACTCCAGACTCAAAGCAATGTAGTTGACTCACAACTGCCCTCCAGGCAATTAGGTATAGGCAATAAATGTAGGCTTAGCCCAGCATTACCCATATCCAATGAACAGATTTTTAAAAATTTCAGCATTTATGTTATGTTGCCAAGTGAGGTCACTGAGCCACAAGAAAGGGTGATGGAAGCAAGGTCGCGTGAATAGAGGATTGGAGGAGGGAACTGAATCGACATTCTCTCCTCATTGTAAGGAAAGACTGCTGGCAGCTTTATCCTGGGTACAGAACTCGAAATGTCATTGGCTCATCTGACCGTTCCTTGCCTGTCCTCTTTCTGCACTGTCAGCACAAGCCACAATCTTGAGGAAGACAAATGTTGACAGGTCAATTCCAGGAGAATTAAACTCTCAGGAACACTTTCTTCACTCAACAATATTTCACAATCATCCACTCCCTTCTCCACCAACAGCAGCAGCAGTGTGTTCTATCTACCAGATGCCCTGCAGAAATTCACCAAAGATCCTCAGAGAGCACCTTCCAAACCCAATGACCACTTCCATCTGGAAGGACAAGGGCATCAGATACAAGTTCCCCTCCAAGCCACTCACCTTCCTGACTTGGAAATATATTGCCGTTTCTTCATTGTTGCTGGGTCAAAATCCTGGAATTCCCTCCCTAAGGTATTGAGGGTCTTCTTACAGCACATGGGCTGCAGCAGTTGAAGAATGCAGCTCACCACCACCTTCTCAAGGGCAACTAAGGACAGGAAATAAATGCCAGCCCAGCCAGTGATGCTCACATCCCTCAGGTGAGTATAAAATATATGGCAAGCCACTGACGGAGCTGCTTTCAACTGCTACAACACTGAGCTCTACATGATCCAGTGGATAATTAATTCCTCTAAACTCCATTTCTGCTTCACTTTTATTTGTACATTTGCATTGTCTCTTTTAATCTCCAAAACCACTCCTTACTCAGCAGTGTTCTCTCTTCTTTCAAATCTGACTTTTCATTCTTCACACTGTGCTCTTGGTCCCTTCCTGTTCTCTTGTTCTTGCCCTCTCTCTTCTTGTTAAAGGGCTCCAAAATATTTCATATGGGTATAAGTACAAGATATTGTTGCTAGTCCCAAAATAGGTGAGCGTGGGGCTCTCAATGACTAACAGGTCGCTGCCACACCATTAATCCAAGAGCAAGAAGACAGGCAGTCTGACCTGGACACATTGCACAAGTTGTCACTAAAATTCTCATCTTTAGTCATGGTTGGTTGTGGGCTGGCAATGGTTGCTGGAAAAGTGGTACTGGACCTGTACACTTTCTTTTGCTCAAATGAAGAGATGCTTGATATTGTTTATGAGTCTGTTGTTGAAGAGCGATGGGTGTTGAACAGTAAAGCAAGGGTACAAATATGATGTGACTCTAGTTGCATGTTCTGAGTGGCTCATTCATCAGGGCACCTTTTTTTAATGACCTTGTGCTGGGCCACTGTATGAAACAGAACAAAAGAGACAATACATAACAGCAGAGGGAAGTCTGCACATTTGGCAAGGTGCTTAGTTGGAGATCAACAGAAGCGAAAAAGATAAAACAAGATTTAAATTTAACACAGGCATGAGATAGTGTAACAAGTCAATGGGGGAAACCACATTGCTGTGA
This sequence comes from Chiloscyllium plagiosum, assembly GCF_037043375.1. Lineage (NCBI taxonomy): Eukaryota > Metazoa > Chordata > Chondrichthyes > Orectolobiformes > Hemiscylliidae > Chiloscyllium > Chiloscyllium plagiosum. The sequence continues at coordinate 135,652,200 of NW_028270139.1, forward strand.
ATACTTGCTGTCAATGTTCATTGGAAATTATCAACAAAGGTGATTTTGAATTAAAAATGCAATTATTTATGTCATTCCATGCATCTCACCAAGTGTGACAGGTAATTTAAATTATTTTTAATATGTTCTGGATGTGGGTTTGCTCACTGAGCTGGAAGGTTCGTTTTCAGACATTTTGTCACCATACTAGGCAACATCTTCAGTGAGCCTCGAAATGAAGCACTGGTGGTGTAGCCCACTTTCTATTTATATATTTGAGTTTCCTTGGATTGGTGACATCATTTCCTGTGGTGACATCATTTCCCATTTAATATGTTCTATTTAATTCAACCTTTACAGTGTCTAATATTACCACACAACCTTCTTCTCACTGTTAGCAGCAATACATAGTTTTTAACCAAGCTCCAACAAGAACAATACATTAGGGAGCTAGAGTGTTTTAGGATCAAATTCAGCTTCTAGTGTTAGTATGAGGCTCCTGCATGATCCACAATTCTGTCATATCATTTTTACAATGAAGTCTGGCTATTTCTTTTTAAAGTTGATGTATTTTCAGAATGTTGGAATATTAGTCTTTTGTTCTTGTCTAGCAGATGTGGTAGTCATGAAGGAGTCACATGGATCATAAATTCTCTTCCCATTTTCCCAAAACTAATGAGAGGTTGAGTAAGCATGTTATATGAAGCTGAAAATGTGTTGCTGGAAAAGTGCAGCAGGTCAGGCAGCATCCAAGGAGCAGGAGAATCGACGTTTCGGGCATGAGCCCTTCTTTCCTGAAGAAGGGCTCATGCCCGAAACGTCGATTCTCCTGCTCCTTGGATGCTGCCTGACCTGCTGCGCTTTTCCAGCAACACATTTTCAGCTCTGATCTCCAGCATCTGCAGTCCTCACTTTCTCCTCGAAGATGTTATATGAAGCAGCTAAAACAACAAGACTTCCCCATGATCTCTGAATTGCTAGGAGGTTCATCACCACCTCCACAAGGCCAGTGAGGGATGCACTTTGGTCAGTGATGCTTAGAAATGGTCAGCAGGTTCTTGGGTACACCCCACTGTGGTTGTACTAATGATGCTTAGGGAGTTTTGGACAGAACTGCCAGAATAGCTCCCATGATCCTTTTCACTCTCTTGCCGTTCAGTCAATCACCAATACCCTCTGACACACCCTGCTGTTCCTCATTCCCAAGTGGGGGCCTGAATATTTGAATCATTGATATGTAAATGCTACTGCAACCCATCCATTTTTAACAAGATTGCCACCAATGGTGAGTTATGCCAAAGGAAACCTTGGATGTGAGTTTTTGTAGCCTCACTATTGTCCCCTCTGAATCTGGTCTTACCTGTCCTCAGGATGTATCTGAAAATCAACAGGGGCTGTCAGGCAGTGAGCTGGAGTAAGAACTTTGGATGGTTTTCCCTTCCTCAACACAGCCCCAAGTCCTGATTGATATCAACTCATTTCGCAAAAGCCAAGTATTGTCCATCTGACATTTTAGGTGGATGTGAAAGAACTCACAGCTCCACTTTAAAGATGAACAAAGGCATTCTCCGTAATGTCCTGATTGATATTTATTCCTGACCAACATTATTAGAACAGATTTTCTGGTCATTATCACATTGCAGTTTGTGGGAGCTTGCTGTGTAACAAGTGACTCTACCACTTCCTACAACGCAGCAGTGACTACACTTGCCGGGTATTTTGTTGGCTGAAAAGGGCTTTGGGATATCCTGTGGTTGTGAAGATAGCATCTCTATGCAAGGCTTTCTTTCTTTGAAGACTGACAAGTAGGTGAAATGGTTGTGGTAATTACTTCTAGCTTTGATACTTCATAAAATATTTGAACTTCTACTGATAAGAATGGAATATTTCATTGACAGAAGATCCTGATTTTCTTAAAGGTTTCAACAAAAGCTGAGAATTAGTTGTAAAAACAAGGACTGCAGATGCTGGAAATCAGATTCTAGATTAGAGTGGTGCTGGAAAAGCACAGCAGTTCAGGCAACACCCAAGAAGCAGGAATATCGACGTTTCAGGCAAAAGCCCTTCATCAGGAATAGATGGCTTTTGCCCGAAACGTCGATTTTCCTGCTCCTCGGATGCTGCCTGAACTGCTGTGCTTTTCCAGCACCACTCTAATCTAGAATCTGATAATTAGTTGTGAAAATGCATGATTTAACTCTAAATAACCAACACTCCTTGCAACCCTTTTCTCTTTGGCTGGGTATTCTGTATGTAGTCAATGGGTTAACTTTGAGCTATCCGGCTTGTTTGACTGCACAATGACGTCTTACTAAAGGTGATCCTATTTGAATCCCTAATCAACACAAGTGGATGTAGATATGGATTCTTCAGCAATTTATTACCCATTCCCTGAAGAGTTTTACAATTGGATTTTCTACAATTACCTTTAAGTGTACCAGAAATCATTGTTGCTACAGACAAAAGTAATTATTGTGAGTTTTTTTTAACGCAATAACAATTACCATAATTTAAAGCTTCTACTTTCATCTTCTGTTCCAATCATTAAGTACCCCTCCAGTTTGGAGGGTACTCGCCTTTCACAGATGTATAAATGCCTCACTGTTACAGTCTCACTTCATCCCATTTAATGTCCCATGGGGTAGTCCTGCATAAATACTCCCAGCTCCCCCAAGGTAATTAAGCTAGCCTCTATAATATTCCTCCATCTCAGTCATTCAGTAGCACTGCTCTGCTGCCTTCCACTACAACAACCCTCCCACCCATTCTCCCCACAATCCTGTAATCTTGTCTTCTCAGGACTTTCCTCTTCCTAGAATCTCCAACATTGCTTCTGTCCCAATATTCCTCCAGCCCCCATTTAAAACGATTGACAGCTGGTTTGGCTTCTGTCCACTCACTGTCGATTCCTAGTGGCTACTGGCCTCCATGAAGGGGATAAGGTTGATTTGAGCTTCGGATTTCAATCCTTGCGGCCAATTCTGACTTTGTGGCAAGTGATGAACGGGTGACAATGATTAAGTCAGCTGGAAGATCTTGCTCAGAAGTCCAACCTGCATAACCTGCACCCTGTTAACGCGCCTTACCTGAGCTGCTGTAAAAAGGCTGTGCACCTCTGGTTTCAGAAATGGAAATGAAAGTTAAATTTCCCTTCCTCAGATTGCTGTAGCCAGTTCTCTGGGAAGGTTAGGTGTGCTCCAAATGACAGGGTTAGGCACAACCGTGATGGTGACCCTGGCAAGATCACTACTGAGGTTTAGTCACCTTGCAGAGATATCATAGGCCGCTCATGGGAAGGGACAGCATTAGCCAGTGACAGAATCAATGCCTCAGGAAAGAAAATGAAACAAGAACCTTGTGTTTACATAACACTTTATTACATCTTCACAGGATCCCCAAAGCACTTTACAAGCAACAGATTCCTTTCAGACACACTGATTTAGGAAAGAGTTGCAGCCAATTTGTGCACTGTAAGATCCCATAAGCAGCAATGGAATGAATGACTAGCTGATCTGTCTTGGGATGGCTGTGATGGGGAAGAGTTCCCTTCCTCTCTCTATGACAGTGACATATATGATGAGTCTTGCCGCCTAAAACAGCAGATGCTACCTCATGCAAGAAACATCACTTCTTTGAAATACAGTGACCGCTTCATTGCTGTTTGGGAGTGTCAACCCAGATAAACTTCTAGGATTGGAATTTTAATGCCTGACTGTGACCAGACTTAGTACCCAATATTACAATTGATTCAACTCACTGCCCAGTCAATCTGAAAAGAGCCATCTTACCGAGTACATCCAGCTGGTAGGTGTGACTAATGCTGCCATATTTGTTCTCGACGACGCATGTGTAATTGCCTCGGTCTGAGGGAACAACACTCTCCATGACCAGACTCCACTGCTGGTGTCGTAACTAGAGAAAGGAAACAGATAGAGAATGGTCACTGGTTTTCTCCAGGGTCCTGAGTTCCTGTTGGTTTCTGAACATGAAAGTCGAATGCTCCTCTCTAATAGGAACAGAGCTAACTCCTGACCATACTTGCAAGGCACAAACATACTGTCAGGGTCCCCATAACGATACCACATTCCTCTATCCCAACCCTGTGATAGACTCTCCCCCCACCATACCTCACCATAATAAACCCACCCCCACCCTATCACCATGGTACCCCAACCCCCAACCTTGCCACCATGATACACCTTCTGCCCCACCCCTACAAACACTAACACCCCTTCCTCAATCCACCAGCACAACAACCCCTCCCTCCCATCCCCATCATGTGCACCTGCAACCACAGCCTTTCCTCATGTCTCTCTGGAAGTTCTGAAGAAGAGTATTAGACTTGAAACACTAATTTTCTTTCTCTCTCTACTAATACAGCCAAGTCTGTCGAGTTTCTCCAGCATTGTCTAGGTTCCTGTGACTAATCGCTGCCCACTGATTGCCCCCATTCATGTCCACCCACCCTTAGGACTGCTGCCTGTGAGATTTCCATATCTTGCAGAGGCAAACCCTTGAAGTTCAAGAATTTTCTGAGGCACTAAAGAGTTGATGATGGCCCCATACCTAGGCTTCAAGAAAAAGCCTCCTTTTGGACCATAAGATCTAGGAACAGAATTAAATCATTTGGCCCATTCAGTCTGCTACACTATTCGATGATGGCTGATATATTTCTTAACCCCATTTTCCTGCTTTCTCTCCACAACCCTTGATTGCTTCACTAACTATCTATCTCCGTCCTAAATACACTCAATGACTTGGCCTCCATGTCCTGTGCAACGAGTTCCACAGATTCACTACCCTCTGGCTGAAGCAATTCCTTCTCACCTCAGTTCTGAAGGGTCACCCCTTCAACTCAGATCTTAGTATCTTTGACTAGTGGAAACATCTTCTTCAAGCCCACTCGATGCAGGCCTCTCAGTATTCTATAAGTTTCAATCAAATCGACCCCTCAGCTTTCTAAATTCCATCGAGTACAAACCCAGATTCCTCAACTGCTCCTCACGTGAGAAGCCTTTCAATCTCAGGATCACTCTTATAAACCTTCCCTGACCCACTCCAACACTAGCACATGCTTCCTTAGATACAGGACCCAAAACTGCTCAAAATATTCCAAATGGACCCTGGCAAGAACCTTGTACAACCTTAGCAGTACATCCGTGCTCTTGTATTCTAGCCCTCTTAAAATTAATGCTAACATTTCAGTTGCATTCCTAGCTGCCAACTGAAATTACATGTGAACATTAAGAGAATCCTGAACTAGGATTCCCAAGTCCCTTTATGCTTCATTTTTCTGAAGCCTTTCCCCACTTACAACATAACCTCTGCTACTATTCTTCCTACCAAAGTGCATAATCTCAAACTTTCCTACACTGTATCCCAACCTGCCACTTCTATGCCCACTCTCCAGCCTGTCCAAATCCTTCTGCAGCCTCACTGCTTCCTCAACCACCTGCACTTTACGTTATTTTTGTGTCATCTGGAAACTTAGTAACAATGCTCTCTTCATCCAGATCCTTGATGTATATCGATTGATTGTCTTCTGACGGCCTCTGCCTGAATACATACAATGGCTACAGCTTTCATACAATCCCTTCCTCAGAGCAATGGGGACTTTGATGGTGCTAAAACCTGGAGATGCTTTCCTCCTTATGCAACAGTTCCCACTGAAGCCTTTGAAGTTTTATAAGAAGCTGTCATGTCTCAGGGCACGTTTGGCTGTGACATTTTACAGATGAAAAATAAAATATTGTTCAAGACCATCAAAACTCTGTTTCTTTACTTGGCAAAGGATGTGTGTGAACCCCTTATCATGGAAAAAATTTGAATTAAAAATACCTAATAGATTCAGGGGCACTGTGCTCAACTGTCAATCCCCTAATTGCTGTCAGCAGCCCTCAGGTTATACTTCTGAGCTTCAGAAAAGAGTCATATCGGACTCTAAACGCTACTTGGTTTTTCTCTCTCCAGAGGTACTGTCAGGACCTGCTGAGTTTCTCCAGCATTGTCTGTGTCTGCCCCGTTTATCATTCTTCCTCGTCTTGTTCTTATTTAAAGTCACGGTTCCCACTGCTGAACAGAAGTGGAAAGAAGCTGTCTCTGTGCCCTCAGCTTTAACTGGAGATCCGACTGCAGTCCACGTGGTCAGGGCAAATACATTAAACAGTGTCACTGACTGAGGGAGTACACACTGTCTCAGGAAGGCAATGAACAGTTCACAGTTCCAACTGAATGCTGGCTAGGTGAGTGTAACTTGGTGACCATTTCAGCTGATTTGAAGGTTTGTTGTCACTTACACTGACTGCATGAGGTGTTGGGAGGAATGGTGATGGGAGTTTAGTTTTTCTGGAGACGTGACAGTGGCAAATGTCTCTATCCGTGCTCAGTAAATACCGCTGACAGCACAGACATAAGTCCATAGGACTTGCTCTGGTATGGTTTTATTTCATTACCAGTCTGGGAACCACACTCCTGTTTGCAATCCAGTGGAAAGGGGCATATGGGTGTGAATACTGATAGCCCAGTGCAAGGGGTCTAGCTTCGAACATGAGCACTGTCTGTTTGGGGAAGGAAATCAGTAAGCTGTCAACACTCAAAGACGTGCACCACAGCAAACTGTCAGCGGCTTCAGGAGAGCCCTGTTAGAGATTAAGGTTAACACCTTTGTGCTGCTGTTTAGAAAGAGAAGGGTGTAAAGAGCAGGAACACATTTGGACACATTTGTTACAGCTCGCAGCACAATTGCTGGCTTTCTTGGTTGGTAAAGGATTAAAACAAGCCTTTTATTCATGCGGTTAAGCATGCAGTGTCACATGGGCTTTAGAAGGATTATAAAACATTGCAGATTCCTGAAAGGATTTGAAAGCTGCTTTAAAGTGGAATTTTAAACTGAAAACCAACCTGACATTTTAGTTTATGTGCAATGCCATGGTAAAGACAGCAGGTTTAGAGAATTTTAACAAGACCAAAGAGTATTTGATGTTAGTGTACATGGTAATTTACTTCCTTTACTAAGTTAAGAGCTAAAACTAAAAGGGGGATTCATTTCTTTATGGCTGTTGTTCTTTTGCTATTTTTGTTTCTGTTCTTTAAGTGATGTGAGCATTGTCAAGTTTCTAGAAGTTGGTCACTTTTGAATAAAGGTAGTGAGTGGGTTCCAGGTGGGATTCCCGTCACATGGAATGTGTTCTTCCTACCCTAGACTCTTCAACACACAACCCCCACTCTTATCCCAACCCATGTTCTGTCAGAGAAAGGAAAATGTCATTAGTGAGCACTCTCCCCAGCCTAACTTGGCCAATTCCCTCCAGGCCTGCTGAAGAAGAGCTCACCTTTTAACGTTTGGATTGGATCAATTGCAGTTGGGATGAAGGATATGTTCACATCTTAAAGCTCACTCCACACAATCTACAAATCAACAATGGAAGCAGGGCCTTTCTGTTTCTTTTTGATGGCAGTGTTAAAGTATGAAACAGGATTTTTAATTATGAAACGGGACTGAAGGCGCACAACATTCCACACTGAATTAGCTGCAGAGAGTAAATGGGATTCTGTAAACCATATGTACACTTGTTTCACTTGGACAAGGTCAGCTCAATCCCAACAGCTGCTGCTTCAGTTTGATCTTATGGTTCATCTACTGCAGCAGGACCACATGCAGCACAGGAAAGGCCCTTTGGCCCATCGGATCTGATATAGCTATCACTAGAAGTGCGCTAATCCCAATTGCCTGCACTTGGCCCAGATCTCTGAATGTTATGATATTTGAAGTACTCATCCAAATATTTTTTTAAAGGTTGTAGGGTTTCCAGCCTCCACTACCCTCCCAGGCAGTGCATTCCAGATTCCCATCCCCCCTTGAAGGAAAACGTTTTTTTTTTCAAATCGCCTCTGACTCTCCTGCCTCTTACCCTGAAACTATGCCCTCTTGTGATTGACCCCTCGACCAAGGGGAACTGCCGGTTTCTAACCACCCTGTTAGAACATAGAACATAGAACAATACAGCACAGAACAGGCCCTTCGGCCCACGATGTTGTGCCGAACTTCTAACCTAGATTAAGTACCCATCCATGTACCTATCCAAATGCCGCTTAAAGGTCGCCAATGATTCCGACTCCACCACTCCCACGGGCAGCGCATTCCATGCCCCCACCACTCTCTGGGTAAAGAACCCACCCCTGACATCTCCCCTATACCTTCCACCCTTCACCTTAAATTTATGTCCCCTTGTAACACTCTGTTGTACCTGGGGAAAAAGTTTCTGACTGTCTACTCTATCTATTCCTCTGATCATCTTATAAACCTCTATCAAGTCACCCCTCATCCTTCGCCGTTCCAACGAGAAAAGGCCGAGAACTCTCAACCTATCCTCGTACGACTTCCTCTCCATTCCAGGCAACATCCTGGTAAATCTTCTCTGCACCCTCTCCAAAGCTTCCACATCTTTCCTATAGTGAGGCGACCAGAACTGCACACAGAACTCCAACTGTGGCCTAACCAAAGTCCTGTACAGCTGCAACATCACTTCACGACTCTTGAATTCAATCCCTCTGCTAATGAACGATAATACTCCATAGGCCTTCTTACAAACTCTATCCACCTGAGTGGCAACCTTCAAAGATCTATGTACATAGACCCCAAGATCCCTCTGTTCCTCCACCTGACTAAGAACCCTACCATTAACCCTGTATTCCGCATTCTTATTTGTTCTTCCAAAATGGACAACCTCACACTTGGCAGGGTTGAACTCCATCTGCCACTCCTCAGCCCAGCTCTGTTGATACTCTTCATATTCTTACACCCCTCAATCGTGTCCCCCCTCGGTCTTCTCTGCTCTAGAGGAAGCTATCTAGTCTCTGTTTGTAGCTCGATTGGTCCATCCCAAACAACATCCTGGTGAACCTCCTCTGTACCCTCTCTAGTGCCATCACATTCTTCCTGTAATGAGGTAACCAAATAAAGACTGAAGCTCTGACAGACTGTTCACTCAGTGCACAGTGTCCCTTCTACACCCAGTGTTAGAAAGTCAAATTCCACTACAATGGGTGTAACCAAATCACTGTCAAACACTGAGTGGAGTCACACACCCTGCGCGAGACAATCATGAGGGAGGTGAAGGGGTCCTGCCATTGGTTGAAAGCTGACATGATGAGTCTTTTCAGGGGTAATGACTCACCTTAATGCCCCCGATGCGGTGCTCGCCCTTGAATTCTTTGCCGTTCTTCAGCCAGTGGATGGTGGGAGTGGGATTTCCTGCAGCAGGGCACCGGAAGCGAACGGTGTTAGCCGCTGGCACTGCATGAAGTCTTTTCTCCATCCGGTCTGGCCGGGCCCAGTACGGAGCTCCTGAAAGCACCAACAGATAAGAAAGATGATGATGGGTCATATTGATGGCTGACACAAAGCCCAGTTACCTAACCTGCATGGATTGAATCACAAAGCAAGTGTTGTAGAAGAAATTCTCCAGCAGCCCTTGCTCCCCAGACTCTCTTTCTTGACGTCTACACTGTGGAGGCCGATGCTGCCTGCACTAAGACACACTCGTCTATCACTCCCACAATGGCAGATTGCCATGACAACCATCCCCCTCCATTCGCCCATTGACTCTGGCTCCCCTGCCTCTCGACCAATAGTGACAGGATCTTCAGTTTTCTGAGCTCATTCTTCCAGAAGATTTTAGAAATATCTTTGCTTTCTCCCCGGGAACCCTCACAACCCTATATGTTTTGATTAGATTAGATTAGATTCCCTACAGTATGGAAACAGGCCCTTCGGCCCAACAAGTCCACACCGACCCTCCGAAGGATGACCCACCAAGAGCCATTCCCCGACCCTATATTTACCCTTGACTAATGTACCTATCACTATGGGCAATTTAGCACGGCCAATTCACCTGTCCTGCACATCTTTGGATTGTGGGAGGAAACCGGAGCACCCGGAGGAAACCCATGCAGACATGGGGAGAATGTGCAAACTCCACACAGAGCTCTGTTATTCCCGTACTGGATTCTCCTATGTGAAGCAGCATGAGGCATCCTGTATTCTAAAATACTCTACTTTCAAAGTGAAAGTTACCAACATGATGCCGTGTTACCACCTTGACAACAGTGTAGAGGAATGTAGAGAAATTATCCAAGAGAGGACTGCTTCCATTTAAAGGCACTGTCAATATCTACCAATTCATCCTTTTGTGTTTTGTTATTCAAACATGGAATATTTATTACCCAGTGGGCAGTCAACACATTGCTCTGGGTCTGGAGTCATGTGTAGGACTTTCTCCAAACGTTGTGTTTTTACATTAACCATCAGCATTCACATAGCTTCCATTTGTCTAGCTTTTATTCCACATTTTACTGAATTCATCTGCAAGTTAGGATTTGAATCCATGTCCCCAGAGGATTCAGGGAACAGGAGTGTTTTGTTGCAACTGAAGGAGACCTTGGTGAGACTATACTTGGATTATTGTGTGTATTCTCTATTTCTCCCAAATGGATGTTCTCTATTTCTCCCAAATGGAGTGCAACGAAGGTTTACCAGACTGATTCCAAGGATGGCAGGACTGATGTACAAAGACAGACTAGATTGGTAAAGATTATATTCACTGGAGTTTAGAAGAATGAGAGGGTTTTCATAAAATCATTTAAAATTCTAACAGGACTAGACAGGGTAAACACAGGAAGGATGTTCTTGATGACCATGGAGTCCAGACAAGGTCGAAGGATATGGGGTAGATCATTTAGGACTGAGATGAAGAGAAATTTCTTCACCCAGAGAGTGGTGTGTCTGTGGAATTCTCTGCCAGAGGTTGAGGCCAATACGTTGAATATTTTCAAGAAGGTGTTAAATATAGTTCTTAGAACTAAGGGGTCAAAGGGTATGAGAAGAAAGAGGGAACAAGGATCAGTAATGGATGATCATATGGAATGGTGGAGCAGGCTCGAAGGGCTGAATGGCCTACTGCTGCTCCTATTTGCTATGTTGCTATGCATTGATGCTTAAAAGAATGTTTCACACATCAAATCCTCGGTTCGATCACACTTCGAGAGCTCAGCCATCGGATAGGAATCTTAAAAGAAGGCACCACAATTTTGCAAGTTTTCAAGATTTTGACAACTCCGATGTGTACTAACTTTAAGGGAGGTTTGCCAAATTCTTATCCCTTATCAAAGATCAAACCAGCCTAACTGCAGCAGGCAAATTACTGCACTGGGACCTGAAACATTAAAGAATGGTTCTCGGAAAAAGGTCGGAGCCAAATGATTGTTGTTGGTGTCTGGAGTGAGCAATTACAATGGGGAAAGAAAACGATTGCAGCACAATAGCCCTGAACTGCACAGCTCTGGTCTTCTGACCACAGGCCAGCGAAAGAATGGGTTTCAAAACATTTTTGAAAGGCCAAACACATTATATAATTTAAAAAGAAACTTAAGAGAATGATAGATAACTGACATGATATTTCTGTTATCGAACAGCCTCTTGTGTGGCTAACCCTTCTAACACCTATGGCGATCTCAACTTGCTCTACCTCTCCAACAGGAAGCCGGTGTTTATTGGCTGGCATAGACATGGTGGGCTGAAGGATCTGTTTCTCTGTTAAAACACTGCGACTCTGATACCTTCAGGAGGTGACGGAGAGAAAACTAGAGGGAAGAATATGGCCCCATTTGCTAACAGTAGACTCAGTTGACAATAAAATTTGTCAGTATTGCTTCAGGGTATACTTTGCTCACGGAAAGGAAATTTCCTGTCTGTATTCTGAGCTAACTCCAGAACTAGGAAAGCAAATCAAACAGACAGAACCTTTAGTGTTAGGCCCTGTCAGTTGCTCAGACCAAACAGGCCTCAACAATCACTGAAGGAACTGTTTCCACTGCTCATAACCGAGTACCTGTTTGCTGGTAACACAGAACTCCACTGTGGCCTCTTTAACATGGGCTAAAGCCACCATAATCATAGAATCCCTACAGGTCAGAAAGAAGCCATTCCACCCATTGAGTCTGCACCAACCATCCCAAACCCCTACCCTATCCCTGTAATCCTGCATTTCTCATGGCTACTCTACCTAGCCTGCACATCCCTGGACACTATGGGCAATTTAGCATGGGCAATCCACCTAACCTGCACATCTTTGGACGGTGGGAGGAAAACAGACCACCCAGAGGAAATCCACACAGACACAGGATGAATATGCAAACTCCACACAGACAGTTGCCCAAGACTGAAATTGAACCTGGGTCCCTGGTGCTGTGAGGCAGCAGTGCTAACAACTGAGCCACCATGCCACCCCTTAGTTTCATTGACCATTCACAAAACACACCATGGCTTTGTAGACAAATTACAAACAATTGAATCGATCAAGAGAGAAAAACTGAAAGAAATAATGTAGCTAATGTAGGTCCTTTGCCTCCGTCCACTAGTTGCCTGAGATTCTTCTCTCCCAGTATATAGACACTGCTTCTGAGTCACTCTGGCCTACGTTGTGGTGGTGTGGTCATTCTGAATATTGTCGCTGCTTGTTCCTGTATCTCTATTAGCTGCTGGTATGTGAAGGTTGGGGGTGTTTTCAGTGGGGGGAGGTGAAGATTCCTGTCTCACAGCCTGAGCAACACTTCACACATTGTGTTCTTGTCATATAATGCTGGCCTCCATCATTTCTCACTTGGCATGGCACAGAAATGTTAAACTAATTTACTTTCCCAGCAGCGAGAGCTTAATCAAAGCACGCTGCTACAGGCCAAGACTGGGTCACAGCAGCAGTTCTCACCGTTAACCTTCACAAGAGAATCGAACCAATAATACAGGCCATTTATTTTCTTCTGGCACTTGGTAGATATTGGCTGACAGATTTGCAGTGAGGGAGATGTTTCTTCACAGACAGATATGGCCAAGAACATTGTCTTCCTGACCTCAAGACTGACAAGAGAACTCACTGACTGCCAACACAAAGTGATTTAATTTCACTGAACAAAACTATTTATGAGACTGTGGGGAACAAGGTTATGGGCTGTGGGAAAAGACTACATCAGTCCTGAATTGGAGGTGTGCATATGTTTAATTGAGTACTTACTGGAAAGAATATTTGCATGCATTGTAGTGAGTCTGAGGATGAAACATGGCAAGCTGTCTAAAATAACCTGTCGAGCCAATGATTATGACTTGAGCTCCACAACTCAGTTGCCACTTCCAAACTTCTGCCTAGATTAGAGGTGTTGCTGGAAAAGCACAGCAGGTCAGGCAGCATCCGAGGAGCAGAAAAATAGACGTTTAGGGCAAAAGCCCTTCCAAACTTCTGAATAACAGACCCCCAGCTGAAAGGTTATCGAGGCTAGGTGAGAAAATGGATTGGCATTTATAATCAGGTCAACCATGATGTAATTGAATGTGGTATAGCAGATACACGGGGGTTGGAATGGCCTACTCCCATTCCTGGTGCATACACTGCTGCTACAATCTCATTTCACTTGTTCCACGTACGTTTTCCAATCATTCGAGTCAAGTGTTTTTGTTTGTTGCTATGTGGAAGGAGGACTGCAGCACTTTGGGACATCTGCACTTGCGGGATAAACATTTACAAAAGTCAAAAGTTTCTCAAAATAAATTTGGCTAACCTAGGTTGTGAAAGCCCAGATTTATTAAAACAGAGTCCGACTCAACTCCAGGCAGTTTTAATTTTTAAAAAATAAACTTAATGGCTACTTGCTGTGGGCTAACCAGCATTTTATACAGTTCCAGGATTACATCCTGATATTGTCGTTCGATAAAGAAAAGCATCTCAGATGCTTTCTTTACCATCTTAGCTATCTGTCCTGCCACCTTCAAGGATCTATGGACGTACTCGAAGGTCTGTCACTTCCTCTGCACCTTTTAATATTCTCCCATTTATGACGTATTCTGTTGCTTTTGTTTGCTCTCATTCACAATCCTCAGGATTGAAGTTCATTTGTGAATTCTCTGCCCACTTAACAACTATACTCTTCTTTCACAGCTATCCTCTTCTCAATAAACTATATGGCCAATTATTGTATCAAGAGAAAATTTCCCTCCTACAAGTTCTTGATTCCCTCCTTAAATCTCTCGCTCTCTCTTTGCTTTAAGAGCCTCCTTATACCCTATCTGTTTGACAAAGTGTTTGCTCATTTGCCCTATTATCTCCTTTATAAGCTGTGTCACATTGTGTTTGATAACACTCCTGTAAAGCACTTTGTGGCATTTTACCCAGTTAAATACAGGTGGGGAGAGGGTGTTCAGTTAGCTCAGGCAGCTGGACAGCTGGTGTACAACACGGAATAACACCAACAGAGCAGGTTCCTACCCCGGCTAATGTTACTGTGAATGTTTTGTCTTCCGAATCTCATCCCTCACCTGAGATGTGCTGACCCCCAGGTTAAACCACCACCAGTCATCCCTCTCTCTAATGAGGAAGCAGCCCTATGGTGACTTCATCCTTAAATGAAGACAAGTTGTAGTCGCAATAAAGTGTCAACAGTCTCAACTCTGAATGAATTCCTGTCATCCTGGATACCTACAGAGGAGCCATTGCTGACATGGAGAGAGAGAGAGAGAGAGAGAGAGACACTTCGCTCTTGCACTGTAAATCCATGCTTCCTTCCTGTAAAATAGGTCCCATGTCATCAGATTCCTCAGCCCTGATTCCTCCAGGGTTCCCTCAACAATAAGGCTTCTAACTATTCACAAAAGGCCAGCCCACAAGGAAGACTTCCTAATTGCTCTAATTCCCACCATTTTGTTCCCAGAAATCCTAAAATAATTGCCTCATGATGCTTCAGAACATTGACTATCCTTCACATGTTCAAATGTAGATATTTGAGCACTAGTGCAATTATCAAACTCCAGGGACCTCAGAGAGCAATGCAACACATTGGCTGAAAATTAGAAACAAGAGGCATGGTTCACTCAAAGTCTCATGATACCAGGTTATAGTCCAACAGCTTTTTTTTAGATCACAAGCTTCTAGAGTGCTGCTCCTCCTTCAGGTGAAGTCACTGCTGGCCTATAAACTGGTGTCATGAGACATCTGACTTTGTCCACCCCAGTCCAACACCAGCATCTCCATATCATGGTTAATTCAATCGACGAGCTGTAAGAGCTACCTAGAAATAAGAGCAACTATTCTGGGTTATATTACCAGGTCTTGCATCTTTCTGTGTGATGTTTTTTTTATGTCTGGTATTTCTAGGCTATCATAAGTTAACTGAATTCCAATTTGCTGTTGTTAACAGACATGGTGATTTTGCTAGTAGGATAACAGAACATAGAGTGATTACAAACAAAAATCAGTGTGTTTATAAAACAATGTATGTAGCCTGCGTGCTGCAAACTGAGTTGAAATCCTTTCTGAAATAATTTGCCAGAGAATAATGGCAGCAGATTCCACACATTCCTTTACAGAACTTTTCACATGGAGCTCCACAGCCAAGTTGCCTTCAGAGATAATACAGTGCCATGCCTTCGTGACTCCTGACTGCTGAACCCTAACAATGCACTTACCTCACTCTTCAGAATCAAAGAGTGAAATGGACCAAACACCAAACTTGGAGGGCTGGGAGCTGAAAAGCAATGCAGGCTTTGAGGGCTGCAGGATGCTACCTGGAGCTTCCGAGGCAGTGGGCATCCAGCCGGGGCCAATATTTGGAGTGGGGGTTGACTCTGGCAAGTTAATTATTATTCTCGAGTCACAGGGGACTTGCGACCTACTTCAGGTTTTCTTTACACTTTGTATTCTTCATCTGCTTCACATCTCTTAGAGGAAGATGAACTTTTAAACTACATATGTGAACTGGAATGAATAGTATGTTTTGTGATTTCAGTACATCCCAAAGTGCCTTACAGTCTTAATGTAGTACTTTTCTCTCGTGATGTCAGTTATAATGTAGGAAATGAGGCAAACAAATTGTGCATCAAACTCTCACAAACAGCAAGAAAAAGCAGACCAACGAAACCATTCTTCCATGAGGTCGGCCTAAGTATAAATACTGGCCCAAGAGGTAAGAACCTCTGAAATTCCCCTCTTCTTTTTCAAGTCAGGTCATGGGATCATTTACACGGAAGTGAACAGCCAAACAGGGCTTTGTTTAATATCTTACCAAGAGATGCCACGTATGAAATTCAGCAATTTTACTTTACTGGACTTGCAGGTCAGTTTAACCATAGAACCCCTACAGTGTGGAAGCAGGTCATTGGGCCCGCGGAGTCCACACCAATTCTCCAAAGAGCATTCCACCCAGATAAACGTATCCCTGTAATCCTGCATTTTCTATGGTTAATCCAATTACCTTGTACATCCCTGCACTCTACAGGCAATTTAGCATCCACCTAACCTACACATCTTTGGGCTGTGGGAGGAAACCCACGCAGACACAGGGAGAATGTGCAAACTCCACACAGACAGTCACCCAAGGCAGGGATCAAACCCGGGTCACTGGCACTGTGAGGCAACAGTGCTAACCATTTGGCCACCGTGCCTCTCCATTTATAGGTCTGGATTGGCAGGATGACCTCTAAATATGGAGGGACAGCTGCTACGAATGAGGCAAAACTTATACTCAATTAAGCCTTAATTTGAAACCAAAGTAAGACTATAGTTCAACACAAAGGGACAAGACTCAAATACCTCAAAACAATCCCAATATGGAACATTGTGGAGTATGAGGGAAGGGAGGTTTTCTTTGATAATACTGTAATAGATCCTCTCTAGTATATTTATCTGTGAGAGAAGAAAGATTGTCCCTATGCCATTTCCAGTGAAATCATTCTCCAGTCATTCAACTGAACAGAAAACATAGGAAATCTTGCAATGCCCACAAGCTTACTACATGTGGGAACCCAAGGAATTCAGTGCCTGAAAATTTCTTGCAGAATCATTTGCCATGTGGGAATTTTCAGACTGTCTCATTAATGTGTGCTTGTTACTCATTTCAATCCGAAGGTGACGGTCATGGTCTGTAGGAGCCACTAGCGATGCAATTTTACATCTGAGGTAGTAGCGTATCAAAGTGTCCTAATGAGACACTGAAGAACAATGTTCTGTAGCACCCCCCTGCTTTGCCCCGAACATAACCAGTTAAAATAACACAGTTGATGGTTAGATATTCATTTTGATTAACAGAACTGGGACCTCATTTAACAAATTGGTGCTTACCACAAGTTGTGCAGTAGACAGAATCCGCGCTAATTATGTAATTTGCTCAGCTGATGTCTGTGGGTGCCCAGCCAGATTTAATTAGAGATCAAATTGCCTCCCAATACATAAAGGCACATTGCTGAAAGTCCAGGGGGAGCTCGTGTAAACAGAGATATTTACCAAAAGTGAAGCATTGTTTTTACTTGACTTAAATGTGATTGCCAGAAAAACATAATTATCCTTCAGTTGAAGGAAAATATTCGGCTTTTACCAGAGTTCCATTATCACTGACCCCGAGAGCACATTCTCCTATTGATGAATGAGTGCAAGCACAGATAGGGAAGGAGCAAGGGAACACCAGCTGAAGGTTAACCTGTTCCTTTGCCTAAGCAGGAGAAGTTCTCAAGCAGATACTGGGCATGTGATGGTAGGCAATGTCAGCATTCCTGTGAAGGCACCAGAGCAAGGGCTTTCGAGGGGTGTTCCATCAGTCACTCTTATTACAATGGTGGATATTGTAGTGTGGCTAAAGGCAGTGCCATGGAAGTGTAAGTTGGTATAGGAGTGGACACATGATATAAATGCTCTGACAGGTACCCAATTACTCCCTGCGTCTTACCCAAACTGTTAACAAAACCACTTGTTTCTACCCCTGAAACTTGATCAATCCATGCAGTACTGCAGAGTCTTGAGTCCATATCTTCATTGTCTCAAGTCTTGGCTTTTTACCCACGTTCTTCATTAGCCTCCTGACTGCATAAAGTAGAACATTTTTGGAATTCCTTGATTATGTTCACTCCTATCCATACTGTCCTTGCCAAAACTCCATAAGCTCTCATGCTCCAGAAACTAGAATCATCGTCCCTGTCAATGCTGTGAACATAAGATCTCGGAACAGGTGTTGGCAATTCAGCCCCTTGAGCCTGCTCTGCCATTTAACACAATCATGGCTGATTTCACTTCAGCCTCAACTCCACGTTCCTGCTTTTCTCCATTGATTTTCTCCAGCTGAATGTCCCCATTATCCAGTATCCTCCCTCCACTTGTCTGACACAAGGTTTGACCATCAACTCTGTTAGCCTGTGTCCTCTGGAAATCCCCGTCCACAGCCTTGTTTTGCTACCTCCCACCCACCCTTCGATTTTAAAGAACCCTACTTTGTTCCTGTTCCCACATTTCTTGTTGCACTTCTCTCTGTTGTTTCCTAGACAGAACTGCATTTCCATAGCATCCCTCACAACCAAAGGACTGCTGCTATGTTGAGAAATCTGGCAACCAACCTATGCACAGCAAGCTTCCACAAATAGAATGGGTGCTGATGTTTGATCTGCAAGGGGCCCTAAATATCTTTCAGTTGTCGAGGAGCTGGATACATCTGTAAACTGCCACACTTAAATGAAAATTGTCTGCTCCATTTTTGTTTACTTTGTCATTTGCCAATGACACCATGTTTAACCACATTGTTTTGACCAGAATTAGCTGCATAATTGGAATTTTTTTTCCAGCGTGCACAATGGGAAATTTTGATGTGCATTCAAACCAAGTTTAACAGGCTTAGAAATGGACTTTTTTTTGTGAGGAGTGGATTTGTTTGGACTGGATTAGTGGTTGTCTTGCTTCCTAACGCAGCAAATTGCCTCTAATTTATACTAATCCCTTCTTTAAAATGCTGATATCCTGTGATCGAACCAGTGATGGTCACGAGGTAGATTTATGCCTAGGATTAAACGCTATGCCACAAGAGCACATTTTCTCATAACACTGTTCTCAATTACAGGCATCACATTACCTTTATGGAAACCTGTGCAGAACTGATCATTCTTTGTTCTGGAAGAGCTGAACAATGCACTCACCATGTCACAGAGTCATACAGCGCAAAACAAGCGCCCATCGAGTCTGCATCAACTTTATCGACACTATCTCACTTTGGCCTATTGCCTTGAATGTCATGTCATTTCAAGTGCTCATCCATGTACTTTTTAAAGGTAGTGAGGTTTCCTGCCTGTCTATTTTGGCTCTTACTCTAACTGTGCAAACCTAATCCCCACTGCAATGACATTTCCTCTGCTTCCAAACGTTAAACACGGTAGCTACATTAACGCTATATGGGATGCATTGTGTGCCATTTAGAAAGGAGGTACTGTGAGTTGAGATTATACATTGCCGCAGACACATCTTTGCATGAAACTCCTTTTCCTCCCCTGCAGTGGACTCAGAGAGCTCTGCTCAGACATTGCTAGCTTGGATGTGCCTTAGCAAATGTGTACTTCCCCAAAGGAAGATCATTCTTCTGACTGAAGAGGCAAGAGTCTCCTGATGCATGTCCTGCACTATTTCGAAGTAACCCCTTGTTGGCTCAGCTTTGGGACTCCTGGTTCAGAGTGCCTATGCTTGTCCCCTATGTATGTTCTGCTGAATACTTCAAGTAAACAGTGGGGCGGCACAGATGCTCAGTGGTTAGCACTGCTGCTTCACAGCGCCAGGGACCCGGGTTCGGTTCCAGCCTCAGGCGACTGTCTGTGTGGAGTTTGCACATTCTCTCAGTGTCTGCATGGGTTTCCTCCGGGTGCTCTGGTTTCCTCCCACAGTCCAAAGATGTACAGGTTAGGTAAATTGGCCATGCTAAATTGCCATAGTGTTTAGGGATGTGTAGATTAGTTGCAGTAGTCAGGGGTAAATATAGGGTAAAGGGAATGGTTCTGGGTGGGTTACTCTTCAGAGGGTCGATGTGGACTTCTTGGGCCGACACTGTAGGGATTCTATGATAAACATGTTTGTCATGCCCTCGTACTGCAATGTTGGAGACTTACTCAACACCAGGAAAAGTGCTCCCCGTAAGAGCCGGTGTAGGGCTCCGCTCCCTGAATTATTACAGCAAAGACCAGCTAAACAACCAAGGGCTGACTGAGGCAGGCTGCAGGCAGTGGAATGTATGTGTATGTGCAGTGGAAACAAGAAAGTGGTACCATTGCTGCTGGAAGTGGCTCATACAATCAAAAAGGAGCCAGTTTAGATGTGAGCTACGAGGAGTCCCTGTAGTGTTACATTCCTCTGACACAGGGTGGCTGTGGGGCATAGTGCCAGCTGTTAGCAGCATCTTTAAAGCAGCATTAGGACAGCTGGTGATGTAGTGATAATGTCACTGGACTAGTAATCCAGAACTCTGTTGACATGGGATTGAATCCCAACATGGCTGATGGTGGAAATTAAACTCATTGAAAAATCTGGAAAACCCAACATCCACCTAAACACTGCCAGATTTCCATACAAAATACCCATCTGGTTCACTGATACCCTTCAGGGAAGGGAATCTTACGTGGTCTGGCCCACCTACTCAGATCTATAGTAATGGGGTTGACTCTTAACTGCCCTTTGGGCAATAAGAGATGGGCAGTAAATGCTGGCCTAGCCAGCAATGCCCACACCAGGTGAATGAATAAATAAAAAGACAGCACCCACAAATGTTGCAAAATGGGACTGGATTGCAGCATCCCAAGTATCTGGTTACACGGCTGTTTTCTCAAGCCCCATGGTGAGGAGGCTTCTGTTGGTCTGTTTGATAAGTGACAGACTCATTGTGAGTTCACCAGTCAGAGGGGCTGCCGAGACCGGAAAGGATTTGCTTCGGATCTCCAGGCTTCAGCTTGCATGAAGTTCTGGGAAACTGTACAGTGAAGATGGAGCAACCTACTGCAGTGCTCCAGGGCCAAAGGAAGGGGAGAAGGAAGAAATTAGGTTGCTCCCGCGTGAGCAGGTTCCACAGATTGACAACACAATGACTCGGGTCTTGTGCATTTATAATCAGCTTTACCATACACAAGAAGCTGAATGGCTCTCAGATTTTCTCAAAGTTAACACAGGAACTATCAGTCTTGTTCTATTCATTTTAAATTAGTCAGGTCTCAAATCATTCTCCCTTCTTTTCTCATGTCCCTGCTTAAAGATACTGAATTGTTCTGCGATCTGGTTCATTCCAAGGGGCCATTTTATAGAGAATGGAATCACAGCCTGGTTGCTGCCTTCCCTAAGCTACGCATATACACACATTTGTCCAGCGTTGAGTATATATCAGGAAGAGATATTTTCCCTCAACAGTGCCTCTCACACATTCAGGGACGGAGGCATGGGTGGGAGCCTGAGGTCAGTGATACGGCCCTTACCTTTCCCAGAACCTCATGCCAGCTAAAGACCCACTACCAATGGAGGATGTTCCTGGGTGACTAGTGGTGTAAGTGGTTATTGTTCAAGTCTGAGAGCCAATTTGGGGATCACTGTCACCCCATCTGACGCAGGCTGTCCCCCTCAGCCGTATCTCAGTGTTATTATTAGCCTGACATCAGAAACTTCACCAGCAAGCCAGCTCTCCGGGAACCTGACCTCCATCACTCCAGTGGCTTTACACAGGAATTGCCACCAGGTCTCAGAAAGGGGACGTCCAGACCCACTGTCGCCAGTAAAAATAACTTAGCCAACTTCCATCACTCTTTGTATATGTCTGATTCCGCACCAATATTACAGACCGGAAAGCAAATTCTTAAATAATCTCTGCCCTGATGACATTCCTGCTCCTGCTTGCACTAATGCCAAACTGGCACTGCACTGTAAGATAAAGGGCACATTTTAATAGTTGCTTAGTGAATTTTAGTGCACAACATTATATACTGAGGAAATAAATAAGGTCACAACTCCCAATGAGACCACTGAATACAGACTCCCCTTCACAAGAAGCAGAGATCTTTAACTCGTGGAGAAGCAGTGGTATGAAACACACACAGAACTCACTCACGCCACAGATTCCGCTAAATTATGGGCTGATTGCTCTGGTGAAAGAAATACCACATTCAGAGATCCCAGCTCAGCTCAGGTTTCTGCTGAAGAGGGAGACAACGTTGGTGTTGTCACTCAGGAAGCAGCTCATGGACAATGTCTCTCCTTAACAGGGGATGGGGGGAGCTGAAGAGGTGTACAAGTTACAGTTCATCCTCCAACATCTTGTCCAAGATGTTACTGTTTGTACATTAACCAGAACCTGGAGCATCAGTAGGATATTTATTCATTGATGCAAGTTAAGAGTCTTATGCTGTCCTCAACTGATATCCATATTTGCACTCTCCTGTAAGGCTCAGCTATGGATTAAACCCTGAATAAATTTCCTCTTTCAGACAGTTTGGGATCAAAGCAGTACCTCAATACCGTCCTGTAAACCCATACCAAAGACTGAGCCTTGGTCCTACTGGAACACCCTCGCACAGCTTCTCACTAGGTGAAGCTACAGAGCTAATTTTTTTTTAAAGTACCTTGTTTTCGGATAAGGTGTAATGCCAAGGCTTGGCTTCCCATCGAGTACACATAGGAAATTATCATTTCACTAATGGAGAAATAATAGTGATGTAAATCTGATATGTTAGCTCTTCGTTAACACTCACCCAAAATAGACTACTTGGTCATGAGTGTACTTTGTATTGTGGAAACTTGCTTTGCACAAATTGGCTGCAGAATCTCCTGCTCTTCCAGCCTTCCAACCAATGATTCCAGCGATACTTCCCACTGCTTTGGGAAAGCAACCAATGTAATCTTGGACCCCTCCCATCCCAGTTATATTCTCTTCCACCCTTACAAATTCAAGAACAGCTTCTTCCCCACTCTTACGAGTCTTTTGAACAGACCTCTCAAATGTTAATTCTGATCTCTCTGTGTGTGCACCTTTTCTGCAGCTGTACTATTTTGCACACTTTTCTGCTTCCTGATGCACTTTGTGTGGTACTATCTGACTGTACAGCACACAAAACAATACTTTTCACTGTATCTTGGTACACGTGACAAGATACATTTTTTTCTAAAGGTGATTCATGAGAGCAGGGGTCAAGGGTGTGGAAGATGTGCTCTGCTTTCTGAAGACTTTTCAAGAGTCCCCATCACCACACAGGAATCACAAACCTAGCAGATCTGAGCATCTCTAGCCTAGACTTCAAGCAGCAACATGACAGTGTCTTTAAATAACACTAAAACAAACTTCACAGTTATTCTTTGTTGTCTGCAACACCTGCTTTCACATGGAAATAATCCTTTTTTTATTTGTGTTACAGGGGTGAGAGGCTGTGATCCAGGTACTGTCAAAGAATTGTCAGTGTAAAGAGCGAAGAGCATTCCCATTAAATTCTAGGTCTTGTTAAATCACCAAACATTCAGGAGAAGGTCACTGTTTGGTTAGCTGGAGAGCTAGCTATTATTAGTGTCCACCAACCCAAGCAGTAGGACACACTTGTGGATCTTTTTGCAGGAAGTTTCAGATACACCATATGGAACTCCCCTGAATTTAATACAGCATTTCTGAAAGAGAATCTTTCCTGCTTTAACAATCTCATACATTGGGGTCTTCAAATGCCAACATTATGTATAACAGTTTAATTCTGATGGGGACTTGTATAGACAAGATCACACTAGTGCATCAAGATGTGGGTTAAAGCCCCATTCCTAGTAATTTGAACCTGGAGCTTTGCTACTGGACTGAGGGAATGCTGTGTTTATCTGTGCTAAATTCCCCTCTGCTTGTCCCAGTGGTTCAGGTGCATCTTCGAATTCCCAGGTGTAGTATCACATCATCCATGCCAACATTGTAATATTAAGCACTGCTAATTAAAAACATATTAGTTCGCTGAGTATCTCATTACTCTTTGCTAGACATTTTTTTTGCGTATAACAGGAACTGCACAATTCTGAATTACCTGAAATACTTTAATTGCCAAAGATATTTAAAAAATCACTAAATTAGAACAAGTCTTGATTTTACGAGTTCACTGGATCTGCTTCAATTGAATGATCTGAAGGAGAAAGTGAGGTCTGCAGATGCTGGAGATCAGAGATGGAAATGTGTTGCTGGAAAAGCGCAGCAGGTCAGGCAGCATCTAGGGAACAGGAGAATCGACGTTTCGGGCATTAGCCCTTCTTCAGGAATGATCTGAAGGACAGCCACAGAATTTACACAGAACACCAGCATAGTTTTTACATTCTCCAAGTGAGCATATTAATGTTCAGTAGGATGTGATTCCTACAACCTTCCATGACGTCCCAAATTATCATCTTACATGTGCAAGCTGGACATTTATTCCATGAACATTCTCACAGTTGATTCTTTGTTGCGCCAACACTATCTGTTCATGTATTTACTTGACCATGCTCCTTTCCCCTCCTTTCGCTGTCACCTACCTCTTTCCCCCTCTTTCTCCCTCTGTCACCTCCCTCCCTTTCTCTCTGTGTCTCTAATGTGTCAGTGTTCAGTTATCAGAACCCTGGTTGCTTACACCTTACTCCAACTGCCAAACACTAGACATTACTAAAATCCACACCCTTTTGTCAAGGAGGTCAACAGTAAAGATACTGAAGAACTGTACAGACTGAATTTAACAAGTACATTTTCATTAGTCAGTCACTGTAGCTTGTACAGGTGCTTAATGACAAGACCATGTTATTGTTATACAGTTAATAAGGTTTTGAATATAAAGTAGTACCTCGATTATCCGAATGAGATGGGAGGGGGGAGTATTTTGTTTGGATAACTGATTGTTCGGATAACTGGAAACAAGTGGTAATTTGAGTGCTGGTTATCGAGCATTTCTTGGTTAGCAGGCAATGCACACCATAATGCCATATAACCGATAACTGAATGCTGAGTTGCCTAATGCCGTTAGCATTAGGACATTGAGTTCTTGTTTGGATAATCCGAAATTCAGATAATCAAGGTTCTACTGTATATAAAGAGAAGCAAAGCACTTGAATTTCTAATTTTACAACATTTTGCTACAACTGCAGCTGTACCCAGTGGGAGATTTACTAGAAAAGAGTCCCCACAGTGTGGGGCAGGTCATTGGGCCCATCGAGTCCACGCGAGAGCATCCTGAGCAGACTCACCTCCCCCATCTCTGTAACCCTGCATTTCCCATGACTAAGCCACATACAGAGGAACCTCTGTTATCCGAATACCAATTATCCAAAAATTGGATTATCCGAAGGAGATCTCGAGGTCCTGATAGAAACATTACATCCAAGACGTATTTCCAACAGTGATCGTGTCTTTTGTTTACAGTGATTAAACAGGCACCGCCTCCAAATGACTGTCTGTCCCGCCCTCCACTTTCCCTGGAGTTCCACAGACAGATGTACCCTAAACCCCCCCATTCCCAGATAATCTCTCTAACATTGTCCTGTACAGGGCAAAGGTGGAACCTGTCAAAAAGTTGCAGTAAAATATTGTGCGTGTGGCTGTGGCTGCATGCGTGTGCGTGCATGTGTGTATGTGCGTGTGTGTATGTGTATGTGTATGTGTGTGTGTGTGTGTGTGTATGTGTGTGTGTGAATGCTATTCGGATGCTGCCTGAACTGCTGTGCTTTTCCAGCACCACTCTAATCTAGAATGCTATTTGGAGACTTACCCCCTCAAAGGCAGCAGCAGCAGCAGCAGTCTTGTTGGTGTGGAATCCAGCTGCCCCAGAGAGAGGACGGGCGTGTAAGGAGTTGGGTGGCGGGCGGGGGTGCGGTGTTGTGGGCGGGGGCAGTGTCGGATGGGGTGGGGGGGGCAGTGTTGGGGGCGGGGCGTCAGTGTTAATGGCGGAGGGGCGGTGTCGGACAGGTTTGGGGGTCGGGGGCAGTGTTGGGGGCGGGGAATGGTGTCGGATGGGGTTGGGGTGGGGGGGCAGTGTTAGGTGCGGGGGGGGGGGGCAGTGTCGGACGGGGTTGGGGCGGGGGAGTATTCCATGGGGCTGGTGTTGGGGACGGGGGACAGTGTTGTGGGGGGGCAGGGTCTCGCGCGCTATATGCTGCTGCAATCTCCTGAACGAGGAACAGACTTTTAAAACTCTGAGCCCCAGAGCAAAGGCATTTAATAAATTAACCGAACGAAATACTGCTCGCCCATCACGTTTGGATAATCGAGGTTCCCCTGGTTTTATGGTGGTTTGCTCACTGCAATATCTTAGCAACTGACAATGTCTCAAAGTACATTGGTAGTTATTAAATCACCAAATGTGACACACCACCAATATTCCACAAACATCGGCAGTTGAATGACTAGTTTTCACCCCATTTACTGGAAGAAAAATGCCAGTCAAATCTTCTCTGCTTTTCTTTAAATTCTTAACTTTGGGAGGAGGGAAAACAAGTGAATTTTCTCCAACATTGACAAGGTACCTGCATCTTCAGATCCGTCATCATCATCTTCATCATCACCCGAAGACAAAGAATCTAAAAGACAAAATAAACCTCTCATCAGTATAATGCCACATTTATGGTCATTGTGTAAACCAGTTGCATACTGTAAAGGAGTCAGCCAGGATTGAGATAGAGTCATAGAGATGTACAGCATGGAAACAGATCCTTCGGTCCAACCCGTCCATGCCGGCCAGATATCCCAACCCAATCTTGTCCCACCTGCCAGCACCCTGTCCATATTCCTCCAAACCCTTCCTATTCATATTGTAGATTAGAGTGGTGCTGGAAAAGCACAGCAGTTCAGGCAGCATCCGAGGAGCAGGAAAATTGACATTTCGGGCAAAAGCCCTCTATTCCTGATGAAGGGCCTTTGCCCGAAACATCGATTTTTCTGCTCCTCGGATGCTGCCTGAACTCTGTGCTTTTCCAGCACCACTCTAATCTAGAATCTGGTTTACAGCATCTGCAGTCCTTGTTTTTACCTTCCTATTCATATAACCATCCAAATGTCTTTTAAATGTTGCAATTGTACCAGCCTCCACCACTTCCTCTGGCAGCTCATTCCTAACACGTACCATCCTCTGTGTGAAAAAGTTGTCCCTTGGCTCTCTTTTATATCTTTCCCTTCTCACCCTAAACCTATGCCCTCTAGTTCTGGACTCCCTGACCCCAGGGAAAAGACTTCGCCTATTTATCCGATCCATGCCCCTCATAATTTTGTAAACCTCTATAAGGTCACCCCTCAGCCTCCGACGCTCCAGGGAAAACAGCCCCAACCTATTTAACCGTTTCAAGACATCCAGCACTTCCTCCTCTGTAATATGCATATTTTGCAAGGTGTCACCATCTATTTTGCTAGTTTTTATATCTTCCATATCCTTTTCCACAGTAAATACTGATGCAAAATACTTGTTTAGTATCTCTCCCATTTTCTGTGGCTCCACACAAAGGCCACCTTGCTGATCTTTGAGGGGCCCTATTCTCTCCCTAGTTACCCTTTTGTCCTTAATGTATTTGTAAACACCCTTTGGATTCTCCTTAATTCTATTTGCCAAAGCTATCTCATGTCCCCGTTTTGCCCTCCTGATTTCCCTGTTAAGTATACTCCTACTTCCTTTATACTCTTCTAAGGATTCACTCGATCAATCCTGTCTATACCTTACATATGCTTCCTTCTTTTTCTTAACCAAACCCTCAATTTCTTCAGTCATCCAGCATTCTCTATACCTACCAGCCTTCCCTTTCACCCTGACAGGAATATACTTTCTCTGGACTCTCGTTATCTCATTTCTGAAGGCTTCCCATTTTCCAGCCGTCCCTTTACCTGCGAACATCTGCCCCCAATCAGCTTTTGAAAGTTCTTGCCTAATACTGTCAAAATTGGCCTTTCTCCAATTTAGAATTTCAACTTTTAGATCTTTTCCATCACTATTTTAAAACTAATAGAATTATGGTTGCTGGCCCCAAAGTGCTCCCTCACTGACACCTCAGTCACCTGCCCTGCCTTATTTCCCAACAGTAGGTCAAGTTTTGCACCTTGTCTAGTAGGTACATCCACATACTGAATCAGAACATTTCCTTGTACACACTTAACAAATTCTTCTCCATCTAAACCCTTAACACTATGGCATTCCCAGTCGATGTTTGGAAAGTTAAAATCCCCTACCATAACCACCCTATTATTCTTACAGATAGCTGAGATCTCCTTACAAGTTTGTTTCTCAATTTCCCTAGGACTATTGGGGGGTCTATAATACAATCCCAATAAGGTGACCATCCCTTTCTTATTTCTCAGTTCCACGCAAATAACTTCCCTGGATGTATTTCCGGGAATATCCTCCCTCAGCACAACTGTAATGCTATTCCTTATCAAAAACGCCATTCCACCTCCTCTGTTGCCTCCATTTCTATCCTTCCTGTAGCATTTGTATCTTGGAAAATTAAGCTGCCAGTCCTGCCCATCCCTGAGCCATGTTTCTGTAATTGCTGTGATATCCCAGTTCCTAACCATGCCCTGAATTAACCTGCCTTCCCTGTTAGGCCCCTTGCATTGAAATAAATGCAGTTTAATTTATTAGTCCTACCTTGTCCCTGCCTGTCCTGACTGTTTGACTCACTGCTGTTCTCAACTGTACCAGTCTCAGATTGATCTCTTTCCTCATTATCTCCCTGGGTCCCAACCCCCCCAACTTATTAGTTTAAATCCTCCCGAGCAGCTCTAGCAAATCTCCCTGTTCTAGCTATCTCCCTGAGATAACTAGAACAAAGCAGAATTATCCATTAAGATCAAAGCAGCATGGCAGAGAGAATAACAAAGTGAGAAATATCCAGAGAAAGTATAAGCTTAATGCCCAATTATTGAAATGAATCAATGGTAGCATTCTGTCCCAGATGAATTACTCAACAAATATGTTCTTTTACTGGGAATCTCCTGAAATTTTGAATTATGTTGGATTATGTTGTTCAGCACCAGCAGCTCCTTCTATTACCCCAATCTAGTGGGTATTTATGTTCAGTTAATCCTGAACTATGGAGGTGGCAAGTCAACCCAATCTGGTCTTAACTGGTCACACACAGGTACAGGTGGGATAGAGATCTGGAATAGCTCGGTCTCTCAACTCTATATCAGGAGCACAAAGCACAACTGCAATGCCTCAACACTCTCTGTCTCAGGTATCAGTTAACACAACAGAGCTGGGAGAAATGGGATAAGATGGATTGGTAAGCTGTAGCAAGTGGGGTGCCATAGTCCTTTGACCCAAATACTTACAACCTATGTTAATGGCTGAGGAGGTGGTGGAGAGAATGCAAGTTGAAAGTGGTGGACGTGGTGCCAATCAAGCTTGCTACTTTGTCTTGGACAGTGTAAATCTTCTTGAGTGTTGTTGGGACTGTACTTATCTAGGCAAGTGGGGAGTATTCTATACTCCGATCTACTTTTGTAGCCATTGCATTTATATGGCGAATCCAGTTCAGTTTGTGGTCACTGATAACCCACCTGATACTGATAGTGAGAGTTTCAGTGATGGCAATGCCAGTAATGTCAAGGTGTGATGGTAAAATTCTCTCTTGTTTGGATGGTAAATACCACTTGTGTCATGCTAATGTCATTTGCTACTTGTCAGCCCAAGCCTTGATATTATACTATTTTTGTTGCAGTTGAACATGGACTGCTTCAGTATAGGAGGAGTCATGAATGGTGCTGAACATTGTGTAATCATCAACGAACATCCCCACTTCGGACCTTATAATGGTGGGATGGTCATTGAAGAAGCAGCTGAAGATGATTGGGCCTAGGACACTACCCTAAGGAACCCCTGCAGAGATGTCCTGGAGCTGAGATAACTAACCTTCAACAACCACAACTATGTTTTTAGGTGCTAGATGTGACTCTACCCACTGGTGAGTTTGCCCCCTAAAACCCATTAATTCCAGTTTTGCCAGGGCTCCTTGATGTCACACTCAGTTGAATGCAGCCTTGATGTCAAGGGCTGTCACTCCCATCTCACCTCTAGAATTCAGCTCTTTTGTCCATGTTTGAATCAAGGAGCTGAGTGGCCCTGGTGAAACCCAAACTGGGCATCACTGAGCAGGTTATTGCTGAGCAAGCGCTGCTTGACAGCACTGTTGATAACATCATCCATCATTTTACTGATGATGAGAGTAGACTGATGGGGCTGTAATTGACTAGGGTGGATTTAATGAAGAAGCAGACTAAATGGGCTGAATGGCCTACTCCTGCTCTTGTTCCAATGTCTTATGATCTTATATGCTGAGGTAACGTTCTTGAGTTACTGAGGTGGGGCTTCAGCCTACAGCCATAATGCAAATAGCTTCAGTGAGTTCAGCCTGCATAAAATTTAACGGGTACAGAGTCTTCAGTATGTAAAGTATTTTCATTTATTATTCAGACCGCAGTTTTTTACATGAGTGTAGGAACTGTGGAAGTAAGAAGTTATTCTTGAAGAGAAATGTCTGGTGATGCCAAAACAGTGAAGCTCTGTGCGTATGCTGCACACCTAAACAGTTCCTGCCTTTAGATACAGTTACACAGATCTGTTAAACCTGGCTCTGGCCAGTTTCCCATGTCCTGTTTGCATCCCAATTCAGCATGAATTGGGGTTTTCAGTGAAGAAAATCACTTTGACCATGTTTTTAGAGAATCAAACCCTCTACAGAATCTCACATTCACAGAGTCAGTCCCAGTTCAATGCTGGGTCAACTGATCTGGTGGGCATTATGATCGATTTCAATGTCGGGGATGGGGGAACTTGATTAGCACTTCAGCCGAGCAAACCTGATGAGAGATATAAGCATGGACGAGGACACAATTAAGCTCATAATTTGGAGATGCTGGTGTTGGACTGGGGTGTACAAAGCTAGTGTGCTTCCAATTAAACCTGTTGGACTATAACCTGGTGTTGTGTGATTTTTAACAATTAAGCGCAGGAATGACTGGTCACTCCAGTTTGATAACAAAAGCCGATGTGTGAGGGATGGAAACCTACACAAGTGGACCTGTGCATTTCGCACCACTTCTGTCTCTGCCTCATGCAGTCAACTTCAATTCAGCAGGCTTTGGCAAAGGTTGAGCAAATGGAACCTAAGGCATATTTGAATCTGGATACAGCAAATCAAATTCTGTTTTCATTACCCCCGATTCTGCCATTTTTACTGATCTCTGGGGAACTGCGTCCTGTTTATACTGGCCCAGCGACTAAATGAACTAAATTATGTTTGAATCGGATGGGATTCTGGCTGCTCTACAGATATTACAGGAGATTGAGTTTCATAAGGCTGTCCACATTTTCCACGGTAACTGTGAATGACAGGCCTTGCTCGCGAGTGATCATTTATTTTCATTTTCCACATCATGAACGTAATTGGTAAGTGATTGGTAATTTCCTGCTGCTATTGCAACCAAAGATGATGGCCTGGAAAATATCAAATGAAAGCTCTCTGCAAGATAATGGGAGTGGGGGAGGCGATGTTCAAGTGGTGTGAGTGTTAGATGATTAATGCAGAAATCCAGGGAACCTTCTCAGGATCCTGGCTCAAATCCCACCTCAGCAGATGGAAGTTGAACTCAGTTAAAAAAAAATCTGGAATTAAGAGCTGAATGATGACCATGGAACTGTTGATGATTGTCAGAAAAAACCATCTGGTTCACTATTGTCTTTTAAGCAAGGAAACTGCTGTTCTTACCTGGTCTGGCCCACATTTAACTCCAGACCCACAGCAATGTGGTTGACTCTTAACTGTCCCTGGGCAATTAGGGATGGGCAATAAATGCTGGCCTAGCCAGAGGTACCCTCGCCCTATGAATGAATAAAATACTGTAGGTTGAGACACTGGTCTTCCCCTTCTGTGATCTAGGTTCCAAGCAAACTCAGTAAAAAGTCTTCTCGGCAAAGTCCCAGATGAAATCTGTTTGGGGCAATCGCATCCCAAACTGTCCTAATTTTGAATCCAATTTCCAAAACAAATAGTTATAGCGATGGTCCTGAGCCAGAAGCTTGTGGGCTCAAAACCCACTCCAAAGTTTGAGTAATATGTGGTGTACACGCTGGAGTTCCAATGTTGTGCAGATGGAGTGCTGCACTGTTAGAAATGCCGTGCTTTGGATGAGGCAATTATTCAGGGGGATTTATGGCACTATTTTGAAAAAAGAACTGGAAACCTTGCCTCGATCAACATCAGTGAATTGGCAGCTGGGGGGGTTGGGCACTGGGAGAGGGAGACCTTCTGATATAATATGGATAGAATGCCGTTTGGAGGGCCGGTTTGGACACAGTGGGCCAAATGGCCTGCTTTCACACTGTAGGGATTCTATGATTCTACAACCTCATCACTGAGGTATGGAGCCCACATCTACAATGATCCTCAGCCAGCCTCAGGGTTTTTTTGTCTCTACATGAAGGTAGCAGCACAGGCATAATTCTGATGAGTCCTCTAGACTGCTACCAACAGAAGTATTGGGTGTAAAATGGCTGCCTGCCGTACACTTCCAGTAATTACCCAGATCCCGGGGCTGCTTAGATAAATGTTTCCCAGCAGCAGGAATGCATCAAGGAGTGATCTCAGTGCGACTCCCCAGCCTTGACCCTGCAGTTTTCCAACACAGGGCTGAGAAAATGCAGCGTGGTGTCAATCCTGTTTCACTCACCACAGAAGGCGTGCTAAGTGGTTGCAGCATTTCCTCTTTCTGATTCAGATTTCCTGAGTCCAGTTTTACATGAGTCAAGGGCAATTAGGGACAGACAACAAACGTTGGCCTTGCAATCGATGCTCACACACTGGCTCTGTTTGGGTTGGTGTATTCATGCCAACATTCTGTCCTGAAAGGACTCCAGCTCCAAATGTTCACCCGTCTCTCGCCTTCTCAGGTGCTGACAGCCACTGCTGTGAACGTTCCATTTTGTGTTTCCTTTCTCCAGTTGCTTTCCTTTTCCCCGTGAGTCTGCACCTGGTGATAAGCATCCGCTCAAAGATTGCTTCATTCGGCAACTCCTCAGTGTTCCACCATGTGCTGGTTGGCGGCGGGGGCGGGAACGGGGGTGGGAGAGTCTTACATTCAGTTTGACAAAAAGAACCTCCACACAGAAGATCACCAACTTCTTAAGGATAACAAGGAATGGACAATAAATGCTGGCCCAGGCAGCAAAGCTTACATCCCATGAATGAATTAATGGGGTATTTAGAACATTAGAGAACAGAAACTATACTCTTAAATTAGCAAAAGTGATAGCTTGTATTTAATTCTCAAGACCAACTAATTTATACAGTGGTACTTAATAAATGTGTACTGTATTTATTAAGTATACATTTATTATACTTGCGCCATTTAGCATCTTGGACACATTATCGAGCGAGGTTTGATATCGAGCTACGTAAGGAGATATTAGAACAGGTGACCCACTTTGTCAAGGGAATAAATTTTAAGAAGCATTTCAAAGAAAGGGAACGTGGTCAAGAAACATTTATTGCCTATTTGCAATTGCCCTTGAAGAAGTAATAGTGAGTTGCGTTCTTGAACCACAGCAGCTTGTGTGTGTGGGTCGGGGGGTGGAAGGTACAGAGTTAGTGGAGTCTCTTC
The DNA here is from genome assembly GCF_037043375.1 of Chiloscyllium plagiosum. Classification (NCBI taxonomy): domain Eukaryota; kingdom Metazoa; phylum Chordata; class Chondrichthyes; order Orectolobiformes; family Hemiscylliidae; genus Chiloscyllium; species Chiloscyllium plagiosum. The sequence continues at coordinate 135,685,620 of NW_028270139.1, forward strand.
CTGTCACTAACCCAGACATTTGAGGGAAGGTTCTTTCTTAACTGTACTGAGCATCACAGCTGATGCAGATTCGATCTTCTCCCAACAACAACAACACAAACCCTTCCAGTCATCAGCAATACAAAGCTCACTGACTTTTTCTCCTTCTCGCCAAGTAGTACTGAAGCCAATGAAAGCACTGAACCATGTTTAAACTCAGCACAGACTGGAAACCAATGTAGTGTCTTTGATTCCACCAGCCAACAGCAATGTGCATGTAGTCAAAAAGCTATCAATGATAAGGAAAGAAATTGAATGTATATAACCTCTTTTACAACCTTACAGCCCTTCACAGCCAATTAAATATTTTGGCAGTGTCAACGCACCTCCAGCAGTGCTACACTCTGACAATATTGCATTATAACGTGTTCCTGAAACAACTGCTAAAGTTCCTGTACTGGGAAAACACAACCTTCTAATCCAAGTGAAAGTGCGAACACTGAGTCAAGGTTAACCTGTCTTGAATGATACCCTTTGCTACTGACTTCTTTTGTTGCATTCAGAGATGCCACTAATCAGCACAGATCTTGATACAGTCACTCATGATAAAACAAATGTATTTGCAATCTTTCACAAGTTTGCATTAATGAACTTCAACTGCATTTGTCTGACAGGTGCACACTTTAATGGAGCAGAACACGGGTGAAAATTCTTTCATGTGGAGAACTCTCTTTCATCAGTCACTTGATCAACTCCAGAAGTACCTGCTGGCAATGTGCATGTTATTTCAATTGAAAGCAGCTGCTTAACTCGCACAGCACGTTAAAGTGCAGCAGATCATGGTCTAGCCTGATTACTGGTTTGTCCCTTGTTTGAAGAACAGTGTTGCTTTACATCTAGTCATTATGACAGTGAATGTGTTTCTAGAGAAGGGGCTGTAGGTCTAGAAAGATGGGAAGGCAGTCTGAGTAGGAAGGGGTGTCAGGTCTGTGAATGGATACAGATCTGTTAGGAAGGAGTCACATGCAATCCACGGTTCAGTTTTATGAGCAAAAGCAAGATTCCAAGCAAAGGATTAATCCAAATACCTGGAATGCCACCATTCCAGATGGTTTCAATATTCACTACTGGAGTCAATCAACTTGCAATCAGTCATTAACAATTGAGACAAATGGAAACATGGGGCTCCTCAATATACCTGGTCATAAATTGGAGCTTAAAACAATTGCTTAAGTCACCACCCTTTGCAGGGAGCTTAATGCCCTCAGATCATGATGTAAGACTCAATTAAAGGACCATTTCATTAGAGAAAGCAAGGGACTATGTGAAAATCTGCACGTGCAACTGTTAAGAGAATGAGTTATGAAAAACAGCAGCTTACAATTCCATAATTTCCTCAATTCAGTGAATTTTTGAAGGGTCACAAATACAAGATAATAACAGACAAGGAAGGTCAATTATAGTCTCAACATCTATGATGATATCTAAATTCCATCACTGCAGTATTCGAATGATTGTTCAATTAATCTAGACTTTGACCTTCACTTAACCAGCTGGCAGTCCATGCAGATTTAGAACGCATGTGTTAGAAAGCAATCTATTGGAATGTTACTTTATGATTCCACTCATCAAAGGATGAGGGGGCACAGATTTAAAATAATTGGGAAAAGAAGCAAAACCGATATGAGAAAAGTCTTTCCATGCAGTGAGTGGCTAGGATCTGGCCTGAGAGTGTGGGTGAAACCACATTCAGGAAAGGAGATGGCAAGAGAATAGCATTGAGTGAGACTCTCATTCACAGAGCCAGTGCAGGTTCAATGGGCTCCTGGATACTTTCCTCTACTCAACCTGTTTGGAGATGTCATCACAAGGTCTCTGGTAGGTCTTGAACCTGTGTCTCCTAGCCCTGAGGTAGGAACACTACTACAGCACCACAACAGCCTCCTTCCAAACTGCAACAATTCTGTGATTCTGAGTGATCCTAAATTTACCATTTACTGTTTAGAGTCTTTCTTGGACTACATTGTGAAACAATCCAAAATAAAATCCTATTAACCATCTTATGTTTGTGCACATTACCTCCCAAACACTTTCTTTCCAAGGAGAAAGTGCTAAATTTTGCTCTCATTTCTCAAACCTTTGATATCAGGGATCAATGCTCTTCTCCTAAACGCCTTCAGTGCCTGAATGCCTCCTTTGTGTCTCATGGCAAACCTACAGTTTGTTATCAGGTTTAAGGTGGCTATTTGGTTATGATAGGAAATTTGCAGCTATCCCTTTAAGCCAACCTAGGCCTAAAATGATTCCTTACAATTCAATATTGTTCTTCCAGTGTATTTATCCAATGAGTGGTTGATCTGTCCAGACTATATGTGTCTCCATCTGTGTGGAGAGAACTCAGCTTTGTCGATGTGGCCCTAAGGGACCTGCTATTCCTGTGTCAGTGAAAGCAAAACTGTTAAAGGTTCCTGCCCCTGATTGTTGTCCAATGGCCCCAGCTGGAAATGAAAGCATGTCAATACTGATTGAGGGCATGATTGGCATTACTTGTGATCTCTCAGCTCTGTTAATGAAATGATAATGTTGCTTTAGTCTGCCAATTCACCACGTCAAGTCTCACAAATTAGAAGTTACCTTGTGACTGAAGCAAAGAAAGAAAATGGGTTCCCATGGAATTATTTTCAACATAAAGACTCAAAAAATGAATGATTGAAGTAAAACTAGGGGTAAAAAACAAGGGTAAAATTATATCATCCATTTGCATGCCAACCCTGGAAATAACATTGAGCGAAGTCATTGTGAAGTGTTCACTATCCCTGTACCTAAAGACCACATCATTCTTTAAAAACAAATCAAACCTACTGTTCCTAATTTCAAAATCTGGTCAGAGCCTACAATCATTACCATGGAAGCCTCAGATGCTTTTATTTATGAGACCATTTGTTGAATCCATTCAGGATCTTACCCATTGGTACTTTTGTAGCTTCCTGTCATAGCCTGTGCCCTTTCATTGTGTCCAATGTAATTCTATCCTCCTTTACTCCATCATCTGGAATGTGGCTGTCAGTAATATTGGTCCAGCTCTCTAGAACATCCTGTAAACGCCTTATGTACTCACTTGTAAACAGATTCCTTAAGAACCTCCTGTCCTCTCTAATGATCATTCCGAATTAAATTATGTGCTACTGCTCAACATCATTCCCCACTCAGAGGAAGTTCATCTTTATTGTGATCAAAGAGAATATTCAAAATGCAAACTTTAGTTACCTACAAACAAGAAACAAGAGTAGGCCATTTGGCCCTTCCAGCCTGTTCAAAGATTCAACAAGGTCATGGCTGAACCGGTTTTTATCTCAACTCCACATCCCTGCAGCACACCCCTATTAAGTTTTCACCCTTGATAGTCAAGAATCCGTCCGCCATTGCCTTAGCAATATTTGTTGTTGCTAATTCATAAGGAATAATGTTCAAGTTTGCTAGTCACTTGCCAGAATGGATCACTCACCCTCTATATATCCCACAGGATCTATATTCTAGATATTTTTCTAATTAACCTGTTCAATGACGTTATTACATACCTCTGGAGTAGGTGGAACTTGAACCCGAGCCTCTTAGTCTCTACCACTGCACCACAAGAGCCCCGTTCTATATTCTATCGATTTCAATAGAATGAAAGTCAGTTGGTGTGGGTGTTCTGCTCGAATGTGTTACTGCCCATTCATCAAGTTAAAAATGGTACCCGCTAGAGCCAAACGCTGCTCAGGTAGCACTGTTCACTTGCAGAACCCAATTTGAGTCATCATACAATGCCTGCAGTATGGAAGCAGGCCATTAGGCACATCAGGTATACACTAATCCTCCATAGAGCATCCCACCCAGACCTACTCCCCCCAAATCTGCATTCCCCATGGTCAATCCACTGAACCTGCACATCTTTGAGCTGTGGGAGGGAAGTGGATCATGTGGAGGAAACCCACACATACACAGGGAGAATGTGCAAACTGCACACAGTCACCTGACGCTGGAATCAAACCCAAGTCCCTGGTGCTATGAGGTTGCAGTGCTAACCACTGAGAGACCAAAGGCTATTCTATTTTTTTTTTAAAAATGGCTCCAGACAAATTGTCATTTGTTGCACAATGTTTTTCTTTCCCAGACAGACCATTTCCTTCGTGTGAACAGTGGCTTCATTATAAACGCACTGCTCTGGCTGTAAAGTACTCGGGGCTGTTGTGAGGTTGTCAAAGGTGCAAGTGTTTTCCAATTGAGCTAATCAAATGTTGGAACAGGCAGTTCTGATATTCCACCTTTTCTTTGCCAATATCAGCTTGATCAAGAGAACAAATCAAAACTTTAAAAATAAATGGACTTGCCAGAGAGGGGCACTTCAGGATTAATGTGTTGGAAAGAGCTGGAGTGATTTTACATTGGATCTAATCCATGCTACTCCTGATGTAATAACATATGGCTCTGATGTCTGTGAACTGCTAGCATGGGAAAGAAATCCTCTTCCACCAGAGAGAGACATTGTTCATCTTCCTGAACATAAAAAATCATCCCTTGCCTTCAAACTGACTGAGAATCTGTTCTTCTTCAGTTTTCTGCCCAGAGGCTGGTCTGACCAACAGCACCACCATCGTCACTGTGGGATGGCTGGTTTCATCCCAGCCTGAACAGTGAATCAACCCTGTGCTGTTGCCACCAGCCTGATCCATGCCCACTGTCTAGTCAATTAAGTGCCACTAACAGACAACCCCCCAACACATTTCCGCCATCCAACCCCCCCCCCCCCACAACCACCATCACCAAGGAATCCAAGTTGCTATGGTAACATATAATTTTACATGATGCATTGTAGACTGGAGCTATGCGCAGTGATAGTAAAGGACTGTTTTCCCCCACGTGGCTGAGCAGGTATCTCACCCACTCTTACTTCCTGCCATTGGTAAATTTTAGAAGGATTTATAATTTGATACCTATCTGGCCATGTTACCAACCTTTCTTGGCAACCGTGAACTGAAGAGGGAATTGAATCCAGTGTCCCTGGCTCAGATGCAAGATCCTACTCTCCATCTCCCAAAACGACTGAGCTAGTTGAGACAAACTAACTGCAAAAGATCAGATTGTGCTTGCCTTATTTGACTAATGTTTGTAAAACTATAAGAATAAGGAGGAAGAAGTTGTATCCCTTTCTGATTGGTATTCCAGCAAGCCTTCAGTAGCTTTGTCTTTTCATAATTTCTGAGATTTAACATCACTGGCAAGGCCAACGTTCATTTCCTATCCAGGATTGCACTCTAAAGCAGTCCATGTGATCTAGCACACTCTATGTATTTGGGATTGCATAGAAAGCTTATTTCTTAGAAAATTATTGTTAAATATTTTGCAGAGCAACATCATCTATACTTCAGTGTGAAGATTTCCCATTAAGCTTTTCTCAGCATGATCCTGTTGCAGTATATTTCTGCCTTCACTACATATTCTTTGCAGTTCTCATTGTCAATCAGATAAACAGCTTCCAAGGTATTTGATTACAAAATAATATGGCCTCTTAATTATTTGTTCATGCCTGCCTGAAAACATTTGATGTAAAGTTGCAATGGACACCTCCCCAGGGTGTGTGTGTTTACTGGTTAGGCTAATGCTCTCCTACAGTTTACCTGGGGGCAGTAACTAAGGCCTTGTGAAAGCTGACACATCAAAGCACTGTCGATATCCGTTCTCCCTTTTCTTCCCTCGCAATAATTTTACTTTCTTTTTGCATCTCACAGTTACGGAGTAAGGAGCTTGGCTTCGCTGTCTTTCAAATTTGAAAGAAATTGCCTAAATGAAACTGAATGAGGCCCCACTATAAGCTAATATTTCAATAATTGATACTCGAAAAGGAAGCATTTCTACGTCAGTAAACTTCCCATCTGAACCTTCATCCGTAATTTCCAATGTGATGACACAGCACAATAAGTACTATGGGCCAGTCATCCTGAGAGGTGGGGGTTTTTTTTCCATACAATATGTGGTTGTATTTCACTGTTGTTTTGAATAATTGTTTCTGTAGGCAATTCTGACTCGCTCTGCGGTGTGGTTCAACCAGATCTGACATCTCACCCTGCGGGTCACTCCTCAGGTATCATAATATTGTCTTCTGACATTTCCACTTATTTTTGTTGCTTTATTCATTCTTGACATGTGTGGTATTGCTGGCAAAGCCAATATTTAGTGCCCATCCCAAGAGTGCCCCATTAGGTCACTTTTGAGGCCGTTCAAGAGTAAGCTGGATCGCTGGCGGTCACGAAACACACAGATTGGCTATGGTTGGCATCCAATGTTCCTACAGGATATTAATGAAACAGCTGGGCTCTCATTGCCATCCAACTACGTCACTCTCCAGACTCTTCACATTGCAGTGGATGGGTTGGAATTCACATTCTCGAGATTGCTCATCTAGACCTCTGGAATATTAGCCCTGTTACATAACCGCTGCAGCAAGGTATCCAGTCATGTTCATTTTTCTCAAGCCAGAGATACAAAGGATAACTACAACCTGCATTGGGCAGCTAACCCTGGATAAGAGTTGATCTCTATCTCTCAGTTCGACAGACTTAGCACAAGTACAACTCTGATCTGAGAGTGAGTACTCACCTGTGACTTTTATTGTGAAATTTCTCAGGATCTCATCGGTGCCCCAGAGTTTGCAGGAATAAACTCCAGAGTCATCATACGAAATATTGATAACTTTCAGCACTCTCTGTCCAACTTGGGTTCTGTTGTTGGGCAGAATTCGAAGTCCATCTTTTAACCACACCGTAGCTACTGAGGAGCCTTGGGAATTGCAAGTCAGATCCAGTGTGTCCCCATTGCTGAAAACAGACTCTTTCGGAATGTTGTGTTGGCTTCCCAAGGAATCTGTACCTGTGGGGAGAGAGTGACAAAGTCTCAAAACAGGGTTCATGAAAAGTTTAACTTTCCCACTTGTTTCTGCCTTTGATCACAAAGGTCATCTCTTTCCCAAACATCCGTCCTGCCTTCAACCAATCATTATCAGGTTCTCCATAAGGTTCATTCCTGGGCCAACTGCCAGAGACTCTTCCTACATTTGCAGAAAGACAAAGCCACAAGACACACTCCCCCGCATGACGCACTCCCCCGCATGACGCACTCCCCCGCATGACGCACTCCCCCGCATGACGCACTCCCCCGCATGACGCATTCCCCCACATGACATACTCCCCCACATGACGCACTCCACCACAAGACACACTCTCCACACGACACACTCCCTCACATGACACACTCCCCCACATGACGTACTCTCCCACATGACACACTCCCCTACACGATGCCTTCCACCACATGATGCACTCCCCCACATGATGCACTCCCCCACGTGACATACTCCCCCACACGATGCCTTCCCCCACATGATGCACTCCCCCACAAGATGCACCTCCCCACATGATGCACCTCCCCACAAGACACACTCCCTCACGACTCACTCCCCCACACGATGCACTCCCTCACATGACATACTCCCCCACAAGACACACTCCTCCACATGACATACTTCCCCACATGACATACTCCCCCACAAGACACACTCCTCCACATGACATACTCCCCCACATGACGCACTGCCCCACATGACGCACTGCCCCACATGACGCACTGCCCCACATGACGCACTCCACCACAAGACACACTCTCCACACGACACACTCCCTCACATGACACACTCCCCACATGACACACTCCCCCACATGACGTACTCTCCCACATGACACACTCCCCCACACGATGCCTTCCACCACATGATGCACTCCCCCACGTGACACACTCCCCCACGTGATGCCTTCCCCCACGTGATGCCTTCCCCCACATGATGCACTCCCCCACATGATGCACCTCCCCACAAGACACACTCCCTCACGACTCACTCCCCCACACGATGCACTCCCTCACATGACATACTCCCCCACAAGACACACTCCTCCACATGACATACTTCCCCACATGACATACTCCCCCACAAGACACACTCCTCCACATGACATACTCCCCCACATGACGCACTGCCCCACATGACGCACTGCCCCACATGACGCACTCCACCACAAGACACACTCTCCACACGACACACTCCCTCACATGACACACTCCCCACATGACACACTCCCCCACATGACGTACTCTCCCACATGACACACTCCCCCACACGATGCCTTCCACCACATGATGCACTCCCCCACGTGACACACTCCCCCACGTGATGCCTTCCCCCACGTGATGCCTTCCCCCACATGATGCACTCCCCCACAAGATGCACCTCCCCACATGATGCACCTCCCCACAAGACACACTCCCTCACGACTCACTCCCCCACACGATGCACTCCCTCACATGACATACTCCCCCACAAGACACACTCCTCCACATGACATACTTCCCCACATGACATACTCCCCCACAAGACACACTCCTCCACATGACATACTTCCACACATGACATACTCCCCCACAAGACACACTCCCCCACAAGACACACTCCCCCACATGACACATTCCCTCCACATGACACACGACCCCACAAGATATACTATCCCACAATCCTGTAAGCAAACACTGAGGTCAGAAGATATCAAACCTATTAATCATGCAAATGGCAAAAAACAATAATGGGGTTGGGGTTGTTGTTGGCAGATGATAATGGATGTGAGGAGGAAGGAAGTGTGCCATGCTTGTATGAATTTTCCACATTCTACTTTCTTGGTTGTGAGCTTGACTTTTGTGCCCCTTGACATTTTGTTGGTTGAGCTTTAGTGTTGTGGGGAGTATACCTCAGGCACAGGGTAAGGTCACCATACCTCAGGCACAGGGTAAGACCTCAACAATTGAAACTACAGCGTTGACATCCCTCTGCACTCAAACCAGCTGTCTACTCAACCGAGCGAACCAACACTCAATATCTGATTGAAATAAATTATTGCTGTGATTTAAGATTTTCTCTGGGTGAAGGTAAGCTAGTATGACCAAATAACTAATTGGCAGTGCAAAAGTTACAATCTCCATTTAACATCCCAGCACCTTTCTGGTTATTATCACCAATTATACAGGATATTTTCGCCCATAACTGTTGCATAAACACACTGTTACAACTCATGTTTAGTTGTCCCTCCACTTACACAATGAACAATTATAGTCACACATTATAGCTCAAAGTTATGGCCGGAGGAATATTCCGAGAGTGCACATCTTAACTCCAAAACAAATTTAAAAGACACCTGATAGAAGACGTGACTATGATCTTAGACATTACGAGGCTTCTTAAGAAATATCTCAAAGGAACAGAAGGTGGTGCCCAGTTTGTGAGGGTGTTCCAGTGGTCAGAGCCCACCCTAAATGTATGGCAGAACCCCATTGAGGTTGCAGAAGAATGAATGGGGTCAAAGGTTCATCCTCCTGTGCCCTGCATCAGTGTTGTCCCAGAATCCAGCCTTATCCTTGTCCAGCACATCTCTCAGTCTCTCTCTCTCTGCTTCAGAGATTCCTGCTATACCAGCTTCCCTGAATTTTGAAGTCTATCCCCAACCATGAAACTGGAGCTGATGCCTCTATTGCTGAGCTTCAGCTTGTCTGAGCTTAGCCACCTTCATCTTATTGCTGTGGAGCAATCTAAGCTCCAACAATAACCACATCAAGACTCTGACCCCCTTACATCTTCTGCATCTGGGTCATGGTCCTTGAGTTGGAGCAGTTCAGATGTCATAATGGGGTGGTGTGTACATAAAATAATTACAATTTTACCAAGTACTTTGAAAACATTAATTTTCACTGAAGTTACTGTGCTGCTTTATGCAGTTTTGTTTTTGTTGTTAGTTCATGATACATTAAATTTTTAAGTGTTAAAATGGGAGCATCTTGGGAACCAGTTTGTCAATATTATCCTGGATGGTTGATGGCATGGTTACTACGATGAAGGTAGTAAAGGTTGGATAAGAGACCAAAACTGGTGGGAAGCAGAATTTCCACAGGATTATGGAGGAGCAAGGCCATAAACTGAGGGTGGGAATTTTAAATTTGAGAGATTTGAGGAATAGGAGTCAAATGTATATCTGCAAGAATTCTTTGTCCAGACTTCAGATGAAAGATCCTTACTGACTTGTTTCAATTTTTTAGGGGTCAAATGGAAATTAAATGGGAGAAACTGAGAATTGTATAGTCATGAGAGGAAAACAGCAATTAATTAATTTGCTATAGAGAGCAAAATAAGCATCTCCTGGTAGAAATCACATCTGCTAAGTCACAGTGGTCTGTTAATCCTGTGCTTTATGATAGCTGGTAGGCAGCAACAAATCTGATTTAGATTTTTCCCATGAACATTAATTCAGTGTGAGGAGCAGTTGGCTATTGCTGTCTTGTGAACCTGGAAAGCCGCTTGCTGTAAGCTTCCATCGTATGGATTAGACTGCATTATCGTCGTCCATCAGTAGGAGATTGCACCGTCAAGAGAGTGGTGCTGGAAAAGCACAGCAGGTCAGGCAGCATCCGAGGAGCAGGAGAATTGACGTTTCGGGCATAAGCCCTTCATCAGGAATGGGGCTTGTGGGCCGGGGGGAGCTGAGAGATAATTGGGAGGGGGTGGGGCTAGGGGTAAGGTAGCTGGTAATGTGATAAGTAGATAATGGTGGGGGTGAAGGTGATAGGTCAGAGAGGTGAGTGGAGCGGATAGGTGGGAAGGAAAATGGACAGGTCAAGAAGGCGGAGCCAAGTTGGAGTCTGCTTCAGGATGTGGCTGCAGAGCTTCAGAGCAGAGGAGAGGACTTGGGAAGTACAGTGAGAGAAAATCTCACTGAGCTCTTTGTAGAGAGAAGAGGAGAACTTCTTCAAGGTAGGCATCCTCGGAAGAGGATTCGTAGTAAGGTTATAATCAACTACAAGAAAGTGAGGTCTGCAGATGCTGGAGCTCAGAGTCGAGAGTGGGATGCTGGAAAAGTACAGCAGGCCAGGCAGCATGCAAGGAGTAGGACAATCAACGTTTCGGGCATAAGCCCTTCATCAGGAATAAGGGTGGGGGGGGTGGGGAGGTGAGGGTAACCCCAAGGGGGCTGAGAGATAGATTGCACGTCGCCAATTTGTGCACCCAAACCAACTTGAAAAGATACTATCCACATTACAGCAACTCAAACTGTTTATCAAAACAAATAACATTTAGTGGTACCAATATAGTCTCTCTTAATCTGGCAGTGCTATTAGTGAGACAGTCCAGGTGTGACTTGGTTCTAATCTTCCAGATTTCTTAGATTGGAAAGCTAAATATAACATGTCTACTCAAGTGAGGAGCGAGATACAAAGTAAGAAACTATAGTTCAGTTACCTGACTGCTGTCATTGGAATTCATTGCGAAAGAGGTAGATACAGGACGTCTAGAAAATAATGATGTAGTCAGGTAAAGTCAATAGAGTTTTGTGTTTCACAAACTTATTAGGATTTTTTGAGAATGTAACAAGCAGGGTGGATAAAGACAAATGTGTGGATATACTTGGAATTGCTATATTTTTTACATTATACCTTGATGCACAAAGTAGAAGCTTTGTGAGTGATTTATTAGCATGGTTAGAGAACTGGTTAACGAACAGAAAATAGAAAGTCAGAAAAAATGGGTCAATTTCAGGTTGTCAAATTGTAAGTATAGGAGTGTCGCATGGTTCAGTGCTGCAGGCTCAACTATTTACAATCTACAGTAATGATTTGTGCTGCAGGGAATACACATATTACAGCCAATGTTGCTGATGATACAAAGATATATGGGAAAGCAAGTTATGGGAGCACCCAGGGGATTACTTTCTCTGCCCTGTTATGGTGCAGTCTGGAAGGTCAGTAAATAAGGAGGAATTGTGTTGGAATGGATCAATTCCTGATGTTGGCTAGACAGAAAGGACATTCCCAGGGCTCAACAATCCAGAGTTCCCCATCCAACCTCTGAAATAGTTCATTAGTTTTCACCTTCGAAGGTGCCCGTCCAAGAATAAGAGATGATCTTATTGACAAGATACTGAGGGAGTAACAAAGATGCCAAGCAAACTTTTCCTGTTGTCGGAGAATCTATCTCGGGACTGCTGTTTCAGAATAAGAAAGCTCCCATTTTACACAGGGATGGTGATGCATATCTTCTTTGAGGGTCGTGACCTTTTTTATTCTCTTCCCCAGAGATCAGTGGAGGCTGAGTCTTTGAATATATTTTAAGTTGAGTTAGATCGGTTTTTGGGTTATGGAGGGGGATCTAGGGTCATTGGGAACAGTCGGGAAAGTAGGGGTCAAGATCAGATCAGCTATCACTTTACTGAATGATGGAGCAGGGCTCAATGAAGAATATTGCTTCTATTCCTTCTTTTCTTGTAGCACCAGGAAGAAACTAAAGCCATTATATGTGCTTAAGCAACATTAAATAGTTCGAAGGAAAACAGCTATGGGTACAACTGTCAACATGTAATCACCAAACTGTATATTTTGGCCCACATGCTGATACAATCCAAAAACTCAGGAATATGCCTAGACAAAGGAAAACAAATAAGGCAGAAAGGTAACATAAAGCAGCCTTTCATTCAGGCACAATCTCCTATACATAGCAAACACCAAGTTGTTGCATTTTGTATGTATTTTCCTAACAGCAATAAGTGCTGTCCTGAAAGGCTGCAATTCTGTAAGACGAGGCACACTCAAATATTTTTTATTTACTAGAATACCGGTATATTAGGAAAACAATTTTTTTTTTAAATTTCAAATGAGCCCTCTTAATCCCAACAGGCAGCTGAAGCAATTCACCAGCCTGTGCCCAGGATCATTCGTCATTCTGACAGCAATTGGCAGAGCCAAGGGTTCAAGAAAACGCAGACGATTTCATCCTGCACCATGCAAATCTGTGTAGCTCCACACAGTTTGACAGCGTTTTTTTGTGTGTGAAAGAGGAAGACTTGGGATTGGCATTGGGAAGGCGAAGCATCGAGGACTAGAATCTTAAGTTGCTGAGGTCACATTTTTCTTGCGCTGGTTCCAGTTTCCTCAGCTGTTTTGGTGAACACTGTGTACTTTCTGTTCATTTTGTTCTGTACAAAGGTTCATTGATTCCCTGCACCCCATTCCTCCTTTTCTCCCTTGACTTTGATAAATGCTATTGTTGTGAAGGTGAGATAAGTCCAGGACAATTGGCCCACTACATTCTGATGCACCAAGTGCTAAAACACAAACCTGGTAGCTGATTCAATTCGACAAACATATTCCTAACTTCTCTAAACCAACGGTTGTGTGGTACATAGCCTCCTTTCACATTGGCTTCGAGGTAATTACAAACCATTACTCAAGGTAATGGTGGCTCAGTGGTTAGCACTGCTGCCTCACAGTGCCAGGGTTCAATTCCAGCCTTGGGCAACTGTCTGTGTGGAGTTTGAACATTCTCCCTGTGTCTGTGTGGGTTTCCTCCGGGAGCTCCGGTTTCCTCCCACAGTCCAAAGATGTGCAGGTTAGGTAAATTGGCCATGCTAAATCACCCAAAGTGTTAAGTGCATTAGTCAGAGGGAAATGGGTCTAGGTGGGTTACTCTTTGGAGGGTCGGTGTGGATTTGTTAGGCTCAAGGGCCTGTTTCCACACTGTAGGGAATCTAATAAGAAAAAAATGAACTATTGTACATGCAAGTACCAGGACTGAGATGCTAGCCTGCTAAATTCCCAGCTAACTTAAAGTGATTCCATTAGGGAAATGCCTTTTTTCCCACACAATACTGACCATCTAAAACTCTGGGATTTAGCTTCATGATGGTCCAGTACAGGCACTGTATGACATGGATTTAAGCTCACACACAAGGATGTTCCTTGGTACAATCCTTAGTCTACTTGGAGACACCATACACAGTATCAGATTCCATGTGTGTACTGATAGTACCCAACTTTATATCAAGACAACATACTCTGCCCTTCCACTGCAGCCGATTTGTTGTACCACAGGTCCAACATCCAATACTGGCTTAATGGAAATTATTTCCAATGGGCAAGACCATTGCCATTGTCTACACTGTGAACCTTGTTTCCCAGCCACTGACACTATTTCTCTCTCTGGCCACTCTCTGAGACTGAGACCAGATGACAGCCTTAGTATAATGCTTGCTCTGGACGAAGCTTACAACAGTACAACCTCTGCTTCACCAAGAACATCACCATCTCCTCCTTTGCCTCATCTCCTTTTCTGCTGAAATCCTCAATTACACTTTTTGTCACCTCTAAACCCAACAATTCCAACCTCAAGTGGCTGGCCTGCCATCTCCTAACCTCAGCAAATCTGAGCTCAGCTCAATATGTATCCAAATATCGCATCAAGGACTGTTTCACCCATCCTCACTGTACTCACTCATTTATATTGGGTCCTGTTCCAGCAATGGTCACACACATTACTAGTGGGAAACTACAGGGATCAGTGTTTTGACCCCAGCTACTCACAATATATATTCATGAGTTAGATGAGGGAATTAAATGTAATATCTTCAAGTTTGTAAACAACACAAAGCTGGGTGGGAGAATGAGATGTGAGGACAAGCAGGAACGCTTCAGTGTAATTTGGACAAGTTGAGTGAGAGGGCAAATGTATGGCAGGTAAAGTATAATGTGGGATAACTGTCAAGGCAGATTATTATCTAAATGGTGATAGATTGGGAAAGGGAGGAGGTGCAATGAGACCTGGGTCCTCATACACCAGTTGCTGACAGTAAGAATGCAGGTACAGTAGGGCAGTGAAGAAGGCAAATAATATGTTGGCTTCACAGTGAGGAGGATTTGAGTAGAGGAACAGGGATGTCTTGCTGCAATTGGGCCTTGGCGAGACCACACCTGGAGTACTTTGTGCAGCTTTGGTTTTCTTATCTGAGGAAGGATGTTCTGGTTATAGATGGAGTACAATGATGGTGCACCAGACTGATTCCTGGGATGGCAAGACTGACAAATGAAGAGAAACTGGATTGGTTAAGCTATAGTCATTGGTGTTTGGAAGAATGAGAGGGATCCCATTGAAACCTGTAACATTTAAACAGGACTAGACAGGGTAAACACCAAAAGAATGTTCGTAATGATCGAGGAGTTTGTACAAGGGTCACAGTCTGATGATATGGGGTAGGCCATTTAGGACTGAGATGAGGAGAGATTTACTCATCCAGAGAGTGGTAAACTTGTGAAGTTCTCTGCTGCAGAACGTGATTGAGGCCAGAACATTGAATGTTTTCAATAAGGAGTTAGATATACAGTAGTTCTTTGAGTTAAAGGAAAGGAAATAGGGCAAAAGCGGGAACAGGTTACTGAGTTGGATGACAAGCAATGATCATATTGAATGGTGCAGGTGGCTCAAAGGGCTGAATGGCCTTCTCCTCTTCATATGTTTTATATCTCAAATTTGATCAGCCTTATGGTCATATGCCTCCATGGTCTTTCCTTTCCCTATCTGTGTAATTCCTTTGTCTTCTAAGATCTCTGCGCTCATCTAGTTCTGGCCTCTTGTACATCACATGAGCCCTGGTGACTGTGTCTGGCAGCCAAGTTTCAAAACTCTGGAATTCTCCAACAACAAAAAGAGTATAAGTTGCCTTGGAAACTCCCAGGTCAGGAAGTATCTACAGACCGAGAAACAGAATTAATGTTTTGAGTTTGGTATGATTCTTCCTTGGAACTGATTTCTCCCATGTTTGTCTGTTTCATAGAAACATAGAAGATAGGAGCAGAAGAAGGCCATTCGGCCTTTCGAGCCTGCTCCACATTCATCATGATCATGGCTGATCATCCGACTCAATTGCCTCATCCTGCTTTCTCCGCTTAACCTTAGATCCCATTCGCTCCCAGCCGCCTCTTGAATACATTCAATGTTTTGGCATCAACTACTTCCCATGAAAATGAATTCCACAGGCTCATCATTCTTTGGGTAAGGAAACGTCTCCTCATCTCCATCCTAAATGATCTACCTGAATCCTCACAGTGTCATCCTTGATTCTGGACACACCCACCATCAGGAACAACCTCCCCGCCTCCACTCTGTCTAGTCCTGTTAGAATTTTATAAGTCTCTATGAGATCATTAGTCTGAACTCCAGTGAAAACAATCCTAACCTAGTCAATCTCTCCTCATACGTAAGTCCTGCCATTCCAGGAATCAGCATGGTAAATCAGATCTGCTATCCTAACCTCTCCCCATTATCCTGGTGCTACACTCTATTTAATAATGTTCCTGTGAAGTGCCATGGGTCTTTTATTAAGTTAAAGGGGACAATACGAATTGGCCTCCATAGTCTTGAGATGGGGGAAATGAACCAGGTAGCATGCCCTGCTGGATATGCCCATATGAGCATGGTGGGGGGAGAATGAAATCAGGCCTAGACTGCCCTCAATGAAATGACATTTTAACACCTTTAATGTTGAAGATAATTCGGGGTGTGCTGGCCCACATCCCATGAGTGATGCCCACACCCCATGAGTGAATTAAAAGAAAGAGTTGGTGAATGAGGTGCTAAAGTGTGCTGGGATCTGTACCTCACAGATAATAGACCTTAAACAAATAAAGAGCTTTTACTTGTAACACCCCTGTAGAAACCCCGTTGGACTAATTGACTGAACCCCTGAACCAGGAAAGAAAGAGCAGAGATCAGCTCAGATTCTTTATCCATCGTTTTGTGATTTGGTGTGGGTTTTTATTTCCCTAATCTCCTCCCACCTCTTTTTAATGCATTGACTCAAGTTCTAAAACATGTTGATTGCACTGTTAAACTGGTGCCAGAATGCAGCTAGCACAGACTGTACTGTTGGCAGCAGTATCTAGCCCATCCTCCCCAAACCAGGGCAGTGAGACCTGTGTGGAAGCACTCAACCCTTAAACTGGTAAGGTGGGTATATTAAACCATAGAGAGGCACAGTAAGGGAGGCGAGGGATAATTACAACAAACCAAGGGACACCCAGCCAAGTACTGGTGTTGTGCTGTTCACTGTAAAAAAGTGCAAACTTCGTCTCTCACTTCCTCACACCAAACTAATCAGAATACATTGCAAAACATTAACAGCATACCAACCGGCCAATGTCAGTGTTTGGGCTCCGCACAAGCCTGCCTATGTAACAGCTGTTGCTAATAGAAATCTCCTGTAAATATGAATCTGCCCATTGTACTAATTTTCTTTATTCATTCATTGAATGTTGGTGTCACTGATTGGGCCTTCATTCATTGCCTGTTCCTAACTGCGCGTGTGTGTGTGTGCGCTAAACGCGCAGGTAGACCCACAATGCTGTTAGGAAGGGCATTCCAGGATTTTCAATGAGGGAATGGTGAGAGAAGTCCAAGTCAAGGTAGTGTTCCCTTGCTAGTGATGTCTTTATCCTTCCAGGTCAGATGCCTCAAATGGCATCACGATAGGAAAACAACCCTGGAGGACTGTCCCAGATGATAGAAGTCACTGGTTGGAAACCTTAAACAGTTACTTCAGTATTTCAACTTTCAGTTCTCTCCTACAGAGTAGCAATAAGTCCTGCACTAAGGGAAGCGTGGGATGGAGTTCCGTAAGACAGCTTGCTCCCTTACCCGAGAAATACTGAGACAGAGTCAATGTGGGCCTCAGACTTGGACTAAGCCAGGTTTGTTTCTAGTCTTTACAGATGAACTGAGGACACTTGAGGCACTAAAGCTGGCTACAATGACTCGAGGGAAGGGAGGGCACAAGATACATCAGCAAGGATGACTGATTGTTATTGTCCAATGCCTCAGGCTGCAGGTAGATACAGCAGATGTCGACATGACTGAACGTGAGTCGTCATGTTAATGCTCTGTGAGATTTTCAGTGGGAAAGGGAGGAACATTAAAATGCAATATGGTGCAAAGCCTTGATAATGCAAGGGGAAATAGTTTACAAAAAGCATTGGTGTCTCTTCAAAGTAATGCAAATAATGCTCTATCTCCTAAACAAGACTACGAGTGCAAGTGAGAAAATTATTCTTCTTAGCTTGCGCAACAGTATCTGGGAAATAATATTATCACAGACGCAAAGGCAAGTTTGGAAAATGCTATTTTTTTACTAATTCCCTTCGACTGCCTTTTGTTTCTATTAAGATGAATAGCAGCTGCCTCCACATAGCAGCTGGTGTGCTCAGAGCACCGTGAGGTTACAGAGAGGTCAAGAAAAGAGTCACAATGTTAGCAGTACCAAAAGAACAGACCCAGTATCAACCGGTGTGAGAGATGGCGTTATTTAGCTTTGATGAAGTCATGCCAGATTAAAATCCTTATTAAACAAATGTACAACTACAAAAGGTTGTCACCTTGGTCTGGGGGAATTGGTGCATAATTTGCAGTAAGAACTGTGCTACACTTTGAGGACTTAAGCCTGTCATTGTCTATTGGGTAATGGTCCTGTGGGTTCAACTGGTAAATGCCGTGTTGAATAAGGTAACTGTTCTGAAAGGGTTAACATTGGAGGTTGCATGAAGCTCCACCTAATCTGATGATGTCTTGATGGGGGCAAGGGGATTCAGGCTGAGATGGGGACTGATATGTCATCCCTGTCTCTGATAGTTAACTCTGATTAACCAATCAGACTCATAGCTATTGCTATCATTTTGCAAGATACATCCTGTTAAGACAGGTGTGTGTTCTTGTCAAGTCTTACAATTGGCTTATCCTCTTCCAATGTTCAGAAAATAAGCCATAAACCCAAAAAGATGACTTTTGCATCACACAAATGCCAGGTAATGACAACCTCCAACACAACAGAATCTAACCTTCAATCTGTTACATTCAACAATATTACCATCATGGGGGTTACCATTGACCAGAACTGGACCGGACTAATGACATAAACACTGTTATGTTTACATGGCCAAGTCAAAGGCTAGGAATCCTTCAGTGAATACCTCACCTTGTGACTCCCAAAAGCCTGCCCAGCATTTATAAAGGACCAGTCGGGAGTGAGATGGAATACTCCTCACTTGCCTGGATGGGTGCTGTGCCAAAAACATTCAAGAAGCTTGAAATTATCCAGTGCAAAGCAGCCCACCAGATTGGCACCACATCCACAAACATCTCCACCACTGATGCTCAGGAGCAGCAGTGTGTACTATCTACAAAAAAAAACTGCAGAAATTCACCAATGCCCTTTAGATAGAACCTGTCAAATCCACTATCGGGACAAGGGCAGCAGATACATGTGGATAACACCTGCAAGTTCCCCTTCAGGTCACTTACTATCCTGATTCAGAAATATATCACCATTTCTTCATGGTCACTGGGTCAAAATCCTGGGATTCCCTGTTTTAAGGACATTGTGGGTATGCTTACATCAAATGAACTGCAGCAGTTCAAGAAGGCAGCTCACCACCACCTTCACCACGGCATCTCGGGGCAGGCAATAAATGCTGCCCAGCCAGTGATACCCACATCCAGTATAGAATGGAGGTTTCTGGTAATGACAAGGATTGCTGCTAATGACATTTTGATAAATTTCTGTTGTTAGTTCACATTGACCTTTCGATTTTTTTTGCTGTTTGAAAAAGTAGAAAGGAGGATTGATGACAGCACTCCACCCCCACCTGAGCTGGTGGCGGTTGATTCCACAGCACATAAAACAGGCCTCACAAGCTGCAATGTGTCCCTGACAGTCACTGTTCCACTGTAAATGGTGCTATCTGGAACTCCCTGGGTTGGAATGTCTGAACGGGTCTTCTTGAACCATTCTACCTCTCCATGCACTCTATATCATGCCTGTCCTTGAAGATACTCAAAGTTTGCAACAAGCCTCTGGTCACCTGATGTGGCAATGTGTCTAATTGTGTCTGACATAATTCCAGTGATACAACTAAGTTGGGTTACACCATGAGTTACACTGCTGTCACTGTTGTTGGGAGTATACAGGCTAAGACTGTCTCTGCTGTGATTCACATGTTATAGAGTTACAACAGAATTCAGTTGTTAGGATGTGGGAATTGATAAATGACAAATTGTTGAATGATCAGAAGAGGGCGGACTGGCAGAAAGGACATTGTCAGTTGGTTGATTGCAAGTTCTGCCCCCTTCAGGTACTCTCGGTTATGACAAGATGCAAAGGTGTATTCTCTATAGCATGCAGTGCAGGGAGGTCTTGGTGGTTGACCAAAGCGTCATCATAAAACACACCAAACACCTCCTTGGCAATTGCCCCAAGCTAAGTGAAGGACTGATGTTTTGGTTTTCAAGAGGCACATGGCCTGCTTTCAGACATCTGTCAAGGCTCCTTTTGGTTACTCAATGGAGTGTTGTTCATGACAAGTGCTGGAATGGCCCTATCTTGCCTTCCTCTTTGGGAAAGTTGTTGTTGGTTCCCCTCAGAGTGCTGGGCTGGACCAACACCTCTATTAGTGACTACGAGTAATTGAATCCTCAGCAACACCTCCCCATTGTTATCAGCAAAGGCCAGAACTCAATCTGTGCAGAAGAATCGGTCTCCCATTTAAGACAGAGATTAAAAAGAACTTGTCTTTTCTCTCAGTAGATCGCTGACCTGTAAAATTCTCTTCCTCAAAGAGAGGTGAAGACAGGATCATTTCTATGATTCTACACTGATACATTGGCAGTGCAAATTGGCATGTGGTAGGAGATCTTTGATTTTCCAAATGGACTTACAATAGATAAAAGACAAACTGTTGGTATACTTTTATGGATTTTGTCAAATTTAAGTTTCCTGATTTACCAACATGTAAATCTATCACTCTCTATATTTAGTTACAATATAAAATGTACAAATAATGTTTTAAAATGTTGTGCTTGACATAGTCTACTGGATAAAAGGACCTTAATTTAAGAAAAGGCTAATTTGGATAGACACTTGATTGACGGGAGAGGCAAAGGTACTGGGGTCAGACAGGAACAGTGGAGTTCAGGCTGCAATCAAATCAACAATGATGTTATCAAATGGTGGAGTAGACTTCAGTTGAATTGGTGTTTGTTCTGAATCAAAATTCCATGTTGCAGGAAGTAAATCCCTCTGCCCCCTCCTTTAGGGATGTATTCACACGATGATTTTAACACAGCTGTAAAGTGGTTTGATTTCTGTGCACACTGCACTCGCATAGTAAATAAAGTCAAAATCCAGGGTCAAGGCATGAGCTTAGAGAAGCGGAATGAGACTTGTTGAAAGCAGACACAGCTGCCACCACCTGCTGAAACCATGCACAGGACCAATTGTACCCACTTCGAAAACATGGTGCACTCTGCAGTCACCCACTGTGTTCTGAAATGCTGTCAAAAACACCGATACCAAGAGCACTTTCATTGACAGCAGACATCCACTTTAAAAAGCTGTGGGAGGCATGTCCAACACCCAGCTCTAGTCCAAGTCTACTCATTATCTATGACACCTTCTCCGGGCCTGTTTCCATTTCATGGAAGATCATAATCACAGAAGCTGGTGTCTGCTCTCAATTAATGGTGCTAAGAAAATGTGGATACTACTGTATTTAGAATCAGCCTGACTTTCTGGGGAGATTTACATTGTGTCAATTACAGCCTCTGTTGTTGAGCCCTGCTTACTGTACAAAATGAAAGACAACAGTTTAATTGTCATGTGCTATCCTGTAAACTATGGGTTCCCCAATGGCCTTGCACAATAAATAGAACAGGACAGTGAACAGAACTGTTCGAACATAGTCAGGGTGACAATTAGGATACCACAAATCAGTCTTGGATCATCGTGAGGAGCAGGATTTTGCAGCAAAGTTGTCAATGTTGTAGTGACCTACCCATTACGATGTGATCAGACTTGACGGTGAAGACTGTCACTGGTTAACTCACCATCACACATGCTGAATAAACATAAGCAAAACACTGCAGGGATCTTGGTGCCTATGGATCTAGAACCAAGCATGTGTTAACAACTTCACAGCAGCAAGGGAATGAGAGAAGCTGTTAATGTAATTGTGTTTGTTTTTAATTGCAGATGAAACAAACTGATCTGATAGAATTCCAAGGTAATAAAGCACAGAAGAAAGCCATACAGCCCATCAAGTCTATTGACTCCTTTGAAGAGCTGCCTGGTTATCCCATTCCCTTGCTTCTCTTGCATATCTTTGCGATTTTGTTTTCCTCCAGATGTTAGACACTTTCTACTTCTCCATTATTATTTTCCCACTTTCAGAGACACCGGTTGTTCCTTGCAATCATTCCAAATATACTGGGTGTTTATAGAATCCGGTCAAGAGGTTTTTATTGATGTGCTAAATTTGGCAAGGTACACTGTCAAGTTCTGGATGTAGGTTTGCTCGTTGAGCTGGAAGATTTGTTTTCAGACATTTCATCACCATGCTAGGCAACATCGTCAGTGAGCCTCCAGATGAAGCACTGATGGCATGGCTCGCTTTCGATTTATGTGTTTAGGTTTCCTTGGGTTGGTGATGTTATTTCCTGTTCTTTTTCTCAGGGGGTGGTAAATGGGATCCAAATCAATGTGTTTGTTAAAAGAGTTCCAGTTGGAATGCATGTTTCTCGGAATTCTCGGGTGTGTCTCTGTTTGGCTTGTCTGAGGATGGATGTGTTGTCCCAGTCGAAGTGGTGTCCTTCCTTATCTGTATGTAAGGATACTAATGAGAGTGGGTCATGTCTTTTTGTGGCTAGTTGATGTTCATGTATCCTGGTGGCTAGTTTTCTGCCTGGTTATCCAATGTAGTGTTTGTTACAGTTCTTGTATGGTATTTTGTAAATGATATTAGTTTTGTTTGTTGTCTGTATAGGGTCTTTCAAGTTCATTAGCTGCTGTTTGAGCATGTTGGTGGGTTTGTGGGCTACCATGATGCCAAGGGGTCTGAGTAGTCTGGCAGTCATTTCCAAGATGTCTTTGATGTAGGGGAGAGTGGCTAGGGTTTCTGGCCACATTTTGTCTGCTTGTTTGGGTTTGTTGCTGAGAAATCGGCAGACTGTGTTCATTGGGTGCCCATTCTTTTTGAATACACAGTACAGGTGATTTGAATAAACAGTCAAGCTATTTAAATGTCTGGGTAATGTAGTTCAGCATACAGAATAATGCACACACAGATGCATACAGACATGTGCATATACAGATATTTATCCTCCCCAATACAACAGCATTCCATCTACACGGTAACCCACTATACCCAAGTACTGAAATCAGTTTGGAGATTATAAAGATGAGACATTGTCAGCCTGTAGATCAGGGTCTCACTGAAAAGTTAACATGCAGTCCAGCATTCTTCCACAGATCAACAAAAGCTAAACTGGAGCCACTCACTGTGTAAAGGAATGACTTGTGTTGATTTGTAAAAGGCAGCCTTTCACAAAGTGATGCCTGCCCTCTGCCAGACACTCTGCAAAGGAGCTGAGTGCTTGTGGTGCAGAATGGAGGCCTAAGGCATAAGTGGCTGGCTATCACCGAAAGCTCAGGGTACTCAACAAGCAGATGCCACTTCGATGGAAGTACTACATCTTCCTCCTCCATGTGCCAATGTCTTCTGTTCTGTAACTCCTCAGTGAAATTGTTACAAGGGGGATAGCAGGAAATTAGCTGAAACGATCAGGCTCTTCATCCTGGGATTCCCCTCACTCTCATATACACACACACACACACACCTTTGTGTTGTCTTTTCTCGAATGGCCTTGATTATTGGTTTTCTGTTCCATTAAGCAAGTATAAAATGAGAGTATTGTGTTTGATACCACAAGCAATTTGAAATTGCTTTTCATTCATTTTACAGTAACATAATCACCTGGGATTTCATGAGCAGATTGGAATCAGCAGAAAGCAATCTGCAGTTTTGGACTGAGCTCTATGTTCTTTTAAACACTGGATATTTATGGAACATTCTTCTGTCCTTGCTTATGTTATATTTACACAACGTGGCATTAAGTGTAATGAATTTATGATGATAAACTAAACTTCTTTTCACCATCTGGTTCTTGCAGGTTCCATTCCCTCACTGCCTTTGTTCATGTCATATTTCCTAACCTCCTCTCCTGAACGTGATGACTCAAATTTAGGTGGGGCTGGGTGGAGGGGAATATTTCCCTGGGGCCTATTTGTCACGCCTGAGCCTGCTGTACTGAGTTTTAAGCAAACCGACAAGAAATCCTAGGTGTATTCATGTCCTCATACAAAGTCCACACACGAAAGCACGGTGAGTCGCTAAGCCAAAGAGTTTCAGGCTCTGTCCCAAGTTAGTCAATCTCAGGCTCCCAGAGTAGCCTCAGAGAGGAGCTGGGGCGAGCAACATGTTGACAGGGCCCCTATCCCAGCCACCCAGGATAGGAAGGGACTCTGCTATGACGCATCCAGTAGTCAAATATCTCATTGATACTCAAGGCCACGACTTCTGAATGAATAACAACCATTTGTGAGGTAACTCAGCAAATACACAACTCTTTTAGCAAAGGCTAAGACAGAGAGAAATAGATGTTAAAAATCATCTAGAATAAAAAGTTGCCAGAGTCAAACCTCAAAGACCATCCACTGACAGAGGTACATAAACAACAGTTAACAGACAGCCACAAGGAAAGATGACATTAAATTTCTGAGATCGTTTTGCCAAAGTTGATGCATTTTGGAAAAGCAAATCAGAGCAGGACTTATACACTTAATGGTAAAGTTTTGGGGAGTGTTGCTGAATAATGAGACCTTGGAGTGTAGGTTCATAGCTCCTTGAAAGTAAAGTCACAGGTAGATAGGATAGTGAAGAAGGTGTTTAGTATGGAAACCCACAAGAAATCCTAGGTGTATTCATGTCCTCATACAAAGTCCAAACACAAACAGCACAGTGAGTTGCTAAGCCAAACAGTTTCAGGCTCTGTCCCAAGATAGTCAATCTCAGGTTTATAATTTTTATTAATGACTTGGATGAGGGGATTGAAGGATGGGTCAGCAAGTTTGCAGATGACACAAAGGTTGGAGATGCCGTTGACAGTATAGAGGGCTGTTGTAGGCTGCAGCGGGACATTGACAGGATGCAGAGATGGGCTGAGAGGTGGCAGATGGAGTTCAACCTGGATAAATGCGAGGTGATGCATTTTGGAAGGTTGAATTTGAAAGCTGAGTACAGGATTAAGGATAGGATTCTTGGCAGTGTGGAGGAACAGAGAGATCTTGGTGTGCAGGTACATAGATCCCTTAAAATGGCCACCCAAGTGGACAGGGTTGTTAAGAAAGCATATGGTGTTTTGGCATTCATTAACAGGGGGATTGAGTTTAAGAGTCGTGAGATCTTGTTGCAGCTCTATAAAACTTTGGTTAGACCGCACTTGGAATACTGCGTCCAGTTCTGGTCGCCCTATTATAGGAAAGATGGATGCTTTGGAGAGGGTTCAGAGGAGGTTTACCAGGATGCTGCCTGGACTGGAGGGCTTATCTTATGAAGAGAGGTTGACTGAGCTCGGCCTTTTTTCATTGGAGAAAAGGAGGAGGAGAGGGGACCTAATTGAGGTATACAAGATAATGAGAGGCATAGATAGAGTCGATAACCAGAGACTATTTCCCAGGGCAGAAATGGCTAACACGAGGGGTCATAGTTTTAAGCTGGTTGGAGGAAAATATAGAGGGGATGTCAGAGGCGGGTTCTTTACACTTAGAGTTGTGAGAGCATGGAATGCGTTGCCAGCAGCAGTTGTGGAAGCAAGGTCATTGGGGTCATTTAAGAGACTGCTAGACATGCATATGGTCACAGAAATTTGAGGGTGCATACATGAGGATCAATGGTCGGCACAACATCGTGGGCTGAAGGGCCTGTTCTGTGCTGTACTGTTCTATGTTCTATGCTTTCCTTTATTGGTCAAAGCATTGAATATAGGAGTTGAGAGTTCATGTTGTGGCAGTACAGGACATTGGTTAGGCCACTTCTAGAATATTGCGTGCAATTCTGGTCTCCTTCCTATCAAAAGGATGTTGTGAAACTTGAAAGGGTTCAGAAAAACTTTACAAGGATGTTGCCAGGGTTGGAGGGTTTGAGCTCTAGGGAGAGGCTGAATAGGCTGAGGGTGTTTTCTCTGGAGCATTGGAGGCTGAGGGGGTGACTTTATAGAGGTTTATAAAATCATGAGGGGCATGGATAGGATAAATAGACAAAGTCTTTTCCCTGGGTGGGGGAGTCCAGAACTAAAGGGCATAGGTTTAGGGTGAGAGGGGAAAGATATAAAGGAGACCTAAGGGGCAACCTTTTCATGCAGAGGGTGGTGCGTGTGTGGAATGAGCTGCCAGAGGAAGTGGTGGAGGCTGGTACAATTGCATCATTTACAAGGCATCTGGATGGGTATGTGAATAGGAAGATTTTAGAGGGATATGGGCCAAATACTGGAAAATGAGACCAGATTAGGTTAGGATATCTGGTTGGCATGGATGAGTTGGACTGAAGATTCTGGATCAGTGGGTGCTGGAAAAGCACAGCAATTCAGGCAGCATCCGATGAGCAGCAAAATCGACGTTTCGGGCAAAAGCCCTTCATCAGGAATAAAGGCAGAGAGCCTGACGCGTGGAAAGATAAGCTAGAGGAGGGTGGGGGTGGGGAGAAAGTAGCATAGAGTACAATAGGTGAGTGGGGGAGGGGATGAAGGTGATGGGTCAGGGAGGAGAGGGTGGAGTGGATAGGTGGAAAAGGAGCTAGGCAGGTCGGACAAGTCCGGACAGGTCAAGGGGACAGTGCGGAGCTGGAAGTTTGAAACTAGGATGAGGTGGGGGAAGGGGAAATGAGGAAGCTGTTGAAGTCCACATTGATGCCCTGGGGTTGAAGTGTTCCGAGGCGGAAGATGAGGCATTGTTCCTCCAGGCGTCTGGTGGTGAGGGAGTGGCGGTGAAGGAGGCCCAGGACCTCCATGTCCTCGGCAGAGTGGGAGGGGGAGTTGAAATGTTGGGCCACGGGGCGGTTTGGTTGATTGGTGCGGGTGTCTCGGAGATGTTCCCTAAAGCGCTCTGCTAGGAGGCGCCCAGTCTCCCCAATGTAGAGGAGACCGCATCGGGAGCAACGGATACAATAAATGATATTAGTGGATGTGCAGGTAAGACTTTCATGGATGTGGAAGGCTCCTTTAGGGCCTTGGATAGAGGTGAGGGAGGAGGTGTGGGCACAGGTTTTACAGTTCCTGCGGTGGCAGGATGGGAGGGTGGGTCGTAGGGGGGTGTGGACCTGACCAGGTAGTCACGGAGGGAACGGTCTTTGCGGAAGGCGGAAACGGGTGGGGAGGGAAATATATCCCTGGTGGTGGAGTCTTTTTGGAGGTGGCGGAAATGTCGGCGGATGATTTGGTTTATGCGGAGGTTTGTGGGGTGGAAGGTGAGCACCAGGGGTGTTCTGTCCTTGTTACGGTTGGAGGGGTGGGGTCTGAGGGCGGAGGTGCGGGATGTGGACGAGATGCGTTGGAGGGCATCTTTAACCACGTGGCCTGAAGAGTCTGTTTCTGTGCTGTACATCTCTATGACTCTAAGTTAAATGGGAGTCTGTGCAGTTATTGGGCCCTCCTGGTACCTCAAAATATATGCAAATCTAATCTTGCACAAGTAAGAAATGCCTTGGGTTTGTTTTGTTGGATAAGTGTCAAAATACATATTTGTTTGTTTCTTCGTTTGCTAAAATACAGAGCTGAACTGCTTCAGTAACCATATATGTAGAGATACTTCAATCAATAAAGTATATTTTTGAAATGGAAAAAAGAATTTAAATTGCTTCTCTGATGAGAGTTTCTGTACTACCTGCTTTTATATTCATGGATTCAACTTTAATGGTGTGAAAGCTCATGGGCTGCAGAATGCGAAACCAGCTACCAGGATTTCTATGCTGTGGGACCCGTATCTGTCAGGAACAAATTTGAGACCAAAAGCATCCCATGTGGGGCCTTCATAGTCATCAGAGGAGACTTTTATCCCAGCAGTCCTGACTTGATTCATAACTCAAAGGTGAAAGTACAGGGCAGTAACCCAGGGCTGCACCCTGCCCCTTGAAGAATTTCCCAGCTTATCTTATCTTTGCAATTCCGCTGTTGCTGAAGATGGATCTTCAAGTTGTGCCAGGCAAATATTGCATTGTTCACTGGTCATCTTGGTTATCCAGGAGAAGTCAAGATTAGATAAGCAGCTGTTCTGTGATAAGATTTTGGCTCAAATGATCATATCAGGCTCTGGAAACATATTGCTTAGATCACGGAGTCCTTCACAATGTATCATGTGGGAGTCTATATCAATATTATTGCAGACTAACGGATCCGATTCATTTGGGACAGCAGAAGTGATCAAAATGTCCAAAATATTCATGTTGAGTGACTGACGACTTCACTAAAACAATGGTTATAACAACTAGAGGTTGTTTTATGGAATATACGCCAAGGGGATGCCAAGTGTTTAGTCATTTCTCTAAACATTTGCTCACCAACTCGAAAACAGCAGAATTGTTTTCTGAGGGTACCCAAATCACAATTCAACACTATATTGGGTGGGATTCTCACTCTTGACTATCACTTAATCTTCCCCAATGGTCCTTGTCTAGTGTCTCCCAAAGATAAATCCTGGGGTATGGTTGCTAAGCAATCTGATAAATAGCAAGGAAAAACAGCATGATAACCTGCTCTGTCCCAACAAGAATTGAATTTATGCCACACCCTATACTCTCCTCCCTCCCATTAATACCATCATAAACCACCATGTAGGAGCCATGTGCTTTAAGTATTTGGAGATCCCTCACAGGCATATGAAGTTAGGAACATAGCAATAAGAATAGAGTATTCAGTCCTTTGAGTCTGTCTCACTATTAATTACGATCATGGCTGATCGTCCAATATGATGACCTGTTCCTGCTTTTCTCCCACACCATTTGATCCCTTTAGCCCCCAGGTATATCCAACTCCTTCTTGAAATTATACACTTTTTTGCCATCAAGTGCCATCTATAGTGAATAGCGGTAGTGTATTTTACAGGCTTATCATTCTCTGGGTGAAGAAATGTCTCATCTCAGACCTAAATGGTTTACCCTGTATCCTTAGACTATGATGCCCCTAAGGGGCAGAGAACACAGGGAAAGCCCCACAATTGTTCAATCTTCTGTGAGGAAAATGCTGTCCTTCAAAGGGAAAGGAAACTTGCATTTATATAGCACCTTTCATGACCCTAGAATGCTCTAAAATGCTTCACAACCAATGAAGTCTTTCTGATTTGTTTTTACTTGTAGGAAAGTTTACACTCTGCACAATGAACAGTGGAGTAAAACATCAACCTGTAGGAGACCCGCCAGTTGGGGTGGATAATGAATGCAGTCACCTACTGTTGTATTAGTTACCATGGAAACTGGACCCTTTTCTCAGGACCGTACACAAAGCAGCCACATTCACCTTGTTTGAAATTTGGAATCTTTTAGTTTACTAAGTTTACTAAAATTGTCTATTTCGGTTTTGATGTCGCTTGCTAGGAACACCATGATAGTTAACATTAACATCAACATTGGGATAGCCAATGGATTAAAATGGAGAAAAAGGCTGTCAGCCAGATGATTGTAATGAG
The DNA here is from genome assembly GCF_037043375.1 of Chiloscyllium plagiosum. Taxonomy (NCBI): domain Eukaryota; kingdom Metazoa; phylum Chordata; class Chondrichthyes; order Orectolobiformes; family Hemiscylliidae; genus Chiloscyllium; species Chiloscyllium plagiosum. The sequence continues at coordinate 135,715,106 of NW_028270139.1, forward strand.
CCAATGTGAATGCTGCAAAGCACAGGCCAGGGCTCAAATTGCCTCCCATAAAGCAGCACTTTTATTTAAAGTAGAAAAGATCATTTACAAAACTGTGATTGGTAGGAATTAAGAGCCTGTTACTTAATTAAAAGCTGCCACCTGATTTCCACTGCAAGTAAAACTCAAAGACAAAAATATCATCCCAGTTCTGAGTGTAACCTTGGCTTTTGAACAGGGAATGTGTTTATAGTACCTTGTGAGTCTAGGAGAGCAGAGACTTTAGTTTCTTGGAGCTATCCCCACACCCCCATGGTTGACTGTTCTCAAAACGAGCCAGGAATATATCTTGGCTAGAACTTGTGTCTCTGCAGATCCATGAGTTTGACTGGATCTGTTAAAAAAAATCTCAGCAATGCTAGGGAAACATGCAGAAAAGAATTCGCTCAAATGAAGACGGTGTGTCCGACACCACCAGGCATTGACATTGACATCAGCTTCCAATCCAGCTGAGCGAGGGGAAAATTTGAGTCAATTGTTGTGTACCATCTGGACACAGGCGCAGAGGGCCTGACGTCAAATAAAGAAACATCTCAAGTAAAGAACAAATTAAACAGAAAGAAGATCAAAAGTGAGCAGGGTGAATGAATGGCTGCCTCAAGTTTCAACTGACAAAGTACTGCTCAGCACTACAACAACAACTAATTGCATTTGTATAGCTCTTTTAATATAGTGAAATGCTCCATTGCCACATTAAGGACATCTTAGTTTCAGTTTTTATTTTGTCCTGCTCCTTAAAAGGCCTGTAAGGGGCACCTTTGTCATGCAGAGGGTGGTGAGCAAATGGAACGAACTGCCAGACGAAGTGATGGAGGTTGGTACAAATGCAACATTTAAAAAGGCATCTGGATGAGTATGAATAGGAGAGGTTTAGAGGGATTTTGGCCCAATGTTGGCAAATGGGACAAGATTAATGTCGAATATTTGGTTGGCGTGGGTGAGTTGGATCGAAGGGTTCATCTCTGTGCTGTACATCTCAATGACTCTATCACTCATATATACCAGCCAGAACTTTCTTCCAAGCCTGGGTTTCATCCATGGTTGCCATTCCAATAGCGCCTTCTGGCAAGCACTCTATGTAAATGTCCATGAGTCAAGGGTCAGAGGTTGCACTGGCCTCCCCTCCCTGACCTTGGCTCAAATAGTCAGCTAATATATTTTGATTCATACTTGAAGAACAGCCTCATACCACCCGAGCCACAGAGTTGTGGAGTCAAGTGAGCCGACAGAGACTTGAGCTGTCAACTAAACAGACACACATAGTGCAGAACAGAGGGAGGGCTGCACGGTGGCTCAGTGGTTAGCACTGCTGCCTCACAGCGCCAGGGACCAGATTTGATTCCAGCCTCTGGCAACTGTCTGTGTGGAGTTTGCACATTCTACCTGCGTCTGCATGGGTTTCCTCCCACAGACCAAAGATGTTCATGTCAGGTGAATTGGCCATACTAAATTGCCCACAGTGTTAGATGCATTAGTCAGACAGAAATGAGTCTGGGTGGGTTACTCTTCAGAGGGTCGATGTGGACTTTTGGAGCAAAGAACGATGAGAGGTGACTTGATAGAGGTGTACAAGATCATGAGAGGCATAGATAGAGATAGGCATTTTCCCAGGGCAGAAATGGCTATCACAAGGGTGAATAATTTTAAGATGACTGGAGGAAAGTTTAGGTGAGATGTCAGAGGTAGGTTCTTTACACAGAGAGTGGTGGGTGTGTGGAATGCACTGCCAGCAGTGATAGTTGAGTAAGATACATTAAAGACATTTAAGCAATGCTTGGATTGGCACATGGATAATAGTAAAATTAAGGGTATGTAGATTAGTTTGATCTTAGAGTAGGATAAAATGTCGGCACAACATTGAGGGCTGAAGGGCCTGTACTGTGTTGTACTGTTCTATGTTCTAAGTATTTAATTGGCTGTAAAACACTTGAGGCGCCACAAGTTTAGGAAAAGTGCTATATAAATGCAGGTTCTTTAATCTTATCATGTACAATATATTAGACAGTAGTCAGTACTTACACAGTATCCAGAAAGCAGGGATTCAGAGGAAAAGTCTATTAAAATAACATTCCCGAGAGGAGTGATCCACAAAGTATTTTGCGACTAGCCTCTGTTTAAAGAACACAGCATTGTGTTGTCAGGCTTTTGCAGCACATTGGCCTGTGTGCTTTGTACTGGCATTACGTGATTTTGGAGAATCCCTAACAGGGTTAAACTCTTTATTTCACAGCTCTGCTGACTCTAAATCCTGTCCCATTCTCTGCTTTGCAGCTTTAAGTGTCTGTGGCTAATCTGTGTATAATGCAGACTGGCCGGATGTAAATAACCTGAACAATGCCTTTAATCTAACAGTATCCTGGAAAGATTTCATTACAAATGAGGGAGGAGAGGAAGTTAATCTTGGTGCAGATATATATAAAAAAACCTTTCCACACATCTAGCAAGACACAGGAACGTGCAAGCTAGCTGGATTTCGACAGATCTGCTGATTAGCACTCTCCTAAAAAAAGAACCATTGCTGAAGACTGGAAGGGTTCAGATTTATTCACAAGTGACCCCCAACTGAGAATGCATTCACTCAGCATCATTTATCACTAGAACAAAGATTGGCCTCATTTCACCAAACGTACCGTACCAGAGAGTTGCCATCGTAACCAGCTGAACATTTTTCAGTAGCTTTTTCCACAGGGCCTCAGTGGATTTTAATCACTGCACTAAATGAACACTGAAGAACTGGCAACACCTTAGGTGTATTTTTCTCTCCCTGTCAGTCGAAGATCTGTACATGTAACAGGCAAAACATGCTTCTAAAGTTTCCAAGTTAAGTTTCTGACAGAAGGCTATGCTGTGGGATAGATTGGAGCTCAGGCTCATTCAGATTGCTAGATTACAAGGAGAGACCAGAGATTAGCAACTGGTATACAATTACATTACACTACCTTGCGAGATCAGGTCAACTGTTTAAAATAGGAAAAGACAAAGGTTGGGCTGATTTCCAGAAATTCATATCCCACAGCATTTGCAACCTATGGACTAAACAGATAGGGCAGTGACAAAATGTAATGCTCTGGAATCATAAACCAAACTACTGAAATGTGTACATCACAACTGAAGGCTGTGATGGCACATGTCGGTAAAATCTTGAGGTAAAATGAATGGAATAATCTGTTTCTGACACTAAATGTGAAGGTGGACAGAATTTATCAGACATGGCACTGAAGAGATCTGATATGGGATCTGAATGTATTCTGCTTCTTCAATCTGATTGGCCAAAGGGCTGGTCACCCTCAAGATCCAGTTGGTTGCGGTTTCTGGTGAATGGTTGAAACACCAAGTGGTTTCTGGTTTTATAGAACATAGAACATAGAAGAATACAGCGCAGTACAGGCCCTTCGGCCCTCGATGTTGTGCCGATCCAAGCCCACCTAACCTACACTAGCCCACTATCCTCCATATGCCTATCCAATGCCCGCTTAAATGCCCATAATGAGGGAGAGTCCACCACTGCTACTGGCAGGGCATTCCATGAACTCACGACTCGTTGAGTAAAGAACCTACCCCTAACATCTGTCCTATACCTACCCCCCCTTAATTTAAAGCTATGCCCCCTTGTAATAGCTGACTCCATACGTGGAAAAAGATTCTCACTGTCGACCCTATCTAAACCCCTAAACATCTTGTACACCTCTATCAAGTCACCCCTAAACCTTCTTTTCTCCAATGAAAACAACCCCAAGTGCCTCAGCCTTTCCTCATACAATCTTTCTACCATACCAGGCAACATAATCTGGTTGTTTTAAAGGATTGTACAGGATGATAGCATAATGATGAACAGGGAAAACGTCAAGTTTCGTAATCCAGTAGCTGTATCTTGGTGGTCTGCTACTTAATCGTAATTCTTAGTTTGTGTCTTGTACTCCAACTATTTCTTTTTGTGACTATTTAAGACAGCAAATAAAAGATATTTAGTAGAATACGTTAGAAATGAACAAGGCCATTCAGTCCAATGTGTCTGAAGCAGCTTTAACAAAGAACAATCCAAAGAGTTCACTCCCTTGCCCTCTTCACATAGTCCTGAAACACTTTTACTTTTCAATTATTTATCTAATTCCCAGTTTCAGTTATGATTGAATCTGCTTCCACTATCAACTGCATAAAACACTAGTTAGATCACAGCCAGAGTACTGTGTGTAGTTCTGGAATACCACATTATAGGAGAGGTGTGGTAGTCCTGGAGAGGGTGCAGAGGAGATTTACCAGGATGTTGCCTGGGCTGGAGAGTTTTGGATTTGAAGACAGATTGGACAGACAGAGGTTGTTTTCCTTGGAGCAGAGGAGATTGCGCAGGACATGATTGAGAAGGATAAAATTAGTAGGGCATGGATAGGGTCGACAGGAAGAAACTTTTCCCCTTGATGGAGGGATCAATGACCGGGGGCATAGATTTAAGGTAAAGGGCAGAAGGTTTAGAGGAGATGCGGGGAAAATGTTTTCACCCAGAGCGTGGTGGGGATCTGGAACTCACCGCCTGCAAGGATGGTAGACACAGAAACCCTTAAAACATTTAAGACGTACAGAGGAACCTCAATTATCCAAAGGATGAGGACGGGGAGTATTTCATTCGGTTTATCGAATACCAGATAACATAGTTCAGGCCAAGCTTCGGGACCTTGCGATCTTGCTGGATAATTCAATATTTGGATAATTGAGGTTCCTCCGTATTTAGATGTGCACTTGCAATGCCAAGTGTTGAAAAATGAGATTAGAAGAGTTAGGCAGCTGTTTTTGACCAGTACCCACACAACAGGCTGTAGGCTCTTTCTGTGCTCTAGATCTCGATGATGCTATGTCTCTAACATCTTGAGGGTCACCATTGAACAGAACTGGACAAGCCACATAAATACAGTGGCTACAAGAATAGGTCAGAGGCTATGAATCGTTCAGTGGGTAACTCACCTCCTGACTCCCGAAAGCCTGACCACCCATCTACATGGCACAACGCAGGAGTGTGAAGGTAAAATACTTCCCATTTCCCTGGATGAGAAGCTTGATACTATCAAAGATAAAGCAGCCTACATCCACAAACTTTCATTTCCTCCACCGCTTGTGTGGCCTGTAACCTCTGGCAATAATAATTCTTAAATTATTAAACAATCAAATAGGTACTATTACTCTTTAGCTTTTCCCAGGCACAAAATGCTTTTGTAGTATCAATACTCCATATAGATACTCCATATTTACAACCTCAATAATTGGTCTATATAATAGAAAAATGGAATTTGGGGAAAGTTGCACTTTTAACCCATGCTCAGAACATTGAATGGCATTTTACATCTAACATGTACAGAGGTGACTGGAGAACAAACTATGGTAGACTGCAGTTATGGCAACAGGCTCCAAGCCTTCCAGCTGCTGTCCAGAGACTTCCATGACCATCAGGACTTTATTCCCTTCCTGTAAAAGGTGGCAGAAGCTAGGGATCCCTATTTTTATCACCTTTACTAAAATGGCTGTTTATATTTTATCCTTCAATTCTGGTGAAGGGTACAACCCAAAAGGTTATACCCCCATCTTTCTAGATAGTAATTGACCCAATGTGCCTTTTCAGCATTGCATATTTTGTTCATTCCACTATTATGATACTTTTACCTTCTGCTGCAAATACTTAATCCATTTTGGGATATGAGACCTTTTGAATCTTTCTCACTATAGATAATTTTGATTTAATTGCCCCCTAAATTATGTAACAAAAGTGATTCTTCATGAGCTTCAAGTTATTAAGAAATGACCTAGTTTCCTGATTTCACTATTGCTAACTGTAGTCCTCGATCATATTGTAACAAGCGTTCTGGTGTCCAGCAAAAAACACTCAGGGAACAAAGGCGGAGGTGGGCACTGCAGATGCTGGAGATTAGAGTCAAGATTAGAGTGATGCTGGAAAAGCACAGTAGGTCAGGCAGCATCCGAGGAGCAGGAAAATCGATGTGCCATTTAGGGTAAGGACCTTCAGCACAACTGCACATCTTTTCTTTGTCCATTATTGAACAAATTATTGGAATATATAAAATTCTTAAGTAGCTTGGCAGGCTGAATGTTGATAAAACAGTGGCCTTAGACTGGTATTTGGAGAACACAAGGTCATCGTCTCAGAATAAAGAATCAGTCGGGGCTGAACTGAGGATAAATCTCTTGACTCAAGATTCTTGTGAATCTTTAGAATTCTCAACCCACAATGCTCCAATATTGAGGATATTAAGGACATAAGCCAACAGATCTCTGAGAACTAAAATGTAATGGGCAATAGTGTAGGAAGGTGGAGTTGATCAGCATCTTATTGAAACGTGTAACAGGCTTGAAGAGTCAATGACCTAGTCCTAATTCTCATGTCCTGGACTTGGTTCCCATTTCCACTCGAGGTTAAAATGGCAACAACAATTTGTAGATTTGGGCCAGTGGACTCAAACACTGGTTGACACAATGTCATTCCATTAAATGAACAAAACGATCTTCTGTGCGTGTGGAAATTAGAGATAAATTTTCAGTATGGACTCAGTTATGAAAGGAACTGGCTCATGAGTAACTTACCCACCTGGATCTCCAAGTTTCAGCTTTAAGTCTCATCCAGTCTTCAATGGGTCATACCATCATCCTCTGGCCAGGGACCCAGTCCCCATTCAGTGAACAATATTTTCAAAGGGATACATTGGTGAATAACTTGGATGCAAAATGGTATTAATTTGTGGAGATCAAAACATTAAAGACTGGCACCAAAGTGCACTGCCCACAGGGGCAAAACCAGAATGGTGGTGGAGCAGTGTGCCACTCAATCCACTCTGCAGTTAGAATTTATCCATTTTCTATGAAAAGCGTTAACATCGGTTGTGTCAGTGGGAGTGACGGTGCGGGTGGTAGCTATGATACAAGGAGCTTTTGTTTCTCCTCAAGTCCCCAGTTTTATTGCTGCTACTTTTACTTTACAGCTCTTGTTAGAACTTCACTTTCCATAAAGTCTATAACTGTGTATTTTGTAAGAGCTTCCCCTGGGGGACTGGTAGGGCCAGCAGCCAGCAACTCACTGCCATCCCCACTCTTCACATTTAGTCTAAACTGGCAACTACTGAAGCAAGCTCTCAGCAAATCTCACTGGCAGCTGTTAAGCCAGGCTACAAAACGTTAGCAAGGGTTTCCAGGTTAAACTGCAGCAGATGCTAAGCTCCATAGAAATGGCATCATGTTGCTTTGCACCTGTTTGACCTGACAGCCACGTGACAATAAGAGAATCACTGGGATTCAGCAAAGAAATGGTTAACACCTTGTCATTTACAGATGGTCACATCTAATTGCCCCATCAAACGACTTACTTGTTACCTCATTTCAGGTCTGCCCTCTGGTAATATTCAGACAAACAGCACCTACTGACAACATTTTGCAAATTGCCCAGCTCTGGAATGAATTAAAGCAACTATTTGGCAATTGAGGCACATACCATTATGTGAGTTTCTTTACGACTTCCGAAAGGAAGTGACCTTTTCAATAGAAGTCATTTCCTGTGTCTCAAGTGATACAACGTTCAACTCTTTTTTCACATAAGTATTTGTATCTGCTGTTCGAGGACTGGTGGTGTATTTCATAATGAAGCATTATGATTACTAAGGCATTGTTTATATTCACTTTTAGCTTAAAGGCAGCGTGCTGAGATTTCCCATTTCATTGTCCACTTTACTCAAAAGGTTTTATTTCCAAATGTGGGCAATGCTGCAATTAGTGCCCATCCCTAGTTGCCCAGAGAAATAATCATGGAGTGTTGGACTGAAATCACAGCAGACCAAACCTGGTAAAGGTGATAGGTTGCCTTTTCTGAAGGATATTAATAAATCAGTTGGGTTTTATGACAATTCAGCTGCTCTCGTGGTTATTTTAGCTGTAATTAATCCAGAAATGAGCAGATATACTAAATGCAGTTTTCCAACTTGCTATAAATAGAGCTTTGAAGTTTTGTTGTTTAATCTAAAGCTGTTGACCACTAAAGCTGTATAAAGTAATTTCAATCTTGCAATTAAAGGCTAATTCTCTTGATTAATTAATCACAGCAACAGAGATTCTTGATGGAAGCAATTTTGTCACTGCTGGTTTCATTGCTGAGTTGGATGGCTGTCAATTACATATTCTGAATCATTGCAGATTACAATCGACTCCGAATAATTCTAAGTCAGTTTCAAACTCCGAAGTTTTCAGATTATCCAGCAATTCTAACAGATTTAAATCACTCAATGGCCTTTTTAAAAGAGCATTCAAATTTGAAATGACCTGCATTTTCAATTTGCAGCTTTGAGCTATGAGAATTAATTTGTTTAACAGTGGACAAAAAACAAAGACCCGTGGATGCTACAAATCAGAAATAGCTGGAGAAACTCAGAAGGTTTGGCAGCATCAGTGGAAACAAAGCAGAGTCAACGTTGTGAGTCCAGTGACCATTTAGGATCAGTTCTGAAGAAGGGTTAATGGGCTCGAAACGTTGACTCTGCTTTCTCTCCACAGATGCTTCCAGACCTGTTGAGTTTCTCCAGCAATTTCTGTTCTTGTTTCTGTTTAACAGCGGAATTGTTCTTTGGAATTTTTAATGAAATTGAGAAGTTACTTCCTGCACAGAAAGTACCCTGAAACATCTGGAATTATAGAGTCATACAGCACAGAAACAGACCCTTTGGTCTAATCAGTCCATGCCGAACATAATTCCAAACTAAACTAGTCCCACCTGCCTGCTCCTGGCCCATATCCCTCCAAACCCTTCCTATTCAAGTACTTTCCAAATGTCTTTTAAACACTGTAACTGTACCCACATCCACCACTTCCTCAGGAAGTTCATTCCACAGGCAAACCACCCTTTGTGTAAAACATTTGCCCTTCATGTCTTTTTAAAATCTATTTGTCTCACCTTAAAGTTGTACCCCCTAGTCTTGAAATACCCCATCCTAGGAAAAAGATACCTCCCATTAGCCCTATCTATACCCCTCAGATTTTATAAAACACTATAATGTTATCTCCCACTCTCCTCCTCTCAAACAAAAAAGGTCCCAACCCATCCAGCCTTTCTTTATAACTCAAACCTTCCATACCTGGCAACATCTTGGCAAATCTTTTCTGAGTCCTCTCTAGTTTAATAATATCCTTCTTATAATGTGGCTGCTGGAAGTTGCTATCTCCTATGACAATTCTCAAGTCACCATACCTAACAACAGCTGAATTGAGTAACCTCATAACACTCAGACTTAAGTCCCTGCACAGCATCTGGAGCTGGCTTGCCTAGCAATGGCTGGATCCCAATTACTCAATAACAGTTGTTTATCCTAACGACCTGTATCGCCTTTAATAGTTGAATTTACTTTACCTAATTACAAGTTTAGCTAATTGCAAGTTGCCACACCCTGACAGCAGATCCTCACAACATCTGGAATTGCTTTACCCCTCTGCCGCGATTGTCAAATTACTCTGTAACATCTGCATCTATCCCATTCCATTACAGCTGGAGTCCACCAAATTACATTGAGTCAAAATAACTGTTTTTGCTCGGGTTACACCAGTTTGCCTTATTGGAATTGAACAGCAATAACAACTAACATTCATGTGGAGCCCTTAGGGTTAGAAAAAACCCTCAGGGCAGAGGTAGATTCAGACAAAAATGGACACCAAGCCAAAAGAGTAGTTGTTAGAAGGGCTGACTGAATGTTTGGCCAAAGAGGAGGAGTCTAAGGAGAGGTCCTATAGGAGGGACATGAAAGAATTCCAGATCCCAACAAGCTTCCAATCTCTGCAGCAATGGAGAAGGAGAAGGGCTACTGTTTCACAAAAGGCCAGAGCAGTAAAATATTTGGGCCGAGGGAGGAGGTTACACAGACACGATTGGGTCAACTGTGAGAAGGGATTTAAGTCCAATGATGTGCAGACTAGGTGGATTGTCTATGTTAAATTGCTCCATAGTGTCCAGGGATGTGCAAGCTGGGTGGGTTAACCATGGGAAATGCAGAGTTACAGGGATAGGGTGGGCAGAATGGGATATTTTTCAGAGGGTCAGTGCAACCTTGATCAGCCAAATCACCTCCATCTGCACTATTGAGATTCTATGATTCCAAGATAAGAATGAAAATTTTACATTTGGGGAGTTGAAATGGGAGTTAGCACAGGTCAGGACAGCAGTAGAGTTGTAGATGAGCTGAAATACAGAAGAAGCTGGAAAATGGAAGGTGACCTGCAGAACATTGGAATCATTGAGTTTGGAGCTCACAATGGCATCGGTTTCAGTGGCAAACAGTCAGGGACTGGGAGGAAGGTGATGTGGGGGTTAGTTGTGACAGAGAAGGTTAGAAATTGGGCTTGGGGTGACATTTGATGCTAAGTTTACAATTGAATTGAAGCGGAGGAAGAAGGGTGGAGCATGGAAGGATAGCAAGGAAGCTTGTTGTTGGGATCAAAAAGAGGTGCTCAGAATTCTTGATGTTTTGATGAAAGAAACCATGGAACAATCAAGACCTGAGACATTGGGGACTGTTATTGACTATATTCTTATTTAACTGTAAGCCTGACCGCTCTTTCAAGAGTTGCTTGCCAGTTCCTCAGGCAAAGTTGATCTTCTCAAAGAAACTAAGTGACAGTTTGGTATAAACTAGTTTTAATCAAGGGTTTGTGGAAAGTCTGTCCAATTAACATGAACCGTAAACCACTCACTCATTGCTGTACAATAACTACCTTTCAGAAAACAGAGTACAATACCTGCAGTTAGGCCTTTCTCTGATAAATGATGATACCCATGCATGAGTCTTTAATCAAACTATAATTAAATGGTTGCATGAAGTAATTGAAATGCTGAATATATTTCTTAAACTCACAATACTTATAAAAAATCTTGTGGTGGGAAGGGTACAATTCAGTGGTTGTTTAGGGCACATATACTCCACAAGTAGAAGAAATGCTATTTATTTACAAAGGCAGTAAGAAGACACTTATCACAAGAACTTCCATGTAATATATGTCAGAAAGGATGTTTTTTTTTAAAATGTATTCATGGTGTGTGGGCCATTTACTGTTGAATCTTACTTGCCCTTCATACAGTGCTGGTGAATTGCCTACGTGAACCACTGCAGTCCATGTGGCTGTAAATACACCCACAATGGTGTTAGGGAGGGAGTTCCAGGATTTTGACCCTGCAGTCTATGTGGCTGTAAATAGAACCACAACTGCGTTAGGGAGGGAGTTCTGGGATTTTGACCTCGCGACACTGAAGGAACACCAATGTACTGTGGGAGGTGGTGGAGGGAGTGGATGGTGAAGGTGGTGGAGCAGGTTGCACTTGCTTTGTCCTGGATGGTGTCAGCTTCTAGTATGTCACTGGAGCTGCACCATGCAGGAAAATGGGAAGCATTCCAACACTCTCCTGACTTGTTCCTTTTTTGGATGGTGGGCAGGCTTTGGGGAGGAAGAAAGTGAGTCACTCATTACATAATTTCCAGTACCTGACCTGCTTTTGTTGCCAATGTCCAGTTCAGTTACTGGTCAATAGTATGTTGATAGTGGGGGACTCAGTGATGGTCATGTCATGGATGATTGGATTCTCTTTTGTTGGAGATGGCACTTGTGATACTTGCCACTTAGAGACATAAAGGAAACAGACCCTTGGGTCCAATTTGTTCATGCCGACCAGGTATCCTAAATTAACCTAGTCTCATTTGCCAGCAATTGGCCCATATCCCTCTAAACCTTTCATACTCATATACCCATCCAGATGCCTTTTAAATGTTATAATTGTACCAGCTTCCACCATTTCCTCTGGAAGCTCATTCCACACACACACCACTCTCTGAGTGGAGTAGGTTGTCCCTTAGGTCCCTTTTATATCTTTCTCCTCTCACCATAAACCTATTCCCGCTAGTTTTACTTAGATTAGGTTAGATTACTTACAGTGTGGAAACAGGCCCTTCGGCCCAACAAGTCCACACCGACCCGCCACCAACCCAGACCCATTCCCCTACATTTACCTCTTCACCTAACACTACAGACAATTTAGCATGGCCAATTCACCTAGCCTGCACATTTTTGGACTGTGGGAGGAAACCAGAGCACCCAGAGGAAACCCACGCAGACACAGGGAGAATGTGCAAACTCCACACAGAGAGTCACCTGAGGGCGGGAATTGAACCCGGGTCTCTGGCGCTGTGAAGCAGCAGTGCTAACCGCTGTGCCACTGTGCTGCCCATTTGGTCTCCCCCATCCTGAGGACTTTAAGAGCCCAAGACTAGATGTTGTCCAGGTCTTGCTGCATTTTGGCACACACAGTTTCACTACAAGAAGTCATGAAGCTTTACTTACAGAGGCATCGAGTCTAAGAGCAAGAAGTTATGCTGAACTTATGTTGACACTTGTTACACCTTAGCTGGAGCATTGTATACAATTTTGGGCACTTTAGGAAAGATGTGAACATATTGGAGACAGTACAGAAGAGATTTACAAGAATTGTTCCAGGGTTGAGATACTTCTAGGATGAGGAGAGATTGGAAATGTTGGGTCTCTTCTTCTTGGAGAGGAGATGGCTAAAAAGAGATTTGATCAAAATTTTCAACATCATAATGGACTGGATAGAGTAGATAGGGAGAAACTTGTCCCACTTTGGTGCAAAATCTTTTGAAAAGAAGCAAATATAAGGCATGAAAAACCTTTTTCACTCAGTAAGTATTTGGGTTGCAGAATGCAATGTCTGGAAGAGTGGTGCAGGCAAGTTAATTTGAGGAATTCAAGAGGGCACTGAGATATTATTTAAACAGAAACAAATTGAAGACGTATGGGGGCAAAGGCAGGAGATTGGCTCCAAGTCAAATAGCTCAGACAGCTAGTGTAGGCATGATGAGCCAAGTCTCTTGTCACATGTGGTGCTGAACATTGTGCAATCATCAGTGAACATCCCCATCTTATGATGGAGTAGCTGAAGGTGGTTTGGTCTGGGACACTACTCTGAGGAACTGGGGCTCTTGTGGCACAGTGGTAGTGTCCCTACCTCTGAGCCAAGTGACCCAGATTCAACTACTACCTGCTGCAGAAGTGTTAGTAACATCTCTAAGCTGATTGATTAGAAAACATCTACCCTGAGAAATTCCTGCAGAGATATCCTGGAGCTGAGATAACTGATCTCCAACAACCATGATCTCCTTTGATCTAGGTATGAATAGGCATGTAGAACCTGAAGCGATGTACATTGTTCCCTATATTTGCAGCACAACAGCTTGCATTTATACAATGCATTTAATGCAATACAGTAAATGTTTTGAAAATGGATTAGAGAAGGGTTATCAAACAAGATTTGATACTGCGCTATATATCAGGACAAGTGACCAAACGTAGTAGGTTTTAAGAAGTGCCTTAAAAATAAATAAGTAGAAATCTGGAATAGTTTAGCGAGAGAGATCCAAAACTTGAAACCTAGGGAATTGAAGGTTCAACAATTAATGGTGGTGGGATTAAAATTAGGATTGGACAAGGGGCTAGAATTAGGTGAGCACAAATATCACAGAGGGGTTTTGGGATTAGAGGACATTATAGAAAAAGAGGTGGTAAAGGCCAAGAATATATCAATGAAGGATGAGAATTTTAAAATCAACTTGTTGCAAATTTGGAAACCAATATAGGCGAGAATATGCAGGCCTGATAGGTGAATTGGATGTCTTTTAAGGTATGAGTTGTTAAAAATTTGTAAAAGCATAGACTGTGCGACTGCAAATCTTGTATTCTTTTACAAAGGCTGCATAGACAATGCACAATCAATGTTCCATTATACAAAATGTGCAGAGTTTGCCATGAGATTGCCCATACTTAAATTTTTAATATAGTCTATTAGATAGGACAGTTCTCCATTCTTATTTGTGGATCTCTGGTTCATGAAAATTTATAGATAGGCAATGTACTTAAACTGTGAACTAACCTAAATATTTTGAGCTTGTTTTTAAAGTAAGCCTCAGTACGCCTTGAAAGGTGCATTATAATATTTACTGTATGCTTTAAAGCCTCTCAATGAAGAGGGACTTTTACCTTCAATTGTCAACCTTCCCTGAGCTATCACTGCTCTTGGTGGTTGGTTCTGGGGATTAACAGGACATAGTGGATCCATTTTCAAAGCATTCATTGCATTAAAGGCTCTATATAAATGCAAGTTGTTATTGTGCTGCAAATACAGGGAATGATGTACATCGCTTCAAGTTCTACACTCCTATTCATTCAAAGGAAGATGGTTTGGGTTGTTGGAGGTTAGTCATCTTAGCTCCAGGATATCTCTGCAGGCCATATGTTACACTTGTACTTGCTAATGGTTTTCCATACGCTCTGGCTTAGCAAGTGCCATCCAAAAGGTACATTGCAGTGATCTAGTGACTAGGATAACTAACTGTGGATCTCTTTACCCAATCAATTTAAAGTGCTGTTAATAATTAGTTCAAAGTTAGAAGCAGAAAGTGCCATGTAAAGTGTATAATTAAGGACAAAGCAGATATAGAAAGCAAAATAAAGAGATTGAAAGAACAATCTGATTAAGAAACAAAGAAAACAAATTATTCAGTTCCGTACAGAGTTTTTATCTAGTTGATCCAATTCACTATCCACTCAATGATAATTCTCCAGATGTTGATAGTGGATGATCTAGCGATGGTAATGTCGTTGAATGTCAAGGGGAGTTGGTCAGATTCTCTCTTGTTGAAGAGGTCATTGCCATGACACATGTATGGTGCAAGTATTACTTGTCACTTATACAGCTAAAGCCTGAAAGTTGTCTTCTTCAAAATTCATTCATGGATGTGGGCATCTCTGGTGAAGCCAGCAGTTATTGCCCCGTCCTTAACTGCCCCTCAACTGATGTTGCTCACTATGCTATTTCAGAGAGCAATAAGCGTCAATAACATTGCTGTGGGTCTAGAGTCATGTATAGGCCTGACCAAGTAAGGATAGCATATTTCCTTCCTTAAAGGACATTGGATGGGTATGTGAACCATGGAAATATTTGAATCCCTATGATTCTATGATTCATGTACCCATGGATTTAAAAGGATATGGCAAATGGAATTAGATTAATTTAGGATATCTGGTCGACATGAATGTTTCCATGCTGTACATCTCCATGGCTCTAAACTGGAATATGAAAGCTCAAGTTTTATTTTTGGCTGGATTAATCACAATCTCTGACGTATGTACGTAAAGCAATTTCACACCAATCAGTGCATTTGAGTGGAGTGTCAGAGGGTGATGCTGTCTTTGGGGTATCTTTGCAGCAGAATCTCAGACAGCAACATCCAGATTGATGCATTTAAGTGTGTGTGTGTGCTTGTGTGTGCGTGCGTGTGAGCGCTCGCACTCACTGGAAGCTGCTCTCTGATTCATGCATCAGCTACTGTCAGCCTCAGTATTACTTTTACAAGAAGATACGATCTATTCTGCCACTATATCGTCTGTGCATTGTGAACAAGTATGTGGATAGGCTCTCTGAGCATCTGCACACGAGTGGCATGTTGTGATCTGTGTTGTAACACAGTGCATGCACAGAAACTGGCTCAGTGTTTCTGACTCCAACACTCGGTGCAGGAGTTCCCCAAATAGCTCACAAAAGCTCCAGAGGCCTGATTTGAAAATGCACCCTTGGGCCTCAGGACGTAGGGCCCTTTATGTGTGAGAGTGCAGCAGGAGAATGGACAGAATGCACTGACTGCTCCCTGTCAAGGTTAGATTTCCTATACGGATCGCTTTTAGTGTCTGAAGCCCCATTCTCAGCCAGCAAGTCCACTGACCCTGATCCCCGAAGAGGTAAAACAGTTCAATGACCCCTTTCATCATCTGCACAGCAGCTTGTTAATGGTGTTTGCATTCGTTTTCTGCACAGCCTCTCCACTTTCATTCACAAGAATCCAACATTGTTCCCGATCCAAAACGCTGAGGGGAAATGTAGCCCAGATGAGGCCCCTTCTACCTTCGCCTTGGACTCCATTCAGACTGAAGCCAACATCTCCTGCCTTCCTGCCAGAAACAAGGCACCTCCCTGTGGAGACCTTAATATGTGCAATATACACAGCCCCACCTCAGAGCAAACCCCCTCCTTTAAGCCTTCACTGGTCTCTTCTGAAAATGACGGTTCCGGCAGTGAGCTTTGCTTCAATGTGGGTTTTATACATGAGAGCCCATGGTAGCACAAAGCTGCATTCACTCAGTAGCAGTAGGACCTTACTGTTCTGTTGTGGACTTGTGGCAGGGCTGGAGGGGGAGGAATCGCACTGGGAGCGCTCCCATGAGAGGAACTCCTTCCAGCACATCAGAAACCTCAGCCACAGTCTGCACTCGGCACAATCCAGTTGCATTGAGCAACGAGACTCCACAGTTTTTCAGAGGGGAAGAAACAGGCTCCAGTCCCAATCAGCAGCGTCTTTATTTCCAACTCAAGCAAATTCATCAAAAGCTACTCAGGGAGCTCCATAAATCAACCTGTTTAGCTGTGAAAAATAAGCTGTGTTGAGTTACATTTAGAATATGTGTTTTATTACAGCTTTCTTGCTGACAAAAACAGCCCTCGGCAATGATTAATGGCATTAAATCAAGATGGGGGGATGGGGAGGAAGCGGACACACCAGCTCTTGGCCTCCATCGGACAACCTGACTGGTGGTTTTAGGAGAGCAGATGATTCAAAACTCACCGAATCTGTTACAGCTCAAGCCTCGTTTCTCTACCTCCTTGAGGAAACTAGGAAAATGCTCCTTTCCATTGCATGACTTCAAAAAATAAACACAGCTGCTCTGCTGTATATAGCATTCAGAGAGGAAAGGATGGAGAGAAAGGGGCAAGATGGAGAGAGGAAGAGAGCACGAGGGAGAGACACCTATAGGGAAAGACCAATACAAACAAAACGCAAAAAAGGAAGTCGCTAGGAAATTACTTTTCTGAAATGGTTTGGTACAACTGACTTACCAGGCCATTTCACAAGGCATTTATGAGATATAAGGCACCAGAAATTAACAAACCAAATGGGTTTTTACAACACTTATGGCCACCATCACTGAGCCAGCTTTCAATTCTAGATTGTCTTCAATTAATTCATTGAATTCAAATTCCACCAACTACAATGGCTGGATTTAAACCCTTGTGCCCAGGGCACTAACCATTGTTTCTAAAGTACGAGCCCAGCAACATCACCATGGCACCACCGTCTCCTCACTTCCTGACAGCATTGGGAGTGTACCAACCGCATATGGATTGCAGTGGTTCACTACCACCTTCCCAAGACCAACGGGTAATAAATGGAAGAATGGAAGAATGGCAGAAAGATAGTCACATTTTGTGCTTTAGAAATGAATGATTGTATGAGACATTGAGTGTGTGCACAAGACAATGAGCGTGCGCACACCAGACAAATGTGCAAACTCATTTAGGGTCTATGTGGACAGACAAAGAAAGAGAGTCGCAGACAGACATACATACACAGTCTCACATAGACAGACATGCTCACTATGGAAAAAGCTCCCAAGGTTTTGGTTCTGTGTAGACACAGGTGACCAGACAGTAAACAAGTTGGCTTCACCTGAATTTCATGTAACATCGAACCTTTGTGAATATTCCCAGCTGGGTTTGGAGTCTCACTCAGGCAGCTGCACATATCAAGCAACTGTCAGCACAATCACCAGACAGATATAGAGATATCAGCAGTGCGAGAGAAAAAGCAATTTGTATTTCTAACTTTTCACCTCTTTGATTTGCTATCTCTGCCAAGTGACTCTGCTCACTCAACTGGTGGATATTAAAGTCCACAGGATTGCATCCCAGCATCTAACACAATGAAGCTTGCTAGAGGAAGGCGAGAGAAAGAGATACTGGATCGGTTTGGATTATATTCACTGGAGTTTAGAAGAATGAGGGCAAATCTCATAGGAATATACAAAATTCTAACAGGAACAGACAGGTAAATGCAAGAAGGATGTTCCCGATTATAGGGAAGTACAGAACCTTGGCTGATCATGATTCCATTCTAAACGAATCCCATCTGCCTGCACATGGTCTCTATCCCTCTGTTCCCTGCCTGTTCATGTGTCTATCTATATTCTAACCCAGGTTACTGAGGGAGGTAAATGCTTCAGTAAAGTCTATGTTGACAGCATCCAATGTCTTATCTTCAACAATCATCTTCATAAAACTCAATCAAATTTTCGAGACCGGACCTCCCCACACTAAGCCATGTTCATGATCTCTAATAAGTTCATTCTTCTCCACATGTGAGTAAACCCTGACCCTAAGAGTCTTCTCCAATAATTGACCTACCACTGATGTAAAGCTCATCTGCCTTTAATTTCCTGGATTATCCTTGTTGCCTTTCGTAAACAAAGGAACAACATTCGCTATTTTTCAGTCTTCCAGGACCTCACCTGTGCCTAAAGATGATACAAAGATCACTGTCAAGGTCTCAGCAATCTCCTCCCTTACCTCCCATAGAATCCAGGGGTAGATCCCACCAGGCTCTGAGGCCTCATCTACCTTAACTTTTTTCAAGACACCCAACACCTCCTCCTTCTTAATAATAACATGCCTTAGAATATCAGCCTACCCCTCCCTAATCCTACCATCATCCATGTCCTTCTCCTTGGTGAATACTAACGCAAAGGACCTCGCCCACTTCCTCTGGCTTCATGCATAAATCTCCTCCTTTTGACTTTGAGTTGACCTACCCTTTCTCTTGTTGCCCTCTTGCTCTTAATATACATATAAAATGCTTTGGGATTCTCCTTAATCCTACTTGTCAAGAACATTTCATGGCTCCTTTTAGTCCTCTCAGTTCCTTGTTTAAGTTCCTTCCTGCTTCCTTTATATTTCTCAAGGGCCTTGTCTGATTGCATTTTCTGAAATCTTACATATACTTCTTTCCTTTTTGATTAATCTTTCAATATCTTTTGTCATCCAGGGTTCCTGAAACTTGCCATCTTTATCTTTCATCCTCACAGGACCATGCTGGTCCTGAACTCTGATCAACTGGTCTGTAAAACTGCCAGTTGTGAGATGTGCATTTACCCTCCAACAGCAGCTCCCCAATCTAATTTCTCCAGTATTTGCATATTGCTGTTGTAATTAGCCTTTCCACAATTTAGCACTTTCAGCAAGGACTATTACAATCATTATCCATAACTATCTTAAAACTTATGAGATTACCATAGAATCCCTACAATGTGGAAACAGGCCATTAGGCCCAACAAGTCCACACTGATCCTCCGAAGAGTAACCCATCCAGAACCATTCCCTTATCCTATTACACTACATTTACCCCTAACTAATTCATTTAGCCTGCACATCCCTGAACAATATGGGCAATTTAGCATGGCCAATTTACCTAACCTGCACATCTCTGGATCGTGGGAGGAAACCACAGCACCTGGAGAAACCCACGCAAACATGGGGAGAATGTGAAAACTCCACACAGACAGTCACCCGAGGCTGGAATCGGACCCGGGTCCCTGGTGCTGTGAGACCAAAGTGCTAACCACTGAGCCACCAGCCTGCAAATTATGATCACTCTTCCCAAAGTACTCCTCCACTGAAACTTTGATCACCTGGCTGGGCCCATTCCCTGATGCAAGGTCCAGTATGACCCCTTCCCAGTTGGACTATCTACACATTGTTTCAAAGAAACCCTCCTCAATGCACCTAGCAAATTCTGGCCCATCCAAGCCCCTGGAACCAAGGGAGTCCCAGTCTATATTGGGTAAGTTAAAATCACCCACAACAATAACTCTGTTGTATTAGCATCTTTCCATGATGTGCTGACTCATCTGTTCCTCTATCTTCCACTGGCTACTGGGAGGTTTATAGTATAACAATGTCACAGTGTTTGCAATGTTCATATTTCCAAATTCTATCCATATTGTCTTGCTGGATAGTCCTCCAAGATGCAATTCTCTGCCGCAGAAAGTAGCTGAGGCTAAAACATTGAATGTTTCCAAGACGGACTTAATTCCTGGGGTGAAAGGGTATGGGGAGAAAGTGGGAACAGGATACTGAGTTGGAGCCATGGTGGTAGTGAGTGGCAGAGCAGAATCAAAGGACCTACTCCCATTCCTAACTTCTTTGTTTCTATGTTTCTAAAACTCTGCAGCAGGATGGCAGAAGACAATATTGTCATAGGAAAAGGCCAGCGAGTGACCGAAAATCAAAGAGGAATTTGATTCAGGCTTCAGGATGTGTTGCTCCTTAAAGTGATGTGTGGCTAAGGTTTGAAGTGTACACAAGATGCTCAGTACGGGGCTATTCTCTTCCAGAATGATGAGCATGCCCGGTTGGGGTTGTTGCCATGGCGACCAGGCCTTGCGAGATGAGCTCAGTAACTGAAAGCAGGGGGAAAGGGCTCAGATTACTATGTCCCAGTAGGGTAATGGGTAAGTTAGTGGTAAGTAAATGGGAATTGGCTGCTGGACTGGGATTTTGGAGGCTGGGCTAGCCACCTTGTTAAAATGACAGACCAGTCTTTCCTGCTGGCTTCCCAACCAATTCTGTTCAGGTAATAGGTAGAAACAGCCCGGGTAGGTGCACCATGCCTGTTATATAACAAGAGAGAAAAGGCAGTGTAACATAAAAATGACCAGCAAAAGCTAAAACGCTATGCACTATGTTTGGATTATCTAATAAATCCTGTCCCTATTTACAGATATCACAGCTTCAGTTTGGAGAGATGATGGTGCTGTGGTTATGTCACTGGCCTCGAAATTCAATTGACCTGTGGAGGCAAGAGTTCAAATCCCACAGTGGCAGCTGGTGGAATTTAAATGTAATTACTAAATTCAGGATTTAAAAGCTAGTCCCAGTAATGGTGACCAGGCAGGTATCATCATCTGGTGCACTAATGTCTGTGAGGGATGAACATTTGCAGCTTTACTTGGTTTGTGACTCCAGACTCACAACAATGTGGAGAAAGTGAGGACTGCAGATGCTGGAGATCAGAGTTGAGAAGAGTTGTGCTGGAAAAGCGCAGCAGGTCAGGCAGCATTCGAGGAGGAGGAAAGTCGACGTTTTGGGCATAAGCCCTTCATCAGGAATGTGGGGAGGGGAAGGGGTCTGAGAGATAAATAGGGGGCTGGGGCTGGGGCTGGGGGAAGGTAGCTGGCAAGGGGATAAGTAGATGCAGGTGGGGGGTGATTTATCTCTCAGGCCTCCCTCCTCCCTCTCACATTCCTGATGAATGGCTTATACTTGAAACATCGATTTTCCTGCTCCTTGGATGCTGCTGACATGCTGTGCTTTTCCAGCGACACACCTTTCGACTCACAGCAATGTGACTGGCTCTTCACTATCCTCTGAAAATCACTAGCAAGCCATTCAGTAGATAGGCAATTAGAAATGTGCAACAGATTCTTATCAATGATGCCCATATCCCAGGGAAGAATAAAGAAAGTTGGCACGCATATAGTTCCCTCAAATAAATTAGTCAATTGATTCAGACAGTTTGAGATTTAAACAGATTATATTTTTTGTCCCCTAGATATCACACTGTTGACTGTTGGCTAAAGGATCCAAGTAAAATACAGCAGTCAAAATAATGAACTGTTGTAAATATAGAATTGATAAGGACTTTGTTAAACCAGAATGTTAAAATTAATTCATACAATGAAGAGCTCAGGAGTGTTACTCTTTTCACAATGTAATCGATACATTCCCACTTGGGTCTGGGAATTCCCTCTCTGACAGCACAGTAGGAAGACCTTCTTTGTATCGATTAGCTTCTTAAAGAGCAACTTGGGATAGGCAGTTAGTGCTGGCCTTGTTATAAGCCTACAATGAATTATTATAAAAAGAAAACTGCTAAATAAAACATTAATTTCACCTCCCCTTCTCCCCCGCCCCAAGAAAACGGTCCAGACAGAATGACAAATGACAAAACGAGAAGTCCAACTCTGATGTTTACCTGAGGGAGGACGTCGGGTGGGTTTTTCTGCAGCTTCTGAAATGCGGAGCCTGGCAGCTTGGACGCTGGTGACAGTGACTAAACAGAGGTAAAGTGCGTACCACAGGGTGATCATTCCTCCAGAGTGGCTGCCAATCCGACTCCTACTGCCACGTCCAGCTTCAGACATCATCTGTGTGTGTGCTTCACAGGCATGGGCACCACAATTCCACTGACGAGTGCTGGCGCCCAGTGCTCTAGAAGAGAGGGCAAGGAAAGGAGGGCGTTAACATGTGCATGAGCCTCTTAACTCTAACTCATCATACATTGACATGGTCCTGGCAAAAAACAGATTCTTCACATGTCAGTGAATGAAGGAAGACGGAAGCAGCTGGAAAAGTGAAATCAAGGCAGAAGATCAGCCCTGACTGTCCTGATTGACAGAACAAGTAGAGGGCTGAATGGTCACTGAGAAGTTCTGGAGTACCACTGTGCAACATCCCATCAATTTGTTACATCAAAAGAAAACAGCTGCTTGGCCCAGTCAGCCAATATCACCCTCCTTCTACATTAGCAGTGGCTCAATCCTGTGTATCCTGCTCCAACTTCCCTTCAACAACTTATTTCATCTCCTTTTAAATGTTAACACGCACTCTTGTTGAAACATCAACACCAGTTGACAAATCCACATCCTCTGAGCTCCGGTGAAAAAAAAACCAAGCCCTGCTATCTGCTCAAAATCTCTCCCATTTCACCTTAGTTTTAAGCTTTGAAATACCTGTCCAAAGCCTCTCGATCTCACTCCTCCCTTAGGACCTAAGCTTTTCACTGAGCTTTTGCTCGTTTGCTGTATTATCTTCTTGTGGTGGTTTAGTGTCAAAAACTTTTAATCAAGATTCTTTGAAGCCCCTTGGCAGGTCTTACTATGTTCGTGGCATTATATAAATGCAATGTTGTTTTAAATATCTTAATCCCTTGAATCAGTCTACTTCGATTAATTCCTTCAATATCCCCTCATATTTCATCAAATCACACTACTGTCATCGCCGTGTACGTTGATTGGGGACCTAAGAATAGCAGAAGGCCATTTAGCCTGCTCCACTATTCCAAATTATGGCTCATCATTTACCTGAACATCATATTCCTTGTAGTCATTAGTAACTAGAAACCTATTAATCTTTGTCTTGAACTTACTTATTGACTGAGTTTCCACAGCTCTCAAAGAACGCCAAAGATTCACAACCACCTTAATAATAAAATTCATCTCAGTCCTCTACTCTCTTATTTTTAAATTGCTCCCCCTAGCTCTAGAATCAGTCTGGTGAACCTCTGCTATAGTCCCTCCAAGTTAAGTATATCCATTCTAAGGCAAGGAGACCAGAACTGCACCGAGTACGGTTTCACCAGTGATCTATACAACTGAAGACAGATTTCGTAACTCCAGTCCTCAAATCCTCCTGTGGTAAAGCCTCTAGCATTTCTACTACATTGCCCAATCACAGTTTTTGCCTTGAAGCCAAAGTAAACCTCCACTAAGATACACTGGTCCCTCGGACCCTCACTGTATTTTGACGTGGTATAATATGCATAATGTTTTTACATTGCACTAATTTGAAATGTAGTGCTGACAGACCTTGCAAAAACATCTTGGAGATAGGAATACACTATTCATAGAAACATAGAAAATAAAAGCAGTAGACCATTCAGCCCTTCGAGCCCACTCTGCTATTCAATATGATCATGGCTGATCATCTAACTCAGACCCTAGTTCCCACTTTCACCCCATACCCTTTGATCCCTTGAGCTGTAAGGAGTATATTTAACACATTCAATGTTTTGACCTCAACTACTTCCTATAGTAGGAGAAAGTGAGGACTGCAGATGCTGGAGATCAGAGTCGAGAGTGTAGTGCTGGAAAAGCACAGCAGGTCAGGCAGCATCCGAGGAGCAGGAGAATCAACGTTTCGGGCATAAGCCCTTCATCAGGAATGATACTTTCTATAGTAGTGAATTCCACAGGCTCACCACTCTCTGGGTGAATACATTTCTCTTCTTCTCAGTCCTAAACAGTCTAGTCTGTATCTCAGACTATGACCTTAAGACAATTCAACTTTCACATCTAACTAGATCTGGCAAATTGCAATTTTCCAGGAATGGCCAAGACATCCTATAATATTTAATAAACAAAGCATTATCTGGGATCTCGCTTGAAATAAATGCAACGTTGTGGTCTCCATTGGACAGTCCATGTCACACAGTTTTCTCACTTTCATAGTTGCTATGAAGTAACAATTAAACTGCACATGGGAGGTGATACCCTAATGGGGTGTCATCACTAGTATCACAGAGTCATACTGTATAGGCTTTTCGGCTCACCATGTCTATGCCCACTAACAAATACCAAATTACACTATTCCCATTTACCTGCATTTGGTCCATAGCCTACAATGCCCAAACGACACCTAGCCTGTTAATTCAGCAAGGAAAAGCAACACATTTTCAGCTCTTGCGCTTTTCCAGCAACACATTTTCAGCTCTGATCTCCAGCATCTGCAGTCCTCACTTTCTCCTCTGTTAATTCAGCAAACCCAGATAATGCTCTGGCAACCTGTGGTCAAATCCTGACCTGGTAGAAATGTGAATTCAATAAATTAAGAGTTGAATGAGGATTCTTAGGGGGAAATCCAGATCTGGTTCACCAATACAGGAAAGGGAAATTGTCATTACCTGGTCTGGCCTATGTGTGACTCCAGTTCCACAGTAATATGGTTAACTCAGAACTACCCTCTGGACAATAAATGTTGGCCTAGCCAGCTAAGCCCGCACCCTGCAAATGCATTTCTTAAAAGTGTTCTTGTATGCTGACACGAAGACTGACTGGACAGTGCTTCTTAAGCGAGTGCCCAAGAGCACAAGATGCTGAAAGCCAGGAGTTCAGCCAAAGACAAGAAGAACACACACCAATGTAAGAGCATTTTATGACATGCCTTTTGCCCATTGTACAGTTGAAGTGAGCACTTCCACTCCCAGTTACTTGAGCCACTGGCATCTGAAACAGCTTGCAATCCACTGGGCTGGCTGGTTCCTTATGTTACAGGCTTACGGGCTGATAATAAAATCAGCAGCGTCGAACCGTGTCCAGGCGAGTGTGGATTATACCACAGTGGACAATATATCATCCTGAGCCCCTGCTGCTTCGAAAACCTTTCCAGCCGTAAATAACTCATCTTAATAATTCCCTTCTGCTGACATGTTGGCAGACGCTGCTGATTTTGAAACGTGTAATTTGTGACAAGCTCTTTTCTTTGTCTTTGCTGTACAGCCTGAAGATGAGGATGACTGAGGTTTGGGGATTGATGGGTTGAAGTGCCGTGGGGTTGTGGGGAGTGATGGGGGGAGGTGTCAACAAAACCAATACAGGTAACAAGTGTTTAAAATAACAATACATATCAGTGCTGCTCTTAAAGACACTGTTTACCCTTGAATGATACAACTGTATAAAAAAATCTCCAACCCTCTTCCAAGACAATAATGAACCTTTCATTCACATAACACCTCTCACAACATTCTGAGGTCCACCTGAGGTTAACTCGCTATTGTTCTGGGGATGAGGAAATATTTCCAATACCGACACAAGCAAGATTCCATAGAGAGATAAAATGACCCGTCAATCTGGATTTTGTGATGGGAGGAATGTTGGCCGGGACACTGGGAAAACTTGTGAGTGTTTCCACGGAACTTTGATGCGCAACTGGTTCAATAGTTCATCTGAAAGACGTCACCTCCAAAACTGCAGCAATCTCTCATCAGGTAATGGAGTGTCAGCTTGGACTATGTGTTAAATTCAGGAGCGAGGTTTAAACCGTGACCCCTGACTCATCAGCAAATGAGTCAAGCTGACAATGTTAAGAAATTAAAAGGCATTTGCAAGAAAACCTTCAAATCCAGTGAAAGAATCTCTTAATTTCGCCTTGCAGGGAAGATTTTGTGCTATTGAGTCATGTAGATCCAGAGGGTTCCAAGTTTGATTCTTTGTCTGTCCAGATGATCTCAGTCAGTGAATGTGTGGTTTACTTTTTAATTCACTTCACAAGCTTGACTGGCTGAACCAGCATTTATTGCCTGCCTCAAGTTGACTGTGAGAAGGTGGGGAGGCGATGGCTTGGTCATATTATCGCTGGGCTACTAATCCAGGTAACGTTCTGGGGACCCGAGTTTGAATCCTGTCACGGTGAATGGTGGAACTTAGTTAGATAAAAATCTGGAATTAAGAGTCTAATGATGACCGTCAAACCATTGTTGATTGTCAGGAAGAATCCGTCTGACTCACTAATGTCCTTTCCTGGTCTGGTCTACATGTGACTCCAGACCCACAGCACTGTGATTAACTGGCCTCTGGGTAATTAGAGATGGGTAATAAATGTTGGCCTAGCCAGTGACACCTTCATTCAGTGAATGAATTAATAAAAAAGGTGAAGGTGAGTTGATATCTTGAACTGCTATTGAGCAAGTGTTGTGGATAGACCCACAATGAGAGAGGGAGAGAAACCAAGTGTATCCTACACCTGCCCCAGTCCTCCTGGAAAGGTATTAGTGATAAACAGATCCAATGTGTTATCTGCAATGGCAAAAAACTAGTTAAGCCTTGACCATCTCTTTGATGTGAAAATCTCCACTCAAATGCAATTTCACACCAGAAATTGTGGGCGGCACGGTGGCACTGCTGCCTCACAGCGCCAGAGACCCGGGTTCAATTCCCGCCTCAGGCGACTGACTATGTGGAGTTTGCACATTCTCCCCGTGTCTGCGTGGGTTTCCTCCCACACTCCAAAATGTGCAGATTAGGTGAATTGGCCACGCTAAATTGCCTGTAGTGTTAGGTGCAGGGGTAAATGTAGGGGAATGGGGCTGGGTGGGTGCGCTTCTGCGGGTCGGTGTGGACTTGTTGGGCCGAAGGGCCTGTTTCCACACTGTAAAGTAATCTAATCTAAAATAAAAACCCTTATTCAGGTGGTACCAGAAGGTTTGCTGTCAACCAGTTTCCAGTGAGAGTTCATCTTCAAGAGAGAACAGAAAAAAACCTGGAGATAATCCCCAAAATTCTTGGGCCCATTTTAATACCTTGGCCCACTGACTGCACTTTGTACCAACCCTGCTAAAAACCACATTTACCTGTCATATCAGCTCTTAAGAAACTCTGAAAACATCTTAACTGTTGAATGGCTCATTAGCATCAGGAGATTATGGCTTCTAGGCATAGATTCCTGCATTTAAATATGGAATAATTTCAGGGCAATGAAAATGGCTGTAGCTTCGCAAGTCTTGGAAAGCAGTACCTCTTTAACCCTTTTATCAAGGACATGATTGATGATACTGTGTACAGGTTTTCACATTAGGGTATCCTTTATTTCCCAACTGCCCCCAAGTCTTCTTTTACACTTCAAAGTTTATGCTTGTGAAGGAAGTTTGCATTCTAGACGAAATGCCCCACTGGCACCAGTTCTTGTTCCCTGTCAGATGAGAAACTCAACCCTCAGGCTCTACAACAACAATATGAATGCCAGCAGGGAGCAGGGATACTTGATGTGTCAGTGTTTTTCACAGAAAAGGCAGGGTTTCTGCTGCTCATGGCTTTTCTCATTCTGCACCTATGTGCGGGCTCACTGAAGGGGCACCTGACGTCAGTTATCACTGTTTGGGGAGGAGTAAGCACATGCAGAGTGAGATAATTGCATCGCCTCAAACACAATAAAAAATGTTTTCAATGCTGTTAGACAGTAAGAGCCAAAATTGCCAATGGTAATCGCATCCAGAAAATCGTAACATCATAAGTACAGTTACAGCGCAAAGGAGGAGAATCGGCCCATCAGATTCATGCTAGCCCTCTGTAACAGCAAATAAAATAGTCCCACTTCCTCACCCTGTCACTGGAGCCTGAAAACACTGCCTTCTCATGCTTACCCAATCATCTTTGAAAGCCACAAGTGGAGCCACTTCCTGCGCAATCTTCAGATCCTAAGTACTTGCAGTGTTAAAATGTGATCTCTTATATCACCACTTATGATCCCTTTTGCAGGTCACTTTTTAATCGGTGTTCTCTAGTTCTTGATCCTTCCATCAATGGGATTAGTTTCTCTCTGTCTCCTCATTCGTGACTTTGAACGCTTTTATCAAAGCTCTTCACGACTTTCTCTGAGAACAACCCCAGCTTTCACAGTCCATCCATGCAACAGAAGTCCCTCTTTCCTGAACCATTTTTGTAAATCTTTTCTGCTTCCTCTCTAAAATCTTCAAGTCCTTCCCAATGAGCACTGCCCAGAATTAGCCAAGGGAGTCCAGGTGAGACCAAACGAGTATTAGAAGGAGAAGGTTTTGGTGTTGGCCAATGTCCTTTCCCCTAACATTGCCATCATAAAACAGCTTAACTGCTCACTTGTCTAATATAGTCCAATGTTAAAGATATGGCTTTTTCTGATTCCAAACATAGTTCACTGTGTCAAGCATCTTATATACTAAAAACCTACTTCTATCTCACTACAAATATGGAATCTTAACTTTTCTTCAATATGTGTGGATTGAGGATAATGGTTAATATTGTTAATCAAACATCTACAATTTTTGGGCTGTGGCTGTTCTTAAATTGTTACAATTCATTGATGCATTCCCAGTGCACAGTACCCTAACATTTGTGTTCAAGTGAATATAACCCCAAATGGGCCTTTCAATGCAGCTGAGATTGTACGTGACCCTATTGGTTGAATCTGGGGAATTATGAATGCACAATCTGCAACCCCGTTTGATTTAAGCCAACATATATCTAGCCTTTTCGATTTGGATAAGCACAAGAACAGAAATGTTGCACTGTACAATTTCATGCAAAATGGAAAGGCCATCTAGTGTAACATACATTTCCATTGGTTGAAGGGCATTTTTCCAGAAGGATCTTGGATTTGACAATCAGCCCAGTTTGTGACTGTTCAGTGGAAGATAGGTGGAAGGCAGCGAGAGTAATGGCTTGAGTGGGGATTTGGTTGGTTCTGTCAGTGAGGGAATTCCAGCACTTTGACCCAGTGACAGTGAAATAACAGCTATATAATTCCAAATCAGGATGGGTTGTGATTTGGAGAGGAACGTAGTGTCCCTGTGCATCTGTTGCCCTTATCTTTTTTAGTGGTAGAGGTCACTGCTGCCACTGTACATTGCTGATGAAGGAATGAATACTGGAAGCTGGTGGATGGGGATGCTGATCAAGCAGTACACTTTGTCCTGGATACTGTTGAGCTTCTTGAGTGTCTTTAGAGCTGTACTCATCCAGGCAAATAGATAATATTCCATCACACTCTCCTGCTGCGACCTAAGGTTCACTTAGCTATGGAAGCTGGAGATTACAAAGTCCTATCCCAGTAAGTCATCATTACATTCTGATAAGGAGGTCAAAGGAAAAAGTGTGATATAAACAGTGTGGAAAACAGGGAACGGCAAAACTACTCCGTGAACAATTTAAGTACAGTCAGTTCTGCTAGAACACGGTAGTTCCATTCTTGTGCAATCCCCTGTTATAGCAAATCACATAATAGCAGCACCATTAAAACTAATGGGGCTGGAATTGCATCATAACCAATGCATGCTTTAAATATTCACACTTTAGGTAGAGTGTCCCTAATTCATCAATCACATTGCAACGAATTTTCATTAACAAAACACGTGTTATAGCAGAACGACCTGTATTCTAAATTTGTTATATAAGCTACCAGGAGCAGAATAATTACTTTGAACCACAATGATACTAGCAAATTATGTGGATGAATCAAATTGAATGCCTACCAATGGCAGCTTGCATCTCCACCAATCAGCCTGAGGACAACCTGATTTCTGGCATGCACAAGCTCCTCTGCCCCACCCACCCTGCACTCAAACATAAGTTTGCCCCAAGCTATAGCAGCTTTCGATCCACCTTCCTATCAGTGGTAATGTATGATTTTTGCAAACCATCCACCATGCGGTATTCAACACCCAAAATATTTTTGAAAGCATGCAAGCATTGTTTTCCTTTTGTGGAAATATAATGAACAGTGACTGTATCACCTCATAACAGATGACAAAGGGAATTAGAAGCTCCAGCTTCAGTAAGGGGTTGATCAGTGAATTAAGTCAAAGGCAAAAGTTGGGATTTTTTAGAGTTGGCCTCAGCACTGTGAGCTCAGGATGGGGAGAAAGCTATCCAGCATTTAGCTGCTGATTGATACCTCATGAAACTTGGTAGAAAATATACACATTAAGCCATGACAGGATTGGCTGTGTTGCCCATTTGTGCATTGGTCACCACAGAGTCATAGAGTCACACAGCATAGAAATCCACCCTTCAGTCCAAGCAGTCCATGCCGACCAGAATCCCAAACAAAACTAGTCCCACTGCCTGCACTTGGCCCATATCCCTCCAAACATTTCTTATTCATGTACTTATTTAAAGTCTTTTAAATGTTGCAACTGTACCTGCACCATCCACTTCCTCTGGAAGTTCATTCCACACATGAACCATCCTCTGTGTAAAAAAAAATTACCCTCATGTCCTTTTTAAATCTTTCTCCCCTCACCTTAATAATATGCCTCCTAGTCTTGAAATCCCTAATGCAAGGGAAAAGACACTTTCCATTTACCTTATCCATATCTCCCTTGATTTTATAAACCTCCATATGTCACCCCACTTCAGTGAAAAGAGTGCCAGCTTACCCAACCTCTCCCTATAACTCAAACCCTTCATTTCCGACAACATCCTGTTACATCGCTTCTGAACCCTGTCCAACTTAATGGCATCCTTCCTATAACAGGGCAACCAGAATTGGAGACGGGACCCCAGAAGTGGCTTCACCAACATCTTGTGCAATCTCAACATAATGTCTCTACACCAGTCCCGCTATTGGCCACTGATCCAACCCTTGATCCTTCCCTTCAATTCCCTCCTTCAACCCTTCCACCTCTCTAGCTTCTAATCCTCCTGTAAAACCACCTCTGTGACCAAATCTTTGGTTAAGTGCCTTAGGCCTCTGTTCTACATGATAGGTGCACTGTAAATGCAAGTTGCCCTGTCTGTCAATAAGAATGAACACCAGCTGCACTGCATTTAAGTGTGAGAAGTGAACCACAAAGAAAACTGGAACTTTTCTGGAATTCTGGAAATTGGATCTAAAACCAGAAGACACAGGTCAGCATTACTTAAGAGGAAGACAGGTTGCAATATTTCAAGTATGTGACTGATGCTGAGTTTTTCCAGATTTCTCTCTGCTTAGTTGAAAAGTAAACTCGAATGCAACTTTTCAAAATGTATCAAGCCAACAGGCAGGTTTGTGGACAACTGGATTCAACTAGACGTCACTATCTGGGATCAACACCAAGTGTACTGAACAATGACCTCAGATGAAAACGAGCTGATGCCTTTTACTTTTGATCCAAGGAATTTAATGAGAAAAACACAGAATGTATCTATTGCTGACCTTGCTCACTGTTTTTAAAACAAACAAAGTCCAGTGTTCCAGTTGGCATTAATTCAGTGAATAGATGATCACAATCTGCACATCAAAGATCTGTCTGCTGCATATGAACCACAGACTTTGCATTTTTGTAAACAAGCCACACAGTTTTCCAAAGCTTCTATCTTGCCTTCGTTTCCATAATGTCAATAGAAGCAGCCTGTCTCACACGGCAAGAAACCCCATTTGTCTTCCCTTGTTCTGACCGCTCAAGTACCATCTGCTCATTTCAGTGACCTGTCCTGTTGCTCTGAGGGCTCTTTTGTCCCTTCAGCAGCTTCCTACCCCGGCACCTCAAGTACTTGAGGTCAGTGACATGATTCTTTGTCCCGGGATTTCCTGCAGTGAGCTCCACTACAGATTACTTAAGAGCAGAGAGCTAACGGTGAAACCAGGAATAGCAAGAGCTCTCTCGCGTCATGATTCATCCAGCCAAATGCCCCAAGGTAACATTTGATGCTGAAAGTCTCGTGTCCCTTTTATTAAGCCATCCTACAGGACAATCTTACTTGAAATTCAATTTGCAAACTTTTCTCCAGCAGATTTTAGACATACTTTTGTGAACACTTCCACCACTTGCATTTTAAATGATGCAGGACTTTTAAAGAAAGAAACATTTTATTGAATGCAATCCAAGCCTTGTGGCCAAATGTACAATCACACAGGACTCAGGGCAGATCAACAAATTAGGAAGAATTTTTCAGGTTTTCACAAGACATCACAGAGTGAAATGTTATAGCTGAATGGATTAGACCAATTAATTAGTCAAATGTTGGTGGTGAATTAATACAAGCAGTCTTAACAAATGGTTAGTGGTGCATTTAAAGTCATATGGTTAGTTTTTTTGTGGGGTGACGGTGAGGGTTGGCGAGAGGTGTAGGGAGAATGGGAAGAATTTACATTACAAGTACAGCAATGCTCCTGAACCAACCGTCCAAGTGTAAAACACTGTTCACAAAATTAGTGAAAGGATTTATTACTAGCTTAAATATTTTTCATTCTCATTACAGTAAATTTCCACAAGCATTGGATATCAGCTATTATCTCACCCCAAGTGAAAATTCTTCATTTGTGAGGCTAAGTGGCAAGTATTAGCAGGTTATCCAAGCTGAGGTATTTATGAAGGAACCTTGCCATCAATACAGGCAAGACAGCAAGTCTTGGTGCTAGTGCCCAGACTGCATAAATGGACAGGTTTGGCAGCATGAAGAGCATGTCACTGAAAAGCTGCCCACCAAATCCAAAAAAGTTGATGACTGGCACAAAGGGTGACAATGGGGAAAGTTGAAAAGAAACTGAGCCGAGATATTAGCGGAGGGTCTTGATCTTCATGAGTGTTAATAAATGCAGGCTTTACTGGCAGGCTTATTGAACAACTGGGAAACCCTGAGTGAGTTAAATATCAACATACTTGGATACTGGGCTGTGTATCATGTTATAATGCCACTTCGACTCTTGCAAGGCTTAGTAAAGAGGCAACGCATCATAAAGCCGACAGTTAATGATAACCCAATACTGTCACTTGACTCTAAGGATTTATTGCCACCCTCCTCATCCATTTGTTTACAACCACTCAACATTAGCTGTTGTCACTGCTCTCTGCAGCCTGGCTAATCTTTAAACCGAAACAATTCGATTCTGGTGTGGGAAGGAGATATCGCAGATGATATCACTTTTGTTGTTCTTTTTGGATGTCCCACAATAGCTCCTGAACACTTCATTGTTTTTCATACGTGTCACTTGGATAAACTGGAACCATTGGAATTGATATTGGGAGGTCCTTGTCAATAAACACAGCATTTTACAGATAGAGAGAGGATGATAGCATGACTAGGAGAGTGAGAGATATTTAAGGGAGAAGGTGGAACAGACAGTTAAAGAGGGATGGACTTTCAAGCAAAAGAAAGAAATAAAAATCAACTGGATGCTGGAATTCTGAAATGAAAACAGAAAATGCTGGAGAAACTCAGCAGGTCTAGCAGCATCTGTGACAGAAAAACAGAGTTAATGTTTCAAGTCTAGAATGATTCTTCAGAGTTATAATGGACCAGCTGGATCTGCACTCGATGGAGTTTAGATGGATATGGGGGGGATCTCATTGAAACGTGCAGAATACTGAGAGGCCTGAGTAGAGAGAGTGGACATGGAGAAGATGTTCCACTAGTGGGAGAGACTAGGACCCGAAGGCACAGTTTCAGAGTGAAGGCACAAGCCTTGAGATGAGGAGGAACTTCTTCAACCAAAGGGTGGTGAATCTGTGGAACTAATTGCCACAGAGGGCCGTGGAGGCCAAATCATTGAATGTACTTAGGACGGAGATAGATAGGTTCTTGATTGGTAATAGGTTCAAGAGTTACGGGGAGAAGGCAGGAGAATGGGGTTGAGAAACATATCAGTCATGATCGAATGTTAGAGCAAACTTGATGGGCCAAATGGCCTAATTCTGCACCTATAGTTTACCACTTTATGGAAACCCATTCACAGTAATGATGATGAAAAAATTACTACTTAAAACAGAAAGGCTATGGTATAATGTCAATGGACCATTAATCCAGAGCCCCAGGTTAATGTTCTGATGGTAGGGTTTAAATCCTCAGAATGTAAAATATGGATACAGTAAAAAAATTCTTGAATTAAAAGCAAGCCTAATGGCAGATGTCTAACCATTGTCATTAGGCATAAATCCCAGCTGGCTCGCGAATGTCCCTTTGGAAAGGAAATCTGTCCTTCTTACCTCGTCAGGCCTCCAGACTCACAGCAATGAGGTTAACTCTTCATCACCAAATGCTAAATTGTCCATAGTGTTCGAGGGATTTGTAGGTTAAGTGCATTAGTCAGGGGAAAAATAAAGTAATGGGGTAGGGGAATGGACGTGGGTGGGATATTCTTCGGGGGGTTAGTAAGGAGGTAACAACAGGTGGGGATAGAGCCCAAAGAGACTGTTAATGTAATGTTTTCTTCCCAACTCAGAGAACGATTTTCCAGTTCTGAGAAAGGGTCACTCAACTCAAAACATTAACTCTGATTTCTCTCCACAGATATTGCCAGAACTGCTGAGCTTTCCCAGCAATTTCTGTTTTTGTTACTGATTTACAGTGTCTACAGTTCTTTCGGTTTTTAAAGAGAAAAAAATGCCATTATATAGCATTTCGCACAGCCGCAAGGTGTTTCAAAGTGCTTTACAGCCAATTGAGTAGGTGTTGAGTGTGCAGTGAAGAAAACACTGCAGTTAATGTGCAGTGCTCATATGGTGCAGAATTAGGCCATTTGGCCCATCAAGTTTGCTCTGACATTTGATCGTGACTGATAATGTGCTCAGCCAGAGACTCTGGTTCGATTCCAGCCTCGGGCAACTGTCTGTGTGGAGTTTGCACATTCTCCCATGTCTGCATGGGTTTCCTCTGGGTGCTCCAGTTTCCTCTCACAGTCCAAAGATGTGCAAGTAAGGTGAATTAGCCATGCTAAATTGCCCATAATGTTCAGGGTGTAGATTAGGTGAATTAGTCAGGGGTAAATATACGGTAGAGGAAATGTGTCTGGGTGAGTTACTCTTCAGAGGGTCAGCATGGACTTGTTAGACTGAAGGTACTGTTTCCACACTGCAGGGATTCTATGATTCTATGATTAATGCCCAGGTAATCTTCTTTTTGTAATGTTGACTGAGAGATTAATATTGACCAGATCACCAATTATTTTTTGAAATAATGTTGTGGACTCATTTACATCTAGCAGAGCAGCACATGGGGCTCTAGTTTAACATCCATCCAGAAGACAGTCTTTCAAACTGGGTGGCACACCCTTGGTACTACAAAGGTGTGTACATTTGTGATTTATGTGTTTAATTTCTGGAGTGGGATTTGAACCCAGAACCCTGTAATTCAGCGGAAAAAGTGCTACCAGCTGAGCCACAACTATTCCCTATAAAATTTATTCTTTAATTTTCTGGAGGCAACTACTGTCCATCATGCACTTTCATATATAAAAGAGAGAGATGATCAGATGCCTTGTTTTTGATGGTATTATTTAAGGGAGGAGTGGGTTGACTGTGGAACTAGGAGAATTATTGACATTTGTCATTTGCAAGTAAGGGAGAATGGCAATGAGACAAGGCATTTTAGGAAAACTGTTCTGATGGACTTGTTTTGGAGTTGGAAGGAAAATGCTACACTGAACGTCTTGGTTCTCTGCGTAAGGTGAATTATAAGAGGCCTGATGGGTTCAATGTTGAACAAACAACAAAAAGAAGGAAGATCTGAAGATGGAGCTGCACAAAATTCTGCTGTTGGCATCAAGCCAGCATATGGAATGGAAAAACCGAGAGAAAAAAACAAATACATCTTTATGAGACAAGAATAGAAAATAAGTCACACTTTGACGCATTGTATAACCTTCAACTCAGCACAGATTCGGCTTTGCAGTATCTTTGCAAACCCAGTGTCAATATCTGGTGATCCGGATTTGAGTTTAGTTTCAAATGACAAACTCTTGAAAATATCCAGAATAAGCAAGTATTTCCCTTTTCCCCTTCTTTAATATTTCCTCCTCCTCTACTGAAGGCACTGCCCCTTCATTAGGGCGGGGTTCGCACAGAACCACCAATTGGGGCCTCATGCGAGCAGTAAATCCTCATGTGCGAGTCTAGACAGCGAGTGCTGGCAGCCTGGGGAGGACCTTCAGAGCCAGATCCAATCCTCTCCCTATCTGACAATCATCAGGTCACTGCATGAAAAAGGGATATCTTAAAGAGACTGGGGAAGAAGTGAGAGAGTAGGATTAATTGAGATTGCACAAATGGAGAAAAATACCAGTGCAAACTTGTAGGGGTTATCAATCTGTTTCCATGGTGCATTACACAATTGAAAATGTACACATATACTTTCCAGCAGGGGTCACTAGATAGCCATCAGGACTGGGAAGCCATGGATTTGTGGAACACTTTCTAATGTTAAAGGTGCTACATCAATGCACATTGTTGCTGTTGTTTTCTCCTTTTTTTAGTCCAGACCTTGAATAGTAATGACCACAATCACTGTCCTGGCTGAGATCAGCTCACTGAGATAAAAACCCAGGAGGGAACCCAATTGCATTGCAAGCTGCCATTGCTGTTTGACTCGCTGGGAAGCTTAGTGTGGAAATATCACTTGTGTTTTAAGACAAATCTTATGGTAGATAGATGCTTATTGACTGGCAGTGGGCTGAAGAGTTTTTTTCCATGCTGTAAAAAGACAGTTACTCTATAAATTCTTTTGCTGAGAAATCATAACAACTTGTTTCACCGAAACGGCTGGACAATTTTTATGGTTTCAATAATCAGCAGTACCCTCACTGAGGCAGCGTTCTAACCTGCAACATTTACACAGCTTTGAGTGATATTTTGCTACAGGGTAATATATCTATAGCATGACTACTGTATCAAAATGGCATTTCCAATCCAATAACTT
Organism: Chiloscyllium plagiosum; assembly: GCF_037043375.1. Lineage (NCBI taxonomy): Eukaryota > Metazoa > Chordata > Chondrichthyes > Orectolobiformes > Hemiscylliidae > Chiloscyllium > Chiloscyllium plagiosum. The sequence continues at coordinate 135,752,042 of NW_028270139.1, forward strand.
TAAAAACCTCAAATGGTTATAAAGCACTTTGATTATGTAAATGCAAGCTCTGCCCTTTTAATTATATTTTTTTCCCCAAATGTTGTATACCTTCCATGGAGCTTCTGCCAAAGTTTTCTGCCTTCCTCTCCAACATTAATAAATTGTTTCTCTCCTCCTCATTTTTGTTGGGTAACAGCTTTTTGGCACTTCACTGACAATCTCATTCTTTACCTATGAGTCTAGACAGTAATTAGGTGATGGCTGTTCAATGCAGGGTCCTTTGCCGAAAACGTTCAACATTCATTTTGAGTGCTCTCCCCATTGTCTCCTCTGGTAGCGTGAGGGTGGGGAAGCCTTTTTGCCCTATGCCCTACATTTGTCAAACTCCCACCATTGCTCCATTTGATACCAGCTAACTCAACACAGATCACAAACTTATCCTATATCATCCCCAATTTATACAGCAAGATGGGAGGGAAGAGTTTGCATTATGATTACATAGCAGAATTCTTCACTTCACCACAGCAGTGTTCTTGAAATTATCAAAACCAAAGACAGTTTGGCGAATTCTAGGACAAGGATGAATCATAGAACTGAGATTTGATAATAAAAAGGTTATTTATGAATTAATTTTAAATGGATCCCATATATCTTTTCCCAACATTGTCTCTCCCACCCTCCTCCTTTCTTTAAGGATTCTACCCACTGACTTGCATATAGTACATGGGGCACTTGTTGACCTTTTGTATCCCATTCAAATGGCCAATGCTCATGTGAGAATGTCCCTAGGTGCTGGCAAGCTATCTTACACATCAAAGCTAAACATATCCCTCTCCCCAACCAGCATTCTCATATACACACACACACACACACACGATCAGGAGCAGAATGCCCAGTTAATCATTCGTCCCCGAACATGGGTCAGCAATGCTTCATCGCTGCTCATCTCTGAAACTATCTGGTATAGCACAGGCGAACAAAATGCACTTTCATAATTGAGAAAACGTGACCCAACCAAAAACTATTGAGTAATGTTAAAAGCAAAGATAGCTGGACCTAACAGTAACCACTAAAATAACCAATGAACAGTCGTTCTCAAATATAACATTTGTCCTAGATTTGGTGGCAGGCAGGTTATTTTTATCAGTTCAGATAGCACTGTCAAAGTGATGTGACCCTTTCAAGGCTGCAGTGGCACACAGGAACCAAAAAGAGACATCCTTTTTATTTGAAAATCCCATTGCTGAGTACATAGCTGCTTAATTTGGATTCTTTGAATTGACCTTTTATGAAATCCAATTTATTAAGACTAAATATGCAGAATGGAAGGAAAAAACAATCTTGAAAAGTGCTGTTGGTTTTTTTTTAATAAGGCTAAAATACTTTTCATTACGGAAAGTCCATCAACTCAGATTGTTTCAAAGAAGGGTCTGTTTGCCTGATGTAGGTTGTTTTTAGCTCAGTGTACAACAAGGCTCATTTTCTTTCCTGAAGTGTATCATTCTACAAATGTTAGCCCTCCCCTCACATACCACAAACTGCTAACTGGCTAATTATTTATTTGCCACCTCAGTCAATGTCATTAATCCGAGGTGCCCCGAAGATGTCTCCTTTTTGTCTTGGCAGGTTTTTCTTTGTTCTACACACATGCCTCTGTTTCTGTTTACAGTACACATTCACTCTTCTACATTGCTAATAAATGTGTACAATATTGTAGAAATAGTCTCACAGGAGTGCACTGTACATTCAGAAGAATGGCACACTGTGTAACCATAAGGCTGAATACTACACTAGGGAGTTGAAAAATGCTGAGCAGAGTAAATAGATCTTCAGTCTCCACACTAAGCTCCCTTTTACAAGTTTCTGAACATATATTTTCCATCACACAATGTGTGTACCCCTCATAGATTCTATGCAGCTCTTGAAAAATAAAATTACTGGAAATACACAGTGGGTCCAGGCAACATCAGGAAGAGAAACATTTGACAATCCTTTCATAGACAGCTATAGACTTTTGAAATGTACTCATTTTGGAGAGCTGCTAAGAGATTTAGAGTCGGTGCCATACTCGAAATATTTCTGATCTGCATTTTTTAAAAAAATTTAATATTGAAAATACAATGAACAGAACTTAAGCCATGATGAACTTAAAGCTCCCCTCACCCCAACCCTACCTGTCTGGGTGCTGATGCTGGATTTAGATTAGATTAGATTCCCTACAGTGTGAAAACAGGTCATTCGGCCCAACAAGTCCATACCGACCCTCCAAAGAGTAACCCACCCAGACCCATTTCCCCTGACTAATGCATCCAACACTATGGGCAATTTAGCTGGGCCAATTCACCTGACTTGCACGTCCTTGGACTGTGGGAGGAAACCCACGCAGACACAGGGAGAATGTGCAAACTCCACACTGACAGTCGCCCAAGGCTGGAATCGAATCTGAGACCCTGGCCCTGTGAGTGCTAACCACTGAGCGTTGATTATACCTCTATAACCCTCTCACAGAAAATCTGCAATGCTGCTGATGGACATGCACCCACTGCCTTTCCTCAAACCAAGCTCCTGTCTGGGTCAGCACTTCATTTCTCCCTGGGATTAATGTCTCTAAAGCTCAAGTCGCCACTTTTCACGTGGTGACTCAGACTCGGTAAGAATCAGCTTCCAGCGGTGAGGTCGCCATCGACACTGATAGCAAGGCAAACACAAGGTAACGGGTCGCCTTTGGAAAGGGATAGTGCTTGTAGAGAAACTGTCAGGTTCCCCACCCCGAGACAACACAGCGATATTATCCAGTGTTAGTGAAAGAGAGACCTGGCGAAATTTATGGTCGTCCACTGAAAGTTTATCGCAGTCTTCATAGCTAAATAAAAATAGCAAATTGGAGAATTTGTTTCGAGAGCCATTGGGGAGGAAGATGGGATTTAAAAAGAAAACCTCACCATGAGAAGTTTCCTCTTTGTAATGTCCAGCGGATGAAAAGTTAAGCGTTGACAAGAGTTTACATTTGAAGACAGATTCTGACTTTGAACACTTGGTTTACTATAATGTTAAAATCAAACCGAGCGATCGCTTACCAATTTGTCATTGAGGGATGAAACCAGACCAGCCAATTGAAAGGAATTTCCCAAATATTTTCTCCAACCCCCCCCACACACAAACAACTCCTTTGTGAAATCTTTTTAAAACTCACTTCTCCAGATGGGAAGGGACGACAAGGGGTTGTTGGGAATCTCTGAAGGCTATTTGGTAAAACTCCAGGCAAGGGGAGGCGAGTGATCAGGAATATCAACACGGTGAAGCTGCTAAATGCTGAAGGAATCAGTTACAGAACCTATCTCAGTAGAACACTCCGCCACGGACCAGCGTCCGATAGCCCCTGGAAGTGAACAGTGCTCCGGGGTTTTCAGTTCAGTGTCCCCTATAAACCTCAGTCCCATGAATTGAGGTGGGAAGCTGTAGCGAGGGTCAAATCCCCAGCTTCCAATTCATCACCGCTCAGACACTGCAGCGGCAGCCTGTGCCCGAGAGCTCGGTATGTCCTGGAGAGGTCTAATACAGAACACCAGCAAATTCACCCTGCACCCATCACCCCGCATTTTAAATACAGAACTGTCGCTGTCTGGCTGTGTTTTGTTTGGGGGGGGGGCGTCGGGGTGGTGAAGGGGAAGCTGACACCCGATTATTGAGCCATTTGGGATCACATTAAAAGTTAAACCTTTGCAAGAGTAGCACAGGTTAATGTAATCAGCTGAGAAATCCGTTCATGCTTCTAAGCAAGATCTCGGATCTCACCATCATACGTGATCAAATTTAAATTTCATACAGATCAGAGATCTTCATAGATGTCAAACTCCAGTGTTTGTTTCCTTGGTAAACTGCTGTACAGAACCGAACTGTGTTTGTGACTGTGTGTATGTATTGTTTATAAATAAAATATATTTTGTGGTTAAAAATGTTAATAGTTGGTCCAATTGTAACACTTTTATTTTAATCAATGTTTAAAATGTTAGGTTCACAGATGCTCTTCAGAAAAGGGAAAATCTGCCCTGCTTCCCTGATCTGGTTTATATGTGACTCCAGTCCCAAAACAAATGTGGTAAATTGAGCAATTAGCGACAGGCAATAAATGCTGAGCCGAATCCCATAAACAATTCGCCCGCGGGAACTTTGTTTTCACATTATTTCAGTGGATTGCGCCAGTTCTCTGCCGTACAGGTTTGTAAACGGTCCCATCAGCTTTAACAAAGCCGGCTCTCGGTAGAACAAGCTCCGGGATTCTCGGAGAGTGTGTTCCGTGCACTCACAGCGAGTTCACTCCTTGTCAAACCCTTGTGCCTCCCGTCCCTCCCTTCAACTCTGTTTACATCCTGCCCCTGTCCCCGTCCCGCTGCTGCTGGTTTTCTGAGTGAGCCCAGCTCTCTCACACACCTCCCACTCTCCACATCCTCAACGTGGACTGGCCTCAGGCAATGTCCTGCACAGCTCCCCCAGCCAGCGCCCGATCAAACTGGTCACTGCATTCATATTAAAGTGGGAGAGATGGGGGGGGGAGAAGAGAGAGAGAGAGAGAGGGGGGCGAAAACAGTCTCACTGACCTGGTAGAACGATACTCCTGAGTTGCTGGTCCGACTCAGTCAGGAACCCACCAACATTCAACGATTTTCCCCTCCAGCCGATTCAACAAATAAAAACGACGAGAAGTCGAGAAAATGTTTTAAGTCATTTGTAAATCCAACGTGAATCCCGCGGGCTGGAAACTTGTCAGCGGCTCCAGAAACAGCAACCTCTGGCAATCAGACCGAGCCGCTTCGTGCCTCATTGACTCAGTCTGTTAACACCTTCTGCCCCCCACCCAACCCCCGTTGGGTTTTTTTTTTGTTTTCACCGGCGATCTCTGGACATTGTCTCTCCAACTTGCCCCCTCGCGCCTCTCAGCTTGTTTAAACAAACACAAATAAATGTTGGTTGTTGTTCCAGCCCGCTCTGTGGCTCGAGGGGAGAGATGCCAGTTCGGGAGAGGCCGGGGGATTGCTGCTGTTTCTTCCAGCTCACTGTTCCTCACAGGGTCTGCTGCTTGGTCTCCCTCTCTCTCTCTCTCTGTGCGCTGTGATAGGAGTATGTGTGTGTGTGTGTGTGAAACCTTGGCTCGCTAACTTTAACTGCCAGAGCACAGCCAGCGGCTGGGAGAGCAAATGAAGAGAGGGGAGAGAGAGAGAGAGAGAGAGGGAGGTTGGGGGTGGGGGTGAAGGGGCGGGGGGAGGATCAGATTTCACTCGGTGGAAGCACTCGGCGCGCTGAAATGTGAGCACTTGCAGTGAGAGAGTGAAAGCAGTAGGGGCTCCTCCCCATCTCCTGTCAGGCCGGCAAAGTCGCACACACTCACCCTGCACTGAGGATCCCACTCCCCCACACACCCCCCCATCCCGTCTCTCTCTCTCTCTCTCTCTCCCTCTCTCTGCAGCCTGTGTCTCACTGCCCAATGTGTAACCAGCCGCCCGAGTTGCAAACAAGTGCAGAAAAATCCCTCCCAAAGTTCCTGAGTTGACGGCTTCACAAAGAACACTTGGGAAGCAGCGCCCTGAGCAGTCCGCATTCCCCCTTTTCGGGGACTTGGGAAAATCGCGCACTTATATTTTCATGTTGCTGTGAAAATGAATTTGCTAGTCACTAATATACAATCTGCAATGGAGCAAAGTGACCGTGCAGCGTAAGGCAATAACTCTTCATATTCCCTCTCCTAGCGATATTTCAGCTGTCTCCTCCTGATATGTCAACGGTATCCCTCAACAAATCTGAACGGCATTGACATATCAACTGTATACCCAACTGATACATCAACTGTGCCTCGTATCAATATATCAACCAGGTCCCATTTCGATATATAAACTGTGTCCATATCGATACACAGTTTATGAACGGTATCCCCATCGATATATCAACTTATCCCCCATTGATATACCATCCATTATGTATCGCCTCCTGTCTACTGTCTGTTAATGCAATGCCTTCTATATAATGCTAACTGATTTGGCGCCTGATGAGATACCACCCATTGTTTGCCGATGTACTTTCCAACATGCGTTGTCCTGAGGTAGGTTAGATGTTCTGTTGCAGAGTATAATTGCAGGGGAACGGTATGTCAAGCGAATGATGTGTGCTAGGCAGGGGGAGAATTGACTTCTGATTTATTCAACCAGAAAATGGTGTGTGATGCAGTGACAAAGTAATTCAGGCTCAAAACCACGCCTTAAAAGGAATAAATCTGACTTTCAGTGATACCATGTTAAATACCTGTGGTGTTTTAAACCAGGCAAGATTTGTCTTACAGAACACTTTACCAAGCACAAGTATTCTTTGAAGCCTCAAGTGGGAAATGAGCTTGGATGAGGCATTACTCTAGAAGTTAAATACATCCTTTTCCTCATAAATAGCTGACAATATTTTCAGACACACATAGCAATTAGACAAAGATAATCAGGGAGAAATGAATTACGTGCTCAACAGTACAACAATTTGATACATACTTGACCAGCCATATCATTGAGACTGCCTCATGAATCATTAATTAATAAGTTACTAATTGCAATTAAAATGGTTGGATTTTTGCTGCTAAGTTACTAATTGCAATTAAAATGGTTGGCTTCATGCTGCGGAAGTGGAATTGTATTAAAATTGTCCTATATTTATCCATTAGCAGTGAATAGTTACCCAGAACTTAATCTTAGAGTAATCATCATATTGATTTGGATGAGGCACATTTTGAAATGTTTAAGTTCAAGTCAGAAACAGGTTCTATCCGAGGAGTGGTGAATGAAATTAAAGAATTCACCCAGTGCCGTGTACAATGTGGAAATGTGCAACAGTCAAAGGAACTCACTGAAAAACAGATTGTAAATGACAGGCCGCCTAAACCAGGGCAGATGGCCCCTGCCACTCTACAAATCAAATATTCCTCGACTGAACTTGTGTGCAGCTTTGGCCTAAGGATAAAAAAAAATTCAAGCAACTGCAGTCTCTCAAATAACTCATTCCTTTTTCACTAACATGTCCCAATGTCATAACCTGCACTCAATATTACCACACCATAGGTAACAACACCAAAAAGAGGACAAACAACTTTCAAATAAAATAACTTTTAAATGTTTTTAATGTTTTCAAAATATTTTTGGAGGGGAACTGTAAAAATGAATGCATATGGTTTAATTTGCCTTTACCTTCCTTTGTTTGAGAATACAATGGATAAAGCCTAAATAGCCAGTCTACTGTGTACAGACCATGTCTTTCGCTGCAGATGAAGGGGTGCACGAGGTGGCAGTACGATCAACAGAGAGAAAGGGAGAGGAGTGAGTGTCACAGACAGCTTGGCATTAAAAACTCTGAATTGCCACCAAATGACAGCTTTACAGGCTACTCAACAATGGAAAGAAGCTTTGCATTAATGGACAGATTGATGAGCCTAATTTAGGCCGCTCCGCTTCTGTGACCCCTCTACCGCTCCAGCAAGCATAGGCCCTCTCCTTTCTTTTCCCTGTCGACACTATTCCGTTGCCTGAATAAACTTATCAGCCACAGTAACTCCATTCTGCGGGCTGAGAAACACCTTTGTGACACCCGCAGAAGAAAGGCACTGCTTTGCAAGACAAAGGAGTCCCATAATCTCCTCATTGTCCCTCATTAGGATGGCAGAACCTGCCTAATTGGAAAGTTATAGGATCCAACTAATACTCCTTAAATTAACCTGCTGAGTAATAAAGAAATCTCTCTCCACCCAAATACACATGTGACAGGGGTAACACATACTCTTTGTTTGTAAACTCCATGCACCCCTACCCTCTTGGTCTCTCTGTTGAAATCAAGCGATAGGATTTTTGATGCTTTTATATGACAGCAGGCTGCTGATGACGCACACATATATGTTTAATAGCTTCCATAAGACTGACAACAATGTCATACAAAAACTATCTTTCAATATAATCTTACTAAACCTTCAGGACATTACAAATGCTTTGTTGCTAATGACTTTTGGGGATATCTCATCATTGTTTTATAAACAAACACAATATTCAATGTGCGCATAGCAAGGCCTCACAAACAAAATAAGATGCCCTATTAATCTGCTTTTTCTTTTGACTGAGAAGCAGATGTAGACCAGGCAATGATATGAACTCCCTCCACTTCACATAGCACTATGGGATTTTTAACTCAATTTAACAAGCTAAGGAGCCTCCGTTTCAGTTTAATATAGCGACCCAAATGACAATACCCCTCATTACTACACCTGAGTGTGAGCCTCTATTTTATATATATATATATAGAAATCATGGAATGGAACTTAAACCCATGACCTTCATGATTCAGAGTAATGAAGATTTTTAGAAAATTATTTTTATTAACATTAACAATATTTACAACATCCTGATTACATTGTATCATATAATGCACTAACCATAGAAACAAACCAGAAAAAACTCAGCATTCTGCCACTTGGCACCATCTCTCCTCCACCATTGTTCAGCTTCAAAAACTAATGTTTCATTTAACTCTAGTACACATATTCGTTTATGATGTTTCAGTCACTGAGCAGAACATGTCACCTTAAATTATTTTCCAAATGATACATCGAAGAGCTTTAGAAAGACCTTTTAGTTAATGCTGTTTATTCCATGTTGAGCCAAACTGATAACAAGTTCACAATAAAGACTTTGTTGATGGCTGAACATTTATTCAGTGAATGACAAAAATCAAGATAAGAAAAATTCCATGTCATCTACTGGCTTGCACTGAGTGAGCAGATCTTAGTTACTGCAATTGTTTACTTTTAATGCCTCAGCATTAAAAGTAAAAGCTATCCTGAGTTTGTGCTCCAGATTACAAATCAGAGATTGCTGGTGGTGTGCACGTACAGACATTAGGTATTTACCTTGCAGGCTCAGGCTCAGATGTGAAGTTCCCTCACAGCTGAATAGCCCATTGACATTGAGAGAAGAATTTTGCTCGAAACGTCAATTTTACTGCTCCTCAGATGCTGCCTGAATTGCTGTGCTCTTCCAGCACCACTAATCCAGAATTGAGGGTTATTGTTCCTCAGCTTAGAACAAGGTCCCTTGAAATAACAAAGCTTTAGAGAAATTAGGAGTGAAGAGTTAGGGACAACAAATCATTATATGTAAGAAAAACACAAATTGGTTCTGAAGAAGGGTCTTTGGGCTTGAAATGTTAACTTTGCCTTGTCTCCACAGATGCTGTCAGGCCTACTGAGTTTCTCTGGCAATTTCTGATTTTGTTTCAGATCTTCAGCATTTGCAGTTGTTTGCTTTATTTTTGTTTTAAATCATTACGTGTTGGGGTTACAGCAGTGGAAACAGACGATTTCAGTAAGTTTGATCAGACAGTGGATAGATCACAAGAAAGAGAACTATGGAACAGCAAAGGATACGAAGAGATAGCCTTCAATACTGATGAATAAGTATAAAGGAAGCTATAGTATGAAACAAAACTAATGTGGTTATAATGGGAGATTTTAACTTTTGTAGACTGGGAGAAGCAGAAAGCTTGAGTATTTAGGACAGTGAGCTAGAACAAGATGTTTCAGAGCCATCAAAGGGACTGGCTGTTCTGAATATAATGATAAATAACAAACTAGGATCTGGTAACAATCTGGCAGATAGATAACAGATAAATAGTGCAAAGGATGCAAAGAAGCAGTTTGTGTGATAAAACAACTACCAACACCTAAAAGGGAGATGCTCAAGCCTGAAAGTGAATCAACGGGAAAGACTCAGCAGTTGCAGTTAGATTCCTAGAAAAGAGAGGTAACCCTAGCTGATTTTCTCTTCATTGACATCCACTGGTGGCTATTCCGTCTGGGATCAGTGAACTTCCATCAAACTGAGCATCAAATCCAGGATTTCTGTGACGTTTGTGGTTCAGTTACTCACTGAACCACTGAGTGTTTAGGGGAGATTTACACTAACATTTCAATTGCGAACAACTCACCATGATTTGTTTGAATCTGTAATGGCAGGTATAGTACACATAATGATGACAAATCATTCTACTGACATTTTTTTCCCACAATAATTTTAAATATTTGAAGCCATTGTGAAGATATTTAACGAAACCTGAATCAGATCCAATTCTTATCACCCAAAACCAATGTATTTTTAATCATTTTGATGTTAATTAACCACCAGAAATTTAATCCCGTAGGAATTAATCAATTTATGATTATCCAAACGCACAATGCATCGAACTAACCTGTTATCCCTGGAGCAGTTAAGATTATCAGGAATATTCCATCATTAAAGAGGCATTGTTCTCCCTCTAGGCACGATGTGATGATAAACTGTTATGGTGACAGCTTAAAATGTCCTAAAGGGCCACTATGAAGACTTAAGTTACTTCAAATAACAGCTGACTTTAAGTTAGCCACGTTCTTTCAATATGGGATCTCTAAAAAGTTTAAATAGTGTGATCTTCGTACAGAAACCACCCTTCCAAACAAAAATGCCCAATTCAGTTCTTCCATTTTGCTTAAGTTAGCTGATCTCAACAAAGAACAGCTGTAGAGTTTCCAAACCAAGCTTCAGCATCTCTGGGCTGTAATGGGGATGTGAAAGGGGACCCAGCATTATTAACAGGGTTGCTGGTTAACCAGTAACTGCTGTACGAAAATGCACACACAATCCAACAAGAATGGGAACTGAAACAGAAGTTGTTGGGATCACTGGAAATGCAGGGTGGTTCAAGCAGCTGCCAGGCTGATCAAAGGCCTGTTAGGAATGGAATCAGTTTTAAACACCAAAACAACTGCAGATGCTGGAAATCGGAAACTAAAACAGAAATTGCTTGAAAAGCTCAGCAAGTCTGGCAGCATCTGTGGAGAGAAATCACAGTTAATGTTTCGGGTCCAGTGACCTTTCTTCAGAATGGATGGTAGCTAGGAAAAAGTTGGTTTTTATGTAGAAGTTAGGGTGGCGGGGAGGGCATAAAGAGTAAATGATAGTTGAAATAAAGACCAGATTGAGAGAAAGAACAGACAAAGGAATGGATAACAGAGGTAAAAGATAACAGTCAATTTAGGAGAATGAATAGCTGTTAATGGAGACTATTAATGGCTAACAATAGGTAGAGCGTAATAGCAGACCATGTGATAGCAATGCCTGATGTGTGAGGATTGGAGAAAGACATGGAAGAAGGTGCCTCGTCCTAAAGTTGTTGAACTAGATATTGAGTCCAGAAAGCTGGAAAATTCACAAGTGGAAAATGAAATGTTGTTCTCCCAGCTTGCACTGAGTTTCATTGGAGCACTACAGCAAGCCTGAGACAGCGATGCTAGGCAAGGAACAAGATGGTGTGTTGAATCAGTTTGTTGAAAATGTGTTGCTGGAAAAGCGCAGCAGGTCAGGCAGCATCCAAGGAGCAGGAGAATCGACGTTTCGGGCATGAGCCCTTCTTCAGGAATGCTGAGGAAGGAGATGTGGCTGTGGTAGCGAGTCTGTTTGAGAACGTGGCTGAAGAGCTTCTGGGCAGAGGAGATGACCTGGGGTGTGCAGTGAGAGAGGGACTCACTGAAATCTTTGTAGAGGGAGGAAGAGAGCTTCTTCAAGGAAGGCATCCTTGCAAGAGGATTTGCAGTAGGTTAAAATCTTCGAGGAGAAAGTGAGGACTGCAGATGCTGGAGATCAGAGCTGAAAATGTGCTGAGGAAGGAGATGTGGCTGTGGTAGCGAGTCTGTTTGAGAACATGGCTGAAGAGCTCTGATTTTCAGCTCTGATCTCCAGCATCTGCAGTCCTCACTTTCTCCTTGAATCAGTTTGTTGCCAGGGTTGGAGAATTTGAGCTACAGGGAGAGGTTGAATAGGTTAGGGCTGTTTTCCCTGGAGTGTCGGAGGCTGAGGGGTGACATTATAGAGGTTTACAAAATCATGAGGGGCATGGATAGGATAAATAGACAAAGTCTTTGCCCTGATGTGGGGGAGTCCAGAACTAGAGGCATAGGTTTAGGGTGAGAGGGGAAAGATATAAAAGAGACCTAAGGGGCAACTATTTCACGCAGAGGGTGGTATGTGCATGGAATGAGCTGCCAGAGGAAGTGGTGGAGGCTACATTTAAAGGCATCCGGATGGGTATATGAATAGATAGGGTGTTGGCAGGAGGGACTAGATTGGGTTGGGGATATCTGGTCGGTATGGACGAGTTGGGCCGAAGGTGAGTTAGCCATGGGAAATGCATGCTTACAGGGTTGAGGTAGAGGGATGGGTCTGGGTGGAATGCTGTTTGGAGGGTCAATGTGAATTTGATGGGCTGAATGGCCTGCTTCCACACTGTGGGGATTCTATGATTCTAAGGTAGTAGTGGAGGTGGATGATGTCATGGAGGTAGAAGCCTTTCACATTCACGAGATCGAAACATAGAAAATTGGAGCAGGAGTAGGCTCTTCAGCCCTTCCAATCTGTTCTGCCATTTAAAATGGTCATGGCTGATCATCCAACTCAATACTCTGTTCCTGCTTTCCAGATAACCCAAAACCCCTTTATGAAATTGAATTACTGATGAAAATTTTTGTTCAGATGTAAGGTGCAATATGAAGTAATAGCATCAACTGAGTATTTGCTTGACTCCTTTTACTAAGATACATGAACAAAACTAACATGAAACAAGTTGCACCTTCTACAGTTCCTGTGCAACTGGTTTAACCAAATACTCAACTTGATAGGAATCAACTAACTGAGACTTTTTAAATCAGGGTTATCTTAAAAAAAAATTCCTGAGGGGCCTCCCAGTATACAATTCAGCCCAAACTACAGTGGGAAGGAAATTTCACTCAGAAGCCACAAGGATTAAAAAGTCATGGGTTCATATAAGAAAGTGGTCTCCAGAGGATATTGGGGTTTGGTGGAAGGTTGGTGTAGGTGTATATACAGCCCCTGACATGGACAGCATTGTGTTGCCAAAGGGTTTCTGAAATGGTCAAAAATAAGGTTCCTTTCCTGTGCACTGCTACCGTAACAAACCCTGAAAAGGGAATCCATTTTGCGAAGTTGTCATTGCTGTTCAGAAACATAGGCAATCACTATATTCCAAAAATAACTTTGCAATCCTCAGAAGTTATTGGTTTTGTCCCCATGCTTTGATCTGTACTTGTAACAAGCCTGGTGCCTTGTCAGAGATGAAAGTTTGGAAAATCTACCCTTTAATGCTGTACTCAGCAAGTAGCTCAACAATTCTAGTTTTTAAAAGTGGTCTGCAATGTATGGTGTATAGAGGTGGTGGAGGCTGATGCAATAAAGTTAGATAAGTATTGAAAGTAGGAAATTTGGAGAATGTTGGGGAAAGGGCAGGAGAAAGGAGACAAATTGGATAGTTTCAAAGAGCCAGCACAATGATGATGAGAAGAATGGTCTCTTTCTTTTCCATATTATTTTTGATATTGTGAAAATCTGAGAGTGTGTTTTGTGAATTGCTCCAGCTGATGCGCAGTTTTATGTTTCAACTTCAAAAAAACCAGCCATTTTAACTCGGAGGCTAGCATATCCCAGATGATCATTTTACTATTAAAATGAACTTCAAAGTGAACATTCCCGAAGTGAGAAATTTGCACAAAGAGCACGATTTTGTAAAATCAATTGTCACCTTTATCTCTACCCTCATTCAAACATTCCTGACTGTCCAGAAATTGAAGTATGTCCATTTTTGTCAATGTGAAAACACGCTAAGAAATAAAAGGCACAGTGGCACCTAGCTAGGTATAAATATAAGAAATAGTTTTTTTGGGATAGCGCCTTTCTCATCCTCAGACCATCCCAAAGCAATTTACAGTTTAATGAAATCCTTTTAAAGTGAAATCACAGGAAAGCTCAGCACAGCAATATCCCACAAGCTGAAAAAGGAGACAAATAACAAGGTGTGTGGTCAGCTGAGACATAAACACTACCAATGGCATGAGACAACTCTTTTGCTTTTCTTTGAACAGTACAATGGGATCTCTTACAGGTGCTGCATGAGGTTCACTTTAGCATCACACTCTAATGATAACACTTCCAAAAATGTTGCACCCCTTCAGAACTACACTGAAATACTACATAAAAACCGAAAGAACTGCGGATGCTGGAAATCAGGAACAAAAAACAGAAATTGCTGAAAAGGCTCAGCAGGTCTGGCAGCATCTAAGAGAGAAATCAAAGTTAATGTTTTGGGTCCGGTGACCTTTCTTCAGAATTGCATAAAGAACAAAGAAAATTTACAGCCCAGGAACAGGCCCTTTGGCCGTCCAAGCCTGAGCTGATCCAAATCTACTGTCTAAACCTGTCGCCCAATTCCTAAGCAGCTGTATCCCTCTGCTCCCCACCTACTCATGCATCTGTCCAGCAGCATCTTAAATGAATACACGTGCCTGCCTCTACCACCTCTGCTGGCAACATGTTCCAGATGCCCACCAGCAATTTCTGTTTTTGTTACTGAAATATTAACCTAGATTAAGTGTTCACAATCCTAAATAGGGCTAACTTTATTTTACTTTGCCTGACCTATCACTATCCACCCTCCCCACCCCCCCCCCCCCCCAACCTGCATCTACCTATCGCTTGCCTTCACCCTCCCCTACCCACTATTTGTATGTCAGCTCCCTCCCCCACCATCACATTCCTGAAGAAGGGCTTATGCCCAAAACGTCGACTCTCCTGCTCCTTGGATGCTGCCTGACCTGCTGTGCTTTTCCAGCAACACACTTATCAACTCTTGATCTCCAACATCTGCAGTCCTCACTTTCTCCTAACTTTATTAGCCTTCTGATTAAGATCCACAAGCATTATCACAGGGGTAAGATTAACATTTTAAAAAATCATGGTGGTTAGTATTACCACTGGAATCAGGTTAGCAGAATTGAATTAAATTGAATTTATTATAACATATACTGAGGCACAGTGAAAAGCTTTGAGTTGCGAGCAATACAGGCAAATCACAGAGTCACACGTGGGCGGCACAGTGGCACAGTAGTTAGCACTGCTGTCTCACAGCGCCGGAGACCAGGGTTCAATTCCCACCTCAGGCAACTGTCTGTGTGGAATTCTCCCCATGTCTGCGTGGGTTTCCTCCGGTGCTCCAGTTTCCTCCCACAGTCCAAAAATGTGCAGGAATTGGCCATGCTAAATTGCCTGTAGTGTTAAGTGAAGGGGTAAAATGTAAGGGAATGGAGGGTCGGTGTGGACTTGTTGGGCCGAAGGGCCTGTTTCCACACTGTAAGTAATCTAATCTAATCTTAAATAGCATAGATAAGTAAATAATAGGTAAACAGCAGCAAAAACAAAAACACAGGTACAGGTGAATGTTATGAGTTTGTGAGTCCATTCAGTATTCTCGCAATTGTAGGGTAGAAATTGTTACAAAACTGAATTAATAAATGGTCAAGCCGTTCAATCCCTGTGACTCCTGTTGACAAGGAGTTGCATGGCGTTATTACATAGTAACAGTCCTACCTTTGCTCTGATTGCCCCTCAAGTTAAAACCCACATTGCAAGGAATGGGTCATTTATAGATGCACTGGAGGAATATCTGAAGAGTGAAGAAGCATAGCCTGGCGTGAGTTAATATGTTTTGGAGCTAGGTTAAAACCAGAAGGCAAATAAAAGAGGGAAGAGGTAGGGACAAAATAAATTAGAAAACTGGGCTGATATTAAAATTGAAAAGCTGCAGTTCCCTGAATATTCATTTAATCTTAATTCTTTTTTAGAATGTTATTCTGTGACTCACTTTTCTCATTAATATTGTAGCCAACGTGCCACATTCACATTCTATCACAGTTTGTGTTGGAAGTGGAGGTCCTGGTTAATGTCCTTCACATCAAAGGGGAATTTTTTTTATCAGTAAACAAAGGACTTCACTATCACTCTCCTGCGACAGCAGCCCCCTCTGTCTACAAACACCACTCCTGCTGAGAAAGCACTTGGCAAGAAAAATGCCCAACTGCGACCTCCAGGCCCTCGAAATCATTAACCAAACCCTCAAAATGCTTTATCAGAGCAAAGCAGAGAGAAGCCATGGATTGAGCTATCTTGCTTCAGGTGGGACTGCTTTGTCTCATCTTTCAGTCCAGATGTTTCTGGGCTTCGAGGGAGCCAAAATACACAGTACTGCGGAAAAAAAACCTGGCGGGTGGCATGATCTAATCCGAGGCCAGCCCAAAGTCAAGGGAAAGGTGAGGTAAACACACACAGCTAATAGTTGAAAATGTCACATGGAAATTAAATGCTCCTATCAGCATGACTCATGCATGTCAGTCCATTTAGCAACAAAGCGGCTCACTTATTGGAAACACTCAGTGACAACACAAGGTCCTGCCTTGTGATATCTCCAGGTCTGTTCAAGGGCAAAGCTTTGTTTTGCTTTTGGCGACAAAATATCTCTTCATTAAGCAATTCTTAAACAGTGTCTGTGAAGAATATAAGTTAAGGAGATGCAATAGATTCACAAGAGCCTCCAGATTTTATTTTACATTCTTTTTACTGTCTTTTGGATTCTTTAGCTTATCCCTTATTTTGAGTTAAAATCACACAACACCAGGTTATAGTCCAACAGGTTTAATTGGAAGCACTAGCTTTCGGAGCGTCACTCCTTCATCAGGTGGTTGTGCACAATCACCTGATGAAGGAGCAGCTCTCCGAAAGCTAGTGCTTCCAATTAAACCTGTTGGACTATAACCTGGTGTTGTGTGATTTTTAATTTTGTACACCCCAGTCCAACACCGGCATCTCCAAATCATGACTATCCTTATTTTGACTGTTTGTCCTATTCCCCTTGATGACTCTCTTATTTCTAGGACAGTTTGTGAGACAATGAAACTAAGAATCTCCTTTTGGCTTTGCTCTGTTTTAATGTGTCAACTTTCATTCTGGAGCTACTGACCACCAAGGATCACTTCCACTTGTTAGGGTCACCCAGCAATCTCCTGTCACCATCCAGCAGCTGAACTTTCTCTTTTTCACTTTTTAGAGTTTGTCACCTTGCGCATGAAGATCAGAAATGACCCACTGTGTTACTATTTGATACTCCTTCCCACCAAAGCCAGCTTCAGAACTGACCTCTGCCATACACTGGAGGGAATAATGTGAATATCTGCAATATCCAGTTAATCTAGCAAAGTGTTTTTCACTGTGAAGATCACCTGCATTTATACAGCACCTTTCGTCACCATCTCAGTGCACCCCATGAGCTTCACAATCAATGATGTGCTTTTAAAGAGTTTTTAATGTACAAAACGCAGCAGCTAAATTACACACAGCAAGGTAATGAGGTCATAACCAAATTTATCTGTGACACTGGTTATGATATAAACATTGGCCAAGCACGGGTCTGGGAGTAATACTTCTGCTGTTCTTTGAAAGAGTTGCTTTCACTTAAGAGAGCAAAGAGGGATTCATTTTCAAATTTCATCTGAAAGGCAACATCTCTGAATACTATACGGTGCTGTCCCAGTATGGTAATACACTGGTGTGTCAGTCTGGATTATGCATTCAAGGTTTTGAGGTGGGATATGTCTCCACACACAATTGTGGTAGATAGAGTCAAATGCAACTTAGTATCTTGTCAAACTGTCCTGCCCTGTCTGAACTGGTAACCATGGGAGGAACCATGGTCAAAGTCCTCTTGCCTGAGTGGGTGCAACTCCAAAATACTGAAGAAGTTCAACACCATCTCATACAAAGCAGCCTGCTTGATTGGCACCCTATCTACCAGCTTCAACATTCACTCTGTTCACTGCTGAGACACACCTGCATCTGCCACTGTGCATCATCTGTAAGATGCACTGCAACAACTCACCAAGACTCCCCTCAGTGCACCCCTCCAAACCTGTGACGTCTAGCACCCAGGAGAGACAAGAAGCACAGGAACACGGCAAGTTCTCTCCATCCTGACTTGGAACTATGTTGTTCTTCCTTCTATTGCTGATTTAAAATCCTGGAATTCCCTTCTTAAGAGCATTGTCGGGCTACCTACATTAAATGGACTGCAGTGGTTCAAGAAATCAGCTGACCACCACTCTCTCCAGGGCAATTAGGGATAGGCAATAAATACTGGTCTGTGCCATGATGCCCACACCACATGAATGATTTTTAAAAAAAGCCCATACAGCACGGGTCACTGGATGGCGATGGGGAGAAGGAATGCTAGCTCGTTTGTTTTCTCCTGCTGGACATCCTATTAGATAAAAACAATGACTGCAGATGCTGGAAACCAGATTCTGGATTAGTGGTGCTGGAAGAGCACAGCAGTTCAGGCAGCATCCGAGGAGCAGCGAAATCGACGTTTCGGGCAAAAGCCTCCGAAACATCGATTTTGCTGCTCCTCGGATGCTGCCTGAACTGCTGTGCTCTTCCAGCACCACCAAACCAAAATCCTATGAATATTAGCATTTAATCGTTCAGTTCAATCTGTCAGTTTGGCTGAGATCAGTTTAAACCAACCCAAGCTGAAAGAGGTTAATCTGTCTTAACTGGCGTAGGAAGAACTCAGCTCTATGATGGGTTCATGGATCTGAGCTGGCACCCTTACCAGCTGAAACGCAACTACTCAGTGACTAAAGTGGCCTCACAACAGGGTGAAGTATGGTCATGGAGTCATACAGCATGGAAACAGACCTTTCAATCCAACCAGATTAGAGTGGCGCTGGAAAAGCACAGCCGGTCAGGCAGCATCCGAGGAGCAGGAAAATCAACCTTTCGGGCAAAAGCCCTTCATCAGGACTGAAGGCAGGGAGCTTCACTCTAATCTAGACTCTAATTTCCAGCATCTGCAGTCCTCACTTTTGCCTTCAGTTAAGTAGTTGAAGAAAGAAAGTTGTAGATTTATATATGATATCCCAAAGTGCTTTACAACCAATAAACACATTTTTGAAGTGAAGGTCTCACAAGCAGTAATAAAATAAATGACCAATTTTTAGGACTGGCTACATTTTGGTGAGGACACCCATAGAAACATTCCCTGCTCTTTTTCATAAATTGCCATGATATTTTTTATATACATCTGAGGGAGCAGATGGAGCCTCAGTTAAATATCTCACCTGAAAGATGATACTTCAGAGGGTGAAGTATTCCCCAGTAACGCAGTCAGCATCAGCCGAGATTGTGTGATCCTGTCTTTGGGTTGGGATTCTAAACCTACAAACTTCTGATTCTGAGACAGGAGTGTTACTGAGTCATGGCTGACATTATTGTCTAACATTAATCAGGGGCTATTATCTAGAGTATCATTAGATGGGAGTCTCATCAGACCCTCTGAGTTTATCTGACTGAGATATCTCTCATTTTGCAGCCTGTCTCCCTGTCCAAGCTAAGCTGAATTTTCATGTATTTTACACAAAAGTATTCTCTTTTGTCTTGTGGTAAAACTAATCTTGAAGTGCTAACAGCTTCATAATGCCTTCTCGTTCACTTAGTAATGGCTCCCCATTACTGAGATAATTTGATAAGTTGCCTGTCAGGAGGAGTGGATACAGCTGTAGGAACATGAGTCTGAAAGTCTCACAATTGATGTGATCGGGGACATTAGCATCACAGGGATTTTCAGGGTCTGTTTACTGGGTAAGAGCTACAATTAGGCAGCAGTACCCTGGAGAGAGGGAGAATGAGAAATTCGATCAGGGTACATGCCCTGATTCTCTTCAGTGACTCTTTCTGAAAGTGCACTGTATTGGTGGGCAGATGTATTCCCACAAAGGCAAAGGTGGGACCAAGACCAGAGAACCTTGGAAGTCAAGGGAAATAAAGGCTATGGCTAAGAAAAAAAGTAAGTCTGTGAAAGATACTAGGGTTTAATACAGCGAAGTTCCTGGATGAGTATAAAAAATACTGTGGGGAATGTAAAACAGAAATTACATCAGCTGAGGTAATCCTTAAGAAAGCAGTAAACAAAAACAGAAATTACTGGAGACCTGGCAGCACTTATGAAGAGAAAAAGCAGAGTTAACATTTTGGGTCCAGTGACCCTTCCTCAGAAAAGAAGCATTGGCAGGTAGAACAAAGGAAATCCTAAGGGTTTTTTTAAAGTATATAAAAAAGGAAGTGAAAGACTAAGGTCCATTACGGATCATGGGAATAATCTGTGCATGGAGCTGGAAGATGTGGGCACAGTAATCAATGAATACTGTGTTGGTCTTCATAATAGAAAAGCATGATGCAGGTACATACATCAGAATGGAGAACTGTGAATCATAGAATAGAATCGCTAGTGTGTAAGCAGGCCATTTGGCCTATTGAGTCCACACTGACCCTCGAAAGAATCCCCTACTCCATCTGTGTAAGACCTGAATTTCCAATGGCGAACCCACCTAGCTTGCATGTCCCTGGACACTGCGTGCAATTTAGCATGGCCAATTCACCTAACCTGCACATCTTTGGACTGTTGGAGGAAACTGGAGTACCCAGAGGAAACCTACACAGACACGGGCAGAATGGGCAAACGCCACACAGACAGTGAAATATTAGAAAAGAACGTAGAGAGAGAGGAGGTGGATTAATGGTTACCATTACCACCTGACAACACCAGGGACCCGGTTTGATCCCATCCTTGGACGACAGTCAGTGTGGAGTTTGCACATTCACTGCATGTCTATATGGGTTGCCACCAGGTGCTTCCACAGTTCAAAGATGTGTGAGTTGGGTGGATTGGCCAGGCTAAATTACTGTCCAGGGATGTGCAGGTTGGGTGGGTTAGCCATGGTTTAAAAAAGTTTTTACCTCATGGTTTAAAAAACCCCACGTGGAATGTCCTTCAGAGGGTCAGTGCAGATTTAATATGCTGAATGGCTTCCTTCTGCACTGTGGGAATGCTATGATTCAAGGTACTAGTGAATTTAGCTATAAGCGGATAAATCCACAGATGATATGTATTCTAGGCTGTTGGGCGAGGCAAGAGAGGAGATAGCAAGGGCCCAGGCAGTAATTTCCAAATTGTCTCTGGCCAAAGATGTGAAACTAGGGGACTGCTAACATTGTCCCACTCTTTTTATTAAAAAAAAGGAAAGCAAGTGATAGACCATGAAATTACCAGGCCAGTAGTTCTAACCTCAGCAGTGGGGAAGCTATTAGAAAGAATTCTGAGGGACAGAATTTTTCTGCACATGGAGAGAAATTGACTAGCTGGGATAGTCAGCGTGGATTTGTTAAGGGATTGTCACGTTTGACAAATTTGATGCAAGTGTTTGAGGAGGTAATCAGGTATATTGCTGAGAACTCGGAGCATTTTCTCTTCTCTCTCTCTCCTGCAGGCCTGCCTAGATTCTACAATGGTCATTTCAGACTTCCAGCATCTTGCTGTATGTGGCTTTGATTTAAATTTGTGGTAAGGACAGCATACAGCATACCAACCTTCATCGGTCAGGACCTGGAGTACAAAGTTGGTAAGCCATGTTGCACCTATATAATACTCTACATTTGGAGTATTGTGTGCAGTTCTGGTTGCCACGCTTTATGAAGGATGGGGAGAGGGTGCAAAAGAGGTTTACCAGGATATTGCCTGGATTGGAGAGTGTTGGACAACTTTGACTCCAAATAGACTGGAAGCTGATGGGTAACCTGATAGAAGTATATAAAATTATGAGAGGCACAGATAGGCTCAATAGTCAGAGTTCTCTTTCTCAGGATGGAAATGTCAAATACTGGGGGGCATAGGTTTAAGGTGAGAGTATAACATTTAAAGGAGGTGCGAGGCATGTGTTTTACACAGAGGTGCCTGAAATGCACTGCCAGAGATATCAGAGCCACGTTTAAGAGGTATTTGGAGGCACACATGAACAGGCAGAGAATAGAGGGGTATGGAACTATGCAGGCAGATGGATTTAGAATGGCATCATGATTGGCACAAACATGATGGGCCGAAGGGCCTGCTGCTGCACTGTACTGTTCTATGCTTTGAGAATTAGCCATAACCTGGTTTCTCACATGACTGTAAGAAGAACTGGTAGAGGATGCCAAACTGAACAGCTCAGTGTGCAGTCTCTGACTGAAAAATCAAACCTCGCCCAAAAACTACTCTCCATCTATTAGCACTCCTGAAGCTGTTGTACTGACGGCCCGGTGCACGTACAACAAAGCCAGCTAATACTGCTTTTAATCAAATTCAAACTTAAAGCTACATCTACTCGGATTTACAACTGACAAAAAAAAACGCGGCCTGTCTGATAGGCTGAGGGATTATATCCCGAATAAAGGAACGGGGTTGGGGAGAAGCAACAAATCTCTCACACACACACATACAGACAGTCACACACACACAGACCACGCTCTGTTTCATTAACATGTAACTTTCACTCAGACAGAATAGGGTCGAAATCGAAAAGCATAAAGCTCGCAAGTGGCCCATTCACACGGCAAACACTGAGCGGTTTCAGAGGTGTTCCTAAAGCGGCCAAGCATGTTGTTAGAATGCAGCATGAAAGAATTGGCTCCACTGTTGATTAAGATGTAAGCAGTCTCCAGAATCCGGGACCACCACACTCAGAGGGAGAGAAGGATCACAAATGATTGGTCCAAATTAAGACCCGCAGAAACTGAATGTCAATTCGTTCAAGGACTAGATTCGCTTTTGAAAATAAAATAAAGGATTGAAGCAAAGCACAAATAAAGCTGGACCTCAGCAGTTGAAAATGGACTGGAAGCAAGGCTAATAATTTAGGTGTAAGATTTCTGTTCGATGTTGGGTCCGCTCCGCGTCCCCACTTGTCTCAGTTGCCGCTGAACTTGCTTATTTTGCTCTTACAGTGGCCTGGTTTCATCTTTAAACATACTCGGCCCTTAGGTTTAATTAAAAGCTCGGTCGCTGTTAGGAGTTTAATCTTTGAATAAACAGAAATTGCACTTTGTAAAGAAGGGAGTGGCCGGTCGAAACCAAACACCGGGCTTAAAATAGACTGAAAAAATGTTCCGAAAAGAGATTACACAAATATGCCTCAAAGTGTAAGCTACAAGAATGCTGTTCCTATTGAAATATTAACCCCTGCTTTAACTAATAATATCATTTCTCTCATACATAAGGCGGAAGGGAAAATAGGGAGGAAATATTACTTAAATGTTCATATTTCAGAAGACCCAGGGGTTTACACACACTCTCACACACACATATATATATATATATATATATCATTTAAGACTGCACGGTACGTTGATATAGTTTCTTCAGAAGCATCCCTCACTTTATAAATCCAGGCAGATTGTGAAAGAGCTGGGACAGTATTCTGAGCTTCCTTTGGACATCAACAAGAGCCCTTGTGTGAAATTCCGTACCACCCCACACTTTGGAAAGGATAGAAAAGGTTTTCAAAAGATTGGGCAGAAGATGTACCAGAATGGTCCCAAGATTAAGAAGCTTCCTTTACTGGAGACCCAGAGATTGTCTTGCTTATAACAGGGTACATCTCATGGATGTGATCAAATTTGTTCCGGGTTTTGGTAAAATGAGCCAACTGTTTTCATGGGTAGAAAGGTCAACCACTAGAGCGAAGGAAGACCTGCATTTGTATAGCATCTTTTGCAATCACTGAGCCAACCAAAATGCCTTCAACCCAGTGAAGTACTTTTGGAATAACATTGTTGTAACAGAGGAAAAGAAGCAGCCATTCTGTGTTCAGCAAACTGTCACAGACCGCAATCTGATAATGACAAAATAATCTGATGTTGACTGAGGGATAATATTGACCAGGACCCTAGGAATATTATTCCCCTGCTATTCTTTGAAATAGTGCCTTGAGATCTTTTTTCCATCCACCTGAGAACATAGGCACAGCCTTGTTTCCAAGGATGAGGAATTTTGGTTCTGAAGATAAATTGGGTAATCTGAGTGAAAGGGCACAGATTTAATGAAAAGTAATTAGTAAAAGAATCAAAATTAATATGAAGAAAATCTTCACGCAGTAAATTGTTAGTCTTTGGAATTTTTGGAGTGCTGGAGTTTTTATTGAGGATGTCATTAGTAAAATAGATAAGAAGACCCAGTGGATGTGATATATTTGACTTTCAGAAGGCTCCATAAGAAGTTGGTAAGCAAAATTAAAGCACATGGGATAATGAGTAATCTATTGTCATGGATTAAAAATTGTTTCGTAAATAGGAAAGAGAAATTAGATACAAATGCATGTTTATCCATGTGGCTGGTAATGACTAATGGGATATCACAAGGATCGATGCTTGGGCCCCCAACTATTCATGATGGAGGCTGGTACAATTGCAACATTTAAGAGGCATTTGGATAGCTCTATGAATAGGAAGGGTTTGGTGGGATATGGGCCGGGTGCTGTCAGCTGGGACTAGATTGGGTTGGGATATCTGGTCGGCATAGACGGGTTGGTCCAAAGGGTTTATTTCCATGCTGTACATCTCTATGACTCTATGATTCTATATACAATAAGGAGCTAGATGAGGAAACCAAATACAAGGTTTTCACATTTGCTGATGATGCAGAGGTAAATGGAGAATGCCACTAGGTGAGATTGTTCACTTGGAGAACTGCTACAGTCACAATGGGCCAAATAGCCTCCTTTGTTGATCTAACAACTTTGTGATTCTGCCTTATCCAAAAACAGATCACTGAGAGTGCAGTACTTCAGTGGTATGTCAGCCTTAATTTTGCAGGGTCATGTGGTGGAATGGGATCAACACTCAGAACCATGTCATTCAAGTGAGAGTGCGACCAATTGAACCACATCTGTCATGAGCTACCTGCTCTCTTGACTTAGCTTCAAGATACTTGGCAAATAAAAAAGCAAAAGAGATTTGGACATATACATAAAAAAGGTTGAACAATTGTTGGGGATTGGGTTGTGAACTAAATGGGTGGTTTAGAAAGTTAGCAGAGGCTTGATGGATTGAATGACATCTTTCTCTGCTGTACAATAAGATTTGATCAAATGGACCTTCCCACAAGTGCTGGCACTGATTTTTACCAGGTTTCCTTTTGTTATAACTAGCCTTTGCATTAGCCTGTCGTCTAATGGTCTTCCTCTGTCTTTACCCCTCTGCGTCCCGAACCAAAACTCTCCAATCTGAGGCACCAAGGAGGGGAAAACTTGAGACAGTAACAAAACAATGGAACCCATTGGCCCCACTCAGCCTGGCTCAACAATAAACAGAGTGATTTACCTGGAGTATGGATTGCAAATTTCCTCCTGGTAACAGGCAATCTAAGATGCAATCCAATTATTCAGTTGATGCATTTGCTCTGTCAGCTCTCTTAGGAACACCATTCGTGAAACTACGGGGCTGCCTCTTGCTCCCCGCAGAAGCAAATCGCAGGCAGTTTGTCATGTAGCAGCAGCTTACAAAAATCACAGGAACTTGGCCAGGAAGGAGAAGGCAGCATTGCTCTTGGGGTGGGGGGAGAGTGAGAATCACTGAACCAGAAAACTTAATCATTGGATTCGACCTACTAGTGTAACATGACAGATTTTATCTTCATTACTGAAAGTCCTGGCTCCTTCACAAACTCCTCAATTTCCTATTGTGGACTCAGTGAGTAAGGGCATTGATTAGTTTGACACTGGCCTAGACAGATCAGGAAGGTTCCAGCTTCAATTCGTGCTCTGCAATTGATGTCCTCTGCGAAAATCAGCAGACAGCAATGTGATGAATCTGTGGTGACAATAACTCCCCATGTTGCGGGAAAAGATGGAGCAGGGTACAGGCTATGGAGCCTTGCAACTCTCAGAGAGAAGGCCAGTAATTAGAAATGTGCATCGATCAAAATCTCTCAGCCTGTGTATCCCCAAAAAGTATTGTGAAGTGACACTTCTTACCTTTGACCAATGTTTTAACCCTGGTCAAGCCAACATGTATTGTCCATTCCTAATTGTCCAGAGGGCAATGAAGAGTCAACTACATTGCTGTGGGTCTGGAGTCACATGGAGGCCAGGCTGGGTGAGTACTGCAGTTTCTTTCCCTGAAGAGCAACAGTGAACCAGATGATTTTTTTTCCCAACAATCAGCATCAGTTTCATGGTCCTCATCAGGCCCTTAATGCCCGAGGTTTATTAACTTAAAAGTACCCCATCCAACATGGCAGGATGTGAACCCTGATCCCCGGAACATTATCTGGGTCTCTGGGTGGTCGATGTTTGGAACTTTCTTCCACAAATGGCAGTGGATGTCGGATCGGTTGTTAATTTTAAATCAGAGATAGATACATTCTTTGTTAAGCAAAGATATCAAAGGATATGGGCTAAAGGCAGGTATATGGAGTTAGGCTAAAGATCAACCATGATCTTATTGAATGGTGGAACAGGCCTGAAGGGCTGAATGGCCTGCTTCTGTTCCTATGATTAATAGTCTAGTGGTAATAGCATTAGGCCATAGTCTCCCATCTTTCTTTTAGTGATTGATTAGTTGAATTCATCGAGGAGAAAGTGAGGTCTGCAGATGCTGGAGATCAAAGTTGAAACTTTATTGCTGGAACAGCACAGCAGGTCAGGCAGCATCCAGGGAACAGGAGATTCGACGTTTCGGGCACAGGCCCTTCTTCATTCCTGAAGAAGGGCCTGTGCCCGAAACGTCGAATCTCCTGTTCCCTGGATGCTGCCTGACCTGCTGTGCTGTTCCAGCAATAAAGTTTCAATATTAGTTGAATTCACTAAATGCTCGTGTATGCAGATGAGCTAATGATGACTGACCCCTGACCTTCCACCATTCTGAGAAACTCCTTATTGATATTTGGCAAGAATGGGGTCTTGATTTACAGAAAAAGACAAAGGCTAAAGTGTAAAGAGCAGGGAATCACCGACAGTGAAATGAGTGGGAGAGGAGATAAATCATGGATGTGAGTCTTTCTCCATCTCACCTCCCTGAGAGGCAGCTCGAAATGCTTCACAAATCATGGATTCATTTTGAAATGCAGTGTCTGTTGTGGCTCACCCAGATGTGTAGCTACTTTCCAAACAATACTTCTCCAAGTGTCCTGTGCTGTACTGTACTGTTCTACGTCAAGATTAGGGTGGTGCTGGAAAAGCACAGCAGGTCAGGCAGCATTCGAGGAGGCTGGAAAATCAACATTTCGGGCAAAAGCCCTTCATCAGGATCAGGATCCATTCCTGATGAAGGGCCTTTGACCAAAAGGTTGATTTTCCTGCTCCTCGGATGCTGCCTGACCTGCTGTGCTTTTCCAGCACCACTCTAATCTTGACTCTGATCGCCAGCATCTGCAGTCCTCACTTTCGCCTGTACTGTTCTATGTTCTATTTTAAGAGGACACAATGAAAGGTGTTTATATTGATTCCTCATGGGTTTCAGTGAATCAGGTTACAGTGTGAGTGTTTTTATTTGTTTCTAGATTTCTAACAAAATGTAATTCTTGATGTGAAAAATATTCGAGTAAAAGAAAAAGCTTTGTTGTTTCTATTAATGTTTTGAAGTTAAGCAAGTTACTCATGTGAGCTCTGGGCTGGAAAAGAAGAGTGGAGTGGGTCTGGGAGTCGTAGAGATGGTTGGGGGAATAATGAGATTCTATGGGAGGATTGAAGGCTGGATGGTATTCATCCACATTCAGTATTCAATGTTCCTGAATTATCTTTCTTTAAATGAATGTTAGCATCCACCTAAGTAATTAAATAAGTAGTTGCTTGGTACCACAGAACTTGAATATTGCAAAAAACCCCACACTTTTGTCAAAGTTTTTCATCTTGCACTCAACTTGCAAAAAATAACTTTGTAAAAATCTGTATCACTTTTGATAAGTTATAAAATATATAAATTTATTGCTTCTGCAAATGAATGCCATGAAATGGGGAAGTCCAGCAATTTGCAAAGCAAAATTATAACTGCAAGGGAAAGGAAAGCTTTCCCACTATGTACTGCCAGCATTATGCCTGGGTAACATTGTGCTAAAACTGTCTTGTCACAAGCTGAACCAACAACTAATCAGTAACTACCCTTTGTTGGTACAGAGCACACCCTCCAAAAAATTAAACTACCGACAAAAGGCAAAATGTCTGCAACTGAGAAGTGACCAGGGTCTCAGTTTAATCAGATAACTGCAGGATAGGTTGTGAACGAAGCAACCCTCTCCACCCGACCATGAATTATATTGGGGGAGCATGTCTTTTTTGCATTCTAAATCCCAAAGACAAAGGCTTGCCTCTCCTGGGGAAGCCTTTCTGGAGGATTAAGCAGCCATTGTTGGCAAAACATAAATTACAACTTCTTTACAAACCACCCTAGCCTCTCAGCTGGGACCCTGCGACTCAGGGGCTGGCTCCAGTCCACTCCTGTTATCTCCAAGTGGATGAAGAGCTCAGTTTCAGCCCTGAAGGCAGATGGAATTCTGCACTCACTTTCTGCACCTACATCTGGGAAATAAATGGTCTGAAGAGGTCAGGTTCAAACAAAGTGAAAAGATGTTCCAGTGTAACAACAACATCTCCCCAGCCTCAGAAAGCCAAGACGATCAAATAACACCATTTGTGGAAAGAAAATGCTACATCTGTACACTAGAGGGTGCAGCTCAGTCAATAAGCTGTTGTATCACTTGATGAGCTTTATGCAATTATTTGTGTAGTGTAAATATGAGTGAAGTACCATTCAACTGAATATTCAAAATCATTGTACTCAGTGCCTTGATGGACAGATGTAAAGACTAGTTTTAAGAGTTGATTTAATAGCTAGTTAAACTTATTTCCTCATTCCCATCTACTGCAGCCTTCCTGTTCTACTTACCAACTACCCTCACATAAGGCAGATAGCTGTAGATTTGTCAATATTGACTACCAGTGTGGGTTGACTTGCTCTTTCCTCTGTCTGGGCAGTCACAGTCACCATTGATTTACATACTTTACACAGGTTGTGGGGTCTTCAGTCAACATGCTACCTACTGCTTGCTTTACAATGAAAAGACAACCCAGCTCAAAGGGGAATTCTCCAGCACTGCCCGAGGCCACACAGACTCGGGAAGTTCCAGATATTTATTGAGTTCACTGGTATCATTCAAGGTGTGATCAGGGTGACCAAATGTCCAGTCTTTTAAGAAATACAACAAAAGCAAAATACTCCCAATGCTGGAAATCTGTAATAAAAACAGAAATTGCTGGAGAAACTCAGCAGATCTGGCAGCATCTGTGGACGGAAAAAAGAGAGCTAACGTTTCGAGTCCATTGACCCTTTGTTAGAATGCAGTTCTGAAGGAGGATCACTGGACACAAAACGTTAACTCTGCTTCCTATCCACGGATGCTGTCTGACGTGATTAGTTTCTCCAGCAATTTCGTTACAGAGAAGATAACCTTGTGACTCCATAAATTCTATATTTTGACAGCCTTAAGCCACCTGTTCCCACCCCCCCCACCCCATCACCACTACTTCTACAGTTATTAGAACCCCTACCCTAATGCCATCAAACAATTTGTCAGTAGATCCCCTTCCCAACTTCAACCCCTCATCCCACAAAATCCCACTGTTGAAGAGTCCCCTTGTTTGATTTTATTTGGTGAGACAGAGGGCAGCATCCTATGGCAGGAATGGGTTAATTGTATGGGGTAGTGTGGAGGGAGGGGGAGGGGCAGGTTTGAGATGGGTGGCTGGTGAGAAACCCTAACCAGGACATTAACAGATGTTCTTCCTGTATGAGGTTAGACATTCTGGTCATCTTTCCGATAGGAAGGAGGAGGGGAGGGATTGGGGAATATAGTCAAAAACAGTCCCCTTGGTTAACTTCTCTCACCCAAGGACCTTAACTGTCGTGCCCCTGACATGGCTCAGGCTGGAAGATGATGGGAAGATACAAAGAAAGATCCTGAGGTTGATCCAAATGCCTCACCGCCAATGCAGTACTTTCAAAGTATAATCACTGCTGCGGCACAGGAAACAGGGCCAATGTTTGCACCACATGCTCCCGCAAATAGCAAGGGGATAACAGCCAGGTAATTTGCTTTTGCAAGTTTCATTCTGTAATAACTATTGATCGGGACATTGGGGGAAACTCCCCAGCCCTGCTTTGAAATACAACCATGGGCTTCTTCATGTTTGAATGAGATGGATGTTTTAATGTCTGCACTGAGAGTCAACTACTGTGACCCTCCCTCAGCTACGCACTGGCATCTTCACCTCGAGCAAACATGTTCCTGACCATATGACTGATCATCGTACCTTACAGTGCATTTCCTCTTTGAGATTTCAGAGGAATGAGAGCCAGTACTTTGTGTGTTACCAGCTCAAGGTCTCATACATCAGCATAGCACCGATAGGTCAATGTGTCAGATGACAACCTTCAACAACTATGACTTTTTAGAACAAAACATCACACTCTGCATTTTACTTTGCATCCTCATTCTCCTCCTATACTTGTTTCTTTAGGCTCTCCCTTTGCCTGTGCCTGTTTGAGCTTGTGAGTTGGTGAGGGTCTGAGAAGGGGGTGGGCAGATGGGGCCCATTCTGTTGGAGTCAAATGCAGCCGACAGGAGAAACTGAGCGGTGGTCAGAATGCAGGAGAAAGTGAGGGCTGCAGATGTTGGAAATCAGAGTCGCGAGTCTCATGCTGGAAAAGCACCTCAGGCAGCATCCGAGGAGCAGTAGAATTGACATGTCGATTCCTGATGAAGAGCTTATACCAGAAGCATAGATTCTCCTGCTCCTCGGATGCTGCCTGACCTGCTGTGCTTTTCCAACACCACACTGTAAAATCAGAAGCCAGCCTGATCAACTTATAATCTTCTGGCCTGTATGCCACCTACATGAACACAAGGAGACCAGGAGTGAACCATTTGGCTCATTGTACCTGCTTCACTATTCATTATTTTCCTGGCTGATCTTGAGCAATAACCCCACTTTCCCAGCCTCTTCCCATATTCCTGCTTTGAGAGACCAATAACCGATCTATTCCAGCTTTCAGTGTACCATATTTAACAATGAGTATTCCATGGACTCACAATCCTTTGTGTGAAGTAACTTATCCTTCTCTCCCAAATGATCAGCCCTTATTCTGAGACTGTGGCCCTATGTTTTAGATTCCTCGGCCAGTAGTTGGGTGTCTGCAGCATCTGTTAAGCCTCATTAGAGTCTTCTGTGTTCAATGAGTTCTTCTCCTCGACCTGTAAACTCCACTCTGTTATTGCCCATTCAGCAGTGGGAGCAGCAACAGTTATGCATTAAAAAATAGGCGAGTTACTAGATTTGGTTAAACTGTAGAAGACACATTTACAAAACTAGGACTTCCACTAGTTGTTCAAATCTCGTTTTAATGATGAAGAGGAAAGTGCAGAAGCTAAGAGGATCAAAGAAGAGCTGAATGTGAAATCATGGAATGACTGAACAAGAGGAACAGAAATTGGAGGAGGAGTGGACCATAGACTGATCAAGCCGGTATTTGATATGTTCATGAGTGTCATATTTTCTGTGTCTTGAGATCACTCATTACATCATAAAAAATTATTAAAGTTATCTTCAAACTAAGATGTTGTCTACCAGAGAGCATGATAGCTGGCACCAGTTAACTGTCCACTGGTCTGTTTCCTTGTATTCTTTACTTTTTATTTCATTTGTTGACATGGTATTCCAAGTTACCTCAGTCGAAATTGAAATGGGGGTTGCAATGAGTTGGGTGTCTCTAGGCAGAGGGTCAAAGGTTATCAGAGATTGGTGGGAATGTGCCATTCAGAAGGCAATCGGATCAGTCATGGTTTTATTGAACAGTGGAGCAGGTTTGGAGAGCTGAATGACCTGCTGCTCCTATTTCATATATTCCTAGTTAAAAATCACACACCAGGTTATAGTGCTCTGAAAGCTAGTGCTTCCAATTAAACCTGTTGGACTATAACCTGGTGTTGTGTGATTTTTAACTTTGTACCCCCCAGTCCAACACCGGTATCTCCAAATCATGACATATGTTGTCATTCTGTCCTGGCTCATAGGCTGAACACGTCTTGTCTCTACTGACTGCCGGGTTCCCCGCTGATGTGAATCTTGGCCCATTCTTGAACAGTCTGGAATGATAAACCAGCCAGCTCACTGTGTATAAGAATTGGAGGTTTCACATTGGCACAGTAGTAAAGGAACAGGCGCTTTTTAATATTAGAGCTCAGTTGGGGAAAGCACAAGAGGAATCTTTGAAAGTTGCAATGAATGATCTTAGAGCACTTGAAGCACTTAGATGAGAAACTGTCCCCTCATCCAGCTGAATGCCTTTTACCCGAAAAAGAGCTGTTAGCTACGGACCAAGATTTGGAGATAACTATGGCAACGCTATTTGTAGCAATCCTTCTCACCTACATTCTTTTAAAGGAATAGTGCTCATTTAATCTTATCCAGTTATTAAGTACACATGCTGCTAACAAACAATGTGAATGCATGTGGGGAGCTGTAAACTCTAGCTATCTCGGGTATTGTTTCAGTTAAATGTCAATCTGTTCTAATCCAGGTTTAATTGTGAAGGGTGGATAATTACTGCTGGTTAGTCCACTAAAAGCCATGTTTGATTTATCTCAATCTGCCCTCATACTTTGGTCTGCTGGTACTGTGAAACATTATAATTGCGAGTAGATTTTTGTTGTTCACCAGCTCCCTCCTCCACTAACATTTAACTCTCGTCTTCATTTTGATGATGGAAGAAAGGATGTTTCTTCAGAAGCATATTGGTTCTGAGAGGAGTTGACAGAGTGTCTGCTAAAATGGCTGAAACTAAAAGATCTTCCATTTATACTGGATATGAGGAGAATGTTTTTCTCTCAGAGGCTCTTCTGGAACTTAGCAGGACTTATACACTTAGTGGTAAGGTCCTAGGGAGTGTTGCTGAACAAAGAGATCTTGGGGTGCAGGTTCCTAGCTCCTTGAAAGTGGAGTCACAGGTAGATAGGATAGTGAAGAAGGCGTTTGGTATGTTTTCCTTTATTGGTCAGAGTTTTGAGTACAGGGGTTGGGAGGTCATGTTGCGGCTGTACAGGACATTGGTTAGGCCACTGTTGGAATACTGTGTGCAATTCTGGTCTCCTTCCTATCGGAAAGGTGTTGTGAAACTTGAAAGGGTTCAGAGAAAATTTACAAGGATGTTTCCAGGGTTGGAGGATTTGAGCTAAAGGGAGAGGTTGAATAGGTCAGGGCTGTTTTCCTTGGAGCGTCGGAGGCTGAGGGGTGACCTTATAGAGGTTTATAAAATCATGAGGGGCATGGATAAGATAAATATGCAAAGTCTTTTCCCTGGGGTGGGGGAGTCCAGAACTAGATGGCATAGGTTTAGGGTGAGAGGGGAAAGATATAAAAGAGACATAAGGGCCAACGTTTTCATGCAGAGGGTGGTATGTGTATGGAATGAGCTGCCAGAGGAAGTGGTGGAGGCTGGTACAATTGCAACATTTAAAAGGCATTGCGGATGGGTATTTGAATAGGAAGGGTTTGGAGGGATATTGGCTGGGTGTTGGTGAGTGGGACTAGATTGAGTTGGGATATCTAGTCGGCATGGACGAGTTGGACCAAAGGGTTTGTTTCCGTGCTGTATATCTCTATGACTCTATGACTCTAACTGTTCCCCAGAGTATCTTTCTATGTTTTTAAGGCAGAGATAGATAGAATCTTGACTAACAAGGGAGTCAAAGCATTTCAGCACTAGGCAGGGTTGTTCGTGCCACAATCAGATCGTAGAATCAGCTACGGTATGGAAGCAGGCCCTTCGGCCTGTTGAGTCTACACCGACCCTCTGAACAGCATTCCAGCCCCACCCTCTGTAACCTGGCATTTCCCATGGCTAACCCACCAAGTCTGCACACCCCTGGACAATTTAGCATGGCCAGAACACCTAAACTGCACATCTTTGGACTGTGGGAAGAAACCAGAGCACCCGGAGGAAACCCATGCAGACAATCACCCGAGGGTAGAATTGAACCTGGGATCCTGGTGCGATGAGGAAGCAGTGTTAACCACTGAGCCACCATAATCTAATTGAATAGTGGGGTTGCTTGGAGGGGCTGTGCTCTGAATTGTGTTAGTTGGAATTATGAAGGAATTTTCTCCCCTTATCCATTTGCTCCTGAAAATAATGGCTTCTTTCAGGTCGAGTTTTACAGGCATTCTACCCAGACAGCTATATTTTATGTGCAATCCAGACGGTCAGCATCAGAAGGTAGTCAACTCTGGATTGGCTGTTCTCATGTGATATCCACATATATACATCTGACTTGTTGACAGCACAAGACATCCATTTGGCCCAACCAGTCAGTGCCAGTACTTATGCTCCCGTAGGGCCTCTGTCCAATTTTATCCAGTCTCACCCTCTCACAATTCCTTTTTCTCTGAAGTACTTATTCAGCTTCCCCTTAAAGGCATCTATAAGATGGGAGACCATACTACCCAGGAGAGGCTGCTGCACAGCATTCAGAGGTAGGACTCTGAGCTGACTTCAAACCTCCCTCCAAAGGCCAAGTGTAATTCCTCCCCCTCAATAGTCTGACATGTTGACTTGGTAAATGCTGTTACAGAGGCTCAAGTAAGTGGTCTGGAAATATGGACTTCAACCTCCAACAGCAGTCAGTGGAACTTCTATTAGTTATTAAATACACATCTTGTCAAAGCTTTCTGTCTTGTATGCTTTAGGGCACAGCACAAGAAATACCAAAGGAAAGAGAAAAAACATTTATTCTGTATGAGAGGAGAAGGCGGATTGTTTGGTAATTAGGACAGGGGTTACCTTGGAGAATGCACCAATTAATGAAGGTGACAGTGAACAGTCAAAGCTTTGTTGTTTTTAAACAAGACAGCTTGGCACAGATTGGTCACAGCATTACCCTGACAAATGAACCAGAGAATGGCTGTCACCATGTATTGTTGCACAGAAATAGGCACAGTATATGTAAATGTGCTGTCTGTCTGCACAGAACAGGGCGCTGTGTATTAATATGTGTAGCTTCCAGTACATGCAGATACACCATCCTGCACACTTAGGATTATTTAACAAATGTTGTCCAATTGCAGAATCACACTTAATATTGGACACTGTGCTCAGCTTTGAAAATATGGGATACTTGGGTACAGTCAGTTACAAACAGCTAAGCATAAAGAGAAATTGCTGGAAAAAACTCAGCAAGTCTGCAGCATGTGTGGAGAGAAAGCAGAGTTAATGTTTCAGGCTCGTGACCCCTCTTCTGAGTGTTCTGTTCTGAATAATATCTATTTTATTCTGAGGAAGCGTCACTGGACCTGAACATTAACTCTGCTTTCTCTCTACAGCTGCTGCCATACCGCTGACTTTTTCTGTTCGGTGTTTCTGATTTGCTGCATCTGCAGTTCTTTGGTTTATTTGCAATGGAGTTGTCTACCAGTCTTGGAACACACTGCCATTGCACTTGCACTGAAATTCCTACATCACATTACTCATTTTGTGATAGACAGATTATCTTTTTGGTTAGTTAGCAACAACCTATTACTAGCAAGCACCACTTGTGTTGCTACTGCATAGTAACAGCGTGAAACATTAGCTTTTCATATTACTCAAATTTTTGAGATATTTTACCATCTGGGGCAATCTGAGGTTTTCAGTTTTTCAGGACCAAAACTGATAGCCTTAGGCTATCCATGAGTTTGTGCATTTTACACTGAGAAATTAATCTTAGTGAGATTCATCAAACTGTGAGAAAAACTTTTCTTAAACTGTGTGCAACTGTAGGAATTCAAGCATGGTTACTGAGCTTGCAGTTGAACAGTAATACTGAACACCCTGGACAATTTCTCGATTTGTACTTCAAGGAAAGACAGCCATTTTGACTGCTGTACATCTAAAGTGAATTTGAGCATCAGATGGAGCCCATTAATATGTGTAAGGAGAATCTTAGATTCAATTATAGTAAACATATTATCGACATAATGGAAATGTGCAAGGAATAGGAGGTTAGGTATCATTTCATTAAAGAACCATTTATTCATGGAAGTCAAAGTGTTTGAGAGAGCTGGGCCTAACTGGGATCCTATGCTAACACCATCTATTTTGCATATAGTGTCATTAAAACTGCACTGAACTTTGTGAGTTGCTAAACTCGTAAGTACAATAAATACTGATTCATGCAATGGTAGTGGGTCTAGATTTCCACAATTTAGTATGCAGATCTTTCTTGAGTGGCACGCAAAGCAACACTTTTCACAGTATCTTGGTCCGTGTTGCAACAACAAATCATAGCAAATCGAATAGACTAGCAATGACAAGTGATCACATGCGCACTGCTTTGCTATTGATATGCAAGTCCTGTAAGGCCTTTGCAAATGGTCTCAAATGCTTTCCTTTACATGAATTTTAGGAATGGAGCTTGGAAATCATTGGCCACCTTCGCATGTCGGTGCAGAGCATGTTCGTCCATTTTGACCCAACTTATTTTAAATCGTTTTAACTCTCTGCCCTAGAAGAATACAGCTAAACATTTGTGTTGCATTCTGTGCTAAAATGACCAATTATGGTTTGTTTCCAGGCCAGCATTGCTTTGGCAGTTAAAGCATTTCTTCTTTAAATCAGGAAAGTCTATTATTTCACCTCAGGCATAAGAAACTATCACAAATAACTTTTCTGAAAGAGTTTGTACCTTAAAAAATTCAGAGCAAACATCATTTGTTACTGACTATATTAATATGAAGTATTATGGGCAGAGGATTTATCAGAGGTGACAGATTTGATCAATTATCTCGTCTTCTTTTGAGATCTCTCTCTGACACTTTGGCTAACGTTCCTGAGCAGCTCCAAACAGTTTTGAAAAGAAACTTACTTCCTGAGATAGTGGCTTGACTGTGGGACTTGCTGCCGTTGGAAGATATTGAAGTTAGTAGAATAAATGCAGCAAAGATAAGCACAGGCGAGAAAAAGGAGGAGAAGTGCCTGTTGAGAGGATAAAATAAAACAATGTGAAGCAGAAACACTGTTGGACCAAGCAGCCTGTTTCTGTGCTGTAACTTCTAAGTTGTTCGCTGTAATCGCAAAACCAGATTTCAGAGAATTGAGCTTTGACCCGGTGTGAAGAGCAAGTGAGCTTCGGTCCACATTCTGGTCAATAAGAATGTGTATCTCTTTGGCTCCTGAAATGGACCAACCTGGGTCACACACTGTTACATCCGATTCTGAAATGGGGGTGGAATTAAATGGTTGCATGCTTCACAGTGTCTCCAGTGTCAAATTCACTGACTGTCGTGACTTAAAAAAAATTCTAATCCAACATTACAATGGCCATAAGGTCAAATTCACTTTAGCGTGCCTCTGACTTAACTGGCAAGAGGTTACTAAAATATATCAGAACATTTTATTGCTGCCTATGTTGCTTATTATGGTTGCTAGAGTTGAATACAATGGTGAATTTATGCCCTTCTTAATAAATTTGTTATTTTTAAAGACTTTCTTTTTAGAAAGAATAGTAGTGACTGGGAGTTCATGTCAGATGGCAGTGGTATTAGCCTGACGTTCAGATCTATTGTAATTACTGGAATGAACAATCAAATGCCACGTAGTCAATCTGATAATGCCAGTTTTGTGCCATTGTCCGAGATGGATTTCTAGCTCCACTGCATTTTATCTTTCTGGATTACTGTTCATTGTCCTCACAATCCTCAGGTTAAGCTCCTCAGAGGTCAATAACATAAACAGCACATTCCTTTAACTCCTTCGCTGCTGTGGCAAAATCACTATCCCCTGACAGCCAAGGGTTAAGCTGGATGATAGTTTATATTTTGTGTTTTATTCTCTTGACAAGCTCCAGTCAAATGTTATGCAGTGCAATTTGAAGAAATAATCATCAAAAATGATTATAGACAGGAGTCAAGCTGTAAAGAAAATAACATTTTGAGATTCAGGGGTAAAGGTTTGTTCTCCTAGATATAAATATAGAGTCAGGCACAACCACTTGCATACACAAAGACATGCTGTTCTGTAAGCATATTTCTCCAAAACCCTTGACAATTTAAAAGAGAAGTTGACCATTTTAAAACAGATGAAAATCTATCATCAAGTCACTGGCTTACATTGATAGTCTACCTTTGCCCCGCTCCATCAAAATTTTCACTTTTCTTTTCACAACATCACAACAAAGCAGCAGCGTCTTGCACAATGTTAACAGCAAGCAGCCAAAGTGGCTCCAGCGGCTATAGGTCCTTGAGTGTTTGAAAACCCAAGAACAGATGATTTATTAAAAAAGCAAGGAAAGGATTGGGTTGCACAGATTCCTACCTCAGTTCTGGCACTATGTGGTCTGAAGTTGACTCAAACGTGCTAATCCTCCACAGAATTCAGCAGTCAAGTGATAGCAACTTGACTCTGACAGTTAAAATGTTTTTTCTGTCTCTCCTTTTCCCCCCTTCCACTGTCTTCTCTCATCCAGCTCCCTCTGACAGAACAGCTTCTCCACTTGACATCAGTACTTGCCACTGCGCTCCCCTCCAGTCCCCTCCTGTGTGCTGTGTTGCTGCTGCAGGCTGTGAGCTGTGAGATCACATCACTGTGGGGAGAGTCTGACTGGACCTGTGCAATCTGTACTTCACATGCTAGGCATCGAAGGCATTGCATTTGCATTGCATTCGCTCTCTAGTGGAATGCATTGAGCTGCTTGCCAGGCTTCAATGCAGAACAGCTTTCTCTCTCTCTCTCTGTCTGTCTCCCTCTCTATCTCTGAATTGGAGTCTGCTGCATCTCCCCCAAGTTTGTATCTGATAAGGTGGCATTAGTATACTTTCATCACAGAATGAGCTTTGAAGGCAAACAAATTCTGACAAAAGACTTGAAATGTTAACTGTGTTTTCCCTCTCTGCCAGACCTGCTGGGTTTCTCTCTCAAGTGTTTGTTTCAGCTCATGCTGGGTTTGTTTTTGTGACACTGAACACAGTCTTCCCCAAATGGTCCAATTTTGAAATGGCTGATGAAAAATTTGCTTCGGTCAGGTATCTGCCTTTGCAGGTTTGCAATTCATTGAATTCATCGTCTTTCCTCTCGGCTAATCTTTACTCCCTCCTCCTCCTCCTTTCCAAAGATGTTAGCTCCTCACCAGTGTCAGGGCCAGTGTTAAACAACGGCTTGAAGGAAGAGGAGGTGAGAGATTTAGGAACCAACTTCTGGATTTGGAGGCGTGGCAGCTTCTCTCGACGGCAGTGCCCAAGTGACTAATACTTGCGTGGTCCCCTGAAGAGCTAGTGTGGGCAGGCTATTCATCTGTGAGAGACATCATAGCCCCCAGCCTGGAATGAGAGTCATATCAGATTTTAACTATCATACATTAACTTGGTTTCAGTCACTGCACAGATGCTGCCAGGCCTGCTGAGTTTCTCTAACTCACTTTAATTTTATTGTGGCCTTAACCTGATTTCGTCCTCAATCGATCAGAGTTACTGGGCGTTGATCAAGAGGAAAACGTTGACTGATATTACACCCTCGATGCTAAGGTCAAGTGCAGTTGTTGCTCAGAATGGGTTAAATTTTCATACACCAGCAGTCGAAGCTGAAGCACTCATGTGATTATAACCCACATCACTGTCACTTCAGCTAGGTACCTAGATTAATTGGGTAGATGCCTGGTTTGTGACCCTAACAGTGTGGGTTCAACTCCTGCTATGACTGAGGATTCACAAAATGTTCTCCTCCCATCTGAGGTGATGGCGATTCTCAGGTCAAACCACCATCAGTTTGTCTTTCTGTAATGAGAGAGCAGCCTTATGGTATGGTAGGACTATGATGACTTTACCTCTTACTTGGAAGTAATTACATTAGGTGTTGGCAGTAAATGCTGGCCCAGCAAGTAATGCCCAAATCACATGAATGAATCAAACAAAACTTTGTTTTGTAGGAACTTGTTTTATTGGATGTGGTTGTCTCTGGATAGGTCAGTATTGATTGGCCATCCTTAATTGCCGAGTGAATCATATCTTAGAATCCCTACAGTGTGGAAACAGGCCATTCAGCCCATCAAGTCAGTACTGACCCTCTGAAGAGCATCCCAACCAGACCCACTGCTTCTCTTTCTCTGTAACCCTGCGCCATGGGCAATTTAACATGACCAAATCATCTAACCTGCAAATCTTTGGACTGTGGGAGGAAGCCAGGGCACCTGAGGAATCCCCTAGACATGGGGAAAATGTCCAAACTCCACACAGATAGCTGCCCAAGAGTGGAATCGAACGCAGGTTCCTGGTACTGTGAGGCAATAGTGCTAACTACAGTGCCACTGGACCGCCCCAGGGCAGTTAACATCAGTGACATTGTTGTGGGTCATGACGATTTTAAAGGGACCTGAGGAGCAACATTTTGACATAGAGGGTAGTTCGTACATGGAATGAACACCAGAAGAAGTGGTAGATGCAGGTACAGTTACAACATTTGAAAGACATTTGGACAGGTCCGTGAATAGGAAAGGTTTAGAGGGCTATGGGCCAAATGGGACTAGTTTAGTTTGGGAAACCTGGTCGGCATGGACACAATGGACTGATGGGTCTGTTTCCATGCTGTATGAATCTATGACTCTATGACAGGCCAGGTAAGGTTGGCAGATTTTCTTCTCGAAACAGCATGAGTGAACCAAGTGGGTTTTAAAACAATAATCTACACAGTTGCCATTCGACCAAACTTATTTTCCAAATTTTATTGAGTCCAAATTTCAGTCATCCACCATGGTGGGATTCAAGCCCGTGTCCCCAAAGCATTATGGTTGGGATCCTGGATTACTAATTCAGTGAATCATGGCAATGCCACTTCCTCTTGTTATCATGTGCATTATGTAAGTTCAAACATTCTCCGCAATACCTAACTTTGGATTTTAATCTGATTTTAGAGCCTTTGCAGTTCAAACTCTCAAGTAAGTTTTAACAAAATAGTTCCATAAGGGAAACAGTTCCAATGCATTGATACAGTGTATGAGTTTGAATTTCCACCGAGTAAATGTGGCTAGGAGCAGAGAGGTACAGGATTCCGTGTGCAGCCACACACGGGGGTCATGTTCCAACCCCGAAAGCATTGATTGTTGACATTTTATTTTCATGCAGTTTTGAGTGTTTTGTAAGTCTATGTCTTATATCAAAAATAACTATCATGGACAGGGTAGACATTTTGAAAATAAAAATCAAGATGTGTATAAACTGCCAACCTGTTTGTTGAAATCTTGTTCCTTTTGTGGCAAATTTAACTCTGCCTTTGCATAGCAGAACTTCAACAACGTAAGTTTAACAATAAGATCAACTATTACTTTTATATCTATCCTGGATCCCATTGCAGGCCAGATCAGATGTGTAGGTATGGACGCAGGTAGAGAGACCATTATTAAATTGAGAATACAATAGAATCATACAGATATACAGCACAAACATACTCTTTGGACTAACTCATCTGCGCTGACCAGATATCCTGAATTTATCGAGTCCCATTTGCCAGTATTTGGCCCATTTCCCTCTAAACCCTTCCTATTCATGAACCCATCCAGATGTCTTTTAAATGTTGTAATTGTACCAGCCTCCACCACTTCCTCTGGCAGCTCATTCTATAGCTGAAAATGTGTTGCTGGAAAAGCGCAGCAGGTCAGGCAGCATCCAAGGAGCAGGAGAATCGACATTTCGGGCATGAGCTCATTCCATCCTCAGCTTGAAAAAGTTTCCCATCAGGTCCCTGTTAAATCTTTCCCCTGTCACCTTAAGCCGATATCCTCTAGTTTTGGACTCCCTGACCCTGGGAAAAAAGACTTTGGCTGTTCATCCTTATCCATGCCTCTCATGATTTTGTAAACATTCATAAGGTCACTCTTCAACATCCGATGCTCCAGGCAAAAAAATTATAACAATATCAAATAAACAATTTGTACTTTTAAAGAATTTAAGGAAGTGATAGAGACTCAATATAATCTAACAAACTGAGTTTTGATTAAATGTAATACCCAGATATCAACTTGCCTTTTCCACCTTTTAGATGTTGATTTACTTGTGTGTGTATTTCAAGTACTTTCCATTTTAAAACCTTTTAAACCCCAAGGTCAGATAGCTACTTAGAGTCATAGAGCCATAGAGATGTACAGCTCGGAAACAGACCCTTCCTGCCGACCAGATATCCCAACCTAATCTAGTTCCATTTACCAGCATTTGGCCTATATCCCTCTAAACCCTTCCTATTCATATACCCATCCAGATGCCTTTTAAATGATAGGAGCGGGACCAGAATTGCACACAATATTCCAAAAATGGCTTAGCCAATATTCTACCGCAACATGACCTCCCAGATGCTCTGACCAATAAAGGAAAGCATACTGAACACATTCTTGACTATC
The DNA here is from genome assembly GCF_037043375.1 of Chiloscyllium plagiosum. NCBI lineage: Eukaryota > Metazoa > Chordata > Chondrichthyes > Orectolobiformes > Hemiscylliidae > Chiloscyllium > Chiloscyllium plagiosum. The sequence continues at coordinate 135,794,237 of NW_028270139.1, forward strand.
CTATCTACCTGTGACTCCACTTTCAATGAACTATAAACCTGCTCTCCAAGGTCTCTTTGTTCAGCAACACTCCCCAGGAACTTACCATAAGTATAAATCTGTGATGGAATATTCCCCATTTGCCTGGTTGGCTGCAGCCCCAACAACACTCAAGAAACTTGACAGCATCCAGAATAAAGCAGCCCTCTTGATTGGCACCACATTATCAAACATTCATTGCCTCTACCACCGATATTCACAAGCAGCAGTGTGTACTATCTACAAGATGCAGTGCAGAAATTCACCAAAGATCCTTAGACAGCACCTTCCAAACCCACAACTGTTTCCAAATAGAAGGACCAGGGCTGAAGATCCATGGGAATGTCACCACCTGAAAGTTTCTCTCTCAGCCATCCTGACTTGAAAATATATCGCTGTTACTTCACTGACACTTGGTCAAAATCCTGGAACTCCCTCCTTAAGGGCATTGTGGGTCGACCTACAGAACATGGACTGCAACGGTTCAAGAAGGCATCTCACTCCACCTTCTCAAGGGCTGGGCAGTAAATGCTGGCCCAGCCAGTGACACTCATGTCCCCATCAGCGAATTAAAATGAAATGAACGAGTGCAGACCAGTAACTGAGAAGCAGATTAGATGTGTTTAGGGGAAACTATTTTTCAGTTGTGCTCAAAGGTCACAGACCTCAGATTTTAATTCTGTAAATGGTGCCAGACCCTCTTTCATCATTTCACTATTTGTTGTTTGTTTTTGTATTTAACTAAGTTGAGCTTTTTCATGATGTAGCAGAGACGTTGGATGAGAGCAATACAGTTGATGTTGTGTTTATGAACTTTCAGAAGATGTTTGATAAAGTACCATGTTATTAGTTTGCCAGCAAAGTTGAAATTCATGGAATAAAAAGGACAGTGACAGCGTGGATATAAAGTTGGCTGAGTGACAGGAAACTGAGTAGTGGTGAATGGTTGTTTTTCTGGACTGTAGCGGAGTGTACAGTGGGGTTCCTCAGTGAACAGTAGCAGGACCACTGCTTTTTATACATTGAGGGCTAGGTTTGAGTGTAGAGGGGACATAACTTGGAAGCATTATGAACAGTGAGGAGACTAGTGATAGACTTCAACAGGACACAACAGAGTGGGGGGAGTGGGCAGTCAAGTAAAAGATGAAATATTGTACAATACAGTGAAGTGTAAAATGATACATTTTGGTAATAAGAACACCATGAAATATAAATACAAATTAAAGGGGACAATTCTAAGGGATGTACAGGACAGTGAGATCCTGAAGTACGTGGCAGTGCAGTTTAAAAAAGGTGTTAAAAACACCTTGGGACAATGGGATTTATAAATGTAGGCAGAGTTTGCATAAGCAGGGAATGGTGTGATGAACCTTTATAGAACAATGATTCAACTTCAGCTAGAACATCATCATATGCAAACCACTGACTATCCTGACACAAAAATAAATTGCTGTTCCATCACTGTCGCTGGGTCAAAATCCCTCCCGAAGGATATTGTGGCTCAGTGGTTAACACTATTGTCTCACATTGTCAGGGACCTGGGTTCCATTCTACCGTTGGGCGATTGTCTGTGTGGAGAGTGCACATTCTCCCCATTCGGCTCATTGAGTCCACACCAACCCTCTGAAGAGTGACCCACCCCCTACCCTAGCCTTGTATCCCTGCATTTTCCATGGCCAATCCACCTAAACTACATATCTTTGGGCTGTGGGAGGAAACTGGAGTGCCCGGAGAGCTAACCACTGCTGCCTGACATATGGGCAATGAAAATAATGTAGGAAAGTGAGAGGCGTTTTTTTTGTGAAAGAACAGAAAGGACAACTCAAGCTAATCAGCACAATTTTAAAGGGAGCAGGAAGAAAGAGATGCAAATATTTAAAAGGGTCAAGATTTTTTATCAAAATTGTTAATAATGAGCAGAAGTATATGAAAGAAATTCATTCACATAGCCTTTTTGCAATCCTCTAATCTTACTGATACAAAATAAACTTGTTCCAGCAAAGCTTTAAGTGTGAAATGATCATCGTCAAATATAAATCTCTTTCTGACTTTCTTTCTGTCTTTGTAACTTTCTTGAGCTTTGTAAATATGTCCTTATCACAACATTAACTGCAAAATTCCCCATTCCTCCAATATTGGGAGGAGGAAATTGGAATATAGTAAATAAGAGCAGAATCATAGGATAGTGTCCATTCTGCTTCAACATTCAATTTGATCAGCCCCATTTTCCCCATATCCCTTGATATCTGCAATATCTAGAAATCTGTCTTGAACGTTCCCAATGACTAAGTCACCATGGTCTTTTGGTATATCAACTTCCAATTGTTCACTATCTCGGAGTGAAGAAATTTATCCTCAATTGGAGTTACAGGGATGTACAGCACAGAAACAGACCCTTTGGTCCAACTTGTCCGTGCTGACCAGATATCCTAAATCAATCTAGTCCCATTTTTCAGCAATTGGCCCATATCCCTCCAAACCCTTCCAGATGCCTTTTAAATGTTGCAATTGTACAGCCTCCACCACCTCCTCTGGCAGCTCATTCCATATACGTACTATCCTCTGCGTGACAAAGTTGCTCCTTAGGTCCCTTTTAAATTTTCCCCCTCTAATCCTAAACCTATGCCCTCCAGTTTTTGACTTCCCCACCCCAGCGAAAAGACCTTGTATATTTACCCTATCCATGCCCCTCATGATTTTAAGGTCATTCCTCAGCCTCCGACGCTCCAGGGAAAACAGCCCCAGCCTACTTGGCCTCTCCCTTATAGCTCAAACCCTCCAACCCTGGCAACATCCTTGTAAATCTTTTCTGAACCCTTTAAAGTTTCACAACATCCTTCCAATAGGAAGGAGACCAGAAACACACAATATTCTAACAGTGGCCTAACCAATGTCCTGTACAGCTGCAACATGACCTCCCAACTCCTATACTCAATGCTCTGACCAATAAAGGAAAGCATACCAAACGCCTTCACTATCCTGTCTACCTGTGACTCCACTTTCAAGGAACCATGGTCATTGAGTCATAGAGTATGAAAACAGACCCTTTGGTCCAACCAGTCTACACTGACCATGTTCCCAAACTAAACAAGTTCCATCTGCTTGTCCAAACATTTCCTATTCATGTACTTATCCAAATGTCTTTAAAATGCTGAAACTGTATCTGCATCCACCACTTTCTCTGGCATTTCATTCCGCACATGTACCACTATTTGTATAAAAATAGTTGCCCCATATGTCCTTTTAAATCTTTCTTTTAAATGTTTTGAGTGAAGAAAACCTTCCTCATTTCCGTTCCAAATGACTGTCTCTCTCTGAAACAATAATTGTTTGTTCTATACTCTCCAGCCAGGGAGACTTAAGCTCTCAGCATCTATTAGTGGTCTTCACTGAAAATCTCCCCGCTTTTCAACGAAAGCCTTTGTCAGAGAAGTTGTATGTTTTTTGAATCTGTTTTTACCTTTGTCAGTGCCTCCATCTCTTTTTTAAGTGAAAAGACTGGAATGTTGTGCAGTATTCATAAAATGTGGTCTTGCCATGATTCAATATTGGTTTAACTTAACTTATCTGCACGTTAAAGAAACCCAATAGAATTCCTACAGTGTGGAAGCAGGCCATTCAGTCCATTAAGTCCATATTGACCCTCTGAAGAGCATCCCATCCTAACCAATCCCCTACTCTATCCCCATAACCCTGCATTTCTCCATGGCTAACCCACCTAGTCTGTACATCCCTGGACACTATGGCCAATTTTGCATGAGATCTAGCATTGCCAGTCCACCTAACCAAACTTGGCTTGCTTTTCATAGCTTTAGTCCATATTTATACCCTAAGAGCTGTCTTCACTGATCCTGTTCTTGACAACACATGCACTATGTGACACCTTACTAAGTCCCTCCTTCTCAGTGCTTCCTTCAAGTGATGTACTTTGAAGTAGAGAGAGTAGTAGCATTTGTCATTTCTACCATCTACAACAGATACAGTAAAAACCAGACAGGGTTCCTTCAGGACCGAGGGTGCTACATGGACAGCACAAACTACACAATTGTACAAAGACATAAAGTGCATAAGAAATGCAAAACACACAAGTTACAGTGTAACAGAAGAATGATAAATAATAAACATTTTTCTAGCAGCATTTCGAAGTTGTGCAAAGAATTTCAGATTACAAGCATTGGCACACAGATTAACAGTTAAAGGTAATTAATCAGGTTTTGCAGGTGCTGGACGGGGGATGTAAATTGGCCATACCAAGTGATGGATGGAAGGGATGTCAAGGCATGGAAGTTGGGCCTGGATTCATTGAAGTTTAGAAGAATGTTTTACTGAAATATACAGGATTCTTCTGGGACCAGAGGGCATAATCTTAGAATAACAAAAATGAGGAGGAATTTCTTCCTTCAGAGAGTAGTGAATCTTCAAGGCTGAGATAGACAGATTTTCAAAGGATTCAAAGGATGATGGAAAAAGGCAGGAAATTGGAATCAAGGGTTATCAAATCAGTCATGATCTCATTGAATAGCAGAGTAGACTTAGTAGGCTAATTTCTGCTTCCATGTCTTAAGGTCTTCTAGCGATAAGATTGATAACAATAAATTACAGATACCAAGATTAAAATCAAAAGATTAGACAGAATACTCATCAGAAGATAGTCCTAGGAAATCTCTGTGACATTGTTGTTCGAGTTCTTTGTTGTTGAAATAAGCAGGTTAACACCTGAAGTCGGATCCAGCAGCTATGGTGGCTTTTGTAGTTGGATAACTGGTGTTTTTTAGTACAGTGAGGAGGGAAAGATGGTCCCTTTTCTTCATTAGTTTGGTGCTTTTGGGACTTGCGTACGGCCTGACTTTCCTTCAACTGAGCAGTATTGGATTTCTGTAAACCTTTCCTCTTTGTATTCAGTTGGTGACAATTCCACCTTTGAGGGTAGTTTTCAAAGATTGCTTCTTGGAGTTTTGCACACTGCCTGTTCTTAGCCAGATTTCCATTTACAGTTTGATTCTCAAACTACTAGTGTGTAAACTTTGAGGAATCACAAATCAAAGAAGTAAATTAAGTGGAGTCCTTTTAAACTCCTTCCTCCAGCCTGCTGTTTCTTTCCAAAACTTGAATTCTCACACGTGCATTAATTGCAAACTCCTGGTATTTCAAGATTCTTACACACCTGGGCATGTCTCTTTGTAGTCAAAAAGTGTGGTGTTGGAAATGCACAGCACCCCACCTTTTGACTGATCTCCAGCATCTGCAGTCCTCACTTTCTCCTATGTCTTTGTGGTTCACTTCAAGCTTGCAAATGTGAACTTGTTACAATCACTTTTGTTTTCACCTATTGTATTGGGTTAGAACCAAGTTAGTTTCTTTTTAACAAAAATCTATCACATCCTGTCCTTCGCCCTGAAACTTCCTCAGGTCGAGAAAGCAAAGCTATTCAGAATACTCCAGGTGCAATTGCAACAAGGCCTGTTTGTTCCAGTACTCATAACCTCTCACCACAAAGACAAATGTATCATGCTCCTTCCTAATTTCTTGCTGCACTGGCATGTTAGCTTTCAGAGACTTTCAAACAAGGCAGGTACCAATGGACATCAGCGCTTCCTAATCTCTCACTTTTGAAGAAATATCTATGTCTCTCCTTTCCACCGAAGTGGATAATTTCATTCACCTTCATCTATCTGAACATCAAACATTGAAACTGTTCATCTAAATCCTCCAATTCTTTCTCTTCTCTTCTTATCTCAAATGCTTTATCATCCTCGCAAATATAATTCTTCTGTCTGGATTCCATTTATTTTGATTGCATGTCTGTGAAATAACTTTGTCCTTCTTTCTATGTTGTAGGTGCTGTGTCAATGCATGCTGCTGTTTTGTGTATAGAACCAGGTTACACATTGTGAGGTATTGCTTCACTCAGAAACACAGCAACCATTACTAGAAGTTGCTAGCACATGCAAAGAGTATGGATTTACTGCAGGCATTCAAAAAGGGAAACTTGATGAGCTCACGAGAGTAGCCAACATTATAGCTATTGGAAGGTGGGTATGAGGAGATTCCTGTCTCAGTCACCCTGGTATCGTGAAACATGATTTATCACCCTTGGTGGTCAGGGAGCCATTTTCCAAGGTTTTTTCCCCAGAATTGGTCTAAAAATGTCTTTTACTATTGTTACAATCTGGCGAAGGATTGTTAGCATTCAAAGAGAAACCTGTGCACTTCATTTTAGCCAATAAACTAGAGCACAAGATTTCACATTTTAAAAACAAAATAAACTTCATTGCATCTTTAATAATTGACAAGTACTGTTAACAATAAGGTTTATAACTCATTATATTATACACTCAGGTTTATTTCTTACTTCCCTAAAGAATTCAATTATAAGGTACATCAATCTTAAAGTAATTACTGTTGCAGGAACCACCAATAAGTATACCACAGTCCTTTGGAGAATTTTTCTCAGCTCCAGCTGTTTTCATATGTCAAATTTTCATTTATTCTCTCTTAACTGTGGATACCTCAGTGCATTGTTTTAGTTATTTTTTACAATATTCCAAGCTAATTCTACTGATACTGGAGGGACAACCGTACATTCTTCCTCTAGTTTCAAATAACAAATTCTTACATTTCCTCCTTCCTCACAAAATTAATTCACTGATTAAATCTTATTGCATTTCGAAAGGTGAATGGTGAATTGAGGGGTTTCCTCTGCTTGCAGTACAGGTCTATCTAATTATCATTTTTGAGGGCTGTCTGCAAACTAGGTGACTTTCAAACTGCAACTTATCCTTTCAGCTAAAAAGAAAACCCACTCTTGTCATCAAGGCAGCTTTTGACTCAGTGTGACATCAAAGATCCCTTGCAAAACTGGCATCAAGAGGGATTGAGGGAAATCTCTGTGCTGTCATATGCACAAAAGGCAGCACAAGTCCATCCCAGCCAATTACCACTCCATTAGTCTACTCTCGATCATCAGTAAAGTGATGGAAGGTGTCATCAACAGTGCTATCAAGCAGCACTGCTCAGCAATCACTTGCTCAGTGATGTACAGTTTGGGTTCCACCAGGGCTACTCAGCTCCTGACCTCATTACAGCCTTGGTTCAAACATGGACAAAAGAGCTGAATTCAAGAGGGGAGGTGAGCCCTTGACATGAAAGTTACTTTTCACTGAGTGTTGCATCCAGAAGCCCAAGTGAAACTGGAGTTTGAGAATTCAGAAACAGTTACAAAGCTATTGGGTCATATTTTAATGTACAATGAAATATTGCTAAGATAGTGTGCATTATCAGGAAAATGTACTGCTTGTATAGGTTCATTGATACTATTAAAACTGCAGTGCTGTGAGTACTTTGTTCATGATTCATGTGTTTTAAAATTTAGCTTTTAGCTTTAGGAACTCAGATTTAAGTGTTGAAAATGGAACAAATGCAACTAAAACAAGCTTGGAGATTATATGTTACTATTTATTTTTACATGGGATGAGGGTCTCACTGCCAAAGACAGCATTTGTTGCCAGTCCCTATTTACCCTTCAGAAGGCGGTAGTGGGCTGCCTTCTTGAACCACTTCAGATTGTTGAAAATTCAAAATATTGTTTGGAAGGGATTTCCAAGGAAATGATCCAGTGACATTGAAGGAAGGGTGATATATTTCTAAATACAGAGTGGTGTGTGGCTTAGAGGAGAATTGGAGATGATAAAATTCCCATGTATTGGCAGCCCTTATCCTTCTGGTTGTCAGTTTGGAAGATGCCGTCCAAAGTGACTTGGTCAATTTCTGCAATGCAGCTTGTAGATAGTATCCACTGCTGCTCTGAATGTAGATGATAGACGGTGTGAATCTTTGTGAATGTGGTGTCAGTTAAGTGGGCTGCTCTGTCCTGGATGGTGTCAAGCTTTTGGATGTTATTGTAGCTGCTATTCAAGCAAGTGGCAAATATTCTATTACATTTCTGACATGTGCCTTGTAGAACATGGACAGGTTTTGGAGATACTGGAGGTGAAACACATTCCAGGACTCCTAGCCTCTGACCTGCTCTTGTAGCCATTGTATTCATATGGCTGGTTCAGTTCATTTTCTAATCAGTAGTGATCCTCAGGATATTGATAGCGGAGGACTTCAGTGATGGTAATGCCATTGAATGTCAAGAGATGATTGAATAAAGGCAAAATATTGTGGATGCTGGAAAACTGAAACTGACATAGAGGATGTTGGAGATACTAAGCAGGTCTGACAGCGTCTTGGAGAGACAAAGAGAGTTAATGTTTTGAGTCTAACACAACTTCTTCAGAAATTCAATCATGTGGCACATGATAATCAGCAACAGGTTTTCTTGTCCATGTTTGACTTGATGCCATGAGATCTCATAGGGTCTTGAGTCAATATTTAGGAGACCCAAGACTACATCCTCCTGATTGTATATGACTGTGCTTTCACTTCTGCTGGCCTGTCTGACCAGTGGGACGGGACATTACCAGGGATGGCGTTGGTAGTGCCTAGGATACTGTCTATAAGATATGATTCTGTATGTATGATTATTTTAGGCTGTTGCTTGTCTAGCTAATTCCCCAATTCTAGCTCAGGCCTCACCTGCTAGTAAGGAGGACTGACAGGATTGGGTTTACTACTATTCTTTCCAGTACCTAATTCAATCCTGTCCCATTTCATTCCTTCCTTTAGATTTTGTAGAAGTTTTGAGACAACTCTGTGACTTACCAATCCATTTCAGAGGGCAGTGAAGAGTCAACCACATTGCGGTGGAGCTGGAGTCACATGTAGGTCGGAGCAGAAAGGGAGAGCAGATTTCTTTCCCAAAATGGTGTCACTAAATCGAAAGCATTTTTACAAAAATCAATGAGAGCTATCACAGTCGCCATTACCAATACTACCCTTATATTCAAGTTTTATTAATTTAATATTCCACCAGCTGCCCATGTCCCAGAACATTTAGTCTAGGCCTCTAGGTGACTAGACTATTAAATTATCACCATTCCACCATAAGCGCTCTGGTACTTTAAAAGGTTGGAGCCATTATAACATTTAAATGACATTTAGACAAGCACATGAAGAGGTTTGGAGGGATATGGGCCTGACTAGACAGGTGGGGATAGTTTAGCTTGGGATTATGTTTGGCATGGACTGATTAGACTGAAGGCTCTGTTTCCATGCTGTATGACTCTATGTTAACTGAAGGCATTAATACCTAGAATCATAGAATCTGTACAGTGTGGACCAGGCCATTTGGCTCTCCGAAGGGCATCCTGCCCAGACCTACCGCCCTACCCTATCCCTGTAACACTGCATTTCCCATGGTTAATCCACTGAGCCAGTACATCCCTGGCAAAACGAAGGAACTCATTATTGATTTTCAGTGGGATGTTACTCATGCCCCCCCTACACAGTAACAGCACAGAGGTGGAACGAATGGAGAGTGTCAAGCTCTTGGGAGTGGTTATCCACAACAAGCTTTCTTGGACTCTTCATGTGGACGCACTGGTTACAAAGGCCCAACAACGTCTCATTTTCCTCAGGCAGCTGAGAAAATTTGGCATGACAGCGAATACCCTTGCCAACTTTTATAGGTGTGCCATCGAGAGCATTCTGTCTGGATGTATCACTACCTGGTATGGCAACTGTACCATTCAAGATTGGAGATGGTTACAGAGAGTGACGAACTCAGCCCAGACAATCACAAAGGCAAACCTCCCATCTATAGAATCCATCTACCATGCCCGCTGTCAAGGAAAGGCTGCCAGCATTCTCAAAAATCCATCCCACCCTGGCAATGTTTTTCTACAACCCCTACCATCGGGGAGAAGGTACAGAAGCTTGAACACTGTACCTTCAAGTTTCAAAACAGTTTCTACCCTATTGTTGTTAGAATACTGAATGGACTCACAAACTCTTAACATTCACCTGTAACTATGTGTTTGTTTTACCGCTGTCTACCTATTATTTACTGATCTATGCTACTTAACTATGTGTTCTGCCTGTTATTGCTTGCAAGACAAAGCTTTTCACTGTGCCTCAGTACACGTGACAATAAATTCAATTCAATTCACTTTGGGCAACTTAGCATGGTCAATCCACCTAACCTGCACATCTTTGGATGGTGGAAGGGAACCCAGAGCAGCTGGAGGAAAGGTGAATGCAAATAAAATGCCTGGATTTGGAGATTGCCAGAAGACTTAAAGTGGCCATTGTAAAAGCAAAATACTGCAGATGCTGGAAATCAGGAATAAGAAAAACACAGAAGGTGTGGGAGAAACTCAACAGGTCTGTCAGCATCTGTGGAGAGGGGAATAGAGGTAACGTTTTAAGTCCAAACTCTGTTTCAAAGTACTTGAAACATTAACTTCATTTCTCTCAGCCAACAGACTTTGTCCAGCACTTTCTGTTTTTATTTCAAAAGCTGACCCATATTGTTTTAATAAAATCAGAAAATAATAAATTAATATAATACTGTAGTTTGGGCTAATGAGTTGGTCTCATGATATCTGCAATGTTTACAGTAATAGTGGTGCCGAGGGATGCTTTTGTTTTGGGAATTAGAGCTACATTCATTTCCAAGCATTCAGTGAACCTGGAAAAGTTGTACAACCAATTTACTTCATTAGATTAAAGCAGAAAGTGTGAAGGAGAGATAATTCATCGAAAGCAAAAGCAAAAATTGCTGGAAAGACTCAGCAGGTCTGGTTGCATCTGTGGAAAGAGAGCAGAGCCATTGTTTTGGGTCCAGTGACCCTTCTTCAGAACAGACAATTAATTTGAAGGTTAGTTTGAGGATAGATCATACCTGCTACATCATCATGGAGATGGGGCTGGGGGCGGGGGGGGGGGGGGGGGGGGAAGGGAGGGGGCACAGTTCTTGGAATCTTCTCTCCTTTCTAGTTTTTAAACTGATTTATTCATAGGATGTGGGCAACTCTGTGATGCCAACATTTATTGTGGACAAGGTGAGGATGATATGCCTTCTTGAAATGTTGCTAATTATTTGATATAGATACACCCACAGCATTGTTAGTGGTATGTGTTTATCCTTCTAAATGTTACAGGTCCTTGGTTGGAAGGTGCTATCAAAAGAGTCTTGGCAAGTTGCTACAGTGAGTCTTACAGATGGTGCACACTACTGATATTGTCTTGGGGGGGAGGCATGGAGGTGGAGGAGGGAGTGAATATTTAAGTTCACAGAATCACAGAAGCACCACAGTACAGTAGGAGGCCATAGGAACAGGAGGAGGCCATTCAGCCTGTTGAGCTTGTTCCACTATTTAGCACAAAGGTTTGGATTTCTCTTGTCCCAATTATCATCCAGAGTGTGCTGGGAATCTGAAATGCACCACCTGGGAGAGCGGTTGAAGTGGGAAACCTGACGAAAAGGGGAGGCAATGGCCTTGTGATATTTTTCCCAGACTATTATTCCAGACACCCAGATAATGTTCTGGGGATCCGGGTTTGAATCCCACCATGCCTGATGTGGAATTTGAGTTCAATAAAAGTTTGGAATTAAGAGCCTAATGATGATGATTGTGGGAAAAACCCCATCTGGTTCACTCTGCCTATTTGGGAAGGAAACTGCCATGCTTTTCTGGTCTGGCCTATATGTGACTCCAGACCCAGAGCCATGTGGTTGAAGCGTAACTACCTTCTCGGCAAATAGGAGTGGCCTACATCCTACGAATGGATACCGAAACACAATGAGAACACTTCTCATTCTTTGAAACTCTGAACCCTGTTTGCTCAATCTCACTTCACAGGACAGTGCTGCCATCCTGGGAATAAGTCTGGGGAGCCTTTGTTGCACAGCCTCTATGGCTAAAATACCCTTCCTGAGATAGGGTGACCCAAACTGCATGCGGTTTAGATGCTGTTGTATCCCAGCTCCTACAAAATGAAGCAACACTTCACCTCTCCTATACTCACATCCTCATTTGGACTATTGTGCTTGCACTGGCTCTCTGAGCATTTTAACCCAGTAGTGGACCAGGTAATTCCCCCTTCTTCAGGAGCTGCAGTTAATATAGACTCATTGTTATTCCTTGTTCAGAGCCAGCAAAAGAATAAAGTTCAATGGAAAAGCGACCCTGCAATCAGAATTCTCAGGCAGTTATGATGAGTTCACATTTAGCTCCCAGCCCAAACAGGCTTCAGTTTTCTTCCAGTCCAGGACAGAGACGATTAATTGATTGGACTTTGTTTTTTAAAATCTTCTGCCTACAAAACTAAGCAGGATCATTTTATAGATTTTATTTTACTTCCAGAAGCTCATTTACTTTAATGAAGCATCTGGAAAGTATTTTGTTTTTATGATTACTTGACCTCTGTGTGATACTGTAGCTGTAAATGTCCCGTGTCACATTTCTTTTGCTACATATGGATCTTAAAAATGATACCCGATAGTGTAGGGCAGTGCAGTATAATGTTTCATACGTATACAAAATGGACTGAAAACACTACCACTTTGTGCTCTCTACCACACTAACTCCAGCCAGTCAAATATAATACCACTAAATGTTCTGTCAATATATCACTGGCATTTATATCTCTGGGGGAGCTTTTTACACTCAAGTCAAAACATTTAATTCATTGTAAGAGCTATGTCACTGCAAAGCCACCAGTGAACTTTTTAATAGGATTGAGAGCAGCCAGCATTATGTCTTCCTGTATCCCCTTGGCTAATATTGCAGCCATCTCCCACGCACGCTGCTTCACTCTGCACGGCTAATCAGGTTTTCTTGGGTGGTTAGCAGGACATTCTTTCACTATTTGAATTTTGTTATTAATAACAATCAAAGAATCCAAAAACAACTTACATTTTCTTGATGGCAATCATTCTACAGTACAGTATACTTTACAGTGTGGGCAATAAGGGATCAGGCAAATGGTGGGGTATGTTTAGGAGAAGGAATGGCTAAGGAAGGGGCAAAGAGTGGCATCGCAGTGGACAGTGTTAGAGGCTGGGAGGGGTGTTGCTGATGGTGGGTGTTAGAGAACTGGTAGATGTTTGCCAAATAATGGAGAGAATTAGAGATAGAGGGTGCCCTGAAGACTTTGAAAGATTTCAAGGTGAGATTGAGAATCATAGACACTTTTCCTTTTCTCACACTTCTGCCAAGCACATGGAGATTTTTCCTCTGTCAAAGACATTATCGTAGTCCAAATGTTGGCTATTCTGTGTCATGGACTTCCAATAGAGACGGAGCTGACATCATTGCAAAAGAAGAAACATAGAGCAGACGTAGGCCATTTCACACCTTGAGCCTGTCCCACCATTCATTATGATCATGGTTAATCACAGAGCTCAATAGCCTCATTGTACCCTCGCCCATATCCCTTGATCCTTTTACCCACAAGAACTATAATAACCTCCTTCTTGAAAACTTGGAAAAGGGATTCTGAATACCTTGCTGTTCAACATTTAACTGAACAGACTACCAAGGAGTTTCAGTCCATCTGAGGTCAATGGAGAAGTCGTTCAATGGCTAGAGTCATTCTTGACAAAAGGAGGATGACTGTGGTCATTATTCATTAGAAGTCAATTATCACAGTCTCAGAACAACACTGCAGGCATTCCTTCAAGAAATATTCTCAAACCAGCCATCTTTAAACTATTTCATCAATGATCTTGCTTTTGTTAGAAGGTGAGGAATGGACTATTTATTGATGATGTCCTACTCTACTCATGACTCCTCTGAAATGAACCAACTTGTGCACTGTCAAAGTGACATTTGTGATTTGTCTGAAGCTATATATCAATTCCATCATTCCCAGTTTCCCAGCTCCAGCAGTCTCTATACCCTCTCCAAATCCATATCCTATCGGGACAGTGGGTAGGTTCTCGGCTTGTCTTTTACTCTGGACAGCTTCATCATCTGTTTGACCTACTTCTGCTCAATCTTTGTCTGTAACATAAAAACTCTCTTCCATTCTGGAGAAGAATTATTGGTCTTGAAACATTAACTCTAGTTCTCACTCCAAGAATACTGCCAAACCTGCTACATTTCTCCATTATTTTCTGTCTTTATTCCAGCCTCTGCTAGTCTACAGCAGGACATGGACATTGTTGATGCCCAAGTTAAATCGTTTCAATTAACATTTGGGAAACAAAAAGGGTGTGAAATGATCATCTTGAACAAGAATAAAGCCAAATCTTGAATGACACCATGAAATCAGTGTCCATCAATGTACAGATCACCATTGACCAGCCATCTCAACACGACAGTCAGCAGAGTAAGATAGAGGATGTGTACTCTATGATGAATGGTCATCTCCCAGTTTTTCATAATCTCTCTGCAGACAAGGCCAGAGTATAATAGAATACTCACCACTTGCCTGAATGGATACAGCTACACAGCATTCATGAATACTTGACACATTCTGAATGAAGCTGTCTACTCAGTTGGTTCCTCTGGACACACCATTGAAGTCTACCACCATCAGTTCTGTGTGTCATCTATACGGAACACAACAGCAATTTCCACAAGCTGTCTTTGACAGAACCTTTCAACTGAGATATGGGCAAGAGCAGAAATATCATGGGAGTATCACTTGCAAATTCTGCTCCTAATAACAACCGAACGTAGAACATACATCACTATTGCTTCATCATCATTTGGTCAAAGTCCTGGAACACCAACACTTCAGTGGAGACTCCATCCCATATTGATCATAGGTGTTAAAGAAGGCAGATCACTCATAGCCTCACAGAGCGACTAGCTATCGGCAATAAACACAGCATTGCTCATCATCACCCACAGCAAATACAAAAATCTTGTTCCACCAAGTTGAAAGGAGTTGCACAAACATTAAAATTTCAACAATGAGAGTGACCAGAAGAAGCGTATATTCAGTTGTACACTGAATAATCCCTCTTCTGATCATCCTCATTGTGGTACATCGGTACACTGAATAACCTTGAGTTGTAGTTTCCTCACCAACATTGACCTGTCACCAAAATTATTTTGTTCCATTGTCCTTTTGTATGTTATCGATGTAATCATAGGTAAGTGCTGAGTGGTCTGGACAAACAATACAACAAATTGAGTGTTGAACTCTCTTATAAAATTAACTGTAATCAAATCAAAGATTATGTTGAAACAACAATCTGCTGGTCAGACTGGACATTGAAAAGTGTTTTCGATGTTGTCTAGAAGAAGTAATGTAACATTGACTGCGAAGACAATTACAGGCATGAGTTTGACCTCAGGTGTTAGAGAACTGAGGTATGAGAAAAGACTGGATACTTTTGTTTGTCCCAGCCTTGAAAGAGGTGGATTGTGAATTTCCAAAAGCTAGACAGGACAAATCATTGCGATGAAAACCACAGAATGTTTTGTTCCAATAAGTAGGTAAATGTGCACTTCTGTGGAGTCTGTCACAAAAGCACTTTTGAAGTGTGATCATTGTTGTGATGCAGGGAACTACAAGGACAGCAGATGCATACAAGCATGGCTATCTACAAGTCTTGGAGTGCCTTGGAGGGGAATGTGGAGGTGGTGGCATTGCCTTGGTTTGTTCTATTGCCTTTCCCTTTCCAGATGGTTGTAGACAGGGATTTGGAAGGTGATGTTAAAGGAGTTTTGATAAATTTCTGTAGTGCATTTTGTAGAAAGTACACGCAGCTGCGACTGAATTTTGCTGGTGGAGGGAGTGGCTACTTGTGGACGTGGTGCCAATCCAGCAGGTTGCTTTGTTCTGATGGTGCCAGGCTTCTTGAGAATGTTGTTGGAGCTACACCCATCCAGGCAAGTGGGGAGTGTTCCATCACACTCCAGACCTGTGACTTGTAGATGATGCATAAGCTTTAAGGAGCCAGAAGGTGAGTTGTTTAATATCAATTTCCTAGCTTCTGACCTGCTCTTGTAGCCACAGTACTTACATTGCTAGTTCAGTTCAGTTCCTGGTCAATAGTAACCTCCAGGATGTGGACAGTGGGGAATTCACTGATTATAGCCCTATTGAATATCAATGGGCAATATTAGATTGTCTCTTGTTGGTTATAATCCTTAGGAACATAGGAACATATTAAGCTGTTCAGCCCCTCCAGCCTGTTCCATCTTTCAATGAGATGCCCTTGTTTGGTTCTCGTGCGGTGTGAATGTTACTTGTCGCTTGTCAGCCCAAGCCTGGATATTGTCTGGATCTTGCTGCATTTGGACATGGATGCTATTCACTGTATGTGGAACATTCAAGGTGCTACACGCTTAGAGTTGATGCTGAAAATGGTCCTCAAAAGCAGCCTGTCACAACCACGAACATCACCTCTTACGACCTTATGGTGGAGAGAAAGTCATTGATGGAGCAGGTGAAGATATTTCGGCCTAGGGCACTAAACTGAGGAGACCAAAGCTGCATGCAGTATTCCAGATGTGGTGTCACCAAATCCTTGTACAGTTGTAGCAGGTAAACAAATGGCATTAAGACCTTATAGCATAGATTCATCAATTGGGGCACCAGAGAAATAAAGAAAGACTTGAAATCCTGGGACTATTTCCACTGAAGTTAAAATTATGAATTGTTTTAGTAGAATGTATAGGGAAAGATTGTTTCCTCTGGATGGAAGTACGTGATTTTGTAGCATTTGGCTAAAAGATTCAAGTGCTGGGGAACTCAAGATCATATATGTGTGGGAGGTTGATATTTAAGACTATGAGGTGGGAGCTTGGCAGTTAGGGTTTGAAGGGAGGTTTTGATAGTTGGGAATCAATAGGTGTTGGTTTATGAGCTAGTTATGGGGCCTCAATAGTCCGGTATTTGAGGGGTGAGAGGGTCTAAGACTTGTGAGGAGCTGGAGTTGCTGTGATATAAATTATGTTTAAGAATGAGTTCTAATTTACAGGAATATTTATATCAGCTTCTGTGACTCCAGTTATGAAGGAACGCTCTTGTAATCTAGAGTTATAAGCAATTGTTTTTATTGGCAAGTATCTCGTAGGTTTCCAGACCACAAGTGCCTTACGTTGCGAATGAAGCACCATCTATTCTGAATGGTTATACTCACAGTTCAGAGTTGCAGCAGCAAGATCAAACTATATCATCTTTGTGGTCATACTCAGGCCTGGCTGGTGACTTTACACAATAGATTTGTTGTGTAACTCAGAAAAACTGGAACCAAATTGAAAACCACAAATCCCTCAAACTGGCCTCCTTCAGATTTGTTTATAAATATCTCGATTGTTATGCCAAACACGACCACTTAACTTGTGTGGTGGCTATTCCTTTTAATAGAATCTTTCACTAACAGACAAGGCTGTTCGGTTCATCATGCCTGCGGTAACTCAATTCAATTATACCCAAGCCCTTCTCTTGAAATTGTTCCCTTTTCAAATATGTATTCCACTGCATTGGAAAGTCACTTTTGAATCTGCTTCCCCAGCCTTCAGGCAGCATTTTCTAGATAAATTCTAGAACAACTTGCTGCCTGTCTGCTCTACAAAGACAGTAAATGGGCTTTAAATGAGAGGTTAATTATTGTTAATGAGCAGCTAATGGTGAATGTAAATGGTTTACGGTTCACACAAAATCCAAAGAGACCTGCACAGCACTATTACTCTCCAAAGAGTTACACTGACCTGCTCCAAGATCTGCTACCTTCATATAACATGCACTCTGCTAAAGTGTACCTTAATGATGATCAAGGCAGCTACGCCAAGCTATGCCATTCTTTGGAACTTGAACAGTGACATCAAGTGAACAAGTCAGTCTCACAGTGCCACAGTCTTGGCAGCAGAAGAGAATTTCTAGCCACCAGCTTTTGTTTTTAATCGGCAGCGCAGAATTATCCTCAATTTGAGATCATTAGCTGCAAGTTTTAATTGAATTCTAAACTGGCCACCAGGATTATAGGAAAGGGAAATGGAAGTGTCAGTGTTCATCTAGGCTGTAGGAACTTCTGCAAAGTAGAGGGACAGGAGTATTACTGTACTGTAAATGAGTTTATGAATATTTATTATGTTCAGCATCTCCAGCACATTGTCCAATTATGTACATTATTTTGTGTGAATTACAACAAAAAGATCTTCAACAAAAAAAAAACAAAAATGCGGATGATGGAAGTCAGAAACAGAAATGGAAATTGTTGGAGAAACTCAGCAGCTCTGGCAACATCCGTGGAGAGAAATCAGAATGAATGCTTCAGGCCCAGTGACCCTTCTTCAGAATTTCAACAGTATATTTCAGTTCGTACAGTAACCAGAGGAATTGTAACTATTATTGAAGTACAGTAAGGTTTTTTTATTTCTATTTAATTGTGTTGTAGCTGATTTCGGAGTACACGTACTTGGGTACAGAAAAAGCGAACAAACTTCTACTTCCCTTGTACATTAATAGCTGCAGAAGTTCCAACAGGGATAATGCAATAAAAAGGGACACTTGAATTTTTGTAGCACCTTTCATGAATTCAAGATGTGCCAAAATGGTTTACAGCCAATTAAAAATAAATACTCATGGGATGTGAGCATTGCTGGCAATTCAGGTCAATATTTATTGCCCTTCAGAGATTGGCAATGAATCTCCTTCTTATATATACAACTGCAACCTGTGTGGTGTCGATAGTTCAGTTCGACTGGTAGCTTCCAAGATTTTGATCCAGTGATGGGAAAAGATACAACAATAAATGTCCAACTCAGGGTGGTGCATATTTTGGAAGGTAACTTGGTGATAGTGGTATTTCGTCCTTCTTGGAGGCCATAGGAGTCGCTGCTTTGGATAGAAATTCTGTTCACAGGTTGCTTTTCATAAATAAATGATGCATACCTGTCTTGCTTTGTAACCATAGAGCCAAAGAGTCAGAGTGATGTACAGGGAGAAAGTGAGGACTGCAGATGCTGGAGATCAGAGTCGAAGAGTGTGGCGCTGGAAAAGCACAGCCGGTCAGAGAGCATCCAAGGAGCAGGAGAATCGATGTTTCGAGCGTAAGCCCTTTATCAGGAATGGCTTCTGAAATGTCGATTCTTCTGCTTCTTGGCTGCTGCCTGACCGGCTCTGCTTTTCCAGTACCACACTCTTCAACTCATAGAGATGTACAATGTGGAAATAGACCCTTTGGTCCAACTCATCCATGCCAACCAGATATCCTAAATTAATCTAGTCCCACTTGCCAGCACTTGGCCCATATCCCTCTCAAACCTTCCTATTTGTGTATCCATCAGATGCCTTTTAAATGTTAAGGCCATAAGACCATGAGACATAGGAACAGGAATTAGGCCATTTGGCCTGTCGAGTCTGTTCCACCATTCTGTCATGGCTGATTGGCTTTTCAACCCCATTTTCCCATTTTCTCTCCATAACCTTTGATCACCTTTGCAATCAATAACTTGTCTAACTATGCTTCCACCACTTCCTCCTGCACCATACATGTACCATCTTTTGCATGAAACGTTTCCCCAGAGATCCCTTTGTTATGGACTAGGCTGGATTGCTCAAAGCATTCTTAAGCAGGCAGCCCACACCATAACTTTGCAATTTGTTTGGGCAAGTCTACAGTGAAAATTACCCGGATTAAGTTAGTGAGGTTGACTACCAGGTTTAAAACAGACAAAAAAATTAATTCACAAAATTACATAATGAAACACGAAGAACAGAATAAAGAACCTCTATAGAACACAATCTATCCAAACTAGACTTAAGTATGCTGTTCCGAATATACACAACAGTCCCCAATAAGCAAACCCCCTTTAAAACACAGTACAAAAAAGGATCAGATGCCTATGGGTTGAAGTTAGAAGGGCAGAAAGAGAGAGTTTGCACACAGCTCACTGTTGAACTCCCAACCAGTTCTGGACTGGACTAAACTGCTCAGCTCAGCTGACCACTCCCCTTTCAGTATATAGGTCACCTCTAAAACATGATAAAAACAAGGACTGCAGATGCTGGAAACCAGAGTCTGGATTAGAGTGGTGCTGGAAAAGCACAACAGGTCAGGCAGCATCCGAGGAGCAGGAAAATCGATGTTTCAGATCAGGAATATTCCTGATGAAGGGCTTTTGCCTGAAACATCGATTTTCCTGATCCTTGGATGCTGCCTGACCTGCTGTGCTTTTCCAGCACACCTCTAAAACATGACCACTTCGGCCTGAAGTCTCATATGTTTACATATAAACAAAAAGGCCTCTCAATACCCTTTAATATCTGTACCAAAGCAGACTAATTGGAACCGAGAGCAGTTTATTACCCCTTTGAGAAAAGCCAAGAACACAGTATCCTTGAGAAAAGGAACAGCTTTCAGAAAAAAGAAACCAGTTTTGACACACCTTTCCCCTCTGACCTGAAATCTAGCCCTCTAGTTTTGGATTCCCCACCCCGGGGAAAAGACCTTGGTTATCTACCTTATCCATGCCCCTCATGATTTTATAAGCTTCTATAATGTCACCCCTCAGCCTCCGATGCTGCAGGCAGAACAGCCCCAGCTTATTCACTCTCTCTCTGTAGCTCGAACCCTCCAACACTGGCAACATCTTTGTAAATCTTTTCTGCATCCTTTCAAGTTTAAAAACATATTTCGTAAATATGGATACCAGAACTGGATACAGTATTCCAAAAGTGGCCTAACCATTGTCCTGTACATCTAACTCCTATACACACTGCACCGACTAATAAAGGAAAGCATACCAAATGATTTCTTCACTTTCGTATCTACCTGCGACCCTACCTTCAAGGAATTATGAACCTGCAAGCCAAGGTCTCTTTGCTTGGCAATGCATCCCCAGACCTTATCATTAAGTGTATACGTCTTGCCCAGATTTATTTTACCAAAATGCAACACCTCACATTTACCTAAATTAAACTCCATCCGCCACTCCTCAGCCAATCGGCCCGTCGGATCAAGGTCTGGTTGTATTCTGAGATAACATTCTTCACTGTCCAAATCACCACCAATTTTGGGGTCATCTGCAAACATGCAGATGACCCCAAACACTCTTCCTATGTTCACATCCAAATCATTTGTCAAAAGTGAGGGGAACTGATGGCTTCGTAGTATTATCACTGGAACAATAATCCGGTGGCTCAGCAAATGCTTTGGTGAACTGGATTGGAATCCTACCATGGCAGATAGTGAAATTTCAGTTCATTAAAAATTTGGAATTAAGAATCTATTGATGATCATGAATCCATTGTTTGGGGGAAAAAAAAACCATCTGGTTTACTAATGTCCTTCTTGGAAGGGAATATCATCTTCACTTGCTGTGGACAACATGTGATCCCAGACTCACAGCAATGCGATTGACTCTTAAATGCCCTCTGGGCAATAAATGCCCACATCCCATGAATACATTTTTAGAAGTCAAAAATAATAAATAGAAGGCAAACTCAAATTTGAAATGGTGCATACAAAAATCACAGATCAGTTTGTCTGACTCAGACATTCATTTTCTCTAATAAAACATAGCTTTGTTTAGCTGCAAAACAGGAATGGAATTGCTGAGAATTGGTAAACAGCTTCACATCAGCGATTTTTCTGAAGCCTGGATTATCTTTTCAGAGACTCGCTGGTATGCCAATGATATTCCCCAACAAGCTCTCCCACAGGCAGGGTGGGAACCATTTTGCAGTTTGTAACTCCTTACACTGGTTCATGCAGTGATTCCAGCTTCTACTTTGAATTTGTAAAATCAGAAGTGACAAGAGGAATGTGGGCTCGGAGTTGTGTCTTTTAAAAACAACAAAGTCATTTTTGGACAGCTCTCTTTTCCAGAGGCAACTGGAGCAAGGAAATAGTTTCTCACTAAATTCACCACCTTGTCCACTCTAGCTGTGCAATGTGGGTTTCTAGAACACGTAATGCTAGCTCACACACGTCGATATCTAATTAAGACTGAAACAAAGGACTGGAAATCAATAGAAATCGGACATAAAAGCAGAGAAAGCTGATAATAGGTCAGGCAGAAACTTTAAACAGAGGTAACATTTCAGGTTAACGATGACCCTTCATTGCTAAAAGAAATTTAATTATCTATTCTGCAGAGGTTTCCATTATATTGTGAGGAACAGCATGTTACACTTAGAGTCGGCTCTACTATAACGCGTGTTTCTTCAACACGAATTGGCTTTAAAGCGATTGAAGAATTGACACTGTTATTTGTACTGGCTATAATGCGATTCTGATCCCATTGATATAAAGGACAAGGCTATTGCGTGATTTTATAATACAAGATCACACGAGAACGGAACTATCGTGTTATATCAGAACCAACTGTATAGGTTGCAGAAATCTGGAATTCTCTCTCCATGTAAAGGATATAGAAGCTGGAAAAATTAGGGCTTTCATGTCAGGAGGTTTGTGTATAAGGGTCAAGACAGTGGAGCAAAGGAGATTAGGTGGCACTGCGGTGGTATATTTCTGTCAGCAAGAAGGTCCAGGTTCCAGGACTCTGATAACACAAGTGATTAAGTTGGTCAAAATCATTTTTTCAGAGAGCCATGACCTAAGTTGCCTGGCAGAGCAGGCTCTGACAGATTGAGAGATCCTTTGCCTATGTCCAATCCACAGCAAAAGGTATCAGATTGATTCCAAGCCATTCTCTAATGCAGTTCTGTATCCAGCTGCCTGCTGATATATGACAGTAGGTGAGAGTAACTTGACCTTTTGTTTTCACTCCATCCCTGAGGGTAAGTGCTCTGCTTCTGTAACTTACCTTCCCTCGAGACCATGGCTGACACCATTCAATCTTTGTGTGGCCGACTGCTGCACAAAGGTCTGTCTTTCATTAAGCGCACATTGTTTTAAGAATTACTTGAATGGTGAGAGTCCCAGCAGGATACTGGACTATCAGACACCACAGGAAGGATAAGGAGTGGTAGCCATTGATAATGAAAGAGAATAAAAAGTTGTGAATTTGGAGCATCCTGGTTAATCGCAAATATGTTGAACAGAAATTCAATTCACTGGGTTGTAAATGTTCCCGGGTTCGGAGCCTAGAGTTGTAACAAAGCAAATATTTTTGAATATTTTGAAATAAAAACTTACATGTCTATTGCAAGAAGTGAACTAGACCTGAGTGAGGGGGGGACTGGGGAGAAAGGATTAGGGTGTCCTATGCCCAACAATCTCCATTTGCTCCATCAATGACCATCCCTCCATCATAAGATCAAAGATGAGAATGTTCACTGATGATTGTACAATGTTCAGCACCAGTGAAACAGCACACATTTAAATGCAGCAAGACTTGGACAATGTCTAGGCTTGGGCTGAAACATGGTAAGTAGCATTTGTTTCATACAAAAGCCAAGCAAAGACAATGCTCACCAAGTGAGAATCTAACTATTGTCCCTTTGTGTTCAATGGCTATATCATCACTGAATCATTCACTACCCAATATCCAGTAAAGGTTACCATTGACCAGGAACCGAACTCTGGATTAGTGGTGCTGGAAGAGCACAGCAGTTCAGGAAGCTCCTTGGATGCTGCCTGAACTGCTGTGCTCTTCCAGCACCACTAATCCAAAATCTGGTTTCCAGCATCTGCAGTCATTGTTTTTACCAGGAACCGAACTGGACTACCCATATAAAGGCAGTGCCTACAAGCGAAGGTCAGAATCTATGAATCCTGTAGCATGTAACTCACCTCCTGACTCCCCAAAGTCCTGAAGAAGGGTTACACCCAAAATGCTGACTTCTCTACATCCTGATACTGCCTGGCTTACTGTGTTCCTCCAGCCTCCTCTTTGTCTCCCCAAAGTTTGACCATTATCTACAACGCACAAGTCAGATGTGTGATGGAATACTCCCCACTTGACTGGATGAGTACAGCTCTAACAACACTCAAAACATTTGACCCTATCCAGGACAAAGCAGCCCACTTGATCGGTGCCATATCCACAAGCATCCGCTCTCTCCACCACCAATACTCAGTCGCAGCAGTGTGTGCTATCTACAAAATGCACTGCAGAAATTCACCAACGATCCTCAGACAGCACCTTGACCACTTCCAAGGTGGAAAAACAAAAACAACAGATAGTTGAGAACATCATTACCTGCAAGTTCCCATCCAAGCCATTCACCATCCTGATTTGGAAATATATCACATTTCTCTAGGGTCAAATTCCTGTCACACCCTCCCTGGAAGCATTATGTATGTACTGACAGCAAATGGACTGCAGCGGTTCAAGATGGCAGCTCACTCCCATCTTCTCAAGGGCAACTAGGAAAAGGCAACAAAAACTGGTCCAGCCAGCAATACCCACATCTCATTACATATTTAAAAAAAATATTTGGCCCTTTTTTTTATCTCTTTGGCTCTTTTGCTAAGTTGTTTTGATGCCTTTGACACTACTTGTGAGTCGAGGAAATTTGGAGCTTTTGGACATTTGTTGAAATACAGCTCTACACATTGGTATAGGAAAAATGACAGCATCATACTAATGTTAACCATGCAGCCCTGTAGCTCTCTTTATGACACGTTGCGTGGTCAAGTGACCGTGGTGAACAAAATAGGTAATTGTTATCCCATGCCATAGGTATTGGGTAAGTTAATTGTATAAGTGCATTATGGTTCAAAACCAAGAAGGTCCTTGCCTTGTTTTCACTAGATAAGAAACTGCATGAAATAACTCCACAGAGGCCGGTATCCCGTCACCAAGTCACCCTTTATTTACATGCAGAACGTTCTTGACCCTGATTCAGCTTCCTCAGAGCCAGCTTCAGAGTGAACAGAGCCTCTGATACTCTGGTTTTTTTGTTTCTTCCCCACACTCCCGCCTAACTGCGGTAGTGCTAATTTTTTCCCCAGCACCCATGTTGTGTGTGTGCAGGTGTGAGACACAGTGAGAGACACAAGGTGCACGAATCTTTATTCAATTTCCACCACCAGGAAGAAAGGAAACACCCGAGTGGCCAGTGACAAGCAGTGCCCTTCACATCAAAGGGCAATGCTGTGTGATCAAACAGTGAAGGGGAGGGCAGGGATTAAATCAAAATAGAGTTGGAGGAGGAAATAATGCACTCCACTCCCTGCGGCGCCCACCTCTCCCTGAACAACTCCAGGGTGTTGGTCGACACCGCGTGCTCCTTCTCCAAGGACACCCGGGCTCTAACGTAACCGCGGAAGAGGGGCAGGCAGTCGGCCCTAACGACCCCCTCCACGGCCCGCTGCCTGGACCTGTTTATGGCCAGTTTGGCCAGGCCCAGGAGCAGACCCACGAGGAGGTCTTCAGACCTGCCCTCCTTCCTCCGTACCGGGTGCCTGAAGATCAGGAGCGTGGGACTGAAGTGCAACCAAAAGCAGAGGAGGAGGTTTTTCAGGAAATCAAAAAGGGAGTGCAAACGGCCACACCCAATATACAAGTGGTCCACGGACTCCACAGCGCCACAGAACAAGCAGTTGGGCTGGGAGTCCGTGAACCACCGCAATCTGCGGTTGCAGGGGACCGCTGCGTGCAGCACCCTCCACCCCAGATCCCCGAGAGGAAGGGGGAGGACTCCCGCGTAGAGAGCCCTCCTCTGGGGATCCCCACCGCCTGGTGGCAAATGGGGATACTCTGGTTTATGTCTGTCAGCCAGGGCTTCCTGATTGGACCAAATTAACAGCCCCAATCAGGGAATACATAATCTATAAATTCTGAAAGGGAGGAGGAGTGACAGGCAACTTGGAGGAGCCCTTTTGGAGCTCCTTCCCTGTACCAGGGACCCAGACACCTGCATCAAGGCAAGAAAGTTGCACCTGTCCCTGTGTAAAGGAAGTTCCCAATCTTCAAGGTCGACGAAGCAAACATCCCATAGGATTTTGAGAAGTCCAGACCGAAACTTTAAACCTCTATCAGGAAACTGGATGTTTGCCTTCTGACTGAATAAGTCCCCCACACCGGCTCTTCTCAAAGCTCTGGGCGGTTTCTGCCCATAGAAACAGATCTCACAGTTTGATACTGTCATTCGTATCACAACTTACTCAAAGGTGCACATGAGTGTGCAAGACCATATTAGTTGATATCAGGAAATATTCCATAGTGGCAAAGCTACATACCTGGACTGGCTGGAGACCATGGAGGTGTGATCCCAAACCCCCTCTTGTTCAACCAGTGAATGAATTCACCTTGGCTCAAGGATTGGTGGGAACATCCCTGAGCAGATGTTGACTATTCTGCTGGAGCTGGCTGTCCATGGCACTCCCTCCCAGTCTGTGGAGGCAGCCATTTGCTCGCATGCTAAGCTAAAATCTTGGGCAGACAGAACCTGTCTACCCTGGATCCTACATGGTTTCTTGTCCCTTGACTTGTGGCTGCTCATTTGTTCAGAGCGTCATTATCTACACAGGGCTGAGCAGAAGCCTGTTGTGTAGCAGTCCTTCCAACTGCAGGAAACCTTGACTGTTTCTTCCCTGGAGCTCAGTGCTGTGCTCACCACAACTTGACACCATGCCTACTTTTGATATACTAGTCACTGAGGTGAATATCTCTGCATAGTTGGAGGGTGAGGATGAGGCCTTGTTGGTGCATCCTCTGAGGTCTATGACTGTCCCTTCTCTTAGGTGTAGCTTGAGGAGGCATTAGAGGCTGCAGGCTTGGGATTGGGACATGGATCTAAAGATGAATTAGTGTCGTGAGCTGCCACCTTTAGCCTAAGGTTTCTCACTGATCTTGGTGCTTGATGTCCAACTGGACAAATCCATTTGGAGGCTTTCTCACTAGTTGGATGTCGATGTTCAATCTCATCTTAGAGTTCAGTGTATCTGTGTGACCCAGGGAGAGACAGAGAGAATCTCATCAAATGAATAGGCAGAAAGCTGCTGAAAGGAAATGTTTGTGACAATTGAGTAAGAAATTGTAAAGAGAAAATCGAGGTGATACTTCACTGGAGCTGAAGGTCTGTAAAGGATAAAGGTAGAAGATAAAGGGAGAGATCTTACTTTTTACTGTTTATGGTAATGTATTTACAAATGGTATTACATCGGCTTCTCTTTTTTCTTTTTTGTAACAAACTTCTGTTCTTTTGGTAAAAGTGCAATGGCAGTCTCATGTGAGTAAGTTCAATGCCTTTTTAAAAATTCATTCACAGGACAAGAGCATCATAGAACTCCTACAGTATGGAAGCAGGCCATTCAGCCCATCAAGTCCACACTGACCCTCCAAACAGCATTCCATCTAGAGTCACCCTACAATATCCTTGTAATCCTGCGTTTCCCATGGTTATTCCCCCCTGGCCTGCACATCCTTGGGCACTATGGGACAATTTAGCATGGCCAATCCACGTAACATACACATCTTTGGACTATGGGAGGAAACCGGAGCACCTGGAGAAAATCCACAGGGAGAATGTGCAAACTCCATGCAGACAGTTGACTGAAGCTGGAATCAAACCTGGGTCCCTGGCACTGTGAGGCAGCAGTGCTAACTGTGCCATCTCACTGCAGTTATCACCCATTCCTGATTGCCCAGAGGGCAGTTAAGCATCAACCGCATTGCTGTGGATCTGGAGTCACATTGTAGGCCAGATCAAGTTTCCTTCCCTACAGGACATTAGTGAATCAGCTGGGTTCTTCCTGACAATTGACACTGGAGTTGTGATTATTACTAGACCCTTAATGCCAGATTATTATTGAATTCAAATTTTACCATCTGCTATGGTGGGACTCTGGTTCTCTGGATTAACAGTCCAGTGATAACACCACTAGGCTATCACCTCCCCCAATGATCATGGCAACCAAATTTCAAAAACAAAATCTACCGTTTATCAAGTCAGGTGAGATTGTGGGATCTGTATTGTCCCGTATTACCATTTGCTGAGTCCTAACCAGTTGTAGATAAGAGATGACAATCCCTGAAACTGTGATTGCTGTGTTCGTTCCTGGTCTGAAAAATGGGTCATGGCAGAAGTTAGATGTTGGAAAGTTCTGAAGGGTTCAGTGTCAGAGCTGCCATTGATGCAAATGTAAATCAGTAAATGATGTGTGTGCCTGAGATACTGCTGGGGTAATCATGACAAAGCCAGCTTTTATAGTTGTGTCCTTGTTCCATGTGAGCCTTTGGTGAAAAGCTACCAGATGTGTACGTTGTCCTAGTCCTGATGAAAGGCCACTGAGCTAATGGTGCATGAACTACTGAGTGCTGTCACTCCTTTTACATTTTAAGGCACTATAGTGTGGTGCCAGTTGTGCTTCTCTGCAGCTAGAACTAAGTGACAGACATTGCTTGCACAACCTCCTGTGTGACAGTCCTATGCAGTGGTAACCTTACATTGTTAACTCATTGATATAGAAGCATGAAGCATTGAGCAGACTGTGGCACATACCCGGGCAGCAAGCAGCAGATTAAGTATCCTCTTTTGGCCCATGAGCCAGGTTCTCTTGGGTGCTGACCTCTGCAAGGACCTCTGTACAGTCTACCATTGTCAGGTGAGATGGTATTCTATTGCTGTCCCAGGGAAAAGAGCTTCCCTTCCATCTTGAGCAGCGTTCAGGTGACCTCTAGGGAGGCAATGCTAAACCCTGGCATGGGTTTTTGCCAGGTCTCCAGTGTTGATTGGGGGTGAAGGGGGGAGGTTGCATGATGCTCTGGATTACAGTTAGTGAAGTGTGTCTGGGTGTCCAGACGGTGAGACTAGAATATCTGGGCACAGTGTAGAACTTTATGATTGTCTGCCTAGTTGACGTTTTATCCGTGCATATATATGTAATAAGCTGAGATTAACATAATTGCGTGGGTAAACCCAAGCTGTCCTTGAGTGGAAACCCCTTCCACTTTGACCTATTTTTCTAATTAACCTGTTCAGAGTTGTTATTACACATCTCTGGGGCAGGTGGTATTTGAACCTGGGTGTATTGGTCGAGAAGTAGGGACAACCCGCTGCTCCACAAGAGGACCCTCCACCTTCCACTTTTAGGCCCAACGCCAAGTCTTTAAAAAAACAGGTTCTACCCCATACCCTTAGCCCAATACTGTGTATGTGTACTGCTGCCAAGGAAATCACTGGAATGTCTGTCAAGCAGGTAATTCTGACTATGATTATTCTTTGTCGTTATTGTACAACAAACCTCAGAGCTGTCGCTTGAAATTAATGGACATTTTTGCTTAATGGAAAATGGCAATGTTAAGTTCCATATCATTGACTGATCCAATGATAATTAATTACCCTTGCCCAACTATAATTCAGTAATCAGTCAGGACCACAAAGGACTGTAGGCATTTGTCTCTCAGAGAGAGGCAATTAGCTTGAGGGAAACCATTCCTCAAGCATATGGAGGTATACCTCCAGGAACTGTCACAGCCAGTACAGGGATTGAACCTGTACTGTTGATTTATCTTCGACAACACGCTCCAGTCATCTAACCCCCCTCCCTGCAACTCTACTTAACACCAAAACAAATACTATGTTGATCAACACTAGCTCACATTTTCAATTGTATGCTTCCAACCTGTTTTAAAACTGTGAAACCATTTCTGATTTTACTCTGACAGTGTTGACCTATTGCTGAGATTGTACCTTCTGGCACTGGATTCCCCACCAGGAGAGATAACTACTCATTTTGAAACTGATAAATCCTTTTACCACCTCAAAGACACTGTTGAGTACGTCCTGTAATCCACACTGTCATACAAGAATCCAGAAGAAGGTCCCAAAATTACATTTGTTCCAGACACATATTCAAAAACATTAAACTCCAGTGTGGGAGGGAAATGATCTTCTTTATTCAACATCCTCTCAGTTAGTTGCATCAAGGTTAATTTAAGAAGGATTACGATCTTGTGGATACCTTTCTCCCAGACAAAATGAATTTATAAAACCATAAGAAATAAGAACTGCAGTAAGGCTGCTCAGTAGGATCACAACTGAGTCAAAATTCCTCACATCCACTTTCCTGCCTTTTCACCGATTCTCCGACTGATCAAGAATCTGTCTATCTTAACCTTAGATATACACAATGACTCTGACCACACAGCTCTCTGTCACAAGTTCCAAAGACTCCCAACTCTCTGAGAGAAGAAAGTCCTCCTCCTCATCTCAGTCTTAAATTAGCGGCCATTTATTCTGAGACTATGCCGCCCAGTTCTGGACTCTCCCATGAGGACAAACACCCACTCAGCATTTATCTTGTCAAGCTGTTTAAGAATCCTATATGTTACAAAGAAACTTTATGTTTTTTTAAAAAGAGCCAATTTAACAAATTTAAAATAGTCATAGAGTTGTAGAGTCATAGAGATGTACAGCATAGAAACAGACCCTGCGGTCCAACCCGTTCATGCTGACCAGATATCCCAACCCAATCTAGTCCCACCAGCCAGCACCTGGCCCATATCCCTCCAAACCCTTCCTATTCATATACCCACCCAGATGACTTTTAAATGTGGCAATTGTACTCGCCTCCACCACTTCCTCTGGCAGCTCATTCCATACACGTACCACCCTCTGCATGAAAAGGTTGCCCCTTAGGTTTCTTTTATATCTTTCCTCTCTCAACCTAAATCTATGCCCTTTAGTTTCATAGAGTTTTACAGCATGGGGAAAGGCCCTCTGGCCCAAATTGGTCTATGCTAACCAAAACATCCATTCACTCTAACCCCATTTCCCTGCACTTGGCCCATATCCTTCCAAACCTTTCCTACCCATTTGTCCAAATGCCTTTTAAATGTTGTTAATGTGAGAGTTGATGCAGATGAGGCAATAGCAAGAGATAGACCAGCTAGTGGGAAGGATTTTCCTGGGAAGGAACCAAGGGATCAGTTAAAGTGTGTTTGCTTTAACGCAAGGAATATCAGGAATAAAAGTGATGAACTTAGAGCATGGATCAGTACCTGGTGCTATGATGTTGTGGCCATTACAGAGACATGGGTTTCTCAGGGGCAGGAATGGTTGCTGGATGTTCCAAGGTTTAGAGCATTTAAACAGAATAGGGAGGGGGGAAAAAGAGGAGGGGGTGTAGCATGACTAATCAGAGAGAGTATCACAGCTACAGAAGCTTCCATTGTGGAGGAAGATCTGCCTTCCGAGTCAGTATGTGTGGAAATTAGGAACAGCAAGGGAGCAGTCACCTCGTTAGGGGTTTACTACAGGCCCCCCAATAGCAGCAGGGAGATTGAAGAAAGCATAGGTCGGCAGATTTTGGAAAAGTGTGGATGTAGTAGGGTTGTTGTAATGGGTGACTTTAACTTTCCCAATATTGATTGGAACCTCCTTCGAGCAGAAGATTTGAATGGAGGTGTTTTTGTAAGGTGTGTTCAGGAGGGTTTCCTAACTCAGGACGTTGACAGGCCGACGAGGGGAGAGGCCATTCTAGACTTGGTGCTCGGAAATGAGCCGGGGCAAGTATCAGATCTTGTGGTGGGAGAGCATTTTGGTGATAGTGACCACAACTGCCTCACATTCTACATAGCTATGGAGAAGCAGAGGATTAGGCAAAATGGGAGGATATTTAATTGGGGAAGAGGAAACTATGATGCGATTAGACATCAGTTAGGAAGCATGGATTGGGAGCAATTGTTCCATGGTAAAGGCACTATAGACATGTGGAGACTGTTTAAGGAACAGTTGTTGCGAGTGGTGAATAAATATATCCCTCTGAGACAGGCAAGAAGGGGTAAGATAAAGGAACCTTGGATGACGAGAGCGGTGGAGCTTCTCGTGAAAAGGAAGAAGGTAGCTTACATAAGGTGGAGGAAGTTAGGGTCAAGCTCAGCTCTAGAGGATTACAGGCAGGCAAGGAAGGAGCTTAAAAATGGTCTGAGGAGAGCCAGGAAGGGGCACGAGAAAGGCTTGGCAGAACGGATTAGGGAGAACACAAAGGCATTTTACACTTATGTGAGGAATAAGAGAATGGTCAAAGAAAGAGTAGGGCAGATCAGGGATAGCATAGGGAATTTGTGTGTGGAGTCTGAGGAGGTAGGGGAAGCCCTAAATGAGATTTTTGCTTCTGTCTTTACGAAAGAAACAAACTTTGTAGTTAATGAAACCTTTGAAGAGCAGGTGTGCATGCTGGAATGGATAGAGATAGAGGAAGCTGATGTGCTGAAACTTTTGTCAAACGTTAAGATTGACAAGTCGCCAGGCCCAGACCAGATTTGTCCTCGGCTGCTTTGGGAAACGAGAAATGCAATTGCTTCGCCACTTGCGAAGATCTTTGCATCCTCGCTCTCCACTGGAGTCGTACCTGAGGACTGGAGAGAGGCAAATGTAATTCCTCTCTTCAAGAAAGGAAATAGGGAAATCCCCGGCAATTACAGACCAGTAAGTCTCACGTCTGTCGTCGGCAAGGTGGTAGAAAGGATTCTGAGGGATAGGATTTATGACCATCTGAAAGAGCATGGCTTGATTAAATGCAATCAACACGGCTTTGTGAGGGGCAGGTCATGCCTCACAAACCTTATTGAGTTCTTTGAGGATGTGACTAGAAAAGTTGATGAGGGTCGAGCTGTGGATGTGGTGCATATAGACTTCAGAAAGGCATTTGATAAGGTTCCCCATGGTAGGCTCATTCAGAAGGTCAGGAGGAATGGGATACAGGAGAACTTAGCTGTCTGGATACAGAATTGGCTGGCCAACAGAAGACAGCGAGTGGTAGTAGAAGGAAAATATTCTACCTGGAAGTCTGTGGTGAGTGGTGTTGCACAGGGCTCTGTCCTTGGACCTCTACTGTTTGTAATTTTTATTAATGACTTGGATGAGGGGATTGAAGGATGGGTCAGCAAGTTTGCAGACGACACAAAGGTTGGAGGTGTTGTTGACAGTATAGAGGGCTGTTATAGGCTGCAGCGGGACATTGACAGGATGCAGAGATGGGCTGAGAGGTGGCAGATGGAGTTTAACCTGGATAAATGCGAGGTGATGCATTTTGGAAGGTCGAATTTGAAAGCTGAGTACAGGATAAGGATAGGATTCTTGGCAGTGTGGAGGAACAGAGGGATCTTGGTGTGCAGGTACATAGATCCCTTAAAATGGCCACCCAAGTGGACAGGGTTGTTAAGAAAGCATATGGTGTTTTGGCTTTCATTAACAGGGGGATTGAGTTTAAGAGTCGTGAGATCTTGTTGCAGCTCTATAAAACTGGTTAGACCGCACTTGGAATAGTGCATCCAGTTCTGGTCGCCCTATTATAGGAAAGATGTGGATGCTTTGGAGAGAGTTCAGAGGAGGTTTACCAGGATGGTGCCTGGACTGGAGGGCTTATCTTATGAAGAGAGGTTGACTGAGCTCGGCCTTTTTTCATTGGAGAAAAGGAGGAGGAGAGGGGACTTAATTGAGGTATATAAGAAAATGAGAGGCAGAGATAGAGTCGATAGCCAGAGACTATTTCTCAGGGCAGAAATGACTAACACGAGGGGTCATAGTTTTAAGTTGGTTGGAGGAAAGTATAGAGGGGATGTCAGAGGCGGGTTCTTTACACAGAGAGTTGTGAGAGCATGGAATGTGTTGCCAGCAGCAGTTGTGGAAGCAGGGTCATTGGGGTCATTTAAGATACTGCTGGACATGCATATGGTCACAGAAATTTGAGGGTGCATACATGAGCTTCATTGGTCGGCACAACATCGTTGGCTGAAGGGCCTGTTCTGTGCTGTACTGTTTTATGTTCTATGTTCTATCTATCTACTTCAACCACTTTAGCTGGCAGCTCATCCCATATGTGTACCATTCTTTGTATAAAAAAATTGCCCCTCAGGTTCCCTTTTATTTGTTTCCCCTCTCACCTTAAACTGATGCCCTCTACTCCTTGATTCTCCAAACCCAGGAAAAAGACAGAGTGCATTTACCCTATCCATGCCTCTCATGATTAGATTACTTACAGTGTGGAAACAGGCCCTTCAGCCCAACAAGACCCATCAAAGCGCAACCCACCCAGACCCATTCCCCTACATTTCACCCCTTCACCTAACACTACGGGCAATTTAGCACAGCCAATTCACCCGACCTGTACATTTTTGGACTGTGGGAGGAAACCGGAGCATCCGGAGGAAACTCACGCAGACACGGAGAGAATGTGCAAACTCCACACAGTCAGTCGCCTGAGTTGGGAATTGAACCCGGGTCTCTGGCGCTGTGAGGCAACAGTGCTAACCAATGTGCCACTGTGCCGCCCATAAGATCCATAAGATCCCCCTTCAGTCTCCTATGCTCTAAAGGAAAATGTTCTAGCTTGTCCAACCTCTCTCTATAACTCAGACCATTGAGTCCTGACAACATCCTTGTAAATTTCTTCTGCAGTTTTTCCTGTTTAATAACGTCTTTCCAATAGCAAGGTGACCAAAGTTGAACATGATACTCCAAGTGAGCTAATTCTTTGAGTGAGAAACAACATAGGACCAACATAGGAACAGGAGTCCCTCAGTTCCTCAAGGTTCATCTGCCATTCAATAAGATCATTATCTTATCTGATCTGTGGCCTAACGCCATATGTCTGCCTTAGCTCCATATCCCTCGATACCCTTACTTAATAAAAAATTTGTCTATCTCAGATTTAAATTTCACAAATGAATTTGCATCGATCACCATTTGAGGAAGAGAGTTCCAAACCTCCACAACCATTTGCAGAAACAAGTGTTTTTCAACATCACTCCTGAACGGCCTAATTCTTAAACTATGCATGAAGTGAAAGAGTGAGCTTATTTGTTAGTAAATGTGAAGAAACAAGAATAATACACACACACACACACACACACATACACACACACACACACACACACACGATCTAAAAAAGTTAAAAGCTATATAGATCAGTCTTGTTGGTTTGTTCATGTACAGTTGATAGAGTTTTTCAGTTAGTTGAAATCCTTTAATCCTGTGTCCTTTGATGTTTGTTTATTTGTAGCATTTAGGGTGTGAGAATCCTTCTGTAGTCTTGTTTCCTTTTAGCTGGCTTCCAGCACTCAGCATGAGAAAATCTTTTTACCTGCAAAGCAGAGGTGATTACAGCATTGTTGTTCAACTGCAACCTTTACAGCATACTCATGCTGGAATATAGGCTGGTACACATAAGTGCCCCAGTTCAAGAGCGGATTCTCTTCCACGAGCAGAACAATTCATTAGATTAGATTAGATTAGATTACATTACATTACATTGTGGAAACAGGCCCTTCGGCCCAACAAGTCCACACCGACCCGCCGAAGTGCAACCCACCCATACCCCTACATTTACCCCTTACCTAACACTACGGGCAATTTAGCATGACCAATTCACCTTACCTGCACATCTTTGGACTGTGGGAGGAAACTGGAGCACCCGGAGGAAACCCATGCAGACACTGGGAGAACGTGCAAACTCCACACAGTCAGTCGCCTGAGGCAGAAATTGAACCCGGGTCTCTGGAGCTGTGAGGCAGCAGTGCTAACCACTGTGCCACCGTGCCGCCCACAAATTCCTACTATTGCACACAGACCAAGGATTACAGATAGTTTTTAAACCCTTTTCTTGTACATTCCTGGAATGGCAAAACATGTAAATGGCCTGCAAGAGGTGGCTTTCTGCTGAGACGGGGGAAGCAGCTGCTGTCCAACTTATCTTTTTCTGTTACATCGCTCTCTCTCTCTACGTTTGAAGTTTCCTTGACATTTTACCGATATAATAATCCATGAGTCCCACTGAAGGCTTTTCCAGAAAAAACAGAAGTTATGTCCATCTTATTTTTTTCTGTAGCAATAATCTTTAAACCAAAATATCTTGGAATTAAAAGTTCTAAATATTCATAGGACTTCAGGATTTCTACTGGCCGTCATGATAATTGGAAAAATTGATAGCCTGGTCTTTCTGAGGACCCACATCTAACAGGAGCACTTTCTCTTGCTGAAATAATTCCTAGTTCTCATCTAGATACTGACCTCCTTGTTGACATCCGTCTCTATGTATCAAGACACCAAGCTGTAATGTGCCCTACCTCTTTCAATTTCTTCATTACCTTTAGATCTCTAGACCAATCAGAACTGCAGATGCAGAAACTTCCTGCAGCTAAATTTTGGGGAGATTCAGGCTGTTGTCCTTCATTTCCACTAGAAACACAACCCTGTGTGACCACCTCCAATTCTAGAGCAACCCTGATCTTCATTAATCCAGTTTTGGTGGCCACGCCTCCAGCTGCCAAGTTCCAAAATCCTGGGATTCCTTCCCTAAAATCCCTGGGTCTGGCACATCCCCCTTCCTCAGTTGGGTCAGTTAATTGTGGGGTAGGGATGTAAAGTATATCCGCTGTCCATTTCTTCTTCCTATCCACACCCAACCTCTTCTCCATAATATGGATTCTGGGTACATTTAGTGCTGCCAGCCCTTGGGTTGACTGAGGTTGGCGCAACATCGAGGGCCAAAGTGCCTGTACTGCACTCTGGTGTCATGGTCTATGTAGGACCTTAGCTGCCCAATTGTTTTTACCATTCCAAATGCCAGTTAGTCTCCACTGCAATAAAATACAGGGCAATAGAAGGTCGGTCAGAGTGTATAGGCTATTATTGATGGAAGGAAGGAAGTAGGGGAAGCTAATGTCCCCTATGCATTGAGTGTATAGCCTGCAAGTTGTCACATGTTACTTCATTCATTTTTGCTGAACTACAGCGCCCACCCAACCTCCCAACCCCCTCTATTGTCTCTGATCACACCTCTCACCGTAAAACCCCAGACTTATCTGTCTTGGAGCTTAAACTGTCCTCATTTACCTGTAGCTCTTTGGAGTCCTGTTATGGACCAGACTCCCTCAAAATATATTAAGGAGATAGCCTGGACACTAACATTTTCTTAGTTGAAAGGTGTATGGTGTTGCATCCAGATGCATGCGACTCAACTTTGATCAAAACACACTTTATTTTAACACTACAGTTAAAATACAGACAAAATACATGTAACTGAAAAGAATTGGCTTCACTAACTCCATCAAAATACTTAACAAAATAATGTATATATTAGCTACCACTGATTAACTAATTAGCTGCATCCCACAAACACACGCTTGGCAAAGGCAAAGACAGTAAAACAGATTTTCTCAATTATAATTCTAGCAACAGGAAGAGAGTCCTAGTTTGTGGCTGTAACAGAGAGAGAGGAATAAAAGCTTCCACACCCAACTTCAAGACACCAGCAATTGCAGAAAGCTAAAACAAAACAATTCAGGTTCTGTGGGTGCTTGACTCCACCCATTCAGGATGCTTCTATTGTTCCAATTTTTAAAACAACCCCTGGTGACTTTATTGGCTTGAAGCATACTACTCGGTACCTCTGTCCCAACCTTTCTTCCTTGAAAGAAAACCAGTGGAATTAGCTAGGCAAAAGTGAGGACTGCAGATGCTAGAATCCAGCGTTTAGATCAAAGTGGTGCTGGAAAAGCACAGCAGGTCAGGCTGCTACCTAGTGGAATTGGCTGGCATCTCAGGAGAGGAGTTTTCTATCCACTCAGAAGCAGTAGAGTTCTGGCCCTGAGTTTGTTCAGTATTTATTGCCCATTCCTCATTGCCCTGAGGGCAGTTAACAGTCAACCGCATTGCTGTGGGTCTGGAGTCTGTAGGCCAGACCAGGTAAGATTGGCAGTCTCCTTCCCTAAAGGACATTAGCAAATCAAACGGGTTTTTCCTGAATGGATTCTTTGTCATTGTTAGACTTCTACTTCCAGATTCTTATTGAATTCAAATTCAAATTTCATCATCTGCCATGGCTGGATTCAAACTCAGATCCCCCAGAACATTACCTGGGTCTCTGGATTAACATTCCTGAAGAAAGGCTTGTGCCAAAAACATCGATTCTCCTGCCCTTTGGATGCTTCCTGATCTGCTGTGTTTTTCCAGCACCACACTCGGCTCTGTGGATTAACAGTCTAGTGATGATACCACAAGACTACTGCCTCTCCCAACCATAGCTTACACATTTATTTATTCATCTTTTTTCCTTCTCCTCTTCTTTTTCTCTTTATTCCCCCACACCACACAAGTCATGCTTGTTTTTGTTCTCCACAACACCTGTGTTGTGTGTGTGCATATGTGCAATGACTCAGTAAAAAAAAACACTACAAAAAACTTGATTCAATATTTCCACCAACTGAAAAGCACCCATGTGGCTAGTGAACCAGTAACAAGCAAAGCCAGATCCGGGTAATGCTTAAGTGAAGAAAGTGAAGGGGGAGGGTAGGGATTAAATCAAAACGGAGTTGGAGGGGGTAAAAAGCACTCCAACCCCCTCCTCCCCCCCGCAGTTCCCATCTCTGCCTGAAAGTATCAAGAGCATTGGCGGACATCGTGTACTCCCTCTCCAAGGTCATGTGGGCTTAACCTTTGCTGTGGAAGAGGGGCAGGCCCCCACAACCAATATACACACGGTCCACAGACTCCACAGAACAACAGTTGGACCAGGAATCTGTAAACCACCATAATCTGCCGTTACAGGGGACAGCTGCGTGCAGCACCCTCCACCCCATGTCCCTGAAAGAAAGGAGGAGACTCCAACATACTGGCAATCCCCACCGCCTGGTGGTAAATCGTCACACAAGGCGTGTCCGGGTGGTGGAGAAAAGAGAAGAGGTGGATGGTACACAGCAGCAGTCTGTAGAGGAATTGCCATTTTGCATCCCTGAACGACACACAAAACGTATTCTGGAGCCAGCTCAGGTGGTGGGGCACAGGCTCCTGGGAGAAGGATCCTGGGGCCAATGTGAAATTCTGTCCGGACAGAGGTACATGTGGTTGGGATTCCACTGCACACCTGAGCATCCTTCAGCTAGTGCACGACATCGGGTCCGAGCAGTTTCATTTGGGGTGGGATGGCAGTGGTTGCAATCCGGATGCCTACCGCCATCCTGCACGCCAATTCCTACAGCAGCGTCCAGCTCAGGCCCAGTTCTGACTCTGGTCACCCCTTGGCCACACCCCGTAGCCACACCCCTCCCCTCCAACAGCCACCCGAACCCGTGGGGACGTAGGTGTAGATTCCTGAGCAACCATTCCCTGACGACAGCCGCTACTCCTACCAGAGGGCAGGCCCAGTGTGAGTTGACCACATTCCAGACAGTGATCAGGTCCCTGGAAAAGACAGGCAGCGTCTTGAGGATGACCTGTGGGTTGCACGGTGGCACAGCGGTTAGCACAGTTGCCTCACAGCGCCAGAGACCCGGATTCAATTCCCGCCTCAGGCAAGTCTCTGTGTGGAGTTTGCATGTTCTCCCAGTGTCTGCGTGGGTTTCCTCCGGGTGCTCCGGTTTCCTCCCACAGTCCAAAAATGTGCAGGTCAAGTGAATTGGCCATGCTAAATTGCCCATAGTGTTAGATGAAGGGGTAAATGTAGGGGAATGGGTCTAGTGGATTGCGCTTCGGCGGGTTGGTGTGGACTTGTTGGGCTGAAGGGCCTGTTTCCACACTGTAAGTAATCTAATCTATTCTAATATTAGGACCTCCAAGCTGTCACAGATTAAGATAAAATATGTCACAACGTAAAGGTATTGCTGCAAGGTCTGAAGTTGAAAAGTCACCACATCAGTGACTGACTGCCTCCTCAGTAGGAAGACTCAGCACCTGTGCTATGACCCAACGCATCTTTTGTTACCAGAAGAAGTGAACTAACGTTCTCTGGATGTCAGTGACAAACCCAGGAGGAAGGAAAAAATGGAACAGCTGGTCCCATAACATGGTGGCTACCAGTTGGTTTATGACCAACACTCAGCTCATTTAAGACAGCACTCAGAGTGGTCCTGGCAAGCTGCCAGCTCCTGCCAATTGGCCGGCCAAGGTTCCTCATCTGGGCTGGGTTTGAACCCTAGATAGAGGAGTTGGCTGGTCCTCCAGCTGAACCCCAGTGATACCTCAGCAAGAGTACACCTGCCCTGGGCTGACTGGAATATTTGACCCAGTGCCGAGTACTCGCGCACCCTCCCCCGGTTAGCTTGGTCAGTGAACACAAGGAGCACGTTGTGGGCATAATCCAAGAGGACCACCCCTAAGCTTGGCCTGCGCAGTGCCTGCTCCACAAGAAACACAGGAAAGGCTCCATGCAAAGGGAAAAATTATTGAATTCAATAATCCCAGCTGCCATGGTTGGATTCAAACTTTTGTCCCCAGAAAATTAGAAGGTGGTGGTGAGCTGCTTTCTTGAACCTCTACAGTCCACCTGCTGTAGATTGACCCACAATGCCATTATGGAGGGAATTCCAGGATTTTGACCCAGTGAAGGAGCAGCGATGTATTTGCAAGTAAGGGTGGTGAGTGGCTGAGAGGGGAACTTGCAGTTGGTGGTGTTCCCACGTATCTGCTGCCCTTGTCCTTCTAGATGGAAGTGGTTGTGGGCTTGGATGGTGCTATCTGAGAATCTTTGGTGAATTTCTGCAGTGCACCTTATGAACAGTTCATACTGCTGCTACTGAGTGCCGGTGGTGCAGTGGATGCTTGTGGATGTGGAACCAATCAAGTGTTCTGGATGGTGCCAAGCCTCTCGAGTATTGTTAGGGCTGCACTCACCCACTTGCCAGCAGTTCAAGAAGGCAGCTCACCACCACCTTCTCAAGATTAGAGTGGTGCTGGAAAAGCACAGCAG
Source organism: Chiloscyllium plagiosum (assembly GCF_037043375.1). Taxonomy (NCBI): domain Eukaryota; kingdom Metazoa; phylum Chordata; class Chondrichthyes; order Orectolobiformes; family Hemiscylliidae; genus Chiloscyllium; species Chiloscyllium plagiosum. The sequence continues at coordinate 135,834,651 of NW_028270139.1, forward strand.
TTCAGGCAGCATCCGAGGAGCAGAAAAATCGACATTTCGGGCAAAAGCCCTTCATCAGGAATGAAACATTCTACATCGAGACTCTTATTTCCAGCATCTGCAGTCCTCACTTTTGCCTACCACCTCCTCAAGGGAAACTAGACATGGTCAATAAATGCTGCCCACCCAGCGATGCCCATAAATAGATTTTTTTAAAATTAGCTGGGTTTCTGGATTAAGCATCTAACAATAATAATAAGGCCATCGCCTCTTTTAATGTAATTTATGTTAATTTGATTAATAGACCTCCTGTGAAAGCCTTTGGGGTTAATTGTATAACAATTATCTTCTACTATGGATGCTGATGATTGGGTTGTTACTTAAAACCATAAACTGTAGGTGCAGATTAGGCCATTTGACCCATCAAATCTGCTCTGACAGGTTTCTCATCCCCATTCTCCTGGCTTCTTCCTGTGACCCTTGATCCCCATGCCAATCAAGAACCTATCCATCTCTGTCTTAAATACAAATCAATGACTTGGCCTCCACAGCCCTCTACAGCAATGGGTTCCACAGATTCACCACCCTCTGGCTGAAGGTATTCATCTTCATCTTAGTTTTAAAGGGTCGTCTCTTCACTTTGAGGCTGTTCCAGTCTCTCCTATCTGTGGAAACATCTTCTCCGTGTCCACTTTATCTCTGCCTCTCAGTGCTCTGTAAGTTTCTAAACACCATTGAATACAGACCCAGAATCCTCAAATGCTCTTCAAATGACAAGCATTTGAGGATTCTGGGTCTGTATTCATTCCTGGGATCATTCTTGTAAACCTCTCCTGCACTCCATCCTTAGATATGGGGCCTGAAACTGCTCCCAATATTCCAAATCCAGTCTGACTCAGCAGTACATCCTTATTCTTCTAGCCTTCTTACCTTCCTAACCGCCAAGTGAACCTGCCTATTACCTGAAGAGAATCCTGAACTAGGACTTCTAAGTTCCTTTGTGCTTCAGTTTTCTGAAGCTTTTCCCCATTTAGAAGATAATCTCCACCTCTATTCTTCCAACCAAAGTGCATAATTTCATGCTTTTCCACATTGTACTCCATCTGCCACTTCTTTGCTCACTCTGTTAGCCTGTCCATGTCCTCTGCAGCCTCCCTATTTCTTCAACACTACTGTTTCTCCATCTATCTTTGTGTCATCTGCAAAACTTAGCAATAATGCTCTCAGTTCCTTTGTCGAGATCATTAATGTGTAATGTGAATGGTTATAAGTAGTCCCAACACTGATCCCTAGGGATTTCCACTAGTTACCGGCTGTCATCCTGAAACATTCCCCTTTATCCCTACTCTCTGCCTTCTGCCAGTTAGCCAATCCTCCAACCATGTCAGTATCTTGCCCCAAACACCATGGTCTCTTATTTTATTCAGTGTCCCCCTGTATGGCCTTCTGGAAATTCAAATAGAACATGTCCACTGGCTCTCCTTTAGTTAACTTACTCGATCCCTCCTCAAAGAATTCTAACAGATTTGTCAGGCATGACCTCCCCTTGAAGATGCTGTGCTGACTCGGTTCTATTTTACCATGCATTTCCAAGTACTCCACAATCTCCTTCTTAATAATGGACTCTGAAACTGTACCAATGACTGAGGTCGAACTAACCAGCCTATAATTTCTTGTCTTCTGCCTCCTCCCCTTCTTAAACAGGAGTGTTACTTTAGCCATTTTTCAGCCATTTGAAACCCTCCCTGACTCCAGTTAGTCCTGAAAAATCACCACTAATAGCTTCCACAATCTCCTCAGCTATCTCCTTCAGAACTCTGGGGTATAGTCCACCTGGTCCAGGCAAACTATCCACCTTCAGGTGTCTCCCCGACATCTTCTCCTTAGTGATGGTCACTACACTCACCTCTGCCCCTGACTGTCTTGAAGTTCTGATATGCTGCTGGTGTCTTGCACTGTGAAAACTGATACAAAGTATCTATTCAGTTTCTCCACTATTTCTTTATTGCCCAGTATTACATCTCCAGCCTCATTTCAATGTCCAATCGTGCCTCTTTCTTATGTTTTAGATATCTAAGAAAACTCTTTCAATCTTCTTTTAGATTACTAGCTAGCTCACTCTTATATTTCATCTTCTCCTCCCTGTTGCTTTTTTAGTTATCCTCTGCTGGTTTTTGAAGACTTCCCAATCCTTTTGCTTCCCACTAATTTGCACCACATAGTACACATTTTCTTTTCCTTTCATGTTGTCTCTGACCTCCCTTGTCAGTCACTGTTGCCTTGTCCCCCCTTAATATGTTTCGTCTTCCTTGGAACGAATTTCTGCTGTGCCTCCCGAATTAACCCCAGAAACTCCTACTATTGCTGCTCCACTGTCATCCCCACTTGGCCAGCCTCTCCCTCATGTCTTTGTAGTTATCTTTACTCAATTCTAATGCTGTTATATCTGGCTGAAACTTCTTCCTCTCAACTGCAAACAGTGAGCACAGGCTGCAGGGCCTCTTGTGATGCAGTGTTAGTGTTCCTACCTCTGAGCTGAATGCCTGGGTCAAAGTCCCTATTCCAGAAGTATGTAATAACGCTTCTGAACAGGTTGATGAAAAAATACCTTGAGAACACCCTGCACAAAGGAGAATGATGAGATAGTAGTAATGTCACTGAACGAATAATCTAAAGGCTTGGGCTATACTCCAGGATATGGAGTCCAATCCCACCAAACCAAGTGGTAGAACCAAATTCCATTAACAACTTTTTTGACACCTGACTGCCTACGTCTTTTTCGTGCTTATACCTGCAGCCAGATGTCCTTGGCAATGGGACATTATCCACTGTACACTTCAGCACTTCTGTGATTACAGTTGGTCCTGCTATAATACACATTTCTTCAACGCAAACTGGCTATAACGTGATTGAAGAATTTAGACTGTTATTTGTAGAATGCAAACTTTCCTTACCTGTACTGGCTATAACACGATTCCGGTCCAATTGGTTTAAGTGGTGCCGCTATTATGCGATTTACTTATAATGCGCGATCGCACAGGAACGGGACTATCGCGTTATATCAGATTGTAGTGGGTACTGTAGCGCCCAGAATGTGACATCACCCCAGAAAATAATATTTTAATTTTAACTGATAATTTTCCTTCAACTTTCCTGCAACTGCACACCTTAGAGATGCTCAGCCCTTGGATGGCTCAGTTTGAATTTATTTGGTTTATTTAAAATATTTACTGTGATGGGTATAGCACAATGAGATCATCCCCATTCTGGACTTGATCCTAGACATCGTTAATACAGTAAATTTTAAGGGGTTCCTATGTTGCAATGGTAGTGACCCTATCTCTAAGCCAGACGTCCACGGTCAAGTCTCACTTGCCATGGAGGTGTGTCATAACATGCCAAGACTGGTCAATTGATGCTAATTTTAGAAATGTTTATTGGCATTGTAATGTAGTTGAGTTAGTCAGTAAATACTTGTCATGTTTTATTCTGTGAATAAAGGTAAACTGGGTAAACATTATCTCCTGTTCCAATCCTTCAATAACCACCTATCAGTTGAGATGTTTGCTGCTTTAAATGTGCTATCAAAAGCACATTGCTGGTTTAGAAATTTACATTTTTTTGTTAAGAGAAGACTTTGCTTAAGTGCAGTATTGGAAAAAAGCACAAATAATTTAAGAGAGAGATAGAGCAATAATGGGCAGATGTTGCTGCTTTCTGTTGAAACATTTTGACAAAGAGTTAACTTGAAATGTTGGCTGATTGGCAAGATGAATTGGCAGCTAGATTGGTAAGAAGGACTGGCAGATGTTATTTTTTACTTTTGGAAATTGTTGTTGACTTGAAATATTGGTTGGGACTTTGCCCTCCTGAGAGTCAGGGAAAAAGTGGCAGGTAGGGAAAAGAATCAGACTTGAGAAATACCCGTCCTTTTCCTGCATCCTCAGAAATATATTCTGGGTGGGAAGCACAGAGTTGGCCTTCCTGACCTGCAACTAATTAAGACTGTTAAATGGTCAATTAGTGATCACATCAGGGCTTCTTTCTGCCAACACCCCGGTTAATGCTGTTCCCAGCAAGTGTGAAACGTGGCAGCTCTCCCACTGGGGGTGGTGTGTACTGACAGCATTGACTGCCCTCACCATGATAGCCCACCAAAGAGTCACTTGCCTTGAAAGCTGCTGCTGGAATTTGGGATTGCTGTACCCTCAGCAGCCTGGGCTTTGAGATGGCACTGCTGCCCACATTGCCTGCCGGCCTGTTATTGGCTAGTTGCTTCAGGTGGGGCGGAACACAGCTATCCCAGGAAGTGATCCACCAAAAAGCTCACTGGGTGACCATTTAAGTGCCGGCGTGGCACTTGATCTGGCGCTCTTTCTCTTTTGTAGCGGTACAGGGTGAGGAGGGTGGGCTGCTCTGCTCTTAATGTCATCCACCGCTGTACTTTACCTTAAAAATGGAGAATCCTTCATTCTGTTTCTCTCCCTGTAGGTGATCCCTGAGCAGCTGAGCTTTTCCTAAATTTTGTTTTGTTTTATTTAATTTCAGACTTCCAGCATCTGCAGTATTCTAGTTTTGCTGATATATTTCTTGATGGTGTTAGGAAAGGGACTGGGATGGTAGATGTATTGTTTGGGATGATTGATGATGAGAAAGCTGATCGATTGTCTGCATTTGAACAATTGGGGACAGGGAGAGGTGATGGCCTCGTGGATATTATCACTAGATTATTAATCCAGAGACCCAGGCAGTTTTCTGGGGGAATCTGGGTTTGAACCGCACCATGGCAGATAGTGGAATTTGAATTCAATAAAAATCTAAAAATAAAAGTCTAATGATGACAATAAAACCAATTGTCAGAAAAAAAAATTTGGTTCACTAATGTTCTTTAGGGAAGGAAATGGTAATCTTTATCTAGTCTGGCTGATGGTGAATTTGAATTTAATAAGAATCTGGAATTAGGATTGGAATGATAACCATGAAACTAATGTCAATTGTTGGGAAAACCCATTTGGATCACTAATCTTCTTTTGTGAAGGAAACTGTTCTGGCATACGTGTGACTTGAGAAATACAACAACATGGCTGACTCTCAAGTGCCCTCAGGGCAATGCCCTCCTCCCACTTACCAAAATAAAATCTTGCGATCTGAATGCAGCCTGGCATATCTTTTTGGTTAGTCTTCTGATCATCGGCAAATGAAGAACTGAAAACTACATAGACAGGCTAAACAATACCTCCAGCACCCATTGGCTGGCTGGTTATCGCTCTTTCCTGATGAAGTGCTTTTGCCCGAAATGTCGATTTTCCAGCTCCTCGGATGCTGCCTGCCCTGCTGTGCTTTTCCAGCGCCACTCTAATCTTGGCTATGGCACTGTGTCAACATTCTACAAAAGGTGCCAAATCACAAAACCACCAGGAAATATTTCCAAAATCCCTGGCAACATATATACAGAGGAATTTGATTATTCGATATCGGATTATCCAGGAAGATCGCAAGGTCCCAATGCTTGGCCAAACTTGGTCTTTTCACAGCAGAGAGCAGCGCGAGCTGGGCGGAAGTGAGGTTGGAGCGCAGAGCTGGTCGGGAAGGTAAGTGATTGATATATAAAGAACTTACCTCGACGCCAACGGTCTTTTCACAGCAGAGAGCGGCGCGAGCTGGGCGGAGGTGAGGTTGGAGCGCAGAGCTGGTCGGGAAGGTAAGTGATATATAAAGAACTTACCTCGACGCCAACGGTCTTTTCTCAGCAGAGAGCGGCGCGAGCTGGGCGGAAGTGAGGTTGGAGCGCAGAGCTGGTCGAGAAGGTAAGTGATTGATATTTGAGTGGGTGTGTTCTAGACCCCAGGCCCTACATAGTAGGGCCTCCCTCCCATCCTCCTCCTCTAACCTAACTTTAAAGTTCACAGGTAAGCTACTCAGTGTTCTTGTTTTCGGAGACGAGGTGTAGAGTAATGGCAGCGCAGGCAGTGGAATGTTCCTCCTGCAGGATGTTCGAGGTAGGGGTGACCACCGATACTCCTGCCGACTTCATCTGCAGGAAATGCAGTCAGATCCTGCTCCTCACAGAACGAGTTAGGGAACTGGAACTGGAGTTGGATGAACTGAGGATTATTCGAGAGGCTGAGAGGGTGATAGATAGAAGCTACAGGGACATAGCTACGCCAGAGAACAGAGGTAGCTGGGTAACAGTTAGAGGTGGGAAGGGGAGGAAGCAGGCAGTGCAGGGATCCCCTGTGGTCGTTCCCCTAAACAATAAGTATACCGCTTTGGATACTGTTGGGGTAGCAGGGGTAAGCTGCAGTGACCGGGTCTGTGGCGCGAGGTCTGGCTCTGAGACTCAGAAGGGAAAGGGGGAGAGGAGGAGAGCGCTAGTTATAGGAGACTCTCTAGTTAGAGGGACGGACAGGCGGTTCTGTGGACATGGGCGAGACTCTCGGATGGTTTGTTGCCTCCCGGGTGCCAGGGTCCGAGACGTCTCGGACCGTGTCTTCAGAATCCTTAAGGGGGAGGGTGCGCAGCCAGAAGTCGTGGTGCACGTTGGCACCAACGACATAGGTAGGAAGAGAGGTGGGGAGGTCATTCAAGAGCTCAGGGAGTTAGGCTGGAAGCTGAAAGCTAGGACAGACAGAGTCGTCATCTCTGGGTTGTTGCCGGTGCCACGTGACAGTGAGGCAAGGAATAGGGAGAGAGTGCAGTTGAACACATGGCTGCAAGGATGGTGTAGGAGGGAGGGCTTCAGATATTTGGACAATTGGACTGCATTCTGGGGAAGGTGGGACCTGTACAAGCAGGACGGGTTGCACCTGAACCAGAAGGGCACCAATATCCTGGGGGGTAGGTTTGCTAGCACTCTTCGGGGGGGGGTTTAAACTAATTTGGCAGGGGGATGGGATCCGGACTTGTAGTCCAGCAAGTAGGCTAGCTGTTTGTCAGGATGTCCAAGAATGTAGCGAGGCTGTGAAGAAGGTAGCACTGACAGGGAATACTTGCGGACACAGAGATGGGTTCAAGTGCGTATACTTCAACGCAAGGAGTATCAGAAATAAGGTGGGTGAACTTAAGGCGTGGATCAGTACCTGGGACTACAATGTTGTGGCCATCACGGAAACGTGGATAGAAGAGGGACAGGAATGGTTGTTGGAGGTTCCTGGTTACAGATGTTTCAGTAAGATTAGGGAGGGTGGTAAAAAAGAAGGGGGGGTGGCGTTGCTAATTAGAAATGGTATAACGGCTGCAGAAAGGCAGTTCGAGGGGGATCTGCCTTTGGAGGTAGTATGGGCTGAAGTCAGAAATAGGAAAGGTGCAGTCACCTTGTTGGGTGTTTACTATAGGCCCCCCCAATAGCAGCAGAGATGTGGAGAAACAGATTGGGAAACAGATTTTGGAAAGGTGCAGAAGCCACAGGGTAGTAGTCATGGGCGATTTCAACTTCCCAAACATTGATTGGAAGCTCTTTAGATCAAGTAGATTGGATGGGGCGGTGTTTGCGCAGTGTGTCCAGGAAGCTTTTCTAACTCAGTATGTAGATTGTCCGACCAGAGGGGAGGCCATATTGGATTTGGTACTCGGTAATGAACCGGGACAAGTGATGGGCTTGTTAGTGGGTGAACATTTTGGTGATGGTGACCACAATTCTGTGACTATCACCTTGGTTATGGAGAGAGATAGGTGCGTGCAACAGGATAGGTTTTACAATTGGGGGAAGGGTAATTACGATGCTGTAAGACAGGATCTGAGGAGCATAAGTTGGGAGCATAGGCTGTCAGGGAAGGATGTCGTGGAAATGTGGAACTTTTTCAAGGAACAGATACGACGTGTCCTTGATATGTATGAAAGAAATGGTCGTGTGAGGGAACCTTGGTTGACGAGGGATGTTGAATGTCTTGTAAAGAGGAAGAAAGAGGCTTACATAAGGTTGAGGAAACAGGGTTCAGACAGAGCAGTGGAGGGATACAGGATAGCCAGAAGGGACCTGAAGAAAGGGATTAGGAGAGCTAAGAGAGGGCATGAAAAATCTTTGGCGGATAGGATCAAGGATAACCCAAAGGCATTTTATGCGTATGTGAGAAACATGAGAATGACGAGAACGAGGGTAGGTCCGATCAAGGACAGTAGTGGGAGACTGTGTATTGAGTCGGAAGAGATAGGAGAGGTCTTGAATGAGTACTTTTCTTCAGTATTTACGAACGAGAGGGACCGTATTGTTGAAGAGGAGAGTGTGAAACGGACTGGTAAGCTAGAGGAGATACTTGTTAGGAAGGAAGATGTATTGGAAATTTTGAACAACTTGAGGATAGACAAGTCCCCCGGGCCTGACGGGATATATCCTAGGATTATGTGGGAAGCAAGAGAGGAAATTGCAGTACCGTTGGCAATGATCTTTTCATCTTCACTGTCAACGGGGGTGGTACCAGGGGACTGGAGAGTGGCGAATGTTGTGCCCCTGTTCAAAAAAGGGAATAGGGATAACCCCGGGAATTACAGGCCAGTTAGTCTTACTTCGGTGGTAGGCAAAGTAATGGAAAGCGTACTGAGGGATAGGATTTATGAGTATCTGGAAAGACACTGCTTGATTAGGGACAGCCAGCATGGATTTGTGAAGGGTCGGTCTTGCCTTACAAGTCTTATTGAATTCTTTGAGGAGGTGACCAAGCATGTGGATGAGGGTAGAGCAGTGGATGTAGTATACATGGATTTTAGTAAGGCATTTGATAAGGTTCCCCATAGTAGGCTTATGCGGAAAGTCAGGAGGCATGGGATAGAGGGAAATTTGGCCAATTGGATAGAAAACTGGCTAACCGGTCGAAGTCAGAGAGTGGTGGTAGATGGTAAATATTCAGCCTGGAGCCCAGTTACAAGTGGAGTTCCGCAGGGATCAGTTCTGGGTCCTTTGCTGTTTGTAATTTTTATTAATGACTTGGATGAGGGAGTCGAAGGATGGGTCAGTAAATTTGCAGATGATACGAAGATTGGTGGAGTTGTGGATAGTGAGGAGGGCTGTTGTTGGCTGCAAAGGGACTCAGATATGATGCAGAGCTGGGCTGAGGAGTGGCAGATGGAGTTCAACCCTGCCAAGTGTGCGGTTGTCCATTTTGGAAAGACAAATAAGAATGCGGAATACAGGGTTAACGGTAGGGTTCTTAGTGAGGTGGAGGAACAGAGGGATCTTGGGGTCTATGTTCATAGATCTTTGAAAGTTGCCACTCAGGTGGATAGAGCTTGTAAGAAGGCCTATGGTGGATTAGCGTTCATTAGCAGAGGGATTGATTTCAAGAGTCGTGAAGTGATTTTGCAACTGTACAGGGCTTTGGTTAGGCCACATTTGGAGTACTGTGTGCAGTTCTGGTCGCCTCACTTTAGGAAAGATATGGAAGCTTTGGAGAGGGTGCAGAGAAGATTTACCAGGATGTTGCCTGGAATGGAGAATAGGTCGTACGAGGATAGGTTGAGAGTGCTAGGCCTTTTCTCGTTGGAACGGCGAAGGATGAGGGGTGACTTGATAGAGGTTTATAAGATGATCAGAGGAATAGATAGAGTAGACAGTCAGAAACTTTTTCCCCGGGTGCAACAGAGTGTTACAAGGGGACATAAATTTAAGGTGAAGGGTGGAAGGTATAGGGGAGATGTCAGGGGTGGGTTCTTTACCCAGAGAGTGGTGGGGGCATGGAATGCGCTGCCTGTGGGAGTGGTAGAGTCAGAATCTTTGGTGACCTTTAAGCGGCAGTTGGATAGGTACATGGATGTGCTTAAGCTAGGACAAATGTTTGGCACAACATCGTGGGCCGAAGGGCCTGTTCTGTGCTGTATTGTTCTATGTTCTATGTTCTATGTTCTGTGTTCATCCGGAATTCGATTAACCCAACAAAATACTGCTTGTCCGTGTCCTTCATATAATCGAGGTTCCTCCGTAAATACAGATACAAGCAAACACAATTCATCACACACTTCGACTCCGTTCTGCCTCTCAGGTTTTGTCTATTAAAAAAATGATTTCACATTGTTAATGCAGATCCTCCACTAGTTTTGGGCCTTCTTCTTGAAGAATGAGGAGAAGCAGCATGTGTTTTCAAAACAGGTGGTGGTGTTCAGTTAGACCTCTTGAAGGGATAGGCATTTGAAAGCTCATTTGAACAAGTGGGTAGTCTTGATCCATTTGGTTTATTGACTTAATTTGGTTTAAGGTGAAGGGGAGAGATACAAAAGGATCCAAATGGACAATTTTCTTCACAGAGAGAGTGGTGAGTGTCTGGAATGGGCTGCCTGAGGTAGTGGTGGAAGCGAGTAATTTCGTAATTTAAGAAACATTTGGATGGGTACGTAGATGGGATGGTATGGAGAAATTCAGACCAAATGTCGACAAATGGGATTAGTTTAAATTGTGAAAACTGGGTGGCATGGGAAAGTTGGGCCGAAGGACCTGTTTCAATGCAGTAGATCTCTATGACTCACAAGTAAATCCAAACATCATTTTACTCAGTGAGTACAGATTCCAATCAGTGTTAGAACATCTGCCTGGCCATCTTTGTCATTGAATGATGGTCTGATGTCCAGCATATTGATGGCTAATATACTGAATGGCAGACAGATACTCAGTGAAAACGCAATTACTTTATTCTGGACTAGCCTTGTATGAGCAACATTCCCGGTAATGGTACCACAGGTATCACTATAGTTATAGTGAGGGACAGTGCATAATAGAGATCTTTCCTGCTCTAGCTTTTTACTTCCTGTGCCCTCATTATTTCAAACTGTGATTCTGATTAAATAAGTAAGGGAACCTGGCACTGCAATTTTATGTTTAGATGAAAGCTTGGAAAGACTTGTCTCCAAATTAGATGTCACAATAAATAGTGTAGATGGGAGCAGAGACTGTAACAGGACATTGATGGATTAAATATATAGGCAATACTGTACCAGATGGAGTTTAACTTGGGTACATGTTGGACCTCAGAAAGATTGACTTATAGTTTGATGAATAATAACAAGCGAGGAACTGTGGAGAAGACCGATTTAAGGAGTCATATATGAAGCAAAATAAATGTTTGGTGTACAAAAATTATTCAAAAAAGTCAAATGAGATGTTAGCCTTTTCATTTCGGGCTCACATGCAGAAGGATGGAAGTTATGCTCCAGATTGAAGCGACAGTACTGTCACATTTAGATCAAAGTACTGCACCTCAAGAAAGTTTCCTGTCTCAAAACCTTGCAGTGTACTTCACCATTACAATATCAGGACTAAATTATGAGAACAAGCATAGACTAGTCTTGTAGCCACATAGAATATAGAAGATAACGCAGTGACCTGATAGAGGTTTTTCAAACTTTTTCCCATGGGATGTGGGCATCGCTGTCAAAGTAATTGCTGCCTATCTCTAATTGCTCTTAATCTGAATAGTCTGAGAGGGCATTTCAAAGGGCAATTAAGAATCAACCACCTTGCTGTGGGTTCTGAATTGCAAGTGGGCTCAGCAGGGTTTCACAACTATCGATGATCGTTGTTATGGTAACCATCACTAAGGTGAGTTTCATATTCCAGATTTTAATTAACTGAATTTGTTGTTGCAGAATTTAAACCCAAAGTGGTGTTTAAGATGTTCGAAGGATTTGAAAATGTTAGAAAAGAACAAAGAAAAGTACAGCACAGAACAGACCCTTTGGGCCATGATGTTGTGACGAGGTTTAATCCTAATGTAAAATATAATAAATTAACCTATACACCTCTTAACTCACTGCTGTCCATGTGCATTCTGGATTAGTGGTGCTGGAAGAGCACAGCAGTTCAGGCAGCATCCAAGGAGCTTTGAAATCGACGTTTCGGGCAAAAGCCCTGTGCATGTCCAGCAGTCGCTTAAATGTCACTAATGACTCTGCTTCCACCACCACAGCTGACAACGCATTCCAGGCATTCACAATTCTCTGCGTAAAGAGCCTACCTGTGACATCTCCCTTATACCTTCCTCTTAATATCTTCAAACTATGACTCCTCCTACCAGTTAATCCTGCCCTGGGGAGAAGTCTCTGGCTATTGGCTGTATCTATTCCACTCATTATCTTGTGTACCTCGATCAGGTCTCCTCTCTTCCTCCTTCTCTCCAGAGAGAAAAGTCCGAGCTTATTCAACCTTTCTTCATAAGGCAAGCCCTGCAGTCCAGGCAGCATCCTGGCAAACCTTCTTTGCACACTCTCCAAAGCCTCTGTATCTTTCCTATAATAGGGTGACCAGAACTGGACACAATATTCCATGTGTGGTCTCACCAGGGAGTTGTAGAGCTGCAGCAAAACCTCACGACTTTTAAACTCGATCCTCCTGTTAATGAAAGCCAATGTTGATAGAGGGAAGTAATTTTCATTGGTGTGGTAAGCCGAAGAAGCATAATTCTCAAATGAGAGCTAGGTCTTTCAAAGTGAGGTAAGGAATAATTTCTTCACAAGAGGATAATGGAACTAAAGTCATAGAGCATCATACAGCATAGAAACAGGCCCTCCGGTCCATCAGGTCTGTGCTGACCAACAAACACCAAGCACCAGATGTTTCATTCGAGGTAACAACCTGATGAATCTCCTCTGCTTTCTCTCCAATGAAATCATTTCCTTTGAATAATGTAATGACCAGAATTGTATACAGTATTCTGTCTGTGGCCTCACAAATGTTTTTCAAAGTTGTAATAAATCTTCCTTGCTCCTATATATGACATCCCCGGATGCATCCTGGATGCACCTAACAAATTCTAACCCTTTCAAAGCCACAGTCATTACTTGGGGAAGTTAAAATCATCCATTATAACAGCCCTATTGTTTTTACATCTACCCATGGTCTGCTTACACATTTGTTCCTCTATCTGACAGTGGTTATTTGGAGGACTCTAGTATAACCCCATCACAGTAATTGCACCATTCCTATTAGAGTTATAGAATCATAGAGATGTGCAGCACGGAAACAGACCTTTCAGTCCAATTTGTCCATGCTGGCCAGATATCCCAACCTAATCTAGTCTCATTTGCTAGGCACTTCCTATTCAAATACCCAACCAGATGCCTTTTAAATGTTGCAATTGTACCAGCCTCCATCACTTCCTCTGGCAGCTCATTCCATACATGTACCACGGCATGGTGGCACAGTTGTTAGTGCTGTTGCCTCATAGCGCCAGAGACCCGGGTTCAATTCCTACCTCGGGCAACTGTCTGTGTGGAGTTTGTACATTCTCCCCGTGTCTGCGTGGGTTTCCTCCGGGTGCTCTGGTTTCCTCCCACAGGCCAAAGATGTGCAGGTCAGGTGAATTGGCCATGCTAAATTGACTGTAGTGTTGGGGGAAATGTAGGGGTCTGGGTGGGTTGCTCTTCAGAGGGTTGGTGTGGACGGGTTGGGCCGAAGGGCCTGTTTCCACACTGTAAGTAATCTTATCTACATGAAAAAGTTGCTCCTTAGGTCTCTTTTATATCTTTCCCCTCTCATTCTAAACCTATGCCCTCTAGTTCTAGACTCCCCCACCCCAAGGAAAAGACCTTATCTATTTATCCTATCCATACCCCTCATGATTTTATAAACCTCTATAAGGTCACTCCTCAGCTTCCGACGCTCCAGGGAACACAGCCCCAGCCTGTTCAGCCTCTCCCTATAGCTCAAATCCTCCAACCCTGGCACATCCTTATAAATCTTTTCTGAACCCTTTCAAGTTTCACAACATCTTTCCACTAGGAAGGAGACCAGAATTGCACACGATATTCCAACAGTGGCCTAACCAATGTCCTGTACAGCCGCAACATGACCTCCCAACTCCTGTACTCAATAAGCCTTCTTCACTATCCTATCTACCTGTGACTCTACTTTCAAGGAGCTATGAACCTGCACTCCAAGGTCTCTTTGTTCAGCAACACTCCCGAGGAGTTTACCATTAAGTGTATAAGTCCTGCTAAGATTAAACTAAATTAAACTCCATCTGCCACTCCTCAGCTCATTGGCCCTTCTGATCACGATACCATTGTAATCTGTGGTAGCCTTCTTTGCTGTCCACTACACCTCCAATTTTGGTGTCATCTGCAAACTTACTAACTGTACCTCTTATACTTACATCGAAATCATTTATATAAATGACAAAAAGTAGAGGACCCAGCACCGATCCTTGTGGCACTCCACTGGTCACAGGCCTCCAGTCTGAAAAACAATCCTCCACCACCACCCTCTGTCTTCTACCTTTGAGCCAGTTCTGTATCCAAATGGCTAGTTCTCCTTGTATTCCATGAGATCTAACCTTGCTAATCAGTCTCCCATGGGGAACCTTGTCGAACGCCTTACTGAAGTCCATATAGATCACATCTATCGCTCTGCCCTCATCAATCCTCTTTGTTACTTTTTCAAAAAACTCAATCAAGTTTGTGAGACATGATTTCCCACACACAAAGCCATGTTGGCTATCCCTAATCAGTCCTTGCCTTTTCAAATACATGTACATCCTGTCCCTCAGGATTCCCTCCAACAACTTGCCCACCATGGAGGTCAGGCTTACTGGTCTATAGTTCCCTGGCTTGTCCTTACCCCCCTTCTTAAACAGTGGCACCACGTTTGCCAACCTCCAGTCTTCCGGCTCCTCACCTGTGACTATCGATGATACAAATATCTCAGCAAGAGCCCAGCAATCACTACCCTAGCTTCCCACAGAGTTTTAGAGTACACCTGATCAGGTCCTGGGAATTTATCCACCTTCATGCGTTTCAAGACATCCAGCACTTCCTCCTCTATAATATGGACATTTTTCAAGATATCACCATCTATTTCCCCACATTCTATATCTTCCACGTCCTTCTCCACAGTAATCACTGATGCAAAATATTTGTTTAGTATCTCCCCCATCTCCTGTGGCTCCACACAAAGGCTGCCTTGCTGATCTTTGAGGGGCCCTATTCTCTTCCTAGTTACCCTTTGTCCTTAATGTATTTGTAACAACCCTTTGGATTCTCCTTAACTCTATTTGCCAAAGCTATCTCATGTTCTCTGTTTGCCCTCCTGATTTCCCTCTTAAGTATTCTCCTACTGCCCTTATACTCTTCTAACAATTCTCTTGATCTCTCCTGTCTATACTTGACATATGCTTCCTTCTTTTTCTTAACCAAACCCTCAATTTCTTTAGTCATCCAGCATTCCCTATACCTACCAGCCTTTCCTTTCACCCTAACAGGAATATACTTTCTCTGGATTCCCGTTATCTCATATCTGAAGGCTTCACATTTTCCAGCCGTCCCTTTACCTGTGAACACCTGCCCCCAATCAGCTTTTTGAAAGTTCTTGCCTAATACCATCAAAATTAGCCTTTCTCCAATTTAGAACTTTAACTGTTAGATCCTTTTCCATCACTATTTTGAAATTAATGGAATTATGGTCACTGTCCCCAAAGTGCTCCCCACTGATACCTCAGTCACCTGCCCTGCCTTATTTGTCAAGAGTAGGTCAAGTTTTGCACCTTCTCTAGTAGGTACATCCACATACTGACTCAGAAAATTTTCTTGTACACTCTTAACAAACTCCTCTCCATCTAAATACTAAACACTGTGGCAGTCCCAGTCCATGTTTTCCTGAGTTCTGAAATCTCTGACTACAATGTCTTTCGCCTTTGTGAATACAGATGGTAAGTATTCATTTGCGACCTCACCCATGTTCACTGGCTTCACACACAGCTTGCCTCTTTGGTCTCTAATAGGGCTCATTTGCTATAAAACACTTACTCGTAATATACATATAAAAAGCCTTGCAGTTTTCTTTAATATTTCATGATCCTTCTTTGACTTTTAATTTCCTCTTTTAATCAATCTCCTGTACTCTCTATACTTTTGGAGGACCTCCCCTGTTTATAATGTACCTGACGTATGCTTCCTTTTTCTCCTTAATGAAATTTTCGATGTCCCTTGACATCCAGGGTTCCCTGAACTTCTAGGCTGTGGAAAGTACCTGTACTAAGAACTCAAAAGCAAAAGACTCTAGATGCTGGAAAAACTCAGCGAGTCTGGCAGCATGTGTAGAGACAAAAACTAAGTTAACACTTCAGGCTGACATTCAGGTCCAGCACTTCCTGTATTTACGACCCATGCTTTGCAAAATGGTGAGTGATGAGAGGACAGGTTGCATGCACTAAGCTGCTGTTGCCAACTGAATATAGATGATTGAGAGACTATCTCTTTGAAATGGTTAATAGATTGAGTAGGATATTAGCGAGTTTTGAGAAGATTTGTAGCTCAGGTTGAGGTTTTGGATGGAGGTTTGCTCACTGAGCTGAAAGGTTCATTTCCAGACGTTTCATTACCTTACTAGGTAATATCTTCAGTGGACCTCAGGCGAAGCAATGCTGAAAATTCCTGCTTTCTATTTATATGTTTGGGTTTCTTTGGGTTTTTGATGTCATTTCTGTGGTGATGTTATTTTCTACGGTGAAGTTACTTCCAGTTCCTTTTCTCAGGGGGTGGTAGATAGGGTCTAACTCGATGTGTTTGTTGATAGAGTAGGGTATTGAGTAGGGTATGTTTTGTAATCACCAGTCATGTCGTGATATGTACCATTAACCTTTAGGCATGCTGCTCCTAAATGTCGACAGACTGCTGCATTGTGAATTTCACCTTTTCTGTTGTTAATTTCATTCCTGGGCCAACGACTGGAGATCATATAAATTCAATAAAAATGATGGCATTGCATATGCTAAAAAACCAATTACAATGAAGTATCCTAACAGTCATATTAAGAGTGGTGTGTGTATGGAATGAGCTGCCAGAGGAAGTGGTGGAGGCTGATAAAATTACAACATTTAAAAGGCATCTGGATGGGTATATAAATAGGAAGGGTTTAGTGGGATATGGTCCAAATGCTGGCAAATGGGACGACATTAGTTTATGGGATCTAGTTGGCATGGACGAGTTGGACCGAAGGGTCTGTTTCTGTGTTGTACATCCCTATGGGTCTGTATCTGTGAGTCAGTTTCCATGCTGCACATCTCTGTGGCTCTGTTTCCATGCTGCACATCTCTGTGGGTCTGTATCCGTGCTGTACATCACAGGGGGTCTGTTTCCGTGCTGTACACCTCTGTGGGTCAGTTTCCGTGCTGTACATCTCTGTGTGTCTGTTTCCATACTGTACATCCCTGTGGGTCTGTATCCGTGCTGTACATCTCTATGGGTCTGTTTCTGTGCCGAACATTTCTATGGATCTGTATCTATGCTCTGCATCTCTGTGGTATTGTTTCCATGCTAAACGTCTCTGCGAGTCTGTTTCCAAGCTGCGCATCTCTTTGGGTCTATATCCGTGCCGTACATCTCAGCGGGTCTGTATCCGTGCTGTACATCTCTATGGGTCTGTTTCTGTGCTGTACATCTCAGTGGGTCTGTATCCGTGCTGTATATCTCTGTGGGTCTGTTTCTGTGCTGTACATCTCAGTGGGTCTGTATCCGTGCTGTATATCTCTGTGGGTCTGTTTCTGTGCTGTACATCTCTAGGGGTCTGTTTTCATACTGTACATGTCTGTGGGTCTGTTTCCATGCTGTACATCTCTATGGGTCTGTATCCGTGCTGTACATCTCTGTGGGTCTGTTTTCATACTGTACATGTCTGTGGGTCTGTTTCCATGCTGTACATCTCTATGGGTCTGTATCCGTGCTGTACATCTCTATGGGTCTGTTTCCATGATGTACATCTCTGTGGATCTGTATCCGTGCAGTACATCACAGGGGATCTGTTTCCATGCTGTATACCTCTGTGGGTCTGTTTCTGTGCTGTACATCTCTGTGGGTCTGTTTCTGTGCTGTACATCTCTGTGGGTCTATTTCGGCACGGAAACAGACCCATGTGGGTCTGTATCCGTGCTGTACATCTCTATGGGTCTCTTTCTGTGCTGTACATCTCAGTGGGTCTGTATCCGTGCTGTATATCTCTGTGGGTCTGTTTCTGTGCTGTACATCTCTGTGAGTCTGTATCCGTGCTGTATATCTCTGTGGGTCTGTTTCTGTGCTGTACATCTCAGTGGGTCTGTATCCGTGCTGTATATCTCTGTGGGTCTGTTTCTGTGCTCTACATCTCTGTGAGTCTGTATCCGTGCTGTACATCTCTGTGGGTCTGTTTCTGTGCTATACATCTCTGTGGGTCTGTTTCTGTGCTCTACATCTCTGTGAGTCGGTATCCGTGCTGTACATCTCTGTGGGTCTGTTTCTGTGCTATACATCTCTGTGGGTCTGTATCCGTGCTGTACATCTCTGCGGATCTGTTTCCGTGCAGAACATCGCTATGGGTCTGTTTCCGTGCCGAAATAGACCCACAGAGATGTACAGCACAGAAACAGACCCACAGAGATGTACAGCACAGAAACAGACCCACAGAGGTATACAGCGTGGAAACAGATCCACTGTGATGTACTGCACGGATACAGATCCACAGAGATGTACATCATGGAAACAGACCCATAGAGATGTACAGCACGGATACAGACCCATAGAGATGTACAGCATGGAAACAGACCCACAGACATGTACAGCCCGGAAACAGACCCATAGAGATGTACAGCACGGACATAGACCCACAGACATGTACATCATGGAAACAGACACGTACATCATGGAAACAGACACAGAGAGATTTACAGTATGGAATAGACCCGTGGAGTCGTATAGTATGAATACAGACCCGTGGAGGTGTACAGGACAGAAACAGACCCGTGTTAGATGTACAGCACAGAAACAGACCCACAGAGATGTACAGCACGGAAACAGACCCACAGAGATGTACAGCACGGAAACAGACCCATAGAAATGCACAGCACGGAAACAGACCCGTGTTAGATGTACAGCACAGAAACAGACACGCAGAGATGTACATCATGGAAACAGACCCGCATGGAAACAGACCTGCAGGGATTTACAGCACAGATCGAGACCCACAGAGATGCACAGCACGGAACAGACCCACAGAGAGGTATAGCACGGAAACAGACACACAGAGATGTACAGCACGGAAACAGACCCTTAGTGATCTACAGTATGGAAACAGACACACAGAGATTTACAGTATGCAATAGACCCGTGGAGTTGTACAGTATGGATACAGACCCGTGGAGGTGTACAGCACAGAAACAGACCCGCGGAGATGTACAGTACGGATACAGACCCACAGATATGTACAGCATAGAAACAGACACACAGAGATGTACAACAGGGAAACAGACCCACAGAGATGTACAGCACAGAAACAGACACAAAGAGATGTACAGTACGGAAAGAGGCCCACGGAGATGTACAGCACAGATACAGACCCACAGAGATGTACACCATGGAAACAGACCCGCAGAGATATACAGCACGGAAAACAGACCCGTGGAGATGTACAGCACGGAAACAGACCCGCGGAGATGTACAGCACAGAAACAGACCCACAGAGGTATACAGCACGGAAACAGATCCTCTGTGATGTACAGCACGGATACAGATCCACAGAGATATACAGCACAGAAACAGACTCACAATTATGCACAGCACAGATACAGACCCACAGAGATGTACAGCACGGAAACAGACCCACAGAGATGTACAGCACCGAAACAGACCCACAGAGAAGTACAGCACAGAAACAGACCCACAGAGATGTACAGCACCGAAACAGACCCGTGGAGAAGTACAGCACAGAAACAGACCCACAGAGAGGTACAGCACGGAAACAGACCCTTAGTGAATTACAGTATGGAAACAGACACACAGAGATTTACAGTATGGAATAGACCCGTGGAGTTGTACAGTATGGATACAGACCCGTGCTGGTGTACAGCACAGAAACAGACCCGTGTTAGATGTACAGCATGGAAACAGACCAGGAGAGATGTACAGCACGGATAGAGACCAACAGAGATGCACAGCACGGAAACAGACCCATAGAGATGTGCAGCACGGAAACAGTCCCACAGGGATGTACAGCACGGAAACAGATCCACAGAGATGTGCAGCACGGAAACAGACCCACAGAGAGGTACAGCACGGAAACAGACCCTTAGTGATCTACAGTATGGAAACAGACACACAGAGATTTACAGTATGCAATAGACCCGTGGAGTTGTACGGTATGGATACAGACCCGTGGAGGCGTACAGCACAGAAACAGACCCGTGTTAGATGTACAGTACGGATACAGACCCACAGAGATGTACAGCACGGAAACAGACCCACAGAGATGTACAGCACGGAAACAGACCCACAGAGATGTACAGCACGGAAACAGACCCACAGAGATGTACAGCACAGAAACAGACCCGTGGAGTTGTACAGCACAGAAACAGACCTGTGGAGTTGTACAGTATGGATATAGACCTGTGGAGGTGTACAGCACGGAAACAGTCCCGTGTTAGCGGTACAGCACAGAAATAGATCCACAGAGATGTACAAAACGGAAACAGACCCACAGAGAAATACAGCACGGACACAGACCCCCTGAGATGTACAGCATGGATACAGACCCACAGAGGTGTGCAGCATGGAAACAGACTCGCAGAGATGTTTAGCATGGAAACAGTATCACAGAGATGCATAGCACAGATACAAATCCATAGAATATACAGCACGGAAACAGACCCGCGGAGATGTACAGCACAGATACAGATCCATAGAATATACAGCAGGGAAACATGCCCGCGGAGGTGTTCAGCACGGAAACAGACCCATAGAGATGTACAGCACAGAAACAGACCCGTGGAGATGTACAGCATGGAAACAGACACACAGTGATTTACAGTATGGAATAGACCCGTGGAGTTGTACAGTATGGATACAGACCCGTGGGGGTGTACAGCACAGAAACAGACCCGTGTTAGATGTACAGCATGGAAACAGACCAAGAGAGATGTACAGCACATAAAAAGACCCACAGAGATGTACAGCACGGAAACAGACCCGCACAGATAAACATCTCTGTGGGTCTGTTTCCGTGCTGTACATGTCTACGGGTCTGTATCCGTGCTGTACATTTCTGTGTGTCTGTATCCGTGCTGTACATCTCTGTGGGTCTGTATCCGTGCTGTACATCTCTGTGGGTCTGTATCCGTGCTGTACATCTCTGTGGGTCTGTTTCTGTGCTGTACATCTCTGTGGGTCTGTTTCCATACTGTGCATCTCTGTGGGTCTGTTTCTGTGCTGTACATCTCTGTGGGTCTGTTTCCATGCTGTACATCTCTGTGTGTCTGTATCTGTGCTGTTCATCTCAGTGGGTCTGTTTCCGTATTGTACATCTCTGTGGGTCTGTATCTGTGCTGTTCATCTCTGTGGGTCTGTTTCCATACTGTACATCTCTGTGGGTCTGTTTCCGTATTGTACATCTCCATGGGTCTGTTTCCATACTGTGCATCTCTGTGGGTCTGTTTCCGTGCTATACATCTCTGTGGGTCTGTTTTTCGTGCTGTACATCTCTGTTGATTTGTGTCTGTGCTGTACATCACTATGGGTCTGTTATCGTGGTGTACATCTCTGTGGGTCTGTTTCTGTGCTGTACATCTCTATGGGTCTGTTTTCGTGCTGTACATCTCTGTGAGTCTGTTTCTGTGCTGTACAGCTAACACGGGTCTGTATCCATACTGTACAACTGCACGGGTCTATTTCTATACTGTAGATCTCTGTGGGTCTGTTTCCATACTGTAGATCTCCCAAAGGTCTGTTTGTGGGCGGCACGGTGACACAGTGGTTAGCACTGCTGCCTCACAGTGCCAGAGACCCGGGTTCAATTCCCGACTCAGGCGACTGACTGTGTGGAGTTTGCACATTCTCCCCCTTTCTGCGTGGGTTTCCACCGGGTGCTCCGGTTTCCTCCCACTGTCCAAAGATGTGCAGGTTAGGTGAATTGGCCATGCTAAATTGTAGGGGTATGGGTGGGTTGTGCTTCGGTGGGTCAGTGAGGACTTGTTGGGCCGAAGGGCCTGTTTCAACACTGTAAAGTAATCTAATCTAATAATCATGCTGTACATCCCCGTGAGTCTGCTTCCATGCTGTACATCTCTATGGGTCTGTTTCCGTGCTGTACATCTCTGTGGATCTGTTTCTGTGCTGTACATCTCCATGGGTCTGTTTCGGTGATGTACATCTCTATGGGTCTGTTTCTGTGCTGTATATCTCTATGGGTCTGTTTTCATGCTGTACATCTCTATGGGTCTATTTCCATGCTGTGCATCTCTGTGGGTCTGTATCAGTGCTGTATGTCTCTATGGGTCTGTTTTCATGCTGTACATCTCGATGGGTCTGTATCTGTGTTGTACATCTCTGTCGGTGTGTTTTTCGTGCTGTACATCTCTGAGGGTCTGTTTCCATGCTGTACATCTCTGTGGGTCTGTTTTTCGTGCAGTACATCTCTGTGGATCTGTTTCCATGCTGTACATCTCTGTGGGTCTGTTTCCATGCTGTACATCTCTGTCGGTCTGTTTTTCGTGCTGTACATCTCTGTGGATCTGTTTCCATGCTGTACATCTCTGTGGGTCTGTTTCCATGCTGTACATCTCTGTGGGTCTGTTTCCGTGCTGTACATCTCTATGGGCCTGTTTCTGTGCTGTACATCTCTATGGGCCTGTTTCTGTGCTGTACATCTCTGTGGGTCTGTTTCCATGCTGTACATCTCTGTGGGTCTGTTTTTCGTGCAGTACATCTCTGTGGATCTGTTTCCATGCTGTACATCTCTGTGGGTCTGTTTCCATGCTGTACATCTCTGTCGGTCTGTTTTTCGTGCTGTACATCTCTGTGGATCTGTTTCCATGCTGTACATCTCTGTGGGTCTGTTTCCATGCTGTACATCTCTGTGGGTCTGTTTCCGTGCTGTACATCTCTATGGGCCTGTTTCTGTGCTGTACATCTCTATGGGCCTGTTTCTGTGCTGTACATGTCTACAGGTCTGTTTCTGTGCTGTATATCTCTTCGGGTCTGTTTCTGTGCTGTACATCTCTATGGGTTTGTTTCTGTGCTGTACATCTCTGTGGGTCTGTATCTGTGTTGTACATCTCTATGGGTTTGTTTCCGTACTGTACATCCTAGTGGGTCTGTATCTGTGCTGTACATCTCTAGGGGCCGGTATCCGTGCTGTACATCTCTGTGGGTCTGTTTGTGTGCTGTACAGCTAATATGGGTCTCTTTCCGTGCTGTACACCTCCACAGGTCTGTATCCATACTGTATAACTCCACAGCTCTGTTTCCGTACTGTACATCTCTGTGGGTCTGTTTACCACGCTGTACATCTCTATGGTCTGCTTCTGTGCTGTACATCTCTGTGGGTCTGTTTCCGTGCTGTACATCTCTACGGGTCTGTTCCTGTGCTGTACATCTCTGTGGGTCTGTATCCGTGCTGTACATCTCTGTGGGTCTGTTTCTGTGCTGTACATCTCTGTTGGTCTGTTTTTCGTGCTGTGCATCTCTGTGGGTCTGTTTCCGTGCTGTACAAATCTGTGTGTCTGTTTCTGTGCTGTACATTTCTGTGGGTCTGTTTTTGTGCTGTACATCTCTGTTGATCTGAGTCTGTGCTGTACATCTCTATGGTCTGTTTCCGTATTGTACATCTCTGTGGGTCTGTATCTGTGCTGTTCATCTCAGTGGGTCTGTTTCCATACTGTACATCTCCATGGGTCTGTTTCCATACTGTGCATCTCTGTGGGTCGGTTTTTCGTGCTATACATCTCTGTTGATCTGTGTTTGTGCTGTACATCTCTGTGGGTCTGTTTTTCGTGCTGTACATCTCTGTTGGTCTGTTTCTGTGCTGTACATCTCTATGGGTCTGTTTTCATGCTGTACATCTCTGTGAGTCTGTTTCTGTGCTGTACAGCTAACATGGGTCTGTATCCATACTGTACAACTGCATGGGTCTGTTTCCATACTGTAGATCTCTGTGGGTCTGTTTCCATGCTGTACATCTCTACGGGTCTGTTTCCGTATTGTACATCTCTGTGGGTCTGTATCTGTGCTGTACATCTCAGTGGGTCTGTTTCCATACTGTACATCTCCATGGGTCTGTTTCGGTGCTGTACATCTCTATGGGTCTGTTTCCATGCTGTACATCTCTGTGGATCTGTTTCCGTGCTGTACATCTCTATGGGTCAGTTTCTGTGCTGTACATCCCCGTGGGTCTGTATCCGTGCTGTACATCTCTGTGGGACTGTTTCCGTGCTGTACATCTCTGTGGGTCTGTATCTGAGTTGTACATCTCTGTCGGTCTGTTTTTCGTGCTGTATATCTCTGTCGATCTGTTTTTCGTGCTGTACATCTCTGTGGGTCTGTTTCCATGCTGTACATCTCTGTGGGTCTGTTTCCATGCTGTACATCTCTATGGGTCAGTTTCTGTGCTGTACATCCCCGTGGGTCTGTATCCGTGCTGTACATCTCTGTGGGACTGTTTCCGTGCTGTACATCTCTGTGGGTCTGTTTCCGTGCTGCACATGTCTACAGGTCTGTTTCTGTGCTGTACATGTCTACAGGTCTGTTTCTGTGCTGTATATCTCTACGGGTCTGTTTCTGTGCTGTACATCTCTGTGGGTCTGTTTCTGTGGAGTACATCTCTTCGTGCCTGTTTCTGTGCTGTATATCTCTATGGTCTGTTTCCGTGCTACACATCTCTATGAATCTGTTTCCATGCTGTTCATCCCTGTGGGTCTGTTTCCGTGCTGTACATCTCTGTGGGTCTGTTTTTCGTGCAGTACATCTCTGTGGATCTGTTTCCATGCTGTACATCTCTGTCGGTCTGTTTTTCGTGCTGTACATCTCTGTGGATCTGTTTCCATGCTGTACATCTCTGTGGGTCTGTTTCCATGCTGTACATCTCTGTGGGTCTGTTTCCGTGCTGTACATCTCTATGGGCCTGTTTCTGTGCTATACATCTCTATGGGCCTGTTTCTGTGCTGTACATGTCTACAGGTCTGTTTCTGTGCTGTATATCTCTTCGGGTCTGTTTCTGTGCTGTACATCTCTATGGGTTTGTTTCCGTGCTGTACATCTCTGTGGGTCTGTATCTGTGTTGTACATCTCTATGGGTTTGTTTCCGTACTGTACATCCTAGTGGGTCTGTATCTGTGCTGTACATCTCTAGGGGCCGGTATCCGTGCTGTACATCTCTGTGGGTCTGTTTGTGTGCTGTACAGCTAATATGGGTCTCTTTCCGTGCTGTACACCTCCACAGGTCTGTATCCATACTGTATAACTCCACAGCTCTGTTTCCGTACTGTACATCTCTGTGGGTCTGTTTACCACGCTGTACATCTCTATGGTCTGCTTCTGTGCTGTACATCTCTGTGGGTCTGTTTCCGTGCTGTACATCTCTACGGGTCTGTTCCTGTGCTGTACATCTCTGTGGGTCTGTATCCGTGCTGTACATCTCTGTGGGTCTGTTTCTGTGCTGTACATCTCTGTTGGTCTGTTTTTCGTGCTGTGCATCTCTGTGGGTCTGTTTCCGTGCTGTACAAATCTGTGTGTCTGTTTCTGTGCTGTACATTTCTGTGGGTCTGTTTTTGTGCTGTACATCTCTGTTGATCTGAGTCTGTGCTGTACATCTCTATGGTCTGTTTCCGTATTGTACATCTCTGTGGGTCTGTATCTGTGCTGTTCATCTCAGTGGGTCTGTTTCCATACTGTACATCTCCATGGGTCTGTTTCCATACTGTGCATCTCTGTGGGTCGGTTTTTCGTGCTATACATCTCTGTTGATCTGTGTTTGTGCTGTACATCTCTGTGGGTCTGTTTTTCGTGCTGTACATCTCTGTTGGTCTGTTTCTGTGCTGTACATCTCTATGGGTCTGTTTTCATGCTGTACATCTCTGTGAGTCTGTTTCTGTGCTGTACAGCTAACATGGGTCTGTATCCATACTGTACAACTGCATGGGTCTGTTTCCATACTGTAGATCTCTGTGGGTCTGTTTCCATGCTGTACATCTCTACGGGTCTGTTTCCGTATTGTACATCTCTGTGGGTCTGTATCTGTGCTGTACATCTCAGTGGGTCTGTTTCCATACTGTACATCTCCATGGGTCTGTTTCGGTGCTGTACATCTCTATGGGTCTGTTTCCATGCTGTACATCTCTGTGGATCTGTTTCCGTGCTGTACATCTCTATGGGTCAGTTTCTGTGCTGTACATCCCCGTGGGTCTGTATCCGTGCTGTACATCTCTGTGGGACTGTTTCCGTGCTGTACATCTCTGTGGGTCTGTATCTGAGTTGTACATCTCTGTCGGTCTGTTTTTCGTGCTGTATATCTCTGTCGATCTGTTTTTCGTGCTGTACATCTCTGTGGGTCTGTTTCCATGCTGTACATCTCTGTGGGTCTGTTTCCATGCTGTACATCTCTATGGGTCAGTTTCTGTGCTGTACATCCCCGTGGGTCTGTATCCGTGCTGTACATCTCTGTGGGACTGTTTCCGTGCTGTACATCTCTGTGGGTCTGTTTCCGTGCTGCACATGTCTACAGGTCTGTTTCTGTGCTGTACATGTCTACAGGTCTGTTTCTGTGCTGTATATCTCTACGGGTCTGTTTCTGTGCTGTACATCTCTGTGGGTCTGTTTCTGTGGAGTACATCTCTTCGTGCCTGTTTCTGTGCTGTATATCTCTATGGTCTGTTTCCGTGCTACACATCTCTATGAATCTGTTTCCATGCTGTTCATCCCTGTGGGTCTGTTTCCGTGCTGTTCATCTCTGTGGGTCTGTTTTTCGTGCAGTACATCTCTGTGGGTCTGTTTCCGTGCTGTACATCTCTATGGGTCTGTTTTTCGTGCTGTTCATCTCTGTGGGTCTGTTTCTATGCTGTTCATCCCTGTGGGTCTGTTTCCGTGCTGTACATCTCTGTGGGTCTGTTTCCGTGCTGTACATCTCTGTGGGTCTGTTTTTCGTGCTGTACATCTCTGTGGGTCTGTTTTTCGTGCAGTACATCTCTGTGGATCTGTTTCCATGCTGTACATCTCTGTCGGTCTGTTTTTCGTGCTGTACATCTCTGTGGATCTGTTTCCATGCTGTACATCTCTGTCGGTCTGTTTTTCGTGCTGTACATCTCTGTGGATCTGTTTCCATGCTGTACATCTCTGTGGGTCTGTTTCCATGCTGTACATCTCTGTCGGTCTGTTTTTCGTGCTGTACATCTCTGTGGATCTGTTTCCATGCTGTACATCTCTGTGGGTCTGTTTCCATGCTGTACATCTCTGTGGGTCTGTTTCCGTGCTGTACATCTCTATGGGCCTGTTTCTGTGCTGTACATGTCTACAGGTCTGTTTCTGTGCTGTATATCTCTTCGGGTCTGTTTCTGTGCTGT
This sequence comes from Chiloscyllium plagiosum, assembly GCF_037043375.1. Taxonomy (NCBI): domain Eukaryota; kingdom Metazoa; phylum Chordata; class Chondrichthyes; order Orectolobiformes; family Hemiscylliidae; genus Chiloscyllium; species Chiloscyllium plagiosum. Next base: position 135,861,896 of record NW_028270139.1, read on the forward strand.
ACATGTCTACAGGTCTGTTTCTGTGCTGTATATCTCTTCGGGTCTGTTTCTGTGCTGTACATCTCTATGGGTTTGTTTCCGTGCTGTACATCTCTGTGGGTCTGTATCTGTGTTGTACATCTCTATGGGTTTGTTTCCGTACTGTACATCCTAGTGGGTCTGTATCTGTGCTGTACATCTCTAGGGGCCGGTATCCGTGCTGTACATCTCTGTGGGTCTGTTTGTGTGCTGTACAGCTAATATGGGTCTCTTTCCGTGCTGTACACCTCCACAGGTCTGTATCCATACTGTATAACTCCACAGCTCTGTTTCCGTACTGTACATCTCTGTGGGTCTGTTTACCACGCTGTACATCTCTATGGTCTGCTTCTGTGCTGTACATCTCTGTGGGTCTGTTTCCGTGCTGTACATCTCTACGGGTCTGTTCCTGTGCTGTACATCTCTGTGGGTCTGTATCCGTGCTGTACATCTCTGTGGGTCTGTTTCTGTGCTGTACATCTCTGTTGGTCTGTTTTTCGTGCTGTGCATCTCTGTGGGTCTGTTTCCGTGCTGTACAAATCTGTGTGTCTGTTTCTGTGCTGTACATTTCTGTGGGTCTGTTTTTGTGCTGTACATCTCTGTTGATCTGAGTCTGTGCTGTACATCTCTATGGTCTGTTTCCGTATTGTACATCTCTGTGGGTCTGTATCTGTGCTGTTCATCTCAGTGGGTCTGTTTCCATACTGTACATCTCCATGGGTCTGTTTCCATACTGTGCATCTCTGTGGGTCGGTTTTTCGTGCTATACATCTCTGTTGATCTGTGTTTGTGCTGTACATCTCTGTGGGTCTGTTTTTCGTGCTGTACATCTCTGTTGGTCTGTTTCTGTGCTGTACATCTCTATGGGTCTGTTTTCATGCTGTACATCTCTGTGAGTCTGTTTCTGTGCTGTACAGCTAACATGGGTCTGTATCCATACTGTACAACTGCATGGGTCTGTTTCCATACTGTAGATCTCTGTGGGTCTGTTTCCATGCTGTACATCTCTACGGGTCTGTTTCCGTATTGTACATCTCTGTGGGTCTGTATCTGTGCTGTACATCTCAGTGGATCTGTTTCCATACTGTACATCTCCATGGGTCTGTTTCGGTGCTGTACATCTCTATGGGTCTGTTTCCATGCTGTACATCTCTGTGGATCTGTTTCTGTGCTGTACATCTCTATGGGTCTGTTTCCATGCTGTACATCTCTGTGGGTCTGTTTCTGTGGAGTACATCTCTTCGTGCCTGTTTCTGTGGAGTACATCTCTTCGTGCCTGTTTCTGTGCTGTATATCTCTATGGTCTGTTTCCGTGCTACACATCTCTATGAATCTGTTTCTGTGCTGTACATCTCTATTGGTCTGTTTTTCGTGCTGTACATCTCTACGGGTCTGTTTCCGTGCTGTACATCTCTATTGGTCTGTTTTTCGTGCTGTACATCTCTACGTGTCTGTTTCTGTGCTGTACATCTCTGTGGGTCTGTTTCCATGATGTACATTTCTGTTGATCTGATTCTGTGGTGCACATCTCAATGGGTCTGTTTCTCTGCTGTACATCTCTATGGGTCTGTTTTCGTGCTGTACATCTCATTGGGTCTGTTTCTGTGGTGTACATCTCTTCATGTATGTTTCTGTGCTGTGTGTCTCTCTGAGTTTGTTTCCATGCTGTACATCTCCGTGGGTCTGTTTTTGTGCTGTACATCTCTCTGGGTCTGTTTTTGTGCTGTACATCTCTCTGGGTCTGTTTTTGTGCTGTACATCTCTCTGGGTCTGTTTTCGTGCTGTACATCTCTGTGGTTCTGTTTCCATGACATACATCTCTATGGGTGTGTGTCTGTGCCGTATATCTCTATGAGTCTGTTTCCGTGTTGCACATCTCTGTGAGTCTGTGTCCGTGCTGTACATCTCTGTGGGTCTTTGTTCGTGCTGCACATCTCTGTGGGTCTGTTTCCATGACGTACATGTCTATGGGTCTGTATCCGTGCTGCACATCTCTGTGGATCTGTTTTTGTGCTGTACATCTCTATGGGTCAGTTTCTGTGCTGCACATCCCTGTGGATCTGTTTTTGTGCTGTACATCTCTACGGGTCTGTTTTCGTGCTGAACATCTCTATGGGTCTGCATCTGTGCTGTACATCTCTGTGGGTCGGTTTCTGTGCTGTACATCTCTACGGGTCTGTTTCTGTGCTGTACATCGCTATGGGTCTGTTTCCATACTGTACATCTCCGTGGATCTGTATTTGTGCTGTACATCTCTGTGGATCTGTTATCGTACTGTACATCTCTGTGGGTCTATATCTGTGCTGTACATCTCAGTGGGTCTTTTTGTGTGCTGTACACCTCCGTGGGACTGTTTCTGTGCTGTACATCTCTATGGGTCTGTATCTGTGCTGTATATCTCTGTGAGTCTGTATCCATGTTGTACATCTCAGTTGGTCTGTTTCCGTGCTGTACATCTCTGTGGATCTGTTTCCATGCTGTACATCTCTGTGGATCTGTTTGTGTGCTGTACACCTCCGTGGGACTGTTTCTGTGCTGTACATCTCTATGGGTCTGTATCTGTGCTGTATATCTCTGTGGGTCTGTATCCATGTTGTACATCTCAGTTGGTCTGTTTCCGTGCTGTACATCTCTGTGGATCTGTTTCCATACTGTACATCTCTGTGGGTCTGTTTCTGTGCTGTACATCTCTGTGGATGTGTTTCTGTGCTGGACATCTCTCTGGGTCTGTTTCTGTGCTGTACATCTCCGTGGGTCTGTTTCTGTGCTGTACACCTCCGTGGGACTATTTCCATACTGTACATCTCTATGGGTCTGTTTCCATACTGTACATCTCTGTGGGTCTGTTTTTCGTGCTGTACATCTCTGTGGATCTGTTTCTGTGCTGTACATCTCTATGGATCTTTTTCCATACTGTACATCCCTGTGGGTCTGTTTCCATCCTGTACATCTCTGTGGGTCTGTTTCCATGATGTACATCTCTATGGCTCTTTTTTCGTGCTGTACATCTCTGTGGGTCTGTTTCTGTGGAGTACATCTCTTCGTGCCTGTTTCTGTGCTGTATATCTCTATGGTCTGTTTCCGTGCTGCACATCTCTATGAATCTGTTTCTGTGCTGTACATCTCTATTGGTCTGTTTTTCGTGCTGTACATCTCTACGGGTCTGTTTCCGTGCTGTACATCTCTATTGGTCTGTTTTTCGTGCTGTACATCTCTACGGGTCTGTTTCTGTGCTGGACATCTCTGTGGGTCTGTTTCCATGATGTACATCTCTGTTGATCTGATTCTGTGGTGCACATCTCGATGGGTCTGTTTCTCTGCTGTACATCTCTGTGGGTCTGTTTTCGTGCTGTACATCTCATTGGGTCTGTTTCTGTGGTGTACATCTCTTCATGTATGTTTCTGTGCTGTGTGTCTCTCTGAGTTTGTTTCCATGCTGTACATCTCCGTGGGTCTGTTTCTGTGCTGTACATCTCTATGGGTCTGTTTCTGTGCTGTACATCTCTATGGGTCTGTTTTTGTGCTGTACATCTCTCTGGGTCTGTTTTCGTGCTGTACATCTCTGTGGTTCTGTTTCAATGACATACATCTCTATGGGTCTGTGTCTGTGCCGTATATCTCGATGAGTCTGTTTTCGTGCTGTACATCTCTGTGGGTCTGTTTCCATAACATACATCTCTATGGATCTGTTTCCATGCTGCACATCTCTGTGAGTCTGTGTCCGTGCTGTACATCTCTGTGGGTCTTTTTTCGTGCTGCACATCTCTGTGAGTCTGTGTCCGTGCTGTACATCTCTGTGGGTCTTTTTTCGTGCTGCACATCTCTGTGGGTCTGTGTCCATGACGTACATCTCTATGGGTCTGTATCCGTGCTGTACATCTCTGTGGATCTGTTTTCATGCTGAACATCTCTATGGGTCTGCATCTGTGCTGTACATCTCTGTGGATCTGTTTCTGTGCTGTACATCTCTGTGGATCTGTTATCGTACTGTACATCTCTGTGGGTCTGTATCTGTGCTGTACATCTCAGTGGGTCTGTTTGTGTGCTGTACACCTCCGTGGGACTGTTTCTGTGCTGTACATCTCTATGGGTCTGTATCTGTGCTGTACATCTCTGTGGGTCTGTATCCATGTTGTACATCTCAGTTGGTCTGTTTCCGTGCTGTACATCTCTGTGGATCTGTTTCCATGCTGTACATCTCTGTGGGTCTGTTTCTGTGCTGTACATCTCTGTGGATCTTTTTCTGTGCTGTACATCTCTGTGGGTCTGTTTGTGTGCTGTTCACCTCCCTGGGACTGTTTCTGTGCTGTACATCTCTGTGGGTCTGTTTCTGTGCTGTACATCTCTGTGGGTCTGTTTCTGTGCTGTACATCTCTGTGGATCTGTTTCTGTGCTGTACACCTCCGTGGGACTGTTTCCATACTGTACATCTCTATGGGTCTGTTTCCATACTGTACATCTCTGTGGGTCTGTTTTTCGTGCTGTACATCTCTGTTGATCTGTTTCAGTGCTGTACACCTCGATGGGTCTGTTTCTGTGCTGTACATTTCTATGGGTCTGTTTTCGTGCTGTACATCTCTATGGGTCTGTATCTGTGCTGTATATCTCTGTGGGTCTGTATCCATGTTGTACATCTCAGTTGGTCTGTTTCTGTGCTGTACATCTCTGTGGATCTGTTTCTGTGCTATACATCTCTGTGGATCTGTTTCTGTGCTGTACATCTCTGTGGGTCTGTATCTGTGCTGCACATCTCTGCAGGTGAGTTTTTCGAGGTGTACATCTCTGTTGATCTGATTCTGTGCTGTACATCTCGAAGGGTCTGTTTCTCTGCTGTATATCTCCATGGGTCTGTTTTCGTGCTGTACATCTCTGTGGGTCTGTTTCCGTGCTGTACATCTCTATGGATCTGTTTCCATACTGTACATCCCTGTGGGTCTGTTTCCATTCTGTACATCTCTGTGGGTCTGTTTCCATGATGTACATCTCTATGGCTCTTTTTTCGCGCTGTACATCTCTGTGGGTCTGTTTCCGTGCTGGACATCTCTGTGGGTCTGTTTTTCGTGCTGTACATCTCTGTTGATCTGTTTTTGTGCTGTACATCTCTGTGGGCCTGTTTCCGTGCTGTACATCTCTGTGGGTCTGCATCCGTGCTGTACATCTCTGTGGGTCTGCGTCCGTGCTGTATATCTCTACGGGTCTGTTTCTGTGCTGTATATCTCTATGGGTCTATATTCTTGCTGTACATCTCTGTGGGTCTGTTTCTGTGCTGTACATCTCTATGGGTCTGTTTTTGTGCTGTACATCTCTGTGGGTCTGTTTCAGTGCTGCACATATCTGTGGGTCTGTTTCTGTGCTGAACATCTCCATGTGTCTGTTTCCATGCTGTACATCTCTGTGGGACTGTTTCAGTGCTGCACATATCTGTGGGTCTGTTTCTGTGCAGTACATCTCTGTGGGTCTGTTTCCATGCTGTACATCTCTGTGGGTCTGTTTCTGTGCTGTTCATCTTTATGGGTCTGTTTCTGTGCTGTTTATCTCTATGGGTCTGTTTTCTTGCTGTACATCTCTGTTGGTCTGTTTCTGTGCTGTACATCTCTGTGGGTCTGTTTCCGTGCTGTACATCTCTGTGGGTCTGCATCCGTGCTGTACATCTCTGTGGGTCTGCGTCCGTGCTGTATATCTCTACGGGTCTGTTTCTGTGCTGTATATCTCTATGGGTCTATATTCTTGCTGTACATCTCTGTGGGTCTGTTTCTGTGCTGTACATCTCTATGGGTCTGTTTTTGTGCTGTACATCTCTGTGGGTCTGTTTCAGTGCTGCACATATCTGTGGCTCTGTTTCTGTGCTGAACATCTCCATGTGTCTGTTTCCATGCTGTACATCTCTGTGGGACTGTTTCAGTGCTGCACATATCTGTGGGTCTGTTTCTGTGCAGTACATCTCTGTGGGTCTGTTTCCATGCTGTACATCTGTACGGGTCTGTTTTCGTGCTGTATACCTCTATGGGTCTGTTTCCATACTGTACATCTCTATGTGTCTGTTTCCATGCTGTACATCTCTATGGGTCTTTTTTCGTGCTGGACAACTCTACGAGTCTGTTTTTCGTGCTGTACATCTCTATGGGTCTGTTTCCATGCTGTACATCTCTGTGGGTCTGTTTCTGTGCTGTACATCTTTATGGGTCTGTTTCTGTGCTGTTTATCTCTATGGGTCTGTTTTCTTGCTGTACATCTCTGTGGGTCTGTTTCCATGCTGTACATCTCTGTGGGTCTGTTTCTGTGCTGTTCATCTTTATGGGTCTGTTTCTGTGCTGTTTATCTCTATGGGTCTGTTTTCTTGCTGTACATCTCTGTTGGTCTGTTTCTGTGCTGTACATCTCTGTGGGACTGTTTCTGTGCTGTACATCTCTATGGGTCTGTTCCTGTGCTGTATATCTCTATGGGTCTGTTTTCTTGCTGTACATGTCTACAGGTCTGTTTCTGTGCTGTATATCTCTCCAGGTCTGTTTCTGTGCTGTACATCTCTATGGGTTTGTTTTCGTGCTGTACATCTCTGTGGGTCTGTATCTATGTTGTACATCTCTATGGGTCTGTTTCCATGCTGTACATCTGTACGGGTCTGTTTTCGTGCTGTATACCTCTATGTGTCTGTTTCCATACTGTACATCTCAATGTGTCTGTTTCCATGCTGTACATCTCTATGGGTCTTTTTTCGTGCTGTACAACTCTACGAGTCTGTTTTTCGTGCTGTACATCTCTATGGGTCTGTTTTCTTGCTGTACATCTCTGTGGGTCTGTTTCTGTGCTGTACATCTTTATGGGTCTGTTTCTGTGCTGTTTATCTCTGTGGGTCTGTATCCGTGCTGTACATCTCTGTGGATCTGTTTCTGTGCAGTACATCTCTGTGGGTCTGTTTCCATGCTGTACATCTGTAAGGGTCTGTTTTCGTGCTGTATACCTCTATGGGTCTGTTTCCATACTGTACATCTCTATGTGTCTGTTTCCATGCTGTACATCTCTATGGGTCTTTTTTCGTGCTGGACAACTCTACGAGTCTGTTTTTCGTGCTGTACATCTCTATGGGTCTGTTTCCATGCTGTACATCTCTGTGGGTCTGTTTCTGTGCTGTACATCTTTATGGGTCTGTTTCTGTGCTGTTTATCTCTATGGGTCTGTTTTCTTGCTGTACATCTCTGTGGGTCTGTTTCCATGCTGTACATCTCTGTGGGTCTGTTTCTGTGCTGTTCATCTTTATGGGTCTGTTTCTGTGCTGTTTATCTCTATGGGTCTGTTTTCTTGCTGTACATCTCTGTTGGTCTGTTTCTGTGCTGTACATCTCTGTGGGTCTGTTTCTGTGCTGTACATCTCTATGGGTCTGTTCCTGTGCTGTATATCTCTGTGGGTCTGTTTTCTTGCTGTACATGTCTACAGGTCTGTTTCTGTGCTGTATATCTCTCCAGGTCTGTTTCTGTGCTGTACATCTCTATGGGTTTGTTTTCGTGCTGTACATCCCTGTGGGTCTGTATCTATGTTGTACATCTCTATGGGTCTGTTTCCATGCTGTACATCTGTACGGGTCTGTTTTCGTGCTGTATACCTCTATGTGTCTGTTTCCATACTGTACATCTCAATGTGTCTGTTTCCATGCTGTACATCTCTATGGGTCTTTTTTCGTGCTGTACAACTCTACGAGTCTGTTTTTCGTGCTGTACATCTCTATGGGTCTGTTTTCTTGCTGTACATCTCTGTGGGTCTGTTTCTGTGCTGTACATCTTTATGGGTCTGTTTCTGTGCTGTTTATCTCTATGGGTCTGTTTTCTTGCTGTACATCTCTGTTGGTCTGTTTCTGTGCTGTACATCTCTGTGGGTCTGTTTCTGTGCTGTTTATCTCTCTGGGTCTGTTTTCGTGCTGTACATCTCTGTGGGTCTGTTTCCATGCTGTACATCTCTGTGGGTCTGTTTTCGTGCTGTACATCTCTATGGGTCTGTTTTTGTGCTGTACATCTCTGTGGGTCAGTTTCAGTGCTGCACATATCTGTGGGTCTGTTTCTGTGCTGTACATCTCCATGTGTCTGTTTCCGTGCTGTACATCTCTTTGGGTCTGTTTTTGTGTTGTACTCCTCCACGAGTCTGTTTCTGTGCTGTATATCTCTATGGGTCCGTTTCTGTGCTGTACATCTCTGTGGATCTGTTTCTGTGCTGTACATCTCTGTGGGTCTGTTTCCGTGCTGAACATCTCTATGGGTCTGTTTCTGTACTGTACATCTCTGTGGATCTGTATCCATGCTGTACATCTCTGTGGGTCGGTTTCTGTGCTGTACATCTCTGTGGGTCTGTATCCGTGCTGTACATCTCTGTGGATCTGTATCCGTGCTGTACATCTCTGTGGATCTGTTTCTGTGCTGTACATCTCTGTGGATCTGTTTCTGTGCTGTACATCTCTGTGGGTCTGTTTCCATGCTGTACATCTCAACGAGTCTGTTTTCGTGCTGAACATGTCTATGGGTCTGTTTCCGTGCTGTACATCTCTGTGGGTCTGTATTCGTGCTGTACATCTCTGTGGATCTGTTTCTGTGCTGTACATCTCTGTGGGTCTGTTTCCGTGCTGTACATCTCTGTGGATCTGTTTCTGTGCTGTACATCTCTGTTGGTCTGTTTCCATGCTGTACATCTCTGTGGATCTGTTTCCATTCTGTACATCTCTAGGGGTCTGTTTTCGTGCTGAATATTTCTATGGTTCTGCATCTGTGCTGTACATCTCTGTGGGTCTGTTTCTGTGCTGTACATCTTTATGGGTCTGTTTCTGTGCTGTTTATCTCTCTGGGTCTGTTTTCGTGCTGTACATCTCTGTGGGTCTGTTTCTATGCTGTACATCTCTGTGGGTCTGTTTCTGTGCTGTACATCTCTGTGGGTCTGTTTCTGTGCTGTACATCTCCACGGGTCTGTTTCTGTGCTGTATATCTCTATGGGTCCGTTTCTGTGCTGTACATCTCTGTGGATCTGTTTCTGTGCTGTACATCTCTGTGGGTCTGTTTCCATGCTGTACATCTCTTTGGGTCTGTTTTTGTGTTGTACTCCTCCACGAGTCTGTTTCTGTGCTGTATATCTCTATGGGTCCGTTTCTGTGCTGTACATCTCTGTGGATCTGTTTCCATACTGTTCATCCCTGTGGGTCTGTTTCCATCCTGTACATCTCTGTGGGTCTGTTTCCATGATGTACATCTCTATGGCTCTTTTTTCGTGCTGTATATCTCTGTGGGTCAGTTTCCGTGCTGTATATCTCCGTGGGTCTGTTTTTCATGCTGTACATCTCTGTGGATCTGTTTTTGTGCTGTACATCTCTGTGGGTCTGTTTCAGTGCTGCACATATCTGTGGGACTGTTTCTGTGCTGTACCTCTCCATGTGTCTGTTTCCATGCTGTACATCTCTGTGTGTCTGTTTTTGTGCTGTACTCCTCCACGGGTCTGTTTCCGTGCTGTATATCTCTATGGTTCTGTTTCTGTGCTGTACATCTTTGTGGATCTGTTTCTGTGCTGTACATCTCGGTGGGTCTGTTTCTGTGCTGTACATCTCTGTGGATCTGTTTCTGTGCTGTACATCTCTGTGGGTCTGTTTCCGTGCTGAACATCTCTATCAGTCTGTATCTGCACTGTACATCTCTGTGGATCTGTATCCATGCTGTACATCTCTGTGGGTCGGTTTCTGTGCTGTACACCTCTGTGGGTCTGTTTTCCATTCTGTACATCTCTAGGGGTCTGTTTTCGTGCTGAATATTTCTATGGGTCTGCATCTGTGCTGTACATCTCTGTGGGTCTGTTTCAGTGCTGCACATCTCTGTGGGTCTGTTTCCATGCTGTACATCTCTAGGGGTCTGTTTTCGTGCTGAATATTTCTATGGGTCTGATTCTGTGTTGTACATCTCTGTGTGTCTGTTTCTATGCTGTACATCTCTGTGGGTCTGTTTTCCATTCTGTACATCTCTAGGGGTCTGTTTTCGTGCTGAATATTTCTATGGGTCTGCATCTGTGCTGTACATCTCTGTGGGTCTGTTTCTGTGCTGTACATCTCTATGGGTTTGTTCCTGTGCTGTATATCTCTATGGGTCTGTTTCCGTGCTGTACATCTCTGTGGGTCTGTTTCTGTGCTGTACATCTCTGTGGGTCTGTTTCCATGCTGTCCATCTCTACGGGTCTGTTTTCGTGCTGAACATCTCTATGGGTCTGTTTCTGTGCTGTACATCTCTATGGGTTTGTTCCTGTGCTGTATATCTCTATGGGTCTGTTTTCTTGCTGTACATCTCTGTGGATCTGTTTCTGTGCAGTACATCTCTATGGGTCTATTTTTGTGCTGTACATCTCTATGGGTCTGTTTTCGTGCTGTACATCTCTGTGGGTCTGTTTCCATGCTGTACATCTGTGTGGGTCTGTTTTCGTGCTGTATATCTCTATGGGTCTGTTTCCGTGCTGTACATCTGTGTGGTCTGTTTCCGTGCTGTACATCTCTGTGGGTCTGTATCCGTGCTGTACATCTCTGTGGATCTGTTTCTGTGCTGTACATCTCTGTGGGTCTGTTTCCGTGCTGTACATCTCTGTGGATCTGTTTCTGTGCTGTACATCTCTGTGGGTCTGTATCCGTGCTGTACATCTCTGTGGATCTGTTTCTGTGCTGTACATCTCTGTGGGTCTGTTTCCATGCTGTCCATCTCTACGGGTCTGTTTTCGTGCTGAACATCACTATGGGTCTGTTTCCGTGCTGTACATCTCTATGGGTATGTTTCTGTGCTGTACATCTCTATGGGTCTGTTTTTGTGCTGTACATCTCTGTGGGTCTGTTTCAGTGCTGCACATATCTGTGGGTCTGTTTCCATTCTGTACATCTCTGTGGGTCTGTTTCTGTGCTGTACATCTCTGTGGGTCTGTTTCTGTGCTGTACATCTCTGTGGATCTGTTTCTATGCTGTACATCTCTGTGGGTCTGTTTCTGTGCTGTACATCTCTATGGGTCTGTTTCTGTGCTGTACATCTCTGTTGGTCTGTTTCCATGCTGTACATCTCTGTGGGTCTGTTTTCGTGCTGTACATCTCTATGGGTCTGTTTTTGTGCTGTACATCTCTGTGGGTCAGTTTCAGTGCTGCACATATCTGTGGGTCTGTTTCTGTGCTGTACATCTCCATGTGTCTGTTTCCGTGCTGTACATCTGTACGGGTCTGTTTTCGTGCTGTATACCTCTATGTGTCTGTTTCCATACTGTACATCTCAATGTGTCTGTTTCCATGCTGTACATCTCTATGGGTCTTTTTTCGTGCTGTACAACTCTACGAGTCTGTTTTTCGTGCTGTACATCTCTATGGGTCTGTTTTCTTGCTGTACATCTCTGTGGGTCTGTTTCTGTGCTGTACATCTTTATGGGTCTGTTTCTGTGCTGTTTATGTCTATGGGTCTGTTTTCTTGCTGTACATCTCTGTTGGTCTGTTTCTGTGCTGTACATCTCTGTGGGTCTGTTTCTGTGCTGTTTATCTCTCTGGGTCTGTTTTCGTGCTGTACATCTCTGTGGGTCTGTTTCCATGCTGTACATCTCTGTGGGTCTGTTTTCGTGCTGTACATCTCTATGGGTCTGTTTCTGTGCTGTACATCTCTGTGGATCTGTTTTTGTGCTGTACATCTCTACGGGTCTGTTTTCGTGCTGAACATCTCTATGGGTCTGTTTTTGTGCTGTACATCTCTGTGGGTCTGTTTCTGTGCTGTTTATCTCTCTGGGTCTGTTTTCGTGCTGTACATCTCTGTGGGTCTGTTTCCATGCTGTACATCTCTGTGGGTCTGTTTTCGTGCTGTACATCTCTATGGGTCTGTTTCTGTGCTGTACATCTCTGTGGATCTGTTTTTGTGCTGTACATCTCTACGGGTCTGTTTTCGTGCTGAACATCTCTATGGGTCTGTTTTTGTGCTGTACATCTCTGTGGGTCTGTTTTTGTGCTGTACACCTCTGTGGGTCTGTTTCTGTGCTGTACATCTCTGTGGGTCTGTTTCCATGCTGTACATCTCTGTGGGTCTGTTTTTGTGCTGTATATCTCTGTGGGTCTGTTTCCGTGCTGTACATCTCTGTGGATCTGTTTCTGTGCTGTACATCTCTGTGAGTCTGTTTCCATGCTGTACATCCCTACGGGTCTGTTTTCGTGCTGAACATCTCTATGGGTCTGTTTCTGTGCTGTACATCTCTGTGTGTCTGTTTCCATGCTATACATCTCTTTGGGTCTGTTTTTGTGTTGTACTCCTCCACGAGTCTGTTTCTGTGCTGTATATCTCTATGGGTCCGTTTCTGTGCTGTACATCTCTGTGTGTCTGTTTCCTTGCTGTACATCTCTGTGGGTCTGTTTCCATTCTGTACATCTCTACGGGTCTGTTTTCGTGCTGAATATTTCTATGGTTCTGCATCTGTGCTGTACCTCTTTGTGCGTCTGTTTCTGTGCTGTACACCTTTATGGGTCTGTTTCTGTGTTGTACATCTCTGTCGGTCTGTTTATCATGCTGTACATCTCTGTGGGTCTGTTTTTCGTGCTGTACATCTCTGTGGATCTGTTTCCATGCTGTACATCTCTGTGGGTCTGTTTCTATGCTGTACATCTCTGTGGGTCTGTTTTCGTGCTGTACATCTCTGTGGGTCTGTTTTCATGCTGTACATCTCTATGGGTCTGTTTCTGTGCTGTACATCTCTGTGGATCTGTTTTTGTGCTGTACATCTCTACGGGTCTGTTTTCGTGTTGAACATCTCTATGGGTCTGCATCTGTGCTGTACATCTCTGTGGGTCTGTTTCTGTGCTGTACATCTCTACGGGTCAGTATTTGTGCTGTACATCTCTGTGGATCTGTTTCCGTACTGTACATCTCTGTGGGACTGTATCTGTGCTGTACATCTCAGTGGGTCTGTTTGTGTGCTGTACACCTCCGTGGGTCTGTTTCTGTGCTGTACATCTCTATGGGTCTGTATCTGTGCTGTATATCTCTGTGGGTCTGTATCCATGTTGTACATCTCAGTTGGTCTGTTTCCGTGCTGTACATCTCTGTGGATCTGTTTCTGTGCTGTACATCTCTGTGGATCTGTTTCTGTGCTGTACATCTCTGTGGGTCTGTTTCCATACTGTACACCTCCGTGGGACTGTTTCCATACTGTACATCTCCGCGGGTCTGTTTCCATACTGTACATCTCTGTGGGTCTGTTTTCCGTGCTGTACATCTCTGTTGATCTGTTTCAGTACTGTACACCTCGATGGGTCTGTTTCTGTGCTGTACATTTCTATGGGTCTGTTTTCGTGCTGTACATCTCCATGTGTCTGTTTCTGTGCTGTACATCTCCGCGGGTCTGTTTCCGTGCTGTACATCTCTGTGGATCTGTTTCCGTGCTGTACATCTCCACGGGTCTGTATCTGTGCTGCACATCTCTGCGGGCCAGATTTTCGTGCTGTACATCTCTGTTGATCTGATTCTGTGCTATACATCTCGATGGGTCTGTTTCTCTGCTGTACATCTCTGTGGGTCTGTTTTCGTGCTGTACATCTCTGTGGGTCTGTTTCCATGCTGCAAATCTCTGTGTGTCTGTTTCTGTGCAGTACATCTCTGTGGGTCTGTTTCCATGCTGTACATCTCTACGGGTCTGTGTTCGTGCTGAACATCTCTATGGGTCTGTTTCTGTGCTGTACATCTCTATGGATCTGTTTCCATCCTGTACATCTCTGTGGGTCTGTTTCCATGATGGACATCTCTAAGGCTCTTTTTTCGTGCTGTACATCTCTGTGGGTCATTTTTTCTTGCTGTATATCTCCATGGGTCTGTTTTTCATGCTGTACATCTCTGTGGATCTGTTTTTGTGCTGTACATCTCTGTGGGTCTGTTTCCGTGCTGTACATCTCTGTGGGTCTGCATCCGCGCTGTACATCTTTGTGGGTCTGCATCCGTGCTGTATATCTCTACGGGTCTGTTTCTGTGCTGTATATCTCTATGGGTCTATTTTCTTGCTGTACATCTCTGTGGGTCTGTTTCTGAGCTGTACATCTCTATGGGTCTGTTTCTGTGCTGTACATCTCTGTGGGTCTGTTTCAGTGCTGCACATATCTGTGGGTCTGTTTCTGTGCTGTACATCTCTGTGGGTCTGTTTCCATGCTGTACATCTCTGTGGGTCTGTTTTTGTGCTGTACATCTCTGTGGGTCTGTTTCCATGCTGTACATCTCTGTGGATCTGTTTCTGTGCTGTACATCTCTGTGGGTCTGTTTCTATGCTGTACATCTCTGTGGGTCTGTATCCGTGCTGTACATCTCTGTGGGTCTGTTTCTGTGCTGTACATCTCCACGGGTCTGTTTCCATGCTGTACATCTCTGTGGGTCTGTATCCGTGCTGTACATCTCTGTGGATCTGTTTCTGTGCTGTACATCTCTACGGTTCTGTTTCTGTGCTGTACATCTCTGTGGGTCTGTATCCGTGCTGTACATCTCTATGGGTCTGTTTTTGTGCTGTACATCTCTGTGGGTCAGTTTCAGTGCTGCACATATCTGTGGGTCTGTTTCTGTGCTGTACATCTCCATGTGTCTGTTTCCGTGCTGTACATCTCTTTGGGTCTGTTTTTGTGTTATACTCCTCCACGAGTCTGTTTCTGTGCTGTATATCTCTATGGGTCCGTTTCTGTGCTGTACATCTCTGTGGATCTGTTTCTGTGCTGTACATCTCTGTGGGTCTGTTTCCGTGCTGAACATCTCTATGGGTCTGTTTCTGTACTGTACATCTCTGTTGATCTGTATCCATGCTGTACATCTCTGTGGGTCGGTTTCTGTGCTGTACATCTCTGTGGGTCTGTTTCTGTGCTGTACACCTCTGTGGATCTGTTTCTGTGCTGTACACCTCTGTGGGTCTGTTTCCATGCTGTACATCTCAACGAGTCTGTTTTCGTGCTGAACATGTCTATGGGTCTGTTTCCGTGCTGTACATCTCTGTGGGTCTGTATTCGTGCTGTACATCTCTGTGGATCTGTTTCTGTGCTGTACATCTCTGTGGATCTGTTTCTGTGCTGTACATCTCTGTGGATCTGTTTCTGTGCTGTACACCTCTGTGGGTCTGTTTCCATGCTGTACATCTCAACGAGTCTGTTTTCGTGCTGAACATGTCTATGGGTCTGTTTCCGTGCTGTACATCTCTGTGGGTCTGTATTCGTGCTGTACATCTCTGTGGATCTGTTTCTGTGCTGTACATCTCTGTGGGTCTGTTTCCGTGCTGTACATCTCTGTGGATCTGTTTCTGTGCTGTACATCTCTGTTGGTCTGTTTCCATGCTGTACATCTCTGTGGATCTGTTTCCATTCTGTACATCTCTAGGGGTCTGTTTTCGTGCTGAATATTTCTATGGTTCTGCATCTGTGCTGTACATCTCTGTGGGTCTGTTTCTGTGCTGTACATCTTTATGGGTCTGTTTCTGTGCTGTTTATCTCTCTGGGTCTGTTTTCGTGCTGTACATCTCTGTTGGTCTGTTTCTGTGCTGTACATCTCTGTGGGTCTGTTTCTGTGCTGTTTATCTCTCTGGGTCTGTTTTCGTGCTGTACATCTCTGTGGGTCTGTTTCCATGCTGGACATCTCTGTGGGTCTGTTTTCGTGCTGTACATCTCTATGGGTCTGTTTCTGTGCTGTACATCTCTTTGGATCTGTTTTTGTGCTGTACATCTCTACGGGTCTGTTTTCGTGCTGAACATCTCTATGGGTCTGCATCTGTGCTGTACATCTCTGTGGGTCTGTTTCTGTGCTGTACATCTCTACGGGTCAGTATTTGTGCTGTACATCTCTGTGGATCTGTTTCCGTACTGTACATCTCTGTGGGTCTGTATCTGTGCTGTACATCTCAGTGAGTCTGTTTGTGTGCTGTACACCTCCGTGGGACTGTTTCTGTGCTGTACATCTCTATGGGTCTGTATCTGTGCTGTATATCTCTGTGGGTCTGTATCCATGTTGTACATCTCAGTTGGTCTGTTTCCGTGCTGTACATCTCTGTGGGTCTGTTTCCATGATGTACATCTCTATGGCTCTTTTTTCGTGCTGTATATCTCTGTGGGTCAGTTTCCGTGCTGTATATCTCCGTGGGTCTGTTTTTCATGCTGTACATCTCTGTGGATCTGTTTTTGTGCTGTACATCTCTGTGGGTCTGTTTCAGTGCTGCACATATCTGTGGGACTGTTTCTGTGCTGTACCTCTCCATGTGTCTGTTTCCATGCTGTACATCTCTGTGTGTCTGTTTTTGTGCTGTACTCCTCCACGGGTCTGTTTCCGTGCTGTATATCTCTATGGTTCTGTTTCTGTGCTGTACATCTCTGTGGATCTGTTTCTGTGCTGTACATCTCGGTGGGTCTGTTTCTGTGCTGTACATCTCTGTGGATCTGTTTCTGTGCTGTACATCTCTGTGGGTCTGTTTCCGTGCTGAACATCTCTATCAGTCTGTATCTGCACTGTACATCTCTGTGGATCTGTATCCATGCTGTACATCTCTGTGGGTCGGTTTCTGTGCTGTACATCTCTGTGGGTCTGTTTTCCATTCTGTACATCTCTAGGGGTCTGTTTTCGTGCTGAATATTTCTATGGGTCTGTTTCTGTGCTGTACATCTCTATGGGTTTGTTCCTGTGCTGTATATCTCTATGGGTCTGTTTTCTTGCTGTACATCTCTGTGGATCTGTTTCTGTGCAGTACATCTCTATGGGTCTATTTTTGTGCTGTACATCTCTATGGGTCTGTTTTCGTGCTGTACATCTCTGTGGGTCTGTTTCCATGCTGTACATCTGTGTGGGTCTGTTTTCGTGCTGTATATCTCTATGGGTCTGTTTCCGTGCTGTACATCTGTGTGGTCTGTTTCCGTGCTGTACATCTCTGTGGGTCTGTTTCCGTGCTGTACATCTCTGTGGATCTGTTTCTGTGCTGTACATCTCTGTGGGTCTGTTTCCGTGCTGTACATCTCTGTGGGTCTGTTTCCGTGCTGTACATCTCTGTGGATCTGTTTCTGTGCTGTACATCTCTGTGGGTCTGTATCCGTGCTGTACATCTCTGTGGATCTGTTTCTGTGCTGTACATCTCTGTGGGTCTGTTTCCATGCTGTCCATCTCTACGGGTCTGTTTTCGTGCTGAACATCACTATGGGTCTGTTTCCGTGCTGTACATCTCTATGGGTATGTTTCTGTGCTGTACATCTCTATGGGTCTGTTTTTGTGCTGTACATCTCTGTGGGTCTGTTTCAGTGCTGCACATATCTGTGGGTCTGTTTCCATTCTGTACATCTCTGTGGGTCTGTTTCTGTGCCGAACATCTCTATGAGTCTGTTTCTGTGCTGTACATCTCTGTGGGTCTGTTTCTGTGCTGTACATCTCTGTGGATCTGTTTCTGTGCTGTACATCTCTGTGGGTCTGTTTCTGTGCTGTACATCTCTGTGGATCTGTTTCTATGCTGTACATCTCTGTGGGTCTGTTTCCGTGCTGAACATCTCTATGGGTCTGTTTCTGCACTGAACATCTCTGTGGATCTGTATCCATGCTGTACATCTCTGTGGATCTGTTTCTGTGCTGTACATCTCTGTGGGTCTGTAGCCGTGCTGTACATCTCTGTGGATCTGTTTCTGTGCTGTACATCTCTGTGGGTCTGTTTCCATGCTGTACATCTGTACGGGTCTGTTTTCGTGCTGTACATCTCTGTGGGTCTGTTTCTGTGCTGAACATCTCTATGGGTCTGTTTCTGTGCTGTACATCTCTGTGGGTCTGTTTCTGTGCTGTACACCTCTGTGGATCTGTTTCTGTGCTGTACATCTCTGTGGTCTGTTTCTGTGCTGTACATCTCTGTGGATCTGTTTCTATGCTGTACATCTCTGTGGGTCTGTTTCCGTGCTGAACATCTCTATGGGTCTGTTTCTGCACTGAACATCTCTGTGGATCTGTATCCATGCTGTACATCTCTGTGGATCTGTTTCTGTGCTGTACATCTCTGTGGGTCTGTAGCCGTGCTGTACATCTCTGTGGATCTGTTTCTGTGCTGTACATCTCTGTGGGTCTGTTTTCATGCTGTATATTTGTACGGGTCTGTTTTCGTGCTGTATATCTCTATGGGTCTGTTTCCATACTGTACATCTCTGTGGGTCTGTTTTTCGTGCTGCACATCTCTGTGGGTCTGTATCCGTGCTGTACATCTCTGTGGATCTTTTTCTGTGCTGTACATCTCTGTGGGTCTGTTTCCATGCTGTACATCTCTGTGGATCTGTTTCTGTGCTGTATATCTCTATGGGTCTGTTTCCGTGCTGTACATCTGTGTGGTCTGTTTCCGTGCTGTACATCTCTGTGGGTCTGTATCCGTGCTGTACATCTCTGTGGATCTGTTTCTGTGCTGTACATCTCTGTTGGTCTGTTTCTGTGCTGTACATCTCTGTGGGTCTGTTTCTGTGCTGTACATCTCTATGGGTCGATTTTTGTGCTGTACATCTCTGTGGGTCTGTTTTCGTGCTGTACATCTCTGTGGGTCTGTTTCCATGCTGTACATCTCTGTTGGTCTGTTTTCGTGCTGTATATCTCTATGGGTCTGTTTCCGTGCTGTACATCTGTGTGGGTCTGTTTCCATGCTGTACATCTCTACGGGCCTGTATCTGTGCTGTACATCTCATTGGGTCTGTTTCTGTGGTGTACATCTCTTCATGTCTGTTTCTGTGCTGTACATCTCTCTGGGTCTGTTTCTGTGCTGCACATCTCTACGGGTCTGTGTCTGTGCTGCACATCTCTACGGGTCTGTGCCTGTGCCGTATATCTCTATGAGTGTGTTTTCGTGCTGTACATCTCTGTGGGTCTGTTTCCATGATATACATCTCTATCGGTCTTTTTTCGTGCTGTATGGGTCTGTTTCTGTGCTGTCTATCTCTGTGGGTATGTTTCTGTGCTGTCTATCTCTGTGGGTCTGTTTCTGTGGTGTACGTCACTGTGTGTCTGTTTCTGTGCTGTGGATCTCTATGGATTTGTTTCCATGTTGTCCATCCCTGTGGGTCTGTTTCCATGCTGTACATCTCTGTGGGTCTGTTTTTCGTGCTGTACATCTCTGTGGGTCTGTTTTTCGTGCTGTATATGTCTATGGGTCTGTTTCCATACTGCACATCTCTATGTGTCTGTTTCCATGCTGTACATCTCTATGGGTCTTTTATCGTGCTGTACATCTCTGTGGGTCTGTTTCCATGCTGTACATCTCTGTGGGTCTCTTTTCGTGCTGTATATCTCTATGTGTCTGTTTTTCGTGCTGTACATCTCTGTGGGTCTGTTTCCATACTGCACATCTCTATGTGTCTGTTTCCATGCTGTACATCTCTATGGGTCTGTTTTCTTGCTGTACATCTCTGTGGGTCTGTTTCCATGCTGTACATCTCTGTGGGTCTGTTTTCATGCTGTACATCTCTACGGGTCTGATTTTCGTGCTGTACATCTCTATGGGTCTGTTTCCATACTGCACATCTCTATGTGTCTGTTTCCATGATGTACATCTCTATGTGTCTGTTTCCATGCTGTACATCTCTGTGGGTCTGTTTCCATGCTGTACATCTCTGTGGGTCTGTTTTCGTGCTGTACATCTCTGTGGGTCTGTTTTTTGTGCTGTACATCTCTGTGGGTCTGTTTTCGTGCTGTACATGTCGATGGGTCTGTTTCCGTGCTGAACATCTCTGTGGGTCTGTATCCGTGCTGTATATCTCCATGTGTCTGTTTCCATGCTGTATATCTCTATGGGTCTGTTTATCGAGCTGTACATCTGTGTGGTATGTTTCCGTGCTGTGCATCTCTATGGGTCTGTTTCCATGCTGCACATCTCTGTGGGTCTGTTTCCATGCTGTACATCTCTACGGGCCTGTATCTGTGCTGTACATCTCCATGTGTCTGTTTCCATGCTGTATATCTCTATGGGTCTGTTTTTCGTGCTGTACATCTCTGTGGATCTGTTTCTGTGCTGTACATCTCTGTGGGTCTGTTTCCATGCTGTACATCTCTACGGGCCTGTTTTCGTGCTGAACATCTCTATGGGTCTGTTTCCGTGCTGTACATCTCTGTGGGTCGGTATCCGTGCTGTACATCTCTGTGGATCTGTTTCTGTGCTGTACATCTCTGTGGTTCTGTTCCCGTGCTGTACATCTCTGTGGATCTGATTCTGTGCTGTACATCTCTGTGGATCTGTTTCCATGATATACATCTCTATCGGTCTTTTTTCGTGCTGTATGGGTCTGTTTCTGTGCTGTCTATCTCTATGGGTCTGTTTCTGTGCTGTCTATCTCTGTGGGTCTGTTTCTGTGGTGTACGTCACTGCGTGTCTGTTTCTGTGCTGTGGATCTCTATGGATTTGTTTCCATGTTGTCCATCCCTGTGGGTCTGTTTCCATGCTGTACATCTCTGTGGGTCTGTTTCCATGCTGTACATCTCTACGGGTCTGTTTTCGTGCTGAACATCTCTATGGGTCTGTTTCCGTGCTGTACATCTCTGTGGGTCTGTATCCGTGCTGTACATCTCTGTGGATCTGTTTCTGTGCTGTACATCTCTGTGGTTTTGTTCCCGTGCTGTACATCTCTGTGGATCTGATTCTGTGCTGTACATCTCTGTGGATCTGTTTCCATGATATACATCTCTATCGGTCTTTTTTCGTGCTGTATGGGTCTGTTTCTGTGCTGTCTATCTCTATGGGTCTGTTTCTGTGCTGTCTATCTCTGTGGGTCTGTTTCTGTGGTGTACGTCACTGCGTGTCTGTTTCTGTGCTGTGGATCTCTATGGATTTGTTTCCATGTTGTCCATCCCTGTGGGTCTGTTTCCATGCTGTACATCTCTGTGGGTCTGTTTTTCGTGCTGTACATCTCTGTTGATCTGATTCTGTGCTGTATATGTCTATGGGTCTGTTTCTGTGCTGAACATCTCTATGGGACTGTTTCTGTGCTATAGTCCTCCACAGGTCTGTTTCCATGCTGTACATCTCTGTGGGTCTGTTTTTCGTGCTGTACATCTCTATGGGTCTTTTATCGTGCTGTACATCTCTGTGGGTCTGTTTTTCGTGCTGTACATCTCTATGGGTCTGTTTCCATACTGCACATCTCTATGTGTCTGTTTCCATGCTGTACATCTCTGCGGGCCTGTATCTGTGCTGTACATCTCATTGGGTCTGTTTCTGTGCTGTACATCTCTGTGGGTCTGTATCCGTGCTGTACATCTCTGTGGAGCTGTTTCCGTGCTGTACATCTGTGTGGATCTGTTTCTGTGCTGTACATCTCTGTGGGTCTGTTTCCATGCTGTACATCTCTACGGGTCTGTTTTCGTGCTGAACATCTCTATGGGTCTGTTTCCGTGCTGTACATCTCTGTGGGTCTGTATCCGTGCTCTACATCTCTGTGGATCTGTTTCTGTGCTGTACATCTCTAGGGGTCTGGTTTCGTGCTGAATATTTCTATGGTTCTGCATCTGTGCTGTACATCTCTATGGGTCTGTTTTTGTGCTGTTTATCTCTCTGGGTCTGTTTTCTTGCTGTATATCTCTATGGGTCTGTTTCCGTGCTGCACATCTATGTGGTCTGTTTCCGTGCTGTACATCTCTATGGGTCTGTATCTGTGCTGTACATGTCTGTGGGTCTGTATCTGTGCTGTACATCTCTGTGGATCTGTTTCGGTGCTGTACATCTCTGTGGATCTGATTCTGTGCTGTACATCTCGATGGGTCTGTTTCTCTGCTGTACATCTCTATGGGTCTGTTTTCGTGATGTACATGTCATTGGGTCTGTTTCTATGGTGTACATCTCTCTGGGTCTGTTTCTGTGCTGCACATCTCTACGGGTCTGTGTCTGTGCTGCACATCTCTACGGGTCTGTGTCTGTGCCGTATATCTCTATGATTGTGTTTTCGTGCTGTACATCTCTGTGGGTCTGTTTCCATGATATACATCTCTATCGGTCTTTTTTCGTGCTGTATGGGTCTGTTTCTGTGCTGTCTATCTCTGTGGGTCTGTTTCTGTGCTGTCTATCTCTGTGGGTCTGTTTCTGTGGTGTACGTCACTGCGTGTCTGTTTCTGTGCTGTGGATCTCTATGGATTTGTTTCCATGCTGTCCATCCCTGTGGGTCTGTTTCCATGCTGTACATCTCTGTGGGTCTATTTTTCGTGCTGTACATCTCAGTTGATCTGATTCTGTGCTGTATATGTCTATGGGTCTGTTTCTGTGCTGAACATCTCTATGGGATTGTTTCTGTGCTATACTGCTCCACAGGTCTGTTTCCATGCTGTACATCTCTGTGGGTCTGTTTTTCGTGCTGTACATCTCTGTGGATCTGTTTTTCGTGCTGTACATCTCTATGGGTCTGTTTCCATACTGCACATCTCTATGGGTCTTTTTTCGTGCTGTACATCTCTACGAGTCTGTTTTTCGTTCTGTACATCTCTATGGGTCTGTTTTCTTGCTGTACATCTCTGTGGGTCTGTTTCCATGCTGTACATCTCTGTGGGTCTGTTTTTGTGCTGTACATCTCAACGTGTCTGTTTTTCGTGCTGTACATCTCTATGGGTCTGTTTTCGTGCTGTACATCTGTGTGGGTCTGTTTCCATGCTGTACATCTCTGTGGGTCTGTTTTCGTGCTGTACATCTCTACGGGTCTGTTTTTCGTGCTGTACATCTCTGTGGGTCTGTTTCCATACTGTACATCTCTGTGGGTCTTTTTTCGTGCTGTACATCTCTACGAGTCTGTTTTTCGTGCTGTACATCTCTATGGGTCTGTTTTCTTGCTGTACATCTCTGTGGATCTGATTCTGTGCTGTACATCTCGATGGGTCTGTTTCTCTGCTGTACATCTTTATGGGTCTGTTTTCGTGCTGTACATCTCATTGGGTCTGTTTCTGTGGTGTCCATCTCTTCATGTCTGTTTCTGTGCTGTACATCTCTGTGGGTCTGTTTCTGTGGTGTACATCTGTACGGGTCTGTGTCTGTGCTGCACATCTGTGCAGCAAGGAGGGGACATGAAAGGTCCTTAGTCGGTAGGATTAGGGAAAACCCTAAGGCTTTCTATAGGTATGTTAGGAATAAAAGAATGACTAGGGTAGGAATAGGTCCAGTCAAGGATAGTAGTGGGAAGTTGCGTGTGGAGGCGGAAGAGATTGGGGAGACACTGAATGAATACTTTTCTTCAGTATTTACTCAGGAACAGGGCATTGTCGTCGATGCGAATACTGAGTCACAAATAAGTAGAATGGATGGCTTTGAGGTATGTAGAGAAGAGGTGTTGGAAATCCTGGAAAAGGTGAAAATAGATAAGTCCCCTGGGCCTGATGGCATTTATCCTAGGATTCTCTGGGAAGCAAGGGAGGAGATTGCAGAGCCATTGGCC
Organism: Chiloscyllium plagiosum; assembly: GCF_037043375.1. Lineage (NCBI taxonomy): Eukaryota > Metazoa > Chordata > Chondrichthyes > Orectolobiformes > Hemiscylliidae > Chiloscyllium > Chiloscyllium plagiosum. The sequence goes on from NW_028270139.1 coordinate 135,885,291, forward strand.
TTGATTTTTATGTCCTCTTTGTCTACAGGAGTAGTGCCAGAAGACTGGAGGATAGCAAATGTGGTTCCCTTGTTCAAAAAGGGGAGTAGGGATAACCCTAGTAACTATAGGCCGGTGAGTCTCACTTCTGTTGTGGGCAAAGTCTTAGAGAGAATTGTAAGGGATAGGATTTATGCACATCTGGATAGGAATAATGTGATCAAGGATAGTCAGCATGGTTTTGTGAAGGGCAGGTCGTGCCTCACAAACCTTATTGAATTCTTTGAAAAGGTGACGAAGGAGGTTGATGAGGGGAAAGCGGTAGATGTGGTATATATGGATTTTAGTAAGGCGTTTGATAAGGTTCTCCATGGTAGGCTACTGCAGAAAATACGGAGATATGGCATTGAGGGTGAGTTGGAGGTTTGGATTAGGAATTGGCTGGATGGAAGAAGACAGAGGGTAGTAGTTGATGGCAAAGTTTCTTCATGGAGTGCCGTCACTAGCGGTGTTCCGCAAGGATCTGTTTTGGGACCATTGCTGTTTGTCATTTTTATAAATGACCTGGAAGAGGGGTTAGAAGGTTGGGTGAGCAAGTTTGCGGATGATACGAAAGTCGGAGGAGTTGTTGACAGTGAGGAAGGATGTGGCAGGTTACAGCAGGATATAGAGAAGCTGCAGAGCTGGGCAGAAAGGTGGCAAATGGAATTCAATGTAGCTAAGTGTGAGGTGATTCACTTTGGGAAGAATAACAAAAAGATGGGGTACTGGGCTAATGGTCGGATACTTGGTACTGTGGATGAGCAGAGGGATCTTGGTGTCCATGTACACAGATCTCTGAAAGTTGCCACCCAGGTAAATAGTGCGGTGAGGAAGGCATATGGCGTACTGGCTTTTATTGGTAGAGGAATTGAGTTCCGGAGTCCTGAGGTCATGATGCAGTTGTATAAGACTCTGGTGCGGCCGCATCTGGAATATTGTGTGCAGTTTTGGTCGCCATACTATAGGAAGGACGTGGAGGCACTGGAACGGGTGCAGAGGAGGTTTACCAGGATGTTGCCTGGTATGGAAGGAAGATCGTATGAGGAAAGACTGAGACACTTGGGGCTGTTTTCATTAGAGAAAAGAAGGTTTCGGGGTGACTTGATTGAGGTGTACAAGATGATTAGGGGGTTAGATAGGGTTGACAGTGTGAACCTTTTCCCGCGTATGGAGTCGGGTATTACAAGGGGGCATAGCTTTAAATTAAGGGGGGGTAGATATAGGACTGAAGTTAGGGGTAGGTTCTTCACTCAGCGAGTCGTAAGTTCATGGAATGCCCTGCCAGTAGCAGTGGTGGACTCTCCCTCTTTATGGGCATTTAAGCGGGCATTGGATAGGTATATGGAGGATAGTGGGTTAGTATAGGTTAGGTGGGCTTGGATCGGCGCAACATCGAGGGCCGAAGGGCCTGTACTGCGCTGTATTCTTCTATGTTCTATGTTCTATGTTCTATCTCTACGGGTCTGTGTCTGTGCTGTATATCTCTATGAGTTTGTTTTCGTGCTGGACATCTCTGTGGGTCTGTTTCCATGATATACATCTCTATCGGTCTTTTTTCGTGCTGTATGGGTCTGTTTCTGTGCTGTCTATCTCTGTGGGTATGTTTCTGTGGTGTACGTCACTGCGTGTCTGTTTCTTTGCTGTGGATCTCTATGGATTTGTTTCCATGCTGTCCATCCCTGTGGGTGTGTTTCCATGCTGTACATCTCTGTGGGTCTGTTTCCATGCTGTCCATCCCTGTGGGTCTGTTTCCGTGCTGTACATCTCTGTGGGTCTGTTTTTCGTGCTGTACATCTCTGTTGATCTGATTCTGTGCTGTATATGTCTATGGGTCTGTTTCTGTGCTGTACATCTCTATGGGACTGTTTCTGTGCTATACTCCTCCACAGGTCTGTTTCCATGCTGTACATCTCTGTGGGTCTGTTTTTCGTGCTGTACATCGCTGTGGGTCTGTTTTTCGTGCTGTATATCTCCACGGATCTGTTTCCATACTGCACATCTCTATGTGTCTGTTTCCATGCTGTACATCTCTATGGGTCTTTCATCGTGCTGTACATCTCTACGAGTCTGTTTTTCGTGCTGTACATCTCTATGGGTCTGTTTTCTTGCTGTACATCTCTGTGGGTCTGTTTCCATGCTGTACATCTCTGTGGGTCTGTTTTCGTGCTGTACATCTCTACGGGTCTGTTTTTCGTGCTGTACATCTCTATGGGTCTGTTTCCATACTGCACATCTCTATGTGTCTGTTTCCATGATGTACATCTCTATGGGTCTGTTTTCTTGCTGTACATCTCTGTGGGTCTGTTTCCATGCTGTACATCTCTGTGGGTCTGTTTTCATGCTGCACATCTCGTTGGGTCTGTTTTTGTGCTGTATATCTCTGTGGGTCTGTTTCTGTGCTGAACATCTCTGTGGGTCTGTTTCTGTGCTGTACATCTCCATGTGTCTGTTTCCATGTTGTATATCTCTATGGGTCTGTTTATCGAGCTGTACATCTGTGTGGTATGTTTCCGTGCTGTGCATCTCTATGGGTCTGTTTCCATGCTGCACATCTCTGTGGGTCTGTTTCCATGCTGTACATCTCTACGGGCCTGTATCTGTGCTGTACATCTCTGTGGGTCTGTATCCGTGCTGTACATCTCTGTGGAGCTGTTTCCGTGCTGTACATCTGTGTGGATCTGTTTCTGTGCTGTACATCTCTGTGGGTCTGTTTCCATGCTGTACATCTCTACGGGTCTGTTTTCGTGCTGAACATCTCTATGGGTCTGTTTCCGTGCTGTACATCTCTGTGGGTCTGTATCCGTGCTGTACATCTCTGTGGATCTGTTTCTGTGCTGTACATCTCTGTGGTTCTGTTCCCGTGCTGTACATCTCTGTAGATCTGATTCTGTGCTGTACATCTCTGTGGATCTGTTTCCATGATATACATCTCTATCGGTCTTTTTTCGTGCTGTATGGGTCTGTTTCTGTGCTGTCTATCTCTGTGGGTCTGTTTCTGTGCTGTCTATCTCTGTGGGTCTGTTTCTGTGGTGTACGTCACTGCGTGTCTGTTTCTGTGCTGTGGATCTCTATGGATTTGTTTCCATGTTGTCCATCCCTGTGGGTCTGTTTCCATGCTGTACATCTCTGTGGGTCTGTTTTTCGTGCTGTACATCTCTGTTGATCTGATTCTGTGCTGTATATGTCTATGGGTCTGTTTCTGTGCTGAACATCTCTATGGGACTGTTTCTGTGCTATACTCCTCCACAGGTCTGTTTCCATGCTGTACATCTCTGTGGGTCTGTTTTTCGTGCTGTACATCTCTGTGGGTCTGTTTTTCGTGCTGTACATCTCTATGGGTCTGTTTCCATACTGCACATCTCTATGTGTCTGTTTCCATGCTGTACATCTCTATGGGTCTTTTTTCGTGCTGTACATCTCTACAAGTCTGTTTTTCGTGCTGTACATCTCTATGGGTCTGTTTTCTTTCTGTACATCTCTGTGGATCTGATTCTGTGCTGTACATCTCGATGGGTCTGTTTCTGTGGTGTACATCTGTACGGGTCTGTGTCTGTGCTGCACATCTCTACGGGTCTGTGTCCGTGCCGTATATCTCTATGAGTTTGTTTTCGTGCTGGACATCTCTGTGGGTCTGTTTCCATGATATACATCTCTATCGGTCTTTTCTTGTGCTGTATGGGTCTGTTTCTGTGCTGTCTATCTCTGTGGGTATGTTTCTGTGGTGTACGTCACTGCGTGTCTGTTTCTTTGCTGTGGATCTCTATGGATTTGTTTCCATGCTGTCCATCCCTGTGGGTGTGTTTCCATGCTGTACATCTCTGTGGGTCTGTTTTTCGTGCTGTACATCTCTGTTGATCTGATTCTGTGCTGTATATGTCTATGGGTCTGTTTCTGTGCTGTACATCTCTATGGGAATGTTTCTGTGCTATACTCCTCCACAGGTCTGTTTCCATGCTGTACATCTCTGTGGGTCTGTTTTTCGTGCTGTACATCTCTGTGGGTCTGTTTTTCGTGCTGTATATCTCCACGGATCTGTTTCCATACTGCACATCTCTATGTGTCTGTTTCCATGCTGTACATCTCTATGGGTCTTTTATCGTGCTGTACATCTCTACGAGTCTGTTTTTCGTGCTGTATATCTCTATGGGTCTGTTTTCTTGCTGTACATCTCTGTGGGTCTGTTTCCATGCTGTACATCTCTGTGGGTCTGTTTTCGTGCTGTACATCTCTACGGGTCTGTTTTTCGTGCTATACATCTCTATGTGTCTGTTTCCATACTGCACATCTCTATGTGTCTGTTTGCATGATGTACATCTCTCTGGGTCTGTTTTCTTGGTGTACATCTCTATGGATCTGTTTCCATGCTGTACATCTCTGTGGATCTGATTCTGTGCTGTACATCTCGATGGGTCTGTTTCTCTGCTGTACATCTCTATGGGTCTGTTTTCGTGTTGTACTTCTCATTGGGTCTGTTTCTGTGGTGTACATCTCTCTGGGTCTGTTTCTGTGCTGCACATCTCTACGGGTCTGTGTCTGTGCTGCACATCTCTACGGGTCTGTGTCTGTGCCGTATATCTCTATGAGTTTGTTTTCGTGCTGTACATCTCTGTGGGTCTGTTTCCATGATATACATCTCTATCAGTCTTTTATCGTGCTGTATGGGTCTGTTTCTGTGCTGTCTATCTCTGTGGGTCTGTTTCTGTGCTGTCTATCTCTGTGGGTCTGTTTCTGTGGTGTACGTCACTGCGTGTCTGTTTCTGTGCTGTGGATCTCTATGGATTTGTTTCCATGCTGTCCATCCCTGTGGGTCTGTTTCCATGCTGTACATCTCTGTGGGTCTGTTTCTCGTGCTGTACATCTCAGTTGATCTGATTCTGTGCTGTATATGTCTATGGGTCTGTTTCTGTGCTGAACATCTCTATGGGATTGTTTCTGTGCTATACTCCTCCACAGGTCTGTTTCCATGCTGTACATCTCTGTGGGTCTGTTTTTCGTGCTGTACATCTCTGTGGATCTGTTTTCGGTGCTGTACATCTCTATGGGTCTGTTTCCATACTGCACATCTCTATGTGTCTGTTTCCATGCTGTACATCTCTGTGGGTCTGTTTTTCGTGCTGTACATCTCTGTGGATCTGTTTTTCGTGCTGTACATCTCTATGGGTCTGTTTCCATACTGCACATCTCTATGTGTCTGTTTCCATGCTGTACATCTCTGTGGGTCTGTTTTCGTGCTGTACATCTCTATGGGTCTGTTTCCATGCTGTACATCTCTGTGGGTCTGTTTTCGTGCTGTACATCTCTACGAGTCTGTTTTTCGTGCTGTACATCTCTATGGGTCTGTTTTCTTGCTGTACATCTCTGTGGGTCTGTTTCCATGCTGTACATCTCTGTGGGTCTGTTTTTGTGCTGTACATCTCATTGGGTCTGTTTTCGTGCTGTACATCTCTGTGGGTCTGTTTCCCTGCTGCACGTCTCCGTGGGTCTGTTTCTGTGCTGTACATCGCCATGTGTCTGTTTCCCTGCTGTACATCCCTATGGGTCTGTTTCTGTGCTGTACATCTCCATGTGTCTGTTTCCATGCTGTATATCTCTATGGGTCTGTTTTTCGTGATGTACATCTGTGTGGTCTGTTTCCGTGCTGTGCATCTCTATGGGTCTGTTTCCGTGCTGCACATCTCTGTGGGTCTGTTTCCATGCTGTACATCTCTACGGGCCTGTATCTGTGCTGTACATCTCCATGTGTCTGTTTCCATGCTGTATATCTCTATGGGTCTGTTTTTCGTGCTGTACATCTCTGTGGATCTGTGTTCGTGCTGCACATCTCTGTGGGTCTGTTTCCATGCTGTACATCTCTACGGGTCTGTTTTCTTGCTGAACATCTCTATGGGTCTGATTCTGTGCTGTACATCTCTGTGGGTCTGTTTCCATGCTGTATATCTCTGTGGGTCTGTTTCCATTCTGTACATCTCTATGGGTCTGATTTCGTGCTGAATATTTCTATGGGTCTGCATCTGTGCTGTACATCTCTGTGGGTCTGTTTCTGTGCAGTACATCTCTATGGGTCTGTTTCTGTGCTGTATATCTCTATGGGTCTGTTTTCTTGCTGTACATCTCTGTTGGTCTGTTTCTGTGCTGTACATCTCTGTGGGTCTGTTTCTGTGCTGTACATCTCCATGGGTCTGTTTCCGTGCTGTACATCTGTGTGGTCTGTTTCCGTGCTGTACATCTCTGTGGGTCTGTTTCTGTGCTGTACATCTCTATGGGTCTATTTTTGTGCTGTACATCTCTATGGGTCTGTTTCCATACTGTACATCTCCGTGGGTCTGTTTTTCGTGCTGTACATCTCTGTGGATCTGTTTTTGTGTTGCACATCTCTGTGGGTCTGTTTCCATGCTGTACATCTCTCGGGGTCTGTTTTCATGCTGAATATTTCTATGGGTCTGATTCTGTGCTGTACATCTCTGTGTGTCTGTTTCCATGCTGTACATCTCTATGGGTCTGTTTTCGTGCTGAATATTTCTATGAGTCTGCATCTGTGCTGTAATCTCTGTGGGTCTGTTTCTGTGCTGTATATCTCTATGGGTCTGTTTTCTTGCTGTACATCTCTGTTGGTCTGTTTCTGTGCTGTACATCTCTTTGGGTCTGTTTCTGTGCTGTACATCTCTATGGGTCGATTTTTGTGCTGTACATCTCTGTGGGTCTGTTTTCGTGCTGTACATCTCTGTGGGTCTGTTTCCATGCTGTACATCTCTGTGGGTCTGTTTTCGTGCTGTATATCTCTATGGGCCTGTTCCGTGCTGTACATCTGTGTGGTCTGTTACCGTGCTGTACATCTCTGTGGGTCTGTATCCGTGCTGTACATCTCTGTGGATCTGTTTCTGTGCTGTACATCTCTGTGGGTCTGTTTCCGTGCTGTACATCTCTGTGGATGTGTTTCTGTGCTGTACATCTCTATGGGTCTGTATCTGTGCTGTACATGTCTGTGGGTCTGTTTCTGTGCTGTACATCTCTGTGGATCTGTTTCTGTGCTGTACATCCCTGTGGGTCTGTTTCTGTGCTGTACATCTCTGTGGATCTGTTTTCTTGCTGAATATTTCTATGGTTCTGCATCTGTGCTGTACATCTCTGTGGGTCTGTTTCTGTGCTGTTTATCTCTATGGGTCTATTTTCTTGCTGTACATCTCTGCTGGTCTGTTTCTGTGCTGTACATCTCTGTGGATCTGTTTCTGTGCTGTACATCTCTGTGGGTCTGTTTCCGTGCTGTTTATCTCTCTGGGTCTGTTTTCGTGCTGTATATCTCTGTGGGTCTGTTTCCATGCTGTACATCTCTATGGGTCTGTTTCTGTGCTGTACGTCTCTGTGGTTCTGTTTCTGTGCTGTACATCTCTATGTGTCTGTATCTGTGCTGTACATGTCTGTGGGTCTGTATCTGTGCTGTGCATCTCTGTGTATCTGTTTCTCTGCTGTACATCTCTATGGGTCTGTTTTCGTGCTGTACATCTCATTGGGTCTGTTTCTGTGGTGTACATCTCTCTGGGTCTGTTTCTGTGCTGTACATCTCTACGGGTCTGTGTCTGTGCTGCACATCTCTACGGGTCTGTGTCTGTGCCGTATATCTCTATGAGTGTGTTTTCGTGCTGTACATCTCTGTGGGTCTGTTTCCATGATATACATCTCTATCGGTCTTTTTTCATGCTGTATGGGTCTATTTCTGTGCTGTCTATCTCTGTGGGTCTGTTTCTGTGCTGTCTATCTCTGTGGGTCTGTTTCTGTGGTGTACGTCACTGCGTGTCTGTTTCTGTGCTGTGGATCTCTATGGATTTGTTTCCATGCTGTCCATCCCTGTGGGTCTGTTTCCATGCTGTACATCTCTGTGGGTCTGTTTTTCGTGCTGTACATCTCTGTGGGTCTGTTTTTCGTGCTGTACATCTCTATGGGTCTGTTTTTCGTGCTGTACATCTCTATGGGTCTGTTTCCATACTGCACATCTCTATGGGTCTTTTTTCGTGGTGTACATCTCTACGAGTCTGTTTTTCGTGCTGTACATCTCTATGGGTCTTTTTTCTTGCTGTACATCTCTGTGGGTCTGTTTCCATGCTGTACATCTCTGTGGGTCTGGTTTTGTGCTGTACATCTCTGTGGGTCTGTTTTTGTGCTGTACATCTCTGTGGGTCTGGTTTTGTGCTGTACATCTCTGTGGGTCTGTTTTTGTGCTGTACATCTCTGTGGGTCTGTTTTCATGCTGTACATCTCTGTGGGTCTGTTTCCCTGCTGCACATCTCTGTGGGTCTTTTTCTGTGCTGTACATCTCCATGTGTCTGTTTCCATGCTGTATATCTGTATGGATCTGTTTTTCGTGATGTACATCTGTGTGGTCTGTTTCTGTGCTGTGCATCTCTATGGGTCCGTTTTCGTGCTGCACATCTTTGTGGGTCTGTTTCCATACTGTACATCTCTACGGGCCTGTATCTGTGCTGTACATCTCCATGTGTCTGTTTCCATGCTGTATATCTCTATGGGTCTGATTTTCGTGCTGTACATCTCTGTGGATCTGTTTTCGTGCTGCACATCTCTGTGGATCTGTTTCCATGCTGTATATCTCTGTGGGTCTGTTTCCATTCTGTCCATCTCTAGGGGTCTGTTTTCGTGCTGAATATTTCTATGGGTCTGCATCTGTGCTGTACATCTCTGTGGGTCTGTTTCTGTGCTGTACATCTCTATGGGTCTGTTTCTGTGCTGTATATCTCTATGGGTCTGTTTTCTTGCTGTACATCTCTGTTGGTCTGTTTCTGTGCTGAACATCTCTGTGGGTCTGTTTCCATGCTGTACATCTCTGTGGATCTGTTTCTGTGCTGTACATCCCTGTGGGTCTGTTTCCATGCTGTACATCTCTTCCGGTCTGTTTTCATGCTGAACATCTCTATGGGTTTGTTTCTGTGCTGTACATCTCTTTGTGTCTGTTTCCATTCTGTACATCTCTAGGGGTCTGTTTTCGTGCTGAATATTTCTATGGTTCTGCATCTATGCTGTACATCTCTGTGGGTCTGTTTCTGTGCTGTAAATCTTTATGGGTCTGTTTCTGTGCTGTTTATCTCTATGGGTCTGTTTCTGTGCTGTTTATCTCTATGGGTCTGTTTTCGTGCTGTACATCTCTGTGGGTCTGTTTCCATGCTGTACATCTCTGTGGGTCTGTTTTCGTGCTGTATATCTCGATGGGTCTGTTTCCGTGCTGTACATCTGTATGGTCTGTTTCCGTGCTGTACATCTCTGTGGGTCTGTTTCTGTGCTGTACATGTCTGTGGGTTTGTATCTGTGCTGTACATCTCTGTGGATCTGTTTCTGTGCTGTACATCTCTGTGGATCTGATTCTGTGCTGTACATCTCGATGGGTCTGTTTTCGTACTGTACACCTCATTGGGTCTGTTTCTGTGGTGTCCATCTCTTCATGTCTGTTTCTGTGCTGTACATCTCTCTGGGTCTGTTTCTGTGCTGCACATCTCTACGGGTCTGTGTCTGTGCTGCACATCTCTACGGGTCTGTGTCTGTGCCGTATATCTCTATGCGTTTGTTTTCGTGCTGTACATCTCTGTGGGTCTGTTTCCATGATATACATCTCTATCGGTCTTTTTTCGTGCTGTATGGGTCTGTTTCTGTGCTGTCTATCTCTGTGGGTCTGTTTCTGTGGTGTACGTCACTGCGTGTCTGTTTCTGTGCTGTGGATCTCTTTGGATTTGTTTCCATGCTGTCCATCCCTGTGGGTCTGTTTCCATGCTGTACATCTCTGTGGGTCTGTTTTTCGTACTGTACATCTCTGTGGGTCTGTTTTCGTGCTGTACATCTCTGTGGGTCTGTTTCCATGATATATATCTCTATCGGTCTTTTTTTGTGCTGTATGGGTCTGTTTCTTTGCTGTCTATCTCTGTGGGTCTGTTTCTGTGGTGTACATCACTGCGTGTCTGTTTCTGTGCTGTGGATCTCTTTGGGTTTGTTTCCATGCTGTCCATCCCTGTGGGTCTGTTTCCATGCTGTACATCTCTGTGGGTCTGTTTTTCGTGCTGTACATCTCTGTGGGTCTGTTTCCATACTGCACATCTCTATGTGTCTGTTTCCATGCTGTACATCTCTATAGGTCTTTTTTCGTGCTGTACATCTCTCCGAATCTGTTTTTCATGCTGTACATCTCTATGGGTCTGTTTCCATACTGCACATCTCTATGTGTCTATTTCCATGATGTACATCTCTATGGGCCTTTTTTCATGCTGTGCATCTCTATGGGTCTGTTTTCTTGCTGTACATCTCTGTGCGTCTGTTTCCATGCTGTACATCTCTGTGGGTCTGTTTTCGTGCTGTACATCTCTGTGGGTCTGTTTTTGTGCTGTACATCTCTGTGGGTCTGTTTTCGTGCTGTACATCTCTGTGGGTCTGTTTCCCTGCTGCACATCTCTGTGGGACTGTTTCTGTGCTGTACATCTCCATGTGTCTGTTTCCATGCTGTATATCTCAATGGGTCTGTTTATCGAGCTGTACATCTGTGTGGTATGTTTCCGTGCTGTGCATCTCTATGCGTCTGTTTCCATGCTGCACATCTCTGTGGGTCTGTTTCCATACTGCACATCTCTATGTGTCTATTTCCATGATGTACATCTCTACGGGTCTTTTTTCATGCTGTGCATTTCTATGGGTCTGTTTTCTTGCTGTACATCTCTGTGCGTCTGTTTCCATGCTGCACATCTCTGTGGGTCTGTTTCCATGCTGTACATCTCTACGGGTCTGTTTCCGTGCTGTACATCTCTACGGGTCTGTTTCCATGCTGTACATCTCTGTGGGTCTGTTTTCGGGCTGTACATCTCTACGAGTCTGTTTTTCGTGCTGTACATCTCTATGGGTCTGTTTTCTTGCTGTACATCTCTGTGGGTCTGTTTCCATGCTGTACATCTCTGCGGGTCTGTTTCCATGCTGTACATCTCTACGGGTCTGTTTCCGTGCTGTACATCTCTATGGGTCTGTTTCCATGCTGTACATCTCTGTGGGTCTGTTTTCGTGCTGTACATCTCTACGAGTCTGTTTTTCGTGCTGTACATCTCTATGGGTCTGTTTTCTTGCTGTACATCTCTGTGGGTCTGTTTCCATGCTGTACATCTCTGTGGGTCTGTTTTTGTGCTGTACATCTCATTGGGTCTGTTTTCGTGCTGTACATCTCTGTGGGTCTGTTTCCCTGCTGCACGTCTCCGTGGGTCTGTTTCTGTGCTGTACATCGCCATGTGTCTGTTTCCCTGCTGTACATCCCTATGGGTCTGTTTCTGTGCTGTACATCTCTGTGGGTCTGTTTCCATGCTGTACATCTCTACGGGCCTGTATCTGTGCTGTACATCTCCATGTGTCTGTTTCCATGCTGTATATCTCTATGGGTCTGTTTTTCGTGCTGTACATCTCTGTGGATCTGTGTTCGTGCTGCACATCTCTGTGGGTCTGTTTCCATGCTGTACATCTCTACGGGTCTGTTTTCTTGCTGAACATCTCTATGGGTCTGATTCTGTGCTGTACATCTCTGTGGGTCTGTTTCCATGCTGTATATCTCTGTGGGTCTGTTTCCATTCTGTACATCTCTATGGGTCTGTTTTCGTGCTGAATATTTCTATGGGTCTGCATCTGTGCTGTACATCTCTGTGGGTCTGTTTCTGTGCAGTACATCTCTATGGGTCTGTTTCTGTGCTGTATATCTCTATGGGTCTGTTTTCTTGCTGTACATCTCTGTTGGTCTGTTTCTGTGCTGTACATCTCTGTGGGTCTGTTTCTGTGCTGTACATCTCCATGGGTCTGTTTCCGTGCTGTACATCTGTGTGGTCTGTTTCCGTGCTGTACATCTCTGTGGGTCTGTTTCTGTGCTGTACATCTCTATGGGTCTATTTTTGTGCTGTACATCTCTATGGGTCTGTTTCCATACTGTACATCTCCGTGGGTCTGTTTTTCGTGCTGTACATCTCTGTGGATCTGTTTTTGTGTTGCACATCTCTGTGGGTCTGTTTCCATGCTGTACATCTCTCGGGGTCTGTTTTCATGCTGAATATTTCTATGGGTCTGATTCTGTGCTGTACATCTCTGTGTGTCTGTTTCCATGCTGTACATCTCTATGGGTCTGTTTTCGTGCTGAATATTTCTATGAGTCTGCATCTGTGCTGTAATCTCTGTGGGTCTGTTTCTGTGCTGTATATCTCTATGGGTCTGTTTTCTTGCTGTACATCTCTGTTGGTCTGTTTCTGTGCTGTACATCTCTTTGGGTCTGTTTCTGTGCTGTACATCTCTATGGGTCGATTTTTGTGCTGTACATCTCTGTGGGTCTGTTTTCGTGCTGTACATCTCTGTGGGTCTGTTTTCGTGCTGTATATCTCTATGGGCCTGTTCCGTGCTGTACATCTGTGTGGTCTGTTACCGTGCTGTACATCTCTGTGGGTCTGTATCCGTGCTGTACATCTCTGTGGATGTGTTTCTGTGCTGGACATCTCTGTGGATCTGTTTCTGTGCTGTTTATCTCTATGGGTCTATTTTCTTGCTGTACATCTCTGCTGGTCTGTTTCTGTGCTGTACATCTCTGTGGATCTGTTTCTGTGCTGTACATCTCTGTGGGTCTGTTTCCGTGCTGTTTATCTCTCTGGGTCTGTTTTCGTGCTGTATATCTCTGTGGGTCTGTTTCCATGCTGTACATCTCTATGGGTCTGTTTCTGTGCTGTACGTCTCTGTGGTTCTGTTTCTGTGCTGTACATCTCTATGTGTCTGTATCTGTGCTGTACATGTCTGTGGGTCTGTATCTGTGCTGTGCATCTCTGTGTATCTGTTTCTCTGCTGTACATCTCTATGGGTCTGTTTTCGTGCTGTACATCTCATTGGGTCTGTTTCTGTGGTGTACATCTCTCTGGGTCTGTTTCTGTGCTGTACATCTCTACGGGTCTGTGTCTGTGCTGCACATCTCTACGGGTCTGTGTCTGTGCCGTATATCTCTATGAGTGTGTTTTCGTGCTGTACATCTCTGTGGGTCTGTTTCCATGATATACATCTCTATCAGTCTTTTTTCATGCTGTATGGGTCTATTTCTGTGCTGTCTATCTCTGTGGGTCTGTTTCTGTGCTGTCTATCTCTGTGGGTCTGTTTCTGTGGTGTACGTCACTGCGTGTCTGTTTCTGTGCTGTGGATCTCTATGGATTTGTTTCCATGCTGTCCATCCCTGTGGGTCTGTTTCCATGCTGTACATCTCTGTGGGTCTGTTTTTCGTGCTGTACATCTCTGTGGGTCTGTTTTTCGTGCTGTACATCTCTATGGGTCTGTTTCCATACTGCACATCTCTATGTGTCTGTTTCCATGCTGCACATCTCTATGGGTCTTTTTTCGTGGTGTACATCTCTACGAGTCTGTTTTTTGTGCTGTACATCTCTGTGGGTCTGGTTTTGTGCTGTACATCTCTGTGGGTCTGGTTTTGTGCTGTACATCTCTGTGGGTCTGTTTTTGTGCTGTACATCTCTGTGGGTCTGTTTTCATGCTGTACATCTCTGTGGGTCTGTTTCCCTGCTGCACATCTCTGTGGGTCTTTTTCTGTGCTGTACATCTCCATGTGTCTGTTTCCATGCTGTATATCTGTATGGATCTGTTTTTCGTGATGTACATCTGTGTGGTCTGTTTCTGTGCTGTGCATCTCTATGGGTCCGTTTTCGTGCTGCACATCTTTGTGGGTCTGTTTCCATACTGTACATCTCTACGGGCCTGTATCTGTGCTGTACATCTCCATGTGTCTGTTTCCATGCTGTATATCTCTATGGGTCTGATTTTCGTGCTGTACATCTCTGTGGATCTGTTTTCGTGCTGCACATCTCTGTGGATCTGTTTCCATGCTGTATATCTCTGTGGGTCTGTTTCCATTCTGTCCATCTCTAGGGGTCTGTTTTCGTGCTGAATATTTCTATGGGTCTGCATCTGTGCTGTACATCTCTGTGGGTCTGTTTCTGTGCTGTACATCTCTATGGGTCTGTTTCTGTGCTGTATATCTCTATGGGTCTGTTTTCTTGCTGTACATCTCTGTTGGTCTGTTTCTGTGCTGAACATCTCTGTGGGTCTGTTTCCATGCTGTACATCTCTGTGGATCTGTTTCTGTGCTGTACATCCCTGTGGGTCTGTTTCCATGCTGTACATCTCTTCCGGTCTGTTTTCATGCTGAACATCTCTATGGGTTTGTTTCTGTGCTGTACATCTCTTTGTGTCTGTTTCCATTCTGTACATCTCTAGGGGTCTGTTTTCGTGCTGAATATTTCTATGGTTCTGCATCTATGCTGTACATCTCTGTGGGTCTGTTTCTGTGCTGTAAATCTTTATGGGTCTGTTTCTGTGCTGTTTATCTCTATGGGTCTGTTTCTGTGCTGTTTATCTCTATGGGTCTGTTTTCGTGCTGTACATCTCTGTGGGTCTGTTTCCATGCTGTACATCTCTGTGGGTCTGTTTTCGTGCTGTATATCTCGATGGGTCTGTTTCCGTGCTGTACATCTGTATGGTCTGTTTCCGTGCTGTACATCTCTGTGGGTCTGTTTCTGTGCTGTACATGTCTGTGGGTTTGTATCTGTGCTGTACATCTCTGTGGATCTGTTTCTGTGCTGTACATCTCTGTGGATCTGATTCTGTGCTGTACATCTCGATGGGTCTGTTTTCGTACTGTACACCTCATTGGGTCTGTTTCTGTGGTGTCCATCTCTTCATGTCTGTTTCTGTGCTGTACATCTCTCTGGGTCTGTTTCTGTGCTGCACATCTCTACGGGTCTGTGTCTGTGCTGCACATCTCTACGGGTCTGTGTCTGTGCCGTATATCTCTATGCGTTTGTTTTCGTGCTGTACATCTCTGTGGGTCTGTTTCCATGATATACATCTCTATCGGTCTTTTTTCGTGCTGTATGGGTCTGTTTCTGTGCTGTCTATCTCTGTGGGTCTGTTTCTGTGGTGTACGTCACTGCGTGTCTGTTTCTGTGCTGTGGATCTCTTTGGATTTGTTTCCATGCTGTCCATCCCTGTGGGTCTGTTTCCATGCTGTACATCTCTGTGGGTCTGTTTTTCGTACTGTACATCTCTGTGGGTCTGTTTTCGTGCTGTACATCTCTGTGGGTCTGTTTCCATGATATATATCTCTATCGGTCTTTTTTCGTGCTGTATGGGTCTGTTTCTTTGCTGTCTATCTCTGTGGGTCTGTTTCTGTGGTGTACATCACTGCGTGTCTGTTTCTGTGCTGTGGATCTCTTTGGGTTTGTTTCCATGCTGTCCATCCCTGTGGGTCTGTTTCCATGCTGTACATCTCTGTGGGTCTGTTTTTCGTGCTGTACATCTCTGTGGGTCTGTTTCCATACTGCACATCTCTATGTGTCTGTTTCCATGCTGTACATCTCTATAGGTCTTTTTTCGTGCTGTACATCTCTCCGAATCTGTTTTTCATGCTGTACATCTCTATGGGTCTGTTTCCATACTGCACATCTCTATGTGTCTATTTCCATGATGTACATCTCTATGGGCCTTTTTTCATGCTGTGCATCTCTATGGGTCTGTTTTCTTGCTGTACATCTCTGTGCGTCTGTTTCCATGCTGTACATCTCTGTGGGTCTGTTTTCGTGCTGTACATCTCTGTGGGTCTGTTTTTGTGCTGTACATCTCTGTGGGTCTGTTTTCGTGCTGTACATCTCTGTGGGTCTGTTTCCCTGCTGCACATCTCTGTGGGTCTGTTTCTGTGCTGTACATCTCCATGTGTCTGTTTCCATGCTGTATATCTCTATGGGTCTGTTTATCGAGCTGTACATCTGTGTGGTATGTTTCCGTGCTGTGCATCTCTATGCGTCTGTTTCCATGCTGCACATCTCTGTGGGTCTGTTTCCATACTGCACATCTCTATGTGTCTATTTCCATGATGTACATCTCTACGGGTCTTTTTTCATGCTGTGCATTTCTATGGGTCTGTTTTCTTGCTGTACATCTCTGTGCGTCTGTTTCCATGCTGCACATCTCTGTGGGTCTGTTTCCATGCTGTACATCTCTACGGGTCTGTTTCCGTGCTGTACATCTCTACGGGTCTGTTTCCATGCTGTACATCTCTGTGGGTCTGTTTTCGGGCTGTACATCTCTACGAGTCTGTTTTTCGTGCTGTACATCTCTATGGGTCTGTTTTCTTGCTGTACATCTCTGTGGGTCTGTTTCCATGCTGTACATCTCTGCGGGTCTGTTTCCATGCTGTACATCTCTACGGGTCTGTTTCCGTGCTGTACATCTCTATGGGTCTGTTTCCATGCTGTACATCTCTGTGGGTCTGTTTTCGTGCTGTACATCTCTACGAGTCTGTTTTTCGTGCTGTACATCTCTATGGGTCTGTTTTCTTGCTGTACATCTCTGTGGGTCTGTTTCCATGCTGTACATCTCTGTGGGTCTGTTTTTGTGCTGTACATCTCATTGGGTCTGTTTTCGTGCTGTACATCTCTGTGGGTCTGTTTCCCTGCTGCACGTCTCCGTGGGTCTGTTTCTGTGCTGTACATCGCCATGTGTCTGTTTCCCTGCTGTACATCCCTATGGGTCTGTTTCTGTGCTGTACATCTCCATGTGTCTGTTTCCATGCTGTATATCTCTATGGGTCTGTTTTTCGTGATGTACATCTGTGTGGTCTGTTTCCGTGCTGTGCATCTCTATGGGTCTGTTTCCGTGCTGCACATCTCTGTGGGTCTGTTTCCATGCTGTACATCTCTACGGGCCTGTATCTGTGCTGTACATCTCCATGTGTCTGTTTCCATGCTGTATATCTCTATGGGTCTGTTTTTCGTGCTGTACATCTCTGTGGATCTGTGTTCGTGCTGCACATCTCTGTGGGTCTGTTTCCATGCTGTACATCTCTACGGGTCTGTTTTCTTGCTGAACATCTCTATGGGTCTGATTCTGTGCTGTACATCTCTGTGGGTCTGTTTCCATGCTGTATATCTCTGTGGGTCTGTTTCCATTCTGTACATCTCTATGGGTCTGTTTTCGTGCTGAATATTTCTATGGGTCTGCATCTGTGCTGTACATCTCTGTGGGTCTGTTTCTGTGCAGTACATCTCTATGGGTCTGTTTCTGTGCTGTATATCTCTATGGGTCTGTTTTCTTGCTGTACATCTCTGTTGGTCTGTTTCTGTGCTGTACATCTCTGTGGGTCTGTTTCTGTGCTGTACATCTCCATGGGTCTGTTTCCGTGCTGTACATCTGTGTGGTCTGTTTCCGTGCTGTACATCTCTGTGGGTCTGTTTCTGTGCTGTACATCTCTATGGGTCTATTTTTGTGCTGTACATCTCTATGGGTCTGTTTCCATACTGTACATCTCCGTGGGTCTGTTTTTCGTGCTGTACATCTCTGTGGATCTGTTTTTGTGTTGCACATCTCTGTGGGTCTGTTTCCATGCTGTACATCTCTCGGGGTCTGTTTTCATGCTGAATATTTCTATGGGTCTGATTCTGTGCTGTACATCTCTGTGTGTCTGTTTCCATGCTGTACATCTCTATGGGTCTGTTTTCGTGCTGAATATTTCTATGAGTCTGCATCTGTGCTGTAATCTCTGTGGGTCTGTTTCTGTGCTGTATATCTCTATGGGTCTGTTTTCTTGCTGTACATCTCTGTTGGTCTGTTTCTGTGCTGTACATCTCTTTGGGTCTGTTTCTGTGCTGTACATCTCTATGGGTCGATTTTTGTGCTGTACATCTCTGTGGGTCTGTTTTCGTGCTGTACATCTCTGTGGGTCTGTTTTCGTGCTGTATATCTCTATGGGCCTGTTCCGTGCTGTACATCTGTGTGGTCTGTTACCGTGCTGTACATCTCTGTGGGTCTGTATCCGTGCTGTACATCTCTGTGGATGTGTTTCTGTGCTGGACATCTCTGTGGATCTGTTTCTGTGCTGTTTATCTCTATGGGTCTATTTTCTTGCTGTACATCTCTGCTGGTCTGTTTCTGTGCTGTACATCTCTGTGGATCTGTTTCTGTGCTGTACATCTCTGTGGGTCTGTTTCCGTGCTGTTTATCTCTCTGGGTCTGTTTTCGTGCTGTATATCTCTGTGGGTCTGTTTCCATGCTGTACATCTCTATGGGTCTGTTTCTGTGCTGTACGTCTCTGTGGTTCTGTTTCTGTGCTGTACATCTCTATGTGTCTGTATCTGTGCTGTACATGTCTGTGGGTCTGTATCTGTGCTGTGCATCTCTGTGTATCTGTTTCTCTGCTGTACATCTCTATGGGTCTGTTTTCGTGCTGTACATCTCATTGGGTCTGTTTCTGTGGTGTACATCTCTCTGGGTCTGTTTCTGTGCTGTACATCTCTACGGGTCTGTGTCTGTGCTGCACATCTCTACGGGTCTGTGTCTGTGCCGTATATCTCTATGAGTGTGTTTTCGTGCTGTACATCTCTGTGGGTCTGTTTCCATGATATACATCTCTATCAGTCTTTTTTCATGCTGTATGGGTCTATTTCTGTGCTGTCTATCTCTGTGGGTCTGTTTCTGTGCTGTCTATCTCTGTGGGTCTGTTTCTGTGGTGTACGTCACTGCGTGTCTGTTTCTGTGCTGTGGATCTCTATGGATTTGTTTCCATGCTGTCCATCCCTGTGGGTCTGTTTCCATGCTGTACATCTCTGTGGGTCTGTTTTTCGTGCTGTACATCTCTGTGGGTCTGTTTTTCGTGCTGTACATCTCTATGGGTCTGTTTCCATACTGCACATCTCTATGTGTCTGTTTCCATGCTGCACATCTCTATGGGTCTTTTTTCGTGGTGTACATCTCTACGAGTCTGTTTTTTGTGCTGTACATCTCTGTGGGTCTGGTTTTGTGCTGTACATCTCTGTGGGTCTGGTTTTGTGCTGTACATCTCTGTGGGTCTGTTTTTGTGCTGTACATCTCTGTGGGTCTGTTTTCATGCTGTACATCTCTGTGGGTCTGTTTCCCTGCTGCACATCTCTGTGGGTCTTTTTCTGTGCTGTACATCTCCATGTGTCTGTTTCCATGCTGTATATCTGTATGGATCTGTTTTTCGTGATGTACAACTGTGTGGTCTGTTTCTGTGCTGTGCATCTCTATGGGTCCGTTTTCGTGCTGCACATCTGTGTGGTATGTTTCCGTGCTGTGCATCCATACGGGCCTGTATCTGTGCTGTACATCTCCATGTGTCTGTTTCCATGCTGTATATCTCTATGGGTCTGATTTTCGTGCTGTACATCTCTGTGGATCTGTTTTCGTGCTGCACATCTCTGTGGATCTGTTTCCATGCTGTATATCTCTGTGGGTCTGTTTCCATTCTGTCCATCTCTAGGGGTCTGTTTTCGTGCTGAATATTTCTATGGGTCTGCATCTGTGCTGTACATCTCTGTGGGTCTGTTTCTGTGCTGTACATCTCTATGGGTCTGTTTCTGTGCTGTATATCTCTATGGGTCTGTTTTCTTGCTGTACATCTCTGTTGGTCTGTTTCTGTGCTGAACATCTCTGTGGGTCTGTTTCCATGCTGTACATCTCTGTGGATCTGTTTCTGTGCTGTACATCCCTGTGGGTCTGTTTCCATGCTGTACATCTCTTCCGGTCTGTTTTCATGCTGAACATCTCTATGGGTTTGTTTCTGTGCTGTACATCTCTTTGTGTCTGTTTCCATTCTGTACATCTCTAGGGGTCTGTTTTCGTGCTGAATATTTCTATGGTTCTGCATCTATGCTGTACATCTCTGTGGGTCTGTTTCTGTGCTGTAAATCTTTATGGGTCTGTTTCTGTGCTGTTTATCTCTATGGGTCTGTTTCTGTGCTGTTTATCTCTATGGGTCTGTTTTCGTGCTGTACATCTCTGTGGGTCTGTTTCCATGCTGTACATCTCTGTGGGTCTGTTTTCGTGCTGTATATCTCGATGGGTCTGTTTCCGTGCTGTACATCTGTATGGTCTGTTTCCGTGCTGTACATCTCTGTGGGTCTGTTTCTGTGCTGTACATGTCTGTGGGTTTGTATCTGTGCTGTACATCTCTGTGGATCTGTTTCTGTGCTGTACATCTCTGTGGATCTGATTCTGTGCTGTACATCTCGATGGGTCTGTTTTCGTACTGTACACCTCATTGGGTCTGTTTCTGTGGTGTCCATCTCTTCATGTCTGTTTCTGTGCTGTACATCTCTCTGGGTCTGTTTCTGTGCTGCACATCTCTACGGGTCTGTGTCTGTGCTGCACATCTCTACGGGTCTGTGTCTGTGCCGTATATCTCTATGCGTTTGTTTTCGTGCTGTACATCTCTGTGGGTCTGTTTCCATGATATACATCTCTATCGGTCTTTTTTCGTGCTGTATGGGTCTGTTTCTGTGCTGTCTATCTCTGTGGGTCTGTTTCTGTGGTGTACGTCACTGCGTGTCTGTTTCTGTGCTGTGGATCTCTTTGGATTTGTTTCCATGCTGTCCATCCCTGTGGGTCTGTTTCCATGCTGTACATCTCTGTGGGTCTGTTTTTCGTACTGTACATCTCTGTGGGTCTGTTTTCGTGCTGTACATCTCTGTGGGTCTGTTTCCATGATATATATCTCTATCGGTCTTTTTTCGTGCTGTATGGGTCTGTTTCTTTGCTGTCTATCTCTGTGGGTCTGTTTCTGTGGTGTACATCACTGCGTGTCTGTTTCTGTGCTGTGGATCTCTTTGGGTTTGTTTCCATGCTGTCCATCCCTGTGGGTCTGTTTCCATGCTGTACATCTCTGTGGGTCTGTTTTTCGTGCTGTACATCTCTGTGGGTCTGTTTCCATACTGCACATCTCTATGTGTCTGTTTCCATGCTGTACATCTCTATAGGTCTTTTTTCGTGCTGTACATCTCTCCGAATCTGTTTTTCATGCTGTACATCTCTATGGGTCTGTTTCCATACTGCACATCTCTATGTGTCTATTTCCATGATGTACATCTCTATGGGCCTTTTTTCATGCTGTGCATCTCTATGGGTCTGTTTTCTTGCTGTACATCTCTGTGCGTCTGTTTCCATGCTGTACATCTCTGTGGGTCTGTTTTCGTGCTGTACATCTCTGTGGGTCTGTTTTTGTGCTGTACATCTCTGTGGGTCTGTTTTCGTGCTGTACATCTCTGTGGGTCTGTTTCCCTGCTGCACATCTCTGTGGGACTGTTTCTGTGCTGTACATCTCCATGTGTCTGTTTCCATGCTGTATATCTCAATGGGTCTGTTTATCGAGCTGTACATCTGTGTGGTATGTTTCCGTGCTGTGCATCTCTATGCGTCTGTTTCCATGCTGCACATCTCTGTGGGTCTGTTTCCATACTGCACATCTCTATGTGTCTATTTCCATGATGTACATCTCTACGGGTCTTTTTTCATGCTGTGCATTTCTATGGGTCTGTTTTCTTGCTGTACATCTCTGTGCGTCTGTTTCCATGCTGCACATCTCTGTGGGTCTGTTTCCATGCTGTACATCTCTACGGGTCTGTTTCCGTGCTGTACATCTCTACGGGTCTGTTTCCATGCTGTACATCTCTGTGGGTCTGTTTTCGGGCTGTACATCTCTACGAGTCTGTTTTTCGTGCTGTACATCTCTATGGGTCTGTTTTCTTGCTGTACATCTCTGTGGGTCTGTTTCCATGCTGTACATCTCTGCGGGTCTGTTTCCATGCTGTACATCTCTACGGGTCTGTTTCCGTGCTGTACATCTCTATGGGTCTGTTTCCATGCTGTACATCTCTGTGGGTCTGTTTTCGTGCTGTACATCTCTACGAGTCTGTTTTTCGTGCTGTACATCTCTATGGGTCTGTTTTCTTGCTGTACATCTCTGTGGGTCTGTTTCCATGCTGTACATCTCTGTGGGTCTGTTTTTGTGCTGTACATCTCATTGGGTCTGTTTTCGTGCTGTACATCTCTGTGGGTCTGTTTCCCTGCTGCACGTCTCCGTGGGTCTGTTTCTGTGCTGTACATCGCCATGTGTCTGTTTCCCTGCTGTACATCCCTATGGGTCTGTTTCTGTGCTGTACATCTCCATGTGTCTGTTTCCATGCTGTATATCTCTATGGGTCTGTTTTTCGTGATGTACATCTGTGTGGTCTGTTTCCGTGCTGTGCATCTCTATGGGTCTGTTTCCGTGCTGCACATCTCTGTGGGTCTGTTTCCATGCTGTACATCTCTACGGGCCTGTATCTGTGCTGTACATCTCCATGTGTCTGTTTCCATGCTGTATATCTCTATGGGTCTGTTTTTCGTGCTGTACATCTCTGTGGATCTGTGTTCGTGCTGCACATCTCTGTGGGTCTGTTTCCATGCTGTACATCTCTACGGGTCTGTTTTCTTGCTGAACATCTCTATGGGTCTGATTCTGTGCTGTACATCTCTGTGGGTCTGTTTCCATGCTGTATATCTCTGTGGGTCTGTTTCCATTCTGTACATCTCTATGGGTCTGTTTTCGTGCTGAATATTTCTATGGGTCTGCATCTGTGCTGTACATCTCTGTGGGTCTGTTTCTGTGCAGTACATCTCTATGGGTCTGTTTCTGTGCTGTATATCTCTATGGGTCTGTTTTCTTGCTGTACATCTCTGTTGGTCTGTTTCTGTGCTGTACATCTCTGTGGGTCTGTTTCTGTGCTGTACATCTCCATGGGTCTGTTTCCGTGCTGTACATCTGTGTGGTCTGTTTCCGTGCTGTACATCTCTGTGGGTCTGTTTCTGTGCTGTACATCTCTATGGGTCTATTTTTGTGCTGTACATCTCTATGGGTCTGTTTCCATACTGTACATCTCCGTGGGTCTGTTTTTCGTGCTGTACATCTCTGTGGATCTGTTTTTGTGTTGCACATCTCTGTGGGTCTGTTTCCATGCTGTACATCTCTCGGGGTCTGTTTTCATGCTGAATATTTCTATGGGTCTGATTCTGTGCTGTACATCTCTGTGTGTCTGTTTCCATGCTGTACATCTCTATGGGTCTGTTTTCGTGCTGAATATTTCTATGAGTCTGCATCTGTGCTGTAATCTCTGTGGGTCTGTTTCTGTGCTGTATATCTCTATGGGTCTGTTTTCTTGCTGTACATCTCTGTTGGTCTGTTTCTGTGCTGTACATCTCTTTGGGTCTGTTTCTGTGCTGTACATCTCTATGGGTCGATTTTTGTGCTGTACATCTCTGTGGGTCTGTTTTCGTGCTGTACATCTCTGTGGGTCTGTTTTCGTGCTGTATATCTCTATGGGCCTGTTCCGTGCTGTACATCTGTGTGGTCTGTTACCGTGCTGTACATCTCTGTGGGTCTGTATCCGTGCTGTACATCTCTGTGGATGTGTTTCTGTGCTGGACATCTCTGTGGATCTGTTTCTGTGCTGTTTATCTCTATGGGTCTATTTTCTTGCTGTACATCTCTGCTGGTCTGTTTCTGTGCTGTACATCTCTGTGGATCTGTTTCTGTGCTGTACATCTCTGTGGGTCTGTTTCCGTGCTGTTTATCTCTCTGGGTCTGTTTTCGTGCTGTATATCTCTGTGGGTCTGTTTCCATGCTGTACATCTCTATGGGTCTGTTTCTGTGCTGTACGTCTCTGTGGTTCTGTTTCTGTGCTGTACATCTCTATGTGTCTGTATCTGTGCTGTACATGTCTGTGGGTCTGTATCTGTGCTGTGCATCTCTGTGTATCTGTTTCTCTGCTGTACATCTCTATGGGTCTGTTTTCGTGCTGTACATCTCATTGGGTCTGTTTCTGTGGTGTACATCTCTCTGGGTCTGTTTCTGTGCTGTACATCTCTACGGGTCTGTGTCTGTGCTGCACATCTCTACGGGTCTGTGTCTGTGCCGTATATCTCTATGAGTGTGTTTTCGTGCTGTACATCTCTGTGGGTCTGTTTCCATGATATACATCTCTATCAGTCTTTTTTCATGCTGTATGGGTCTATTTCTGTGCTGTCTATCTCTGTGGGTCTGTTTCTGTGCTGTCTATCTCTGTGGGTCTGTTTCTGTGGTGTACGTCACTGCGTGTCTGTTTCTGTGCTGTGGATCTCTATGGATTTGTTTCCATGCTGTCCATCCCTGTGGGTCTGTTTCCATGCTGTACATCTCTGTGGGTCTGTTTTTCGTGCTGTACATCTCTGTGGGTCTGTTTTTCGTGCTGTACATCTCTATGGGTCTGTTTCCATACTGCACATCTCTATGTGTCTGTTTCCATGCTGCACATCTCTATGGGTCTTTTTTCGTGGTGTACATCTCTACGAGTCTGTTTTTTGTGCTGTACATCTCTGTGGGTCTGGTTTTGTGCTGTACATCTCTGTGGGTCTGGTTTTGTGCTGTACATCTCTGTGGGTCTGTTTTTGTGCTGTACATCTCTGTGGGTCTGTTTTCATGCTGTACATCTCTGTGGGTCTGTTTCCCTGCTGCACATCTCTGTGGGTCTTTTTCTGTGCTGTACATCTCCATGTGTCTGTTTCCATGCTGTATATCTGTATGGATCTGTTTTTCGTGATGTACATCTGTGTGGTCTGTTTCTGTGCTGTGCATCTCTATGGGTCCGTTTTCGTGCTGCACATCTTTGTGGGTCTGTTTCCATACTGTACATCTCTACGGGCCTGTATCTGTGCTGTACATCTCCATGTGTCTGTTTCCATGCTGTATATCTCTATGGGTCTGATTTTCGTGCTGTACATCTCTGTGGATCTGTTTTCGTGCTGCACATCTCTGTGGATCTGTTTCCATGCTGTATATCTCTGTGGGTCTGTTTCCATTCTGTCCATCTCTAGGGGTCTGTTTTCGTGCTGAATATTTCTATGGGTCTGCATCTGTGCTGTACATCTCTGTGGGTCTGTTTCTGTGCTGTACATCTCTATGGGTCTGTTTCTGTGCTGTATATCTCTATGGGTCTGTTTTCTTGCTGTACATCTCTGTTGGTCTGTTTCTGTGCTGAACATCTCTGTGGGTCTGTTTCCATGCTGTACATCTCTGTGGATCTGTTTCTGTGCTGTACATCCCTGTGGGTCTGTTTCCATGCTGTACATCTCTTCCGGTCTGTTTTCATGCTGAACATCTCTATGGGTTTGTTTCTGTGCTGTACATCTCTTTGTGTCTGTTTCCATTCTGTACATCTCTAGGGGTCTGTTTTCGTGCTGAATATTTCTATGGTTCTGCATCTATGCTGTACATCTCTGTGGGTCTGTTTCTGTGCTGTAAATCTTTATGGGTCTGTTTCTGTGCTGTTTATCTCTATGGGTCTGTTTCTGTGCTGTTTATCTCTATGGGTCTGTTTTCGTGCTGTACATCTCTGTGGGTCTGTTTCCATGCTGTACATCTCTGTGGGTCTGTTTTCGTGCTGTATATCTCGATGGGTCTGTTTCCGTGCTGTACATCTGTATGGTCTGTTTCCGTGCTGTACATCTCTGTGGGTCTGTTTCTGTGCTGTACATGTCTGTGGGTTTGTATCTGTGCTGTACATCTCTGTGGATCTGTTTCTGTGCTGTACATCTCTGTGGATCTGATTCTGTGCTGTACATCTCGATGGGTCTGTTTTCGTACTGTACACCTCATTGGGTCTGTTTCTGTGGTGTCCATCTCTTCATGTCTGTTTCTGTGCTGTACATCTCTCTGGGTCTGTTTCTGTGCTGCACATCTCTACGGGTCTGTGTCTGTGCTGCACATCTCTACGGGTCTGTGTCTGTGCCGTATATCTCTATGCGTTTGTTTTCGTGCTGTACATCTCTGTGGGTCTGTTTCCATGATATACATCTCTATCGGTCTTTTTTCGTGCTGTATGGGTCTGTTTCTGTGCTGTCTATCTCTGTGGGTCTGTTTCTGTGGTGTACGTCACTGCGTGTCTGTTTCTGTGCTGTGGATCTCTTTGGATTTGTTTCCATGCTGTCCATCCCTGTGGGTCTGTTTCCATGCTGTACATCTCTGTGGGTCTGTTTTTCGTACTGTACATCTCTGTGGGTCTGTTTTCGTGCTGTACATCTCTGTGGGTCTGTTTCCATGATATATATCTCTATCGGTCTTTTTTCGTGCTGTATGGGTCTGTTTCTTTGCTGTCTATCTCTGTGGGTCTGTTTCTGTGGTGTACATCACTGCGTGTCTGTTTCTGTGCTGTGGATCTCTTTGGGTTTGTTTCCATGCTGTCCATCCCTGTGGGTCTGTTTCCATGCTGTACATCTCTGTGGGTCTGTTTTTCGTGCTGTACATCTCTGTGGGTCTGTTTCCATACTGCACATCTCTATGTGTCTGTTTCCATGCTGTACATCTCTATAGGTCTTTTTTCGTGCTGTACATCTCTCCGAATCTGTTTTTCATGCTGTACATCTCTATGGGTCTGTTTCCATACTGCACATCTCTATGTGTCTATTTCCATGATGTACATCTCTATGGGCCTTTTTTCATGCTGTGCATCTCTATGGGTCTGTTTTCTTGCTGTACATCTCTGTGCGTCTGTTTCCATGCTGTACATCTCTGTGGGTCTGTTTTCGTGCTGTACATCTCTGTGGGTCTGTTTTTGTGCTGTACATCTCTGTGGGTCTGTTTTCGTGCTGTACATCTCTGTGGGTCTGTTTCCCTGCTGCACATCTCTGTGGGTCTGTTTCTGTGCTGTACATCTCCATGTGTCTGTTTCCATGCTGTATATCTCTATGGGTCTGTTTATCGAGCTGTACATCTGTGTGGTATGTTTCCGTGCTGTGCATCTCTATGCGTCTGTTTCCATGCTGCACATCTCTGTGGGTCTGTTTCCATACTGCACATCTCTATGTGTCTATTTCCATGATGTACATCTCTACGGGTCTTTTTTCATGCTGTGCATTTCTATGGGTCTGTTTTCTTGCTGTACATCTCTGTGCGTCTGTTTCCATGCTGCACATCTCTGTGGGTCTGTTTCCATGCTGTACATCTCTACGGGTCTGTTTCCGTGCTGTACATCTCTACGGGTCTGTTTCCATGCTGTACATCTCTGTGGGTCTGTTTTCGGGCTGTACATCTCTACGAGTCTGTTTTTCGTGCTGTACATCTCTATGGGTCTGTTTTCTTGCTGTACATCTCTGTGGGTCTGTTTCCATGCTGTACATCTCTGCGGGTCTGTTTCCATGCTGTACATCTCTACGGGTCTGTTTCCGTGCTGTACATCTCTATGGGTCTGTTTCCATGCTGTACATCTCTGTGGGTCTGTTTTCGTGCTGTACATCTCTGTGGGTCTGTTTTCTTGCTGTACATCTCTGTGGGTCTGTTTCCATGCTGTACATCTCTGTGGGTCTGTTTTTGTGCTGTACATCTCATTGGGTCTGTTTTCGTGCTGTACATCTCTGTGGGTCTGTTTCCCTGCTGCACGTCTCCGTGGGTCTGTTTCTGTGCTGTACATCGCCATGTGTCTGTTTCCCTGCTGTACATCCCTATGGGTCTGTTTCTGTGCTGTACATCTCCATGTGTCTGTTTCCATGCTGTATATCTCTATGGGTCTGTTTTTCGTGATGTACATCTGTGTGGTCTGTTTCCGTGCTGTGCATCTCTATGGGTCTGTTTCCGTGCTGCACATCTCTGTGGGTCTGTTTCCATGCTGTACATCTCTACGGGCCTGTATCTGTGCTGTACATCTCCATGTGTCTGTTTCCATGCTGTATATCTCTATGGGTCTGTTTTTCGTGCTGTACATCTCTGTGGATCTGTGTTCGTGCTGCACATCTCTGTGGGTCTGTTTCCATGCTGTACATCTCTACGGGTCTGTTTTCTTGCTGAACATCTCTATGGGTCTGATTCTGTGCTGTACATCTCTGTGGGTCTGTTTCCATGCTGTATATCTCTGTGGGTCTGTTTCCATTCTGTACATCTCTATGGGTCTGTTTTCGTGCTGAATATTTCTATGGGTCTGCATCTGTGCTGTACATCTCTGTGGGTCTGTTTCTGTGCAGTACATCTCTATGGGTCTGTTTCTGTGCTGTATATCTCTATGGGTCTGTTTTCTTGCTGTACATCTCTGTTGGTCTGTTTCTGTGCTGTACATCTCTGTGGGTCTGTTTCTGTGCTGTACATCTCCATGGGTCTGTTTCCGTGCTGTACATCTGTGTGGTCTGTTTCCGTGCTGTACATCTCTGTGGGTCTGTTTCTGTGCTGTACATCTCTATGGGTCTATTTT
Source organism: Chiloscyllium plagiosum (assembly GCF_037043375.1). Classification (NCBI taxonomy): domain Eukaryota; kingdom Metazoa; phylum Chordata; class Chondrichthyes; order Orectolobiformes; family Hemiscylliidae; genus Chiloscyllium; species Chiloscyllium plagiosum. Next base: position 135,913,406 of record NW_028270139.1, read on the forward strand.
TGTGCTGTACATCTCTATGGGTCTGTTTCCATACTGTACATCTCCGTGGGTCTGTTTTTCGTGCTGTACATCTCTGTGGATCTGTTTTTGTGTTGCACATCTCTGTGGGTCTGTTTCCATGCTGTACATCTCTCGGGGTCTGTTTTCATGCTGAATATTTCTATGGGTCTGATTCTGTGCTGTACATCTCTGTGTGTCTGTTTCCATGCTGTACATCTCTATGGGTCTGTTTTCGTGCTGAATATTTCTATGAGTCTGCATCTGTGCTGTAATCTCTGTGGGTCTGTTTCTGTGCTGTATATCTCTATGGGTCTGTTTTCTTGCTGTACATCTCTGTTGGTCTGTTTCTGTGCTGTACATCTCTTTGGGTCTGTTTCTGTGCTGTACATCTCTATGGGTCGATTTTTGTGCTGTACATCTCTGTGGGTCTGTTTTCGTGCTGTACATCTCTGTGGGTCTGTTTTCGTGCTGTATATCTCTATGGGCCTGTTCCGTGCTGTACATCTGTGTGGTCTGTTACCGTGCTGTACATCTCTGTGGGTCTGTATCCGTGCTGTACATCTCTGTGGATGTGTTTCTGTGCTGGACATCTCTGTGGATCTGTTTCTGTGCTGTTTATCTCTATGGGTCTATTTTCTTGCTGTACATCTCTGCTGGTCTGTTTCTGTGCTGTACATCTCTGTGGATCTGTTTCTGTGCTGTACATCTCTGTGGGTCTGTTTCCGTGCTGTTTATCTCTCTGGGTCTGTTTTCGTGCTGTATATCTCTGTGGGTCTGTTTCCATGCTGTACATCTCTATGGGTCTGTTTCTGTGCTGTACGTCTCTGTGGTTCTGTTTCTGTGCTGTACATCTCTATGTGTCTGTATCTGTGCTGTACATGTCTGTGGGTCTGTATCTGTGCTGTGCATCTCTGTGTATCTGTTTCTCTGCTGTACATCTCTATGGGTCTGTTTTCGTGCTGTACATCTCATTGGGTCTGTTTCTGTGGTGTACATCTCTCTGGGTCTGTTTCTGTGCTGTACATCTCTACGGGTCTGTGTCTGTGCTGCACATCTCTACGGGTCTGTGTCTGTGCCGTATATCTCTATGAGTGTGTTTTCGTGCTGTACATCTCTGTGGGTCTGTTTCCATGATATACATCTCTATCAGTCTTTTTTCATGCTGTATGGGTCTATTTCTGTGCTGTCTATCTCTGTGGGTCTGTTTCTGTGCTGTCTATCTCTGTGGGTCTGTTTCTGTGGTGTACGTCACTGCGTGTCTGTTTCTGTGCTGTGGATCTCTATGGATTTGTTTCCATGCTGTCCATCCCTGTGGGTCTGTTTCCATGCTGTACATCTCTGTGGGTCTGTTTTTCGTGCTGTACATCTCTGTGGGTCTGTTTTTCGTGCTGTACATCTCTATGGGTCTGTTTCCATACTGCACATCTCTATGTGTCTGTTTCCATGCTGCACATCTCTATGGGTCTTTTTTCGTGGTGTACATCTCTACGAGTCTGTTTTTTGTGCTGTACATCTCTGTGGGTCTGGTTTTGTGCTGTACATCTCTGTGGGTCTGGTTTTGTGCTGTACATCTCTGTGGGTCTGTTTTTGTGCTGTACATCTCTGTGGGTCTGTTTTCATGCTGTACATCTCTGTGGGTCTGTTTCCCTGCTGCACATCTCTGTGGGTCTTTTTCTGTGCTGTACATCTCCATGTGTCTGTTTCCATGCTGTATATCTGTATGGATCTGTTTTTCGTGATGTACAACTGTGTGGTCTGTTTCTGTGCTGTGCATCTCTATGGGTCCGTTTTCGTGCTGCACATCTGTGTGGTATGTTTCCGTGCTGTGCATCCATACGGGCCTGTATCTGTGCTGTACATCTCCATGTGTCTGTTTCCATGCTGTATATCTCTATGGGTCTGATTTTCGTGCTGTACATCTCTGTGGATCTGTTTTCGTGCTGCACATCTCTGTGGATCTGTTTCCATGCTGTATATCTCTGTGGGTCTGTTTCCATTCTGTCCATCTCTAGGGGTCTGTTTTCGTGCTGAATATTTCTATGGGTCTGCATCTGTGCTGTACATCTCTGTGGGTCTGTTTCTGTGCTGTACATCTCTATGGGTCTGTTTCTGTGCTGTATATCTCTATGGGTCTGTTTTCTTGCTGTACATCTCTGTTGGTCTGTTTCTGTGCTGAACATCTCTGTGGGTCTGTTTCCATGCTGTACATCTCTGTGGATCTGTTTCTGTGCTGTACATCCCTGTGGGTCTGTTTCCATGCTGTACATCTCTTCCGGTCTGTTTTCATGCTGAACATCTCTATGGGTTTGTTTCTGTGCTGTACATCTCTTTGTGTCTGTTTCCATTCTGTACATCTCTAGGGGTCTGTTTTCGTGCTGAATATTTCTATGGTTCTGCATCTATGCTGTACATCTCTGTGGGTCTGTTTCTGTGCTGTAAATCTTTATGGGTCTGTTTCTGTGCTGTTTATCTCTATGGGTCTGTTTCTGTGCTGTTTATCTCTATGGGTCTGTTTTCGTGCTGTACATCTCTGTGGGTCTGTTTCCATGCTGTACATCTCTGTGGGTCTGTTTTCGTGCTGTATATCTCGATGGGTCTGTTTCCGTGCTGTACATCTGTATGGTCTGTTTCCGTGCTGTACATCTCTGTGGGTCTGTTTCTGTGCTGTACATGTCTGTGGGTTTGTATCTGTGCTGTACATCTCTGTGGATCTGTTTCTGTGCTGTACATCTCTGTGGATCTGATTCTGTGCTGTACATCTCGATGGGTCTGTTTTCGTACTGTACACCTCATTGGGTCTGTTTCTGTGGTGTCCATCTCTTCATGTCTGTTTCTGTGCTGTACATCTCTCTGGGTCTGTTTCTGTGCTGCACATCTCTACGGGTCTGTGTCTGTGCTGCACATCTCTACGGGTCTGTGTCTGTGCCGTATATCTCTATGAGTTTGTTTTCGTGCTGTACATCTCTGTGGGTCTGTTTCCATGATATACATCTCTATCGGTCTTTTTTCGTGCTGTATGGGTCTGTTTCTGTGCTGTCTATCTCTGTGGGTCTGTTTCTGTGGTGTACGTCACTGCGTGTCTGTTTCTGTGCTGTGGATCTCTTTGGATTTGTTTCCATGCTGTCCATCCCTGTGGGTCTGTTTCCATGCTGTACATCTCTGTGGGTCTGTTTTTCGTACTGTACATCTCTGTGGGTCTGTTTTCGTGCTGTACATCTCTGTGGGTCTGTTTCCATGATATATATCTCTATCGGTCTTTTTTCGTGCTGTATGGGTCTGTTTCTTTGCTGTCTATCTCTGTGGGTCTGTTTCTGTGGTGTACATCACTGCGTGTCTGTTTCTGTGCTGTGGATCTCTTTGGGTCTGTTTCCATACTGCACATCTCTATGTGTCTGTTTCCATGCTGTACATCTCTATAGGTCTTTTTTCGTGCTGTACATCTCTACGAGTCTGTTTTTCATGCTGTACATCTCTATGGGTCTGTTTCCATACTGCACATCTCTATGTGTCTATTTCCATGATGTACATCTCTACGGGTCTTTTTTCATGCTGTGCATCTCTATGGGTCTGTTTTCTTGCTGTACATCTCTGTGCGTCTGTTTCCATGCTGTGCATCTCTGTGGGTCTGTTTTTGTGCTGTACATCTCTGTGGGTCTGTTTTCGTGCTGCACATCTCTGTGGGTCTGTTTTCCTGCTGCACATCTCTGTGGGTCTGTTTCTGTGCTGTACATCTCCATGTGTCTGTTTCCATGCTGTATATCTCTATGGGTCTGTTTATCGTGCTGTACATCTGTGTGGTATGTTTCCGTGCTGTGCATCTCTATGCGTCTGTTTCCATGCTGCACATCTCTGTGGATCTGTTTCTGTGCTGTACATCTCTACGGGTCTGTTTCCATGCTGTACATCTCTGTGGGTCTGTTTTTCATGCTGTACATCTCTGTGGATCTGTTTTCGTGCTGTCTATCTCTGTGGGTCTGTTTCCATGCTGTACATCTCTGTGGGTCTGTTTCCATGCTGTACATCTCTACGGGTCTGTTTTCGTGCTAAACATCTCTATTGGTCTGATTCTGTGCTGTACATCCCTGTGGGTCTGTTTCCATTCTGTACATCTCTAGTGGTCTGTTTTCATGCTGAATATTTCTATGGGTCTGCATCTGTGCTGTACATCTCTGTGGGTCTGTTTCTGTGCTGTACATCTCTATGGGTTTGTTTCCGTGCTGTACATCTGTGTGGTCTGTTTCCGTGCTGTACATCTCTATGGGTCTGTATCTGTGCTGTACCTGTCTGTGGATCTGTTTCTGTGCTGTACATCTCTGTGGATCTGATTCTGTGCTGTACATCTCGATGGGTCTGTTTCTCTGCTGTACATCTCTATGGGTCTGTTTTCGTGCTGTCCATCTCATTGGGTCTGTTTCTGTGGTGTACATCTCTTCATGTCTGTTTCTGTGCTGTATATCTCTCTGGGTCTGTTTCCGTGCTGTACATGTCTGTGGGTCTGTATCTGTGCTGTACATCTCTGCGGGTCAGTTTTTCGTGCTGTACATCTCTGTTGATCTGATTCTGTGCTGTACATCTCGATGGGTCTGTTTCTCTGCTGTACATGTCTATGGGTCTGTTTTCGTGCTGTACATCACATTGGGTCTGTTTCTGTGCTGTACATCTCTACGGGTCTGTTTCTGTGCTGTACATCAATGTGTGTCTGTTTCTGTGCTGTACATATCTGTGGGACTGTTTCTGTGCAGCACATCTCTTTGGGTCTGTTTCTGTGCTGTACATCTCTATGGGTCTGTTTCTGTGCTGTACATCTCTTTGGGTCTGTTTCTGTGCTGTACATCTCTACGGGTCTGTTTCTGTGCTGTACATCAATGTGTGTCTGTTTCTGTGCTGTACATCTCTGTGGGACTGTTTCTGTGCAGCACATCTCTTTGGGTCTGTTTCTGTGCTGTACATCTCTATGGGTCTGTTTCTGTGCTGTATATCTCTATGGGTCTATTTCCCTGTTGTACATCTCTGTGTGTCTGTTTCCATGCTGCATATCTCTGTACGGGTCTGTTTCTGTGCTGTACATCAATGTGTGTCTGTTTCCATGCTGTACATCTCTGTGGGTCTGTTCCTGTGCTGAACATCTCTGTGGGACTGTTTCTGTGCAGCACATCTCTTTGGGTCTGTTTCTGTGCTGTACATCTCTATGGGTCTGTTTCCATACTGTACATCTCAGTGGGTCTGTTTCTGTTGTGTACATCTCTACAGGTCTGTTTCTGTGCTGTACATCTCTGTGGGTCTGTTCCTCTGCTGAACATCTCTATGGGACTGTTTCTGTGCTGCACATCTCTATGGGTCTGTTTCTGTGCTGTACATCTCTGTGGGTCTGTTTCTGTTGTGTACATCTCCACAGGTCTGTTTCTGTGCTGTATATCTCTATGGGTATGTTTTCTTGCTGTACATCTCTGTTGGTCTGTTTCTGTGCTGTACATCTCTATGGGTCTGTTTCCATGCTGTACATCTCTGTGGATCTGTTTCTGTGCTGTACATCTCTATGGGTCTGTTTCCATGCTGTTCATCTCTCTGACTCGCGTCAGCAAACCAAGAAGCAGAATAACCAAAGTAAAAGAACTAAATATTTTACTGAAAATGAATGAAATTTTAGGATACACACATGGGACTAAGTGGAAGCAGAATATCATAAACAACTCCCCAAATTTCAAATACATTGCACATATCTCTGAAAACCTTTCTTACCACAGTGGAGAAAGTTGACATTTCACTCTATTCAAAATCTGGAACTCCCTCCCTAAAAGCACTGTCCATGTACTAACACCACCTGTACTGTAGCAGTTTGAGAAGGCAATTCGCCATCACCTTCTCCAGGTAATTAGGTATGGCCAATAACTGGCAAATTTAACATGTTCACATTATTGAACAAAAAAAACAAATATAAAATTAGCTTTTCAGATACAATTTTTTTTTTCTCTGCAGTAACAATGATGTAGTACATGTTTCAAAACCGGTTACACCACATATAATAAAGTGAAATGTTTTCAAGGTATTCCATAAGCACACTAATAATACATCATGTTCACTTCAATTCAAGTCGATCGTCAAGATTTCCATGCGCTGGGACCTTAGCAGTGCACACTGTGGAGGATCAGGGAATCATTGATGACAATGTGGATTTCTGCTATTTACTGCATGTGTTGGGAAAATAGATGAACTGACAGCTGTCAATATCATACGGTAATGATGCCAAATGGTGACGGTTTCACTGTTAATTCAAATTGCAAAATCCAGTCCCGATCCAGAACCCCTGAACGTGCTGATGGACTGCTGATAAATTACAGGAATTATATTGGTTTTATGGGTCCATCTGAAGCCTTAGTTTGCTTTATTGTTCTCTGTTTTCTTCAGCAAAGAGAGGTTGTAATGTTCTGTCACAGCTAATGAACCGATGCTTTACACTGTGCTGCTTTAATGCAAGTGGCAGATGAATGACATGTCTTAACAAGGCCTTAAATGATCACCTTTTTACACAGAGAAATACCCTCAGGTAGCATAATTAAAGCTGTCAGGCCACATTTTACACACATCATTTGGTGTTATTTGAACTGGATGGTCTTGAATATAAAGAAGAATTGAGTCAGGCAGAAGCGATATTAATGTCTAAGGAAGGAGCAGTAAAAAGCCCTTACTGGCGCTGAAACACTGCACTGCTAACAGTGCTGAAGGAAAACATCCCCAATTGAATTCTAAAGCAGGAACATGGCAAAAAATTAGCCTTTTCAGGTGGGTTTTGAAAATACTGCAAATGGGCCACAAATTGTTCATTAATAGTTAACTAAGATGGTGATAGAAGACTTGTGCCATGGTGCATCATATTTGGCAGCACAGACTTGATATGGAAAAGGATTCCTTTTGCATGACTCTATGATCCCTGCTTCTGAACTAGATTCTTCATGTTTGAGTCCCACCATGTTTGAGGTCTTGATGGCTAAGGAAGGGGCGTTTGTAACATGGCCAAAAAGATTATCAATCTCCAGATCTTTCCAATACATATCCTTTGACAATCCTCCTCAATTTCTGCAGCTCTGCCAATTTTGGTGTTATTTGCAAACTTACTAATCAGACCACCTACATTTTCCTCCAGATCATTTATAAATATTAAAAAGAGCAGAGGTCCCAGCACTGATCCGTGCAGAACATTATTAGTTAATGATCACCGCCACTCCAGCACTAACCTCTGCCTTCTTGGACCAAGCCAGTTCTCTATCCATCTAGCCAGCACATCCAGATCCGATGAGACAACACCCACTGTTCTTCCCTCATCAATCATTCTTGTCACCTCCTCAAAAAACTCAGTCAAGTTGGTGAGACATGATCTTCCCTGCACAAACCCATGCTGCTGATCACTAACAAGCCTATTTGCTTCCAAATGTGAATGAATCCTGTCTCTCAGTATCTTCTCCAACCAAGACATTTGGATAAGTATATGAATAGGAAAGGTTTGGACCAAATGCAGGCAAGTGGGACTAGATTAGTTTGGCAAAATTGTTTGGGTGGACTACTTGGACTGAAGGGTCTGTTTCTGTGCTCTATGACTTGATGTCAAATGTGGATTTACTCTCAAATAGCCACTCCTATTTTTGCTTAATTTGGTTATGGTTGGCCTTCCCCCAATTTAACACCTTCATCTGAGGTCCACTCTTGTCCTTATTCATAATATCGGAAAATTTATGGAATTATGATCACACTATTCCCAAATGCTTTCACATTGAAACTTTGATCAACTCACTGGGCTCAATTCCCAATACCAGGTCCAATATGGTCCCCTCCTTTGTTGGATTATCCATGTACTGTTTCCAAAAACCTTTGTAGGCACACCTAACAAACCCCTGGCACTAATGATGAAGGGCTTTTGCCCGAAATGTCAATTTGCGTGCTCCTCGGATGCAGCCTGATCTGCTGTGCTTTTCCAGCACTACTCTAATCTTGACGCTAAGGGAGTTCCAGCCAATGTGGGGGAAGTTAAAATCATTCACCTCAATAACCTTGTTATTTTTACATCTCTCCAATCTAAATACATATTATCTTCCTTTATCTCCTGCTGGCAGCTGGGAAGTCTGTAGTACAACCCCAGCAATATGATTGCACCCTTCCTATTCCTGAGCTGTACCCATAATGTCTCGCTGCAAGATCCCTACAGGGTGTCCTCCCTCAATACTCCCTATGCTCCCTAACCAGAAATACAACTCCCCCCACCTCTTTTGCTTCCTCCTCTGTCTTATCTAAAATATCAATATCCCAGAACATTAGGCTGGCAATCTTGTCCCTCTTTCAATCATGTCTCTGTGATAGCAACATCATAATTGAAATGCATTAATCCAGGCGTTGAGTTCATCTATTTTACCTGATATATTTCTTGCATTGAAGCAAATATAATCCAAGCCTCCAGTTCCAGTGAGCTCAGCAACCTCTCCCTGACTGCTCTTCACCTCAGCTATATTTGCCTTAGTCTCAAGGTCTTCTCCAGTCTCTTTACTTACTGACCTGCTGCTCTGGTTCCCATCCACCTGCCACTGTACTTTAAATCCCACTGAGTGGCACTATCTAACCACCCTTAGGTGCAACACGTCCTTCTTGTACAGGTCCCATCTTCCCTGGAAGACATCCCAACTATCCACATATCTGATGTCCTCTTTAGCGATATGTTCAATTATACTCTGTCTCTGTTCCTAGCTTCAGTAGCATATGTCATTAGACCCATTAGTTTGTCAAATACTTTGGACTGTTCCAAGATTTTACCATTAGTATCTTGCTTATTTGTCATTTTTGGGATGTTTGTAGTGTCCCACCACCAAGAAAACCAATACAAAATATTGTTTTAAGTTACCTCTGTTCCCTATTATCAATTCACCAGCTCCCTTTCCAAGGACCCTAAACTCAATTTAGCTACGTTCATTTTTTTTTACGTACCTATGGAAGCTCTTGCTGTTTGTTTTTATATTGCTTCCCCATTTTATTTCCCAAACTAATGTTTTTCCTTCTTTATTAACATTTTAGTCATCCTCTGCTGGTTCCTAAATATTCCAGTTCTCTGACCACTAGTTTTTGCCACTTTGTAAGCCTTCGTTTTAGATTGAACATTCTCCTTAACTGCTTTCAATAACTACAAATAGTTAATTCTTGCCTTGAGTCCTTCTTTTTGACTGGAATACATTTTTGCTGAGCACTATGAAACATTAAATACTTGCCACTCCTTGTTTACTGACCTTCTCCTGAGTCAATTTGCCTCAAACTGCTTTAGATGGGTCTTTCTTTATACCTCTGTAATTCCCTTTATGCAAGTTGAGGACATTGGTTTGAGATTCGAATTGCTCTTCCTCAAACTGAATTTGAATTTCTACCATGATGTACTTGCCATTCCCTAGAGGATCATTAAACTTGAGATCTCTTATTAATCCTACTCATGATACCTTGTTAGCTCTGAAATATCGTGTTCCTGGGGGAGTTCTATAATGTACTGCTCACAGAATAGAACTCTGATATATTCTAGTAATTCATCTTCTACCTGATTTGTCCAATCTATATGCAGATTAAACTTGCCCCAGTTGTAGTGCCCAGTTTATATACTTCCATTATTTATCAATTCAGACTTTGTGAGGCCACTGTTTGGGGGCCTATAGGAGACTCCCACCCATGACATTCTTTCTGTTGTCATTCCTTATTTCCACTTGGACTGATTCAACATCTTGATCTGCTGCAACTATGTCACCATTTATCCCACACTGATAGCTTTCTTCATTAACAATGCCACCCCACTACCTCCTTTTTTCCTATTCTTTTGTCATGTTGAATACTGCTAAATATTGAGTTCCCAGTCTTGTCACCCTATAACTATGACAAAAAAAAACTGCAGATGTTGGAAATCTAAAAGAAAAAATAATTGCTGAAGAAATTCAGCAACATTGTGGAGACAAAGCAGAGTCAACATTCTGGGTCTAAAGACTGTTCTCCTACAGATGTTGCCAGACCTGCTGAATTTCTTCAGCAATTTCTGATGTTGTTTCAAGTTATCTTCGTTTTGGCCATCAGCTCATCTACCTTGTTACCAATGCTATGTGCATTTGGATAAAAGAGCCCTCAGTTTGGTCTTTTTAATCATTATTACGCTCTCTGGTTCTAATTTCTGCTCATTTCTTCTCATCTGCATATATTTCTTTCCCAGCTCTGATTATCATTGATGACTATTTTAATTATCATTCACCTCTTCACCCCACTCTATCTCTGATTTCAGATTTCTGTCTCATCAATTAAACCTTTGCACATTGTATTCACTAATGTCCTTCAGCAGGAAATTTTTACCCACTCTGGCCTGTGGCAGTATTAAACCAATCTGTTATGAAACAAGATAAAACATGGATGGACCAATGCACAATATTGGGAGAAAGTGAGGACTGCAAATGCTGGAGGTCAGAGTTGAGAGTGTGGTGCTGGAAAAGCACAGCCGGTCAGGCAGCATCCAAGGAACATGAGAATCGACGTTTTGAGCATAAGCTCTTTGTCAGGAAGAGCTGATGAAGAACTTATGCTCAAAATGGCAACTCTCTTGCTCCTTGAATGCTGCTTGACTGGCTGTGCTTTTCCAATACCACAGTCCAATATGCAATGGTGTCTTCATGACAAAGGTTGTCAGTGTGGTTGACCATGGAGCATTCTTTCTAGTAACATCTCCAGGCTTCTGGTAAAACTGGGAGAGCTGACCCTAAGACTAATTAAGCAAGCAAATCACCCCACTCACCCAACAGGCAATTGTACAGACTTTTCCACCGTAACCCCTGGCTATGCAGTGACCAATGGTTGCACAGTGGTATCCAGTGCTGCTCTGAGGGTCACAACACTGCCTCTGCACAGGAACAGGCCCTTCGCCCACCAAGCCTGCGCTGACACAACACTCCTTTCTAAATTACAAACCTTTTGCCCATATGCAGTCCATATCCCTTAATTCTAAGCCTATTCACGTATATGTCAAAATGCCTCTTAAACATTGCTTTCATATCTGCTTCTACCACTTTCTCTGGCAGTGCATTCCAGGCATTTAAATTCTGTGTAAGAAAACCTACCTCTCACATCTTTAAGCTTTCCCCCTTTTACCTTAACCCCAAGTCCCTGAGTCACTGACATTTCTACCCTGAGAAAAAGATTCTGACTATCCATTTTATCCCTGTGTCTCATAATTTTGTAAACATCTAACAGGTCACCTCTCTGTCTATAATGTTCAAGTGAAAACAAACCAAGTTTATCCAATTTCTGTTCATCACTAATACCCTCTAAAAGTGATGGAAAGTGTGGCGTTATGGTGAACTGTTGTCTTTCAGATTAGCAAACTATATTTAGTTTCTCCCGTGGGTCCGTCTTAGGAAATTGCTTGTCTCAATCTGCATCAATGTCCGAGACCTAGGTATACAGGCCACCATTTATATTTGCGGAGCACATAAAACTTTGAGGTATTGAGAACTGGTTGAAGAAATGGACAGATGACGTTCAATGTAGAGAAATGTGAAGGAATTCGTTGTAACAGAAAGAACAAGGACAGCAACGTAATATCAATCATACAATTCAAAGGGAGTGCAGGAACAGAGGGACCTGGCACTCACAGTAAATGTCATATCCACTTTCTATCACTAGCAACTCTTCCACCACCATACACACAGACACACACACAATTACATACTCAGAGACACATACACGGTCAGATACACACCCCAACACACACACCCAGATAAACATGCATACCCTAACCCACACAGAAATAGACATAGAGACACACACATATGCCATGCACAAACACACAGACACATGCACAAGCACAGACACATGCATAGACACAGGACACTGAGGTTGTCACTTGCCTTTAGCGATGGGAAAAGGTCATTGACCACAGGCAGAATTCCAGCCAGATTTTCTGGCTGGCCAATAACTATCAAACCTCCCCTGCTCACTCCACCTAGACTTGCTGGGAGGGGTGGTCTACCCTTCTGTGCCTCAGGGATTAGAAATTGCCAACACACACAAACAACATGAACATGTGCAGAGACATCACTGAACTGTAGGAACCCTCTTCCATCTTGCTTCTATCCTTCCTGCCTGGCTTCCTTGAGAGGGTTGAGGATGATTGCTGGTTGCTGAGTGTGGATTGGAGAGGAGGGCACAGCTAGTCAGGTTCTTGCAGGCCTCTGTTTAGAGTAGGATGCGGGTTTTGGTGGGCCTTTAAAAGTGGTGTCAGCAGCTTCATTGGGGACAGATGACAGGCCTTCTCTGGAAGTTGATTGGCTAGTGAAGCAGTCTGGTTTGTCATCCAGGATACATCAGCCCGTTTGTTTGACATCTCAGACGCTACCTTCAACTTTTATCTCTTAACCACTGGCACTTGGTTGTAGCAGTGATTACCATCTACAAGATGCATTGCAGTCATGAAACAAGGCTCATCCAACCTTCCAAAACCATTTTCCATCCAGAAGGACAAATGCAGTAGATCCATGTGATCACCACCTTCTGTGAGTTCCTCTCTAAGTCATACATCATCATGCCTTGGAAACACATCGCTATTACTTCAGTGTAATAATATCCTGGGATAACATTTTGGAACTCTGTCCCTAATGGCACAGTGTGATCACCCTCCACCCCATATCCCAAGGTCTGCAGCAATTCAAGAATACAGCTAACTACCACCTTTCCAAGGCAGTTAAAGGTTGACCCAACCAGCAAGGTCCACATCCTATATACAAATACTACTTGTGCACCAAGATTTATTTATGGATAGAGAATTGCATTTACAAGGATATTGCCAGGATTGGAGGATTTGAGCAATAAGGAGTGGTTGAATACGCTGGGGCTAATTCTATGGAGCGTTGGAGGCTGAGGGGTGACCTTATAGAGGTTTATAAAATCATGTGGGGCATGGATAGGATAAATAGACAAGGTCTTTTCCCTGGATTTGGGCAGTCTAGAACTAGAGGGCATAGGTTTAGAGTGAGAGGGGGAAAGTCTAAAAGGGATCTAAGGGGCAGTATGTATGGAATGAGCTGTCAGAGGAAGTGCTGGAGGCTGGTACAATTCCAACATTTAAAAAGCATCTGGATGGGTATATGAATAGGAAGGGTTTAGAGGGACAAGGGCCAAGTGCTGGCAAATGGGACTAGAATAATTTAGGATATTAAGTTGGCATGAAGAAGTTGGAGTGAAGGGTCTGTTTCCGGGCTGTATATCTCTATGACTCGATAAGTGGATAAGATCTTAGGCAGGACTGATATAAAAGACTACATCATTTCTAAAGGATGCAGAGGCATTGGAGAAAGCTGTACAACAGTGGTAACACCTCTGAGACAACTCAGTTCTCAGGAAAGATTGAGCTGGATGAGATTTTCTTCTTTAAACACACAGCTAAGAGGAGACCTGCTATGGGTTGAACTGGGTCGATTGTTAACTAACTCTATAGAAGCCGATATCCCATCACCAAGTTCCCCTTTATTTACAGAAAGAGTCCTTGACGCTGATTCAGCTTTTTCAGTGCCAGCTCTCAGATTGAACAGAACATCTGACGCTCCTGCTTATATCTGTCAGCTAGGGCTCCCTGATTGGACAAGATTAACAGCCCCAATTAGAGAACTCATATTCTATGAGATTCATGTGGCTGACCTCATTCCCATCATTATCAATTAAATATTTCCAGTTGTGGGAGAAGATAGAAGGACTATAATGTGTGGCAATTACTAATAAATCTAGGATGAAAAAAAGGAGTAAAATGTGTACTCAGAGGATGGATAAGGTATGGAACTTGTCAGCACAAGAAATGGCTGAGGCAGATAACTTAAATGCTACCAAAGGGAAACTAGGTGGCCACGTGAAAGAAAAGAGAGTACAAAGATATGTTGAGATTGGATTCAATAAAATGGGGGAAGACTGTTGTTGAAAGTAAACTCTGAGTGGATGGGATGAATGTTTTGTCTCTTTGCTGTATTTTCTGTGTAATTATTATACAGACAGGCAGGCAAAATGTTTTAGTTTGCAAGCCACAAACACATGACCCTGGGCTGCTTAAAGATGAAGAGGGATTGTTGACAATACAAATGAATTCCAGTTGTGCTGGTGGTAGGATCAGTGTAATTACTTAGCTCAAAGACGCAGCGACTGAGCCACATGGGTTTACATTATGTAAATATAGGCGTCTCTGTCGAATAACGACAAATGCTGTGGGAATACAGCCCAGTGATGGCCAAGTCAATTGAACGAGACCTCCCAAGAGAAAATGTTGGCTGTAATGATTGGAACAGTCTGCCCTTCAAAAAGGCGTTAAGATGTGGAGACTAGGCAGGGATTAAAGCATGATTCACAAGTCTTCGTATGAAATAGGAACGATGGCTTAACTTAGGCCACATAAAGCCACTGCCTTGCTCTGTCAGAGCTGAAGGCTGGTATAATTTCTTCCTCTCAATGGAACAACTAACAACAAGCATTAAAACGTATTGGCACAATAATGCTTGGCAGCTATAGCATAGACATACTACTAATGACTTACGCATTTGCTCTATTTTGTACACACAAACCTTTGCCCATGCTCTTTTTTGTTTGGTGTGGCGATGATGCGAAGCGTTTATTTTCAGTGGATTTGTTGGGAACTGACGTGGCTTGGTGTGAAACTGTGTTCCCTCACGAGTGATGTTGTAATTTAAATGATAGAAGTCGCCATGACATGTGAGTGTGTGCCGAATCTGCACAGTTTCAGTCCTCTTGTAGTCAGCCTGAGAGAAAGGATGATAAAAATATTCAGAAAAATAAATCTGTAACCACTTGCAAACTTGCTCTTTTCTTGTTTGTATTGGCGCCGTTAATTGTGTGTGATTTTTCCTTTAGATGTGTTTTATTATTTTTAGAAGAAACCAAATACATATTTGTTTTTGTAATGTTTCAATTGATTAGAAACAGAAGCTGTTTTCCCTCTCTTTCCTTGAAGGTGGTTACTCATCATGGGATGCTGTTTCTCCTGTTTCGGTGAAATTGCCCAAGGGGCCATTCTTGCTCAAGTGACTGTTCCAAAATGGGAAAATGGAGGCTAGTTGATTTAGACTCAATACAGTACATATTGCTAACCAGGTGCTGGATCAAATGCTTGTTAAAACTATAGGACTGAAGGTTATAGAGATATTGGACTATTGTTTCTTGAAAGGTGTGGGGACTGAAGTTCTTAACATTGACTGTTGTGACAGTTGTCAAGGATGTGAACTCATTGTTGCCCCACCCTGGCATTAAGCACAGAGGTCAAGTGAAGCTATTGGTAGTGGTTTGGTTGGTAGCAGTCTTGGCTCAGATCCAGATGATTCTGGGTTCGAATATTGCACTGTGGTAAATTCAGCACCAATTTTAGGCTGCCACAACTGAGGCAGTGTTGCTCTGTCAGACACACTGTTATTCTAGGCCAAGATACTCTCTCTCACCTCTCAGGTTTACATCCAACATGGCAGCAGAATCAGGCCCAACTGCTCTATCTGTATTTTTGCTCCTTTCTTTGCGCATATTTTGAAACTTACTCAGATGGGAATGGAGGAGGTGACTCCCGGACTGGAGGGATGTCATGGGGACGTGAGCCCTGGACTGGATGGATGTCGTGGGGAAGGGAGTCCTGGACTGGAGGGATGTTGCTGGGAGGTGAGTCCTGGACTTGAGGGATGTCATGGAGAGGTGAGGCCTTGTGGACTGGAGGGATGTCACTGGGAGGTGAGGCCCTGACTGGAGGGATGTCATGGGGAGGTGAATCTTGGGCTGGAAGGATGTCACTGGGAGATGAGTCCCTGACTGGAGGGATGTCACTGAGAGGTGTGGCCCTGACTGGAGGGATGTCACTGGGAGGTGTGGCCCAGACTGGAGGGATGTCGATGGGAGGTGAGTCCTGAACTGGAGGGATGTTGTGGCAAGGTGAGGACCAGACTGGAGGGATGTCACTGGGAGATGAGGCCCTGACTGGAGGGATGTCACTGGGAGGTGAGTCCCTAACTGGAGGGATGTCGTGGGGTGGTGAGGCCCTGACTGGAGGGATGTCATGGGGTGGTGAGGCCCTGACTGGAGGGATGTTACTGGAAGGTGAGTCCCTGACTGGAAGGATGTCGTGGGGTGGTGAGGCCCTGACTGGAGGGATGTCGTGGGGTGGTGAGGCCCTGACTGGAGGGATGTTACTGGAAGGTGAGTCCCTGACTGGAAGGATGTCATGGGGTGGTGAGGCCCTGACTGAAGGGATGTCGTGGGGTGGTGAGGCCCTGACTGGAGGGATGTCGTGGGGTGGTGAGGCACTCTCTGGAGGGATGTCACTGGGAGGTGAGTCCCTGACTAGAGGGATGTCACTGGGTGGTGAGTCCCTGACTGGAGGGATGTCACTGGGAGGTGAGGCCCTGACTAGAGGGATGTCACTGGGAGGTAAGTCCCTGACTGGAGGGATGTCACTGGGAGGTGAGGCCCAGACTGGAGGGATGTCGCTGGGAGGTGAGTCTCTGCCTGGAGGGATGTCGCTGGGAGGTGAGGCCTTGTGGACTGGAGGTGAAGCTGGTGCGATCTGGAAGCTGTGCGCTGGCACGGACTTGGGTGGAAGAACCGTAAATGAGTATTTGTTTTGCTTTTTATTGTTATGCTGGACTTCTTATTTTCTTCTATTTTATACCAACTACTTAAGTATCTGTACCTAGATAACTTGTACCTAAGATGGTGGTGTAAGTGACGACATTGGAAACATTTCACTGTACTCATTCAAGAGCATGTGACAATAAACTAATTCAAAGCTAAAGCTAATTCAAAGCTAAGCTTTCATTGTAGTAATGTGAAGATCAGGTCATTATCTCATTGCTATCAGGGGAAGATGTGCACAAGTTAACTGCAATGGTTCCTACAGTACCTGTAACAAAGGGACTGTGTAACAAAGTAACAACACTACATTGTAAAGTAATATAGAATATCTTTAGGTTCTGGAACAGAATATACTGTATAAATGTAATATTTTCTTCTAAAGCTTTCCTGACGTGTAATTCTTTATCTCTGAGCTTCCTGATTGAATGTTCCGCTCCAAGAAAAAAACTTTTAGCACATGGGCCAGCAGGGGAGCAGAAACAGAAGCTGGTAACATTCTATTCTATTAAAGGCACTACAGAAATGCAAGGTATTTGTAGTCAGTACTCTGCAGAACTCTCTACTTTGTTAGAAATCTAAAGTCTTGGAAGCCTTTCCCCAAAGAATTTAGTTAAACAATTTTCAGACCGTTCAATAGTAAAAAGAGGCAAAACAAGAAAACTACAGACATTGGGAATGCACTGGAAATATAAAACATCTCAAGGAAAACAGGCAGAATACGATTTGAGGCAAAGGCTTGGCATTAGGACTCCTGAGCTCTGATGCTGATTGAGCTGCCGTGGATTCCCAACACTTCTCATACTTGGATTGAGAATAAAGCAGAGGCTGTGCAAAACTGATTAAAAATCCCCAAAGATATATCAACAACAATTCAAAACTGGGGGAAGTGACAGGAAGGAATTACCCACAACAGTTACCATGGCAAAAAAAAAATCAGTTAGGGAATCTGATGAAAAGTGATAATTGAGTGAAGACTTCAACTCAGGCAGATATTACATTTGTACATACAAAAGACATGCATGGAGTACTG
This sequence comes from Chiloscyllium plagiosum, assembly GCF_037043375.1. Taxonomy (NCBI): domain Eukaryota; kingdom Metazoa; phylum Chordata; class Chondrichthyes; order Orectolobiformes; family Hemiscylliidae; genus Chiloscyllium; species Chiloscyllium plagiosum. The sequence continues at coordinate 135,931,098 of NW_028270139.1, forward strand.
TGTGCAGTTCTGGTTGCCCTACTATAGGAAGGATATTATTAAATTGAGGAGGGTTCAGAATAGATTTACCAGGATGTTGCTGGGAATGGAGCGTTTGCGCTTTGAACATAGATTGGAAAGACTGGAATTTCTTTCACCGGAGTATTGGAGGTTGAGGGGTGATCTTATTGAGGTTTATAAAATCATAAGGGGCATTTTCCTTATGGTGAAGGAAAAGGGTCTTTGGGGGAGTCCAGGACTAAAAGGGCATAGTTTTAAGGTGAGAGGAGAAAGATTGAAAAACGACATGAAGAGTCTTCTTACCTGGAGAGTGGTTTGTATGTGGAATGAAAGTGGTGGATGCAGGGACAGTTTTATAACATTTAAGAGACATGAATAGGAAAGGTTTGGAGGGATATTGGCCAAATGCGGGCAAGTGGGACTGGTTTATTTTGGGAACATGGTTGGCGTGGACCAGTTGAATTGAAGGGTCTGTTCCCATGCTGGTTGACTACATAACGCTATGACTATGACTCTATGCGAACAGATGTGACAACACCGGAGACCCTCTATCCCATTCAACACAGGCAAAAGTGATCCTCAGTACATCCACATATGTACTTGCAACTTGCTTCATGTAATAAAACAAAGTCCCTTGATTGGGCCTTAATTGGCACAGTGGTGCAGCTGGAACAGTTAATTGTCAATCTTAGTTCCCAGGCCAGGCAGATCGACTCTGATTGGCCAGTGTGTTCCCTTGGGAATGCAATTAGGATTGACAGTCTCCATTATCTCTTTCCCAATGAAAAATGCGCAATGTAAGTTCAATGGTTTTTGATTGCTAAGAACAGTGTCCCTATGTATTAATGCTTACAGTTTTTAGAACATATAACTGCATCATGCTGGAAACCAAACTGGTGACCTTAAATTTATTTCCAGTGAACTCTTAGCACAGTCCGCATTATTTAATCGTAGATTTCCAGTATCAGAATTACGTATAATGGTTGAGAACAGTTGGCATGCTGCTCACTATAATGGTCAATGGGACTTATTGCTTGATATGAGACTCTGCAGGCACCCTGCCTCTATTCCAGATGAAGGGCTTTTGCCCGAAATGTCGATTTTCCTGCTCCTCGGATGCTGCCTGTTCTGCTGTGCTTTACAGCACCACTCTAATCTAGACTCTGGTTTCCAGCATCTGCAGTCCTTGTTTTTACCTTATTGCTTGATATGGGGCATCCATCACTGCGATGTACATGCCTTTCTTGCTCTGTCATGTAAGTCATATGCCTCAATGACTGGTGGACCACAGCAAGCAAAATAATTAAATATCCTACTCTTAGTATTTCATGAATTTAGTCTAGTGACAAGATGAAGCAAACTGACAACGAAAGGCTGAGGTTGAATCCATGGTGTGTACATAACTGCACGGTGACAAGAGCAATAGAGCATCTGATGGCTCTAAACCACTAATTCTCCTGGTCTGACATACACGTGAGTCCAAATCCACAACAATGTGGTTGACTCTTAAATACTGTCAGTAAATAGCAGCACCAATAGTGGCAACAATATTAACTATCCACAAGATATAACTTAGCCAGGCTCCTTTGGCAGCATTTTCAAACCCTGTGAGGTGGTCAAACCTGTTTGGACAAAGGCACCAAATACTTAGGAATACCATGAAGGGTTTCACATTGATTAGGAAGAAGAGTTGGATAGACTTCTGGTCCTTAAAGCTGACAAAGCCTCTGGGCCTAAATGAGGTGTACCCAAGAAGTTTGAAGAAAGTGAGATTGCCATAGACTCAGGGTAGGTGCCAGATCCCTGGAAAACTAGTGATACCACACCCTTGTTCAAATATGGCTCTCTAAGCATAAGCCCAGCAATTACAAACAGTTTAATTTCAGTCATGGAGATGTTTTGAGGAACAATTGATCAGGATAGAATTAGTAATCCTATGGAAAAAGGTGGGCTAGTTAGGAAGACTCAGCATGGGCTTTGACTAGGTCGCTGGAGATTTTTTGAAGAGTTAACAGAAGGTTTGAGAGAGTAATGCTGTCGATGTGGTTTACCATCGGCTTCCAGAAGCTGTTTTAAAGAATGTGACACAACAGCCTCGTGAGGAATGTTCAAGCTAATGGAATGAAAGACACAGTAGCAATTTGGGTATACAATTGTCTGAGTGAGAGGAAAGCCAGTGTAATGTTGAATGGATATTTTTCAGTGTGAAGGGAGATTTATAGTGGAGTTGCCCAGTGGTCAGTACCAGGATCTTCACATTTCCTGATGTAAATGATTTGTATCTCAGTAATTTTCAACTTTGCAGATGATACAGAATTTGACAATGTTGTAAACTATGAGGAGGACAGTGCAGAATTTCAAAAGTTAAAAATCACATGACACCAGGTTATAGTCCAACAGGTTTGTTTGGAAGTACAAGCCTTTGAAGCACTGTTCCTTCATCAGACAGTGCTCCAAAAGCTTGTACTTCCAAATGAATCTGTTGGACTATAACCTGGTGTTGCGTGATTTTTAACTTTGTCCACCCCAGCCCAACACCGGCACCTCCACATCAGAACTTCAAAAGGACATTGACAAGTTGGTGGATTGGGCAGCTCAGTGGCAAGTGAAGTCCAATGCAGGAAAGGGTGAGGTGATGCAGGAAGAGAAGTATTCATTGGCAGGATTGGTATGATAATAGGCTAATGTCAAATATACAGTTATGTTTTAGCTGCTTATTCATGTTCAAATTTGACTGTTACCTGATGACCATCAAATATCCTTAGACACTACATTCTTATAAGTCTCACGTTCAGTTTGTACTTTGTGGTTTGTTCTGTCTGTTCTGTTCTCTTCTCTTTCATCTTCAGACAAGATAGCTACACTACTAGGAGGTAGAGTTTATCTCTCCGAAATAACAACATCAAAGTTGTTCAAGAATCTTAATAATTCTTTCCCCTAAGCATGAACAGCAGCTAACAATGCTTGTCAGGTAAGGCTGGTTGATTTCTGCTTATTCTCTCTTTCTGGGGCATTGGCTTCTTCATCTTTGGTAAAAGCAGTGCTGAAACTCTCCAAAAATGGAAGAGTTGTGACAATAACTGCAGACTGATTCTGCTATGCTATTGCTGTATCAGATGAGGATTTACTGTTAATGTCAAAGCTTTGACGCTGTTAGTCAGTGCAGAGACCTATGCTGCAGACTCAGAGAATCCCTACAGTGTGGAAGCAGGCCATTTGGCCCATTGAGTCCATACTGACCCCCTGAAGAGCATCCCACCCACAACGCCAACCTATTCCTGTAACCCTGTATTTCCCATGGCCAACCCACCGACCCTACACATCTTTGGACTGTTGGAGGAAAACGGAGCACCCAGCAGAAATCCACACAGACAGTTGGCTGAGGGGGGAATCAAACCCAGGTCCCTGGCACTGTGAGGCAGCAGTGCTAACCACTGAGCCAGGAGAAAGTGAGGTCTGCAGATGCTGGAGATCAAAGTTGAAACTTTATTGCTGGAACAGCACAGCAGGTCAGGCAGCATCCAGGGAACAGGAGATTCGACGTTTCGGGCACAGGCCCTTCTTCCTGAAGAAGGGCCTGTGCCCGAAACGTCGAATCTCCTGTTCCCTGGATGCTGCCTGACCTGCTGTGCTGTTCCAGCAATAAAGTTTCAACTAACCACTGAGCCACCATACTGTCCTATAGCCTGGAAAGGAACACAAAGCATTTGCTTCAGTCATTCCTACTTCAAAAGAGAGTATAGGAGCATCACAGGTCAAAATGGATCTTTGTCTGTGTGAGTAACAAACTGTTTCCTGTGGGAGTCTGCATGGAAAGTTTGTTTGAAAGGATAGTTTTGCAGTTCATCATAAGGGCCACTGGGGACACAATTCAAAGTCTGAGCACACATTTCCAATATACAGCAAACAGATATCTCACAGGGAAGCACAGGTTCAAAAGGAATTTAATCCTCTTGATTTTTCTCATTTTCACCTGAAGATCTGTCTTAGATATAGTGAGAGTTAGTTATTGTTTTGTGTGATGTATTGATTATGAGTCATCTTAGAACTTTGTTTGACTTCATGGAGTCAATGTACAATTGTAAATTGAATTGATATTGCTCACAGATCCTGTTAAGAATTTACTTTCTTCCATTTACTGCTCTGTTACAGCAATAGGACTTAATGATAATCAGAGGCAGTAATACCTGACCGACCAAGAGCAAGCACATCTGTATGTTCTCTCCCCCACGGTGGAGATGGTTAGTGTGGACAGGTTAGGGCTGTATTCTTTGCAGTTTTGCAGAATGGCAGATGGGCTGTTTGAAACATATAAGATCATGAGAAGACCTAGCAGGGTGGATGTTGAAAGAATGCTTGCTCTGGTGGGAGATACTAAGAGCAGTGGACAGAGTTCTTCTTTAAATTAGAGAAGAAAATATTTATTTCTCAGAGTGTTGTGAATCTTTGGAACGCTCTTCCAAAGAGGATGGTGTCATTGACTATTTTATGGCAGAGGTAGATAGATTCTGACTTACAAGGGAGTCAAAGATGTCCAGGAATGGGTACATGCATTCTCCCTAATTCTGATGGAGCCAATGGTATAAGTAATCCACCTTCTGACATCTCACTTATCCCTTACAATACAAACTCTCTTGGTTACCAAGGTGTCGATCATTTAAGCATACACCTCTTATCCTTCCACCAACACATATTGACTCAGCTTTCTCATTTCAGACATCAAAGACGGTCCCTGGCTAATAACTAATGTGTGAGGAATGCAACAGCGATGAAGCTGACACCCTGGGATTCTACATTCACAGCACAAAGTTCAGATCCCAACTGGGCCTTGGACATCGAGTTGAGCTATTAATATGGGCATGAGTGGGAGAAAGGATAAAGTGAGTGTCAGCTCCCAGGAGGCTGAGGTTGCACATGGGTTCTGCTGCATTAGAGGACTCAGACAAGGACTTCAAGAGGGTAGCTGAGAGGAAAGGCTAATGGGCGTGTAAGTGCAGGCAGATCTGCCGGAAAGGCAGCTGACACTCTCAAGGAACATGGTGGACTTTGGCTCTGACTTGGCACAGGGTTCATGCCATGCTCAGAGCTCAGTTTGAAAATGGTGGCCATGTTGAGAGCACCTGTAGACCGATCCATGATGCAGCATCTGGTGGCAGTGTCAGAGCTTCCATTGCAACACAAGCATAAGCATAAGCTGCTCAATATCTGGGTGCTGCAGTGGGAATTTAGACTGAAGTCATTGTAAGTTCAGCTTGTTATCACACACACACTCAGACTGCTGCCTCCATGTCTGTGGATACCAGAGTTCATAATGGCTGAGGAGCTGACCTGGGACAGCTGTCCTTAGAGCTCGAACCTGCTGCCCTCTCTCAGGATGACAACAGTCACTCTCTGATTAGTGTCACTCTGCCAGAGTCCCTGCTGTTGACTCTCAGTAAGCCAGCCCAGGCTGCTGCTGCCAGTCTTTTACGAACCTGGAATCTGGGACCCTGTTGCTGTGAGGCAGCAGTGCTAACCACTGAGTCACCATGCCGCCCACACTGACACTGCTACCAGATGCTGCATCATGGATCGGTCCACAGGTGCTCTCAACATGGCCACCATTTTCAAACTGGGAATGATGAGCACTGGAGGCAGCAGTCTGAGTGTGTTGAGGTGGCATAGTCCAATACCAGGCTTTCTAGCACCAGAGATATTCTGTTGGCAGGAGAAAGTGAGGACTACAGATGCTGGAGATCAGAGCTGAAAATGTGTTGCTGGAAAAGCGCAGCAGGTCAGTCAGCATCCAAGGAGCAGGAGAATCGACGTTTCGGGCATGAGCCCGAACCTGCTGTGCTTTTCCAGCAACACATTTTCAGCATATTCTGTTGGCGTCCTATATGACTTAATTATATCAACTTTGTTCCACTTCATTACAATATCATATTGCTTGTACATCAATTGCATTAAAGTTAATAGCAAATTAAAACACACTTTAATCTGACAATGACTACTACTTACAACTCAAACTTCATCCTTTTCTCTGACACGCCAAAAGACAACCTCTAACATTATGAAGGACTTACCTACACCTGCCAATGACACCTTACAGCTACAGACATGTATGTGAAATAATTTCACTGCTGTGTAGGAAATCTTTTTTTGTCGAGTTCAGGAGTTCTTTTGTGTTCAACCTTGAAGACAGACAGGAAATGTCAGCGAACAGTACAGCACTACCTCAGCACTGTGCCAAGTGCTAATCTGACTCTTTGTGCTAAAATCTCGGGACTGGAATTCAAACACAACCTTCTGACTCAAAGGTGAGCATGCTGCCGCCAAGCCATACCATCGATTACAAATATATTTTCTGAACCGCAGACACACACTCGAAGGAATCCTTCCCCTTGATGAAAGCCGCAAAACTCTGAGTAAGTTAAAGTAGCATGGGCTTAATTAAAACAGGGGTGTGTCCAACAAACTGAACTGAACAACTCAGGCAATTCCATTGAGGTCCATTGAACCCAACTCAATTGTTAAGGGTAGCAAAGGTCATGTTGATCTTCAGTCAGCTTTGAAGAAGACTGTAAGACATAGCAGCAGGAGTAGGCCATCAGCCCATCGAGTCATCTCCACCATAGAGTCAGAGATGTACTGCACGGAAACAAACCCTTCAGTCCAACTCATCCATGCTGACCAGTTATCCTAAACTAATCTTGTCCCATTTGCCAGCACCCATCCCATATCCCTCTAAACACTTCCTATTCATATACCCATCCAAATGCCTCTTAAATGTTGCAATTGTACCAGCTTCCACCACATCCTCTGGCAGCTCATTCCATACACGTACCATCCGCTGCGTGAAAAAGTTGCCCCTTAGGTCTCTTTTTTATCTTTCCCCTCTCACCCTAAACCTATGCCCTCTAGTTCTGGACTCCCTGACCCCAGGGAAAAGACTTTGTCTATTTATCCTATCTATGCCCCTCATAATTTTGCTTATTCTGAGAGGAAAAAGGTTTGAATGGGCTCGGAAATTGGATCCAGCTCAAACTCAAGGAGCTTGTAAGTCATGAAGATTCAGTGGGGTTGCACACTGCTGATACCCAGGAAACTGATTAAAGCTACCAGCCAAAGTGTAATGTAGGATCAAGCAGATTGATGTTAAATAGCCACAATGGGATGATGCTGAAAATGCAACATTTCCATGTCACAGATCAAACTGAATTGCAGGTGGAGTAAATGAAAGTGACATCAGTGGAGTTTGTAAATTACTACCAAAAATCAGTCAAATGAAAGCATATACTCAACCTAAACTTTAAAAGAATTACACCTATTTTTAAGGACATTTTCCAACTGCTAGGACTTGGAAACAGATTTTGCTATCCCTGTGCTGAAGTAGTAGGCAGAATGTTGTGTACTTTCCACACATATAAATAGTACGAGGATGATCCGACCAGACCTTCAGGGCTCTGCCTGAATCTAAAGAGGTCCAGCTCCCAGATGAGTGGACTGAATGAATGACATAATTGTGGATGGGAAATTATACTCCCGTTACTTGTAGAAATATAAACTGATTCAAATATAAATTTAAAAAGGGGCTTGTTATAGGTGTTCAGCCCCAGTCTCTGGGTTACAAAGGTTGGTGCAGACTAGATGGACTGAAGGGCCTTCGCTGTGCTCCATGAGTCCACGATTCTAATCACTCATAAGTACAGTGAGACACTGTACTTGAGTGAGACACTGTACTTGAGTGAGACACTGTACTTGGCCCTGACTCAGACATTAGCTTATATTTTCATTTCATCCATTTTAATAATCACCTTGCTCATTCTGGTAAACACTCAAGTGTAAATTTTGAATTTGTTTCTTGTCAAAGATTAAAAATGAGTGAGACTCCGGTGTATGGTACAGGGGGTGTAGGTGTTTGCAGATACAAACCTTGACAAAGCAGTAGGTGAGTACAGTACAAGCCAGCCATATCATGGCAACATCTTCTTCATCCGTGTCAGTAGTCGGACTTACGCAGGAGGAGTTGGGGGGAGGAACAGCTGGATAGATTTGGCCCCTATTTGACAGCTGGACGAAGTTTGAAAAATCTCCAAGAGTAAGATGACAGGAAAGTTGTGAGTTGTTTGGTTGATGAGCAGCTGCTGTTAGTCTTTAATTTAAATTAAGTGGTACTTAAAATATAAGGAACAAGGTAGGATTGCTAGTATGTACCTAATTATCTCTAAACCTGAGGGAAAAGCTATGCAGGAAGTAATTTAAGTGGAAGTGCTGGGCCAACAATTATTTACAATGGATGAGGAAAGTGAATACATTGTAGCCAAATTTACTGATAACATAAAAGTAGGTTGGAGGGTAAGTGATGATACAAAGAGTCTGTAGAGGAATATAGATAATATAGAGTTTTTGTTTCAATAGTTAGACAGTCATGCAGTAACATTATCACCTTTAACTGTGTTGATCTATGAGGTAGTCAGACTTCTGCAGAAGCAGTAGGGGAGAGGAACAGCTACGCAAAAGCTTGGCAGATGGAATATAATGGGAAAATATGAGGCTTGGTAGGAAAAACAGAGGAGCTGACTATTGCCTACATGACTTTAGAAGGACTGTAGAAAACTACAGTTCAGACGGATTTGGGAGTCCTCCCACATGAATCACAAGAAGTTAGCTTCTACATTCAATGGGTAACAGGGAAACCAGATAGGAATGTTGATCTTTATTTCAAAGGGAATGGGCATATAAAAAAAGGGAGGTTTTGTTTGAAATACACCAGGCACTGGTCAGACTACAGCTGGAAGATTGTGAATAATGTTGGGCCCTCTTTTTAAACGGAAGATAAACTAGTATTGGAGGCAGACCAGAGAAGGTTCACTCAGTTGAGATCAGGTATGGACAGATTATTTTATGAGGAGAGGTTGAGTCGATTGGGTTTGTATTATTAGGCCTTTAGAAGCATGAGAGGTGATCCTATTGAAACATACAAGAATCTTCGGGGACTTGACAGGGTAGCTGTAGACAGGTTGTTTGCCCTTGTGTGAGAGACTAGCGCCAGAGGGATAGTCTCAGAACAATGGATAAGAGAGAGGTGAGGAGGGATTTCTTCGTTACTGCAGAGGACCTGTCGAAGCTGGGTCATTATTTATACTCAAGGCTGATAATGGACAGATTCTTAATTAATAAGGAAATCAAAGAATACATTTAGGGAAAAGGCAGGAAAGTGGAGTTGCGGGTTATCAGGACACACACAATCTTGTTGAATGACAGAACAGACTGTATGGCTGAATGGGAGACAGTGAGGACTGCAGATACTGGGAAATAAGTTAAAAAGCAAGACTTCAAAAGTAGTCTACCAAGTGCAGCCAGCCTTCCTTTACCACTTGCAAGATCAGAGGGAGTAAAAAAGGGATCAGGGCTTGGAAGGGTGCATAGAGACTCAGGAAATCTGGAGCAGGGAGAGGCAGTGGGACAGGAGCGAGGAGTGGGATAAGACATATGCAAATTGAAGAAACCTAGAAAGGAAAATGGAAAGAAGTGCGGATGCTGTAAGTCAGAGACAAAGATAGAAATTGCTGGAAAAGCTCAGTAAGTCTGGCAGCATCTGTGGAGAGAAATCAGAGTTATCGTTTCTGGTGGAGTGACCCTTCCTCAGAACTGGAACACTTGTCCTGAAATGTTAACTCTGATTTCTCTCCAAAATGCTGCCAGACCTATAAAGGAGCATGATTTGGGAGAAAGCAATTACTGCATTTGATGGATGGAAGATGGTCTTACTCTTTTTGAAAAAAAAAAGTCATTATGAGCCAAATATGTTAAAGTTCAATTTAAAACATAATGATCATATGGTGAGCACAAACCTTGCCTCAGCCACATGACTAACCTTATTTATTAGCTTTTCTCTCACCCTCTTCCCATGTAATTAATTCCCTTGAGGCCTCATTAAAGAAAATCAAGCATGTTTCATAGAAAATCAATATGGTATGTTCGTGGATCATAGAATCTTTCTCTCTTGAATTTAATTATAATGTTTTTCCCTTCATGTTGATACACAAACGCTACATCTTCACTCAGTGATATGTTCAGTCAAGATAGAACAGTGGAAATACACCCAAAAACTGCAAACGTTAGTTATTCTTCACATGGAAATCATTACTCTGTCCCTTGCTCTGTGGATGCTGACTCTATATTTGCAGTATTTTTTGTTTAAATTTAGTTTTTCCATCATTGCATCATATTTTCCCCCTTTATCTGTGCCTTTTACCAAACTGTTGCCCTGTGATCCCACTTGGCTACAAAAGCAGGTCAGAGGTCAGGAATACTGTGGCGAATAACTCACATCCTGACTCCCCAAACCTTATCCAATACCTGCAAGGCACTAGTCAGGAGTGTGATGGAATACTCTCCCATTTGCCTGGATGGATGCAGCTCCAATGACACTCAAGAAGCTTGACACCATCCAGGACAAAGCAGCACTTCTGATTGGTACCACATCCACTCCCTCCACCAGTGACGCTCAGTAGCAGCAGCGTGTACTAGCCCTGCAAGATTGACTGCAGCAATTCACCAGCCAGCAACTTCCAAACTCATGACCATAAGGGCAGCAGATACATGGGAACACTCAGGTTCCCCCTTCAAGCCACTCACCATCCTGGATTGGAAATATATCACCATTCCTTCATTGTTGCTGAGTCAAAATCCTGGAATTCCCTCCCTAAGGGCATTATGGGTCAACCTCCAGCACATGGACTGCAGCGGCTCAAGAAGGCAGCTCACCACTACCTTCTTATAGTTGGAATGGCTCACATCCCATGAGTGAATTAAAAAGAAAGAGCAATTGAAGATGGCCAACAAATGCTTGCCTCCCCAGTAACACACATCCAATGAAAGAATAAAGGGAGAATGGTTTCTGTAGGTGGACACAGCAATGATTTTCACATTAGTTCTGGTCCTTCACCAACTCCAAACAAATTGTGCCTATTTTCCTTTCACTTTGCTTCACTCATTTGAGGGGAGAAGTGATGAGGCCTGGCTAGAGTGATTGTGGGTGACTGAGAGTGAAGAGAAGGAGGGCAGTTGTTTGATGGAACCGCTCCCTCCCTCAAGAACAGTTGTTTTCGAAAGCCTGCAACTAGATTAGAGTTTGGTTTTCCTTTCCATGTAGATTTTAATAATTGAGTATTCTTGTTGCTAGACCAGAGATCTAAAGCATTGCTGATGGCAATGTTTCACACAAATTCAATATCATGTCTGACACTTCTACTCCAGCCGTCTTCTTATAGATCTCAAAATCCTGATTACTGTCTTCTGTGTATCCCCTTTTTCCTTCATATCTCCAGTGGGATAATTTAAACATTGCCTGACCTTGCGAGCTCTAAGAGAAAATACAGAGCCATATTGTATCTGAAGGGATGTTGTGGTTGGGTTCTTTACATTTTAGTTGCTGCCTTTAAAGCTGAAAATGTGTTGCTGGAAAAGCGCAGCAGGTCAGGCAGCATCCAGGGAACAGGAGAATCGACGTTTCGGGCATAAGCCCTTCTTCAGCTCTGATCTCCAGCATCTGCAGTCCTCACTTTCTCCTCCTTGCTGCCTTTAAAAGCCTGCCACTAGATTGCTGACTCAAAATGCAAAGTTTGTGGTAGAATTTCTATTTTAATTTGAAGTCAATACAGTTTCATGAACTGCTAACAAAAGGTTGATAAGACTAGGGGCAAATAAATTGGATTAAGATTAAACAACCAGGCAAAGGAAGAAAACTGAGATGCTGTGTGCTGAGAAGGATAATCAGAAGACAATTTGCAGTTTGCAGCTCTCTTTACCCAAGTTTGTGACTAGTGCCATGAGTAGTTTCAAATTTCCCATATTCTGGGGAATAATGAGTCACAACAGCACAGCTAGTTTGAATTTGCCCTTTGAACAACTTGTGAATGCAGAGGAGATGGCTGTTGGTTGGAAAGCTGTGACGAGTGTTGGTCCTGATCATGCAGATTCAGATTTCAGCCTTGACCTTGCTCAGGGGCTGGCGCATTCCACAAGCTGCTAGACAATTCCGGCTGAAAGCCTGTTTAATCAGCAGATTTAAATTTCCCACATTCTGGGAAGCACCAAATCAGTAACCACGGCAATGCAAGGTCATTTTAATCCACTGTTTGGATTTTTCGCACAGTGTCACTCAGAGATTTCATAACTGATGCTGCATGAGCTTGGATTATCCAACAGTCATTTCTAGCAGAATTGCTTATTGCATCCCAATCCGTGTCTGTGTGGGAGAGAATGTGTCAAGAAAGAGATGACTCTGTGAGGATTTCGTACTGAGGAACACTCTCGCAATAATGTTGTTCCTGGGCATACATTTCATAAACATAAACAGAGCAAATGAGAGGCTAATAGATGCCCATGTGATCCACTACTTGGAAGGCACATCAGATCATATGTTACATAGACAGCAGATCGATGTAAAACAAATTAGGTTTGACAGCCTCCTAACAGCTTTTGATCAATATTTCAAAAGCAGATAGAACACACTGATGAGATCATCTTTCAATAGCAGATACCAACTCCCAGAAGTGTCTGCAGATCACTTCATTAATGACCTCTCTGTGTTATCTGAAACACACAACTATGAAAACTTACAAGTGCAACAGATTCATCATCGGTCTCCTTGATAACTCAGTTAGTGAACTTCTTCAATCAAAAGAGGATCGAATTGTAGAATGGACAGTCTTTTTCCTCCCCTGCTGTGCAGCAGAGGCCAAACACGGTATCACAAACCTGGCCGGAGCTACTTTCCCCTGAGGGGCCACTCCCGCTCCCCCTCAACAATATTCAAAATGGGACATCTGTTTGAGAGAGGGATGGCCTTAGGAGACTCATGCACTGCCTACCCACGTATATGAGTCTTCTTGGTGGTCATCCAACGCTTTTCTGTCTGTGTAGCTCATGTTGGTGGTGTGACCAGCTCACTAACCATGCTATCCAAAACAGCCTCAGCTTCAGGATTCTCCGTACTGAGTCCACCCAGGCACTCCATATGGTCAATCAGGAGCTGTAGTTGACTACATTTCCTACATACATAGTCACCATGGACAGCATCTGTATTTCCCAGGGTCCTATCATTCAGGATGTATTCTTTTGCCTTGTTAGTCCTCCAAACTGCATCATCTCACTTTTCATACCATAATGTAACAAGTTTCTTTACATGAGCAATGACCACCTGTGGGTCACTCTACCTGAGGAGAAATTAAACAGTCAGCTGATGTAGATTTGACAAATGTCATCTTATTAAATGGTTATCCAAACAAATATAAGACACTGGTGCTGTTCTCATGATTATCTCAGATGATATTCCATGCTTAGCTGAGATGAACATCTGACCTCCAGACTTGACCTCCAGACTCACATGTGTTGCTGGCTTGTACACACAGACATATAAAGAAATCATAGAATCCCTACAGTGTGGAAGCAGGCCATTCAGCCCATAAAGTCCAGCATTCCACCCAGACCCATCCCCCTACCTTATCCCTATATCCCCATGGCTAATCCAACTAACCTACACAATCCTGTTCTCTGTGGGCAACTTAGCATGGCCAATCCACCTAACCTGCACGTCTTTGGACTGTGGTAGGAAACCAGAGCTCCGGAGGAAAACCATGCAGACACGGGGAGAATGTGCAAACTCCACACAGACAGTTGACTGAGGGTGGAATCGAAACCAGGACCCAGGCACTCTGAGGCAGCAGTGTTAACCACTGAGCCACTGTGCCAGAAGTTGAATGTTGTAATGACATTCAAAGGTCACAAATATGAAGAAAACGCATACACCATCAGTAAGCAGCAATCTTCCCAATTGAGTAAAAGGCACATGTAACCACTGTAACATTTTTTAAATCACAGGATTTGGGTTTGAAGACTTATTTCAAACACAGGTATCACCTTTCTAGCATCAAGGATTCACTTTCTTTCACTGGTCAATTTTTATCTTTTTTCAATAATCAATTTCCCTGTTCCTCCCAGGCGTCAGGGTTTGTGATGTCCCACATCGTGTTTTTGGAATCCATAAGCTGGGGGGTGAGCAGCCCCAAGTCATTTTCCACATAGGCACCAAAGACATAGATAGGGAAAGGGACGTGGATTTAAAACAGAAATTCAGAGAGCTAGGGTGGAACTTAGAGCTAGAACAAACTGAGTTGTTTTCTTTGGTTTGTTACCTTTACCATATGCTAGCGAGGTGAGGAACAGGGAGAGAGAGGAGTTGAACATGTGGCTACAGGGACAGTGCGGGAGCGAGGGATTCAGATCTCTGGATAATTGGGGCTCATTATGAGGTAGCTGGGACCTCTACAAACAGGATGGTCTACACCTGAAACAGAGGGGTACCAATGTGCTGGGGCCAAATTTGCCAATACTCTTCGGGAGGGTTTAAACTTATTCAGCAGGGGGATACGAACCTGAATTATAGCTCTCGGGTTTAGGATGTTAAGTAGTGAGCTCATAAATAAGGTTTCAAGGTCGCAAGAGTGTACAGACAAAAAGGTGGTTTGAAGTGTGTCTACTTCTCCACTAGGAAAATCCAGAATAAGATGGGTGACCTTGCAGCATGGGTTGGTACTTGGGACTTCGGTGTTGTGGCCGTTTCGGAGACATGGATAGGGCCGGTACAGGAATGGTTATTGCAGGTTCTGGGTTTAGATGGTTCATTAAGAACAGGAAAGAGTTTATAAGAGGGGGAGGTGTGGCGTTGTTAGTCAAGGACAGTATTACATTGGACATGTGATGAGGACTTGTCTACTGAGGTAGTATGGGCTGAGATTAGAAACAAGAAAGGAGAGGTCACCTGTTAGGAGTTTTCTATAGGCCTCTGAAAAGTTCCAGAGATGTAGAGGAAAGGATTGCAAGGATGATTTTGGATAGGAGTGCAAGTAACAACTTTCCAAATATTGACTGGAATCGCTATACTTTGAGTACTTTAGATGGGTCAGTTTTTGTCCAGTGTGCGCAGGAGGATTTCCTGACACAAAATGTAGATAAACCAACAAGGGGCGAGGCCACATGGATTTGGTACTGGGAAATGAGCCAGATGTTAGATTTGAAGGTAGGTGAGCAGTTTGATGATGGTGCCCACAATTTGGTTACATTTATTTTAGCAATGGAAATGGATAGGTATATATTGCAGGGCAAGAGTTATAACTGGGGAAAAGCAATTACGATGCGATTAGGCAAGATTTAGGATGCATAGAATGGGAAGGAAACTGCAGGGGATGGGCACAATTCAAATGTCGAGCTTCTTCAAGGAACAGCTACAGCTACTACGTGTCCTTGATAAGTATATACCTGTCAGGTAGGGAGGAAGTGATCGAGTGAGGGAACCATGGTTTACTAAAGAAGTTGAATTTATTGTCAAAAGGAAGAAGAAGTCTTATGTAAAGATGAGATGTGAAGCCTCAGTTAAGGTGTTTGAGAGTTACAAGTTAGCCAGGAAGGACCTAAAGAGAGAACTAAGAAGAGCCAGGAGGGGTCATGAGAAATCTTTGGCAGGTAGGATCAAGGAAAACCCTAAAGCTTTCTATAGGTATGTCAGCAATAAAAGAATGAGTAAGGTAAGATTAGGGCCAGTCAAGGTCATTAGTGGGAAGTTGTGTGTGGAGTCTGAAGAGATAGGAGAGGCACTAAATGAATATTTTTCATCAGTATTCACACAGGAAATTGACAATGTTGTCAAGGAGATTACTGAGATTAGGGCTATTAGACTAGACGGGATTAAGGTTCATAAAAAGGAGGTGTTAGCAATTCTGAAAAGTGTGAAAATAGATAATCCCCTGGGGCAGATGGGATTTATCCTAGGATTCTCTGGGAAGCGGGGGAGGAGATTTGCAGATCTTTATGTTGCTATTGTCTACAGGAATAGTGCCAGAAGACTGGAGGATAGCAAATGTTGTCCCCTTGTTCAAGAAGGGGAATAGAGACAACCCTGGTAATTATAGACCAGTGAGTCTTACTTCGGTTATGGAAAGTGTTGGAAAGGGTTATGTGAGATAGGATTTATAATCATCTTGAAAAAAATAATTTTATTAGGATAGTCACTACAGTTTTGTGAAGGGTAGGTCATGTCCCACAAACCTTATTGAGTTCTTTGAGAAGGTGACAAAACAGATGGATGAAGTTAAAGTGGTTTGTGTGGTGTTTATGGATTTCAGTAAAGTGTTTGATAAGGTACCTCACGGTAAGCTATTGCAGAAAATATGGAGGCATGGGTTTGTGGGTGACTTAGCCAATTTATGATCCAAAATGCTATCTAAAAGAAGTCAGAGGTGGTGGTTGGTGGGAAATGTTCATCCTGGAGTTCAGTTACTAGTGGTGTACCGCAGGGATCTGTTTTGGGTCCACTATTGTTTGTCATTTTTATAAATGACCTGGATGAGGGCGTAGAAGGATTTGTTAGTAAATTTGTGGATGACACTAAGGTTGATGGAGTTGTGGACAGTGCAATTTGCAGGTTACAGAGGATTATAGATAAGCTGCAGAGCTGGGCTGAGCAATGGAGTTTAATGTGGAAAAGTGTGATTCACTTTGGAAAGAGTAACAGGAACCGAGAGTACTAGGCTAATGGTTAGATTCTTGGTAGTGTGAATGAGCAGAGAGATCTTGGTGTCCATATACATAGATCCATGAAAGTTGCCACCCAAATTGATAAGTTTGTTAAGAAGGCATTCAGTGTATTAGCTTTTATTGTAAGAGGGATTGAGTTTTGGAACCATGAGATCATGCTACAGCTGTACAAAACTCTGGTGCGACCACACTTGGAGTATTGTGTACAGTTCAAGTCCCATTGCATAATCTTTGAGGAGAAAGTGAGGTCTGCAGATGCTGGAGATCAGAGATGGAAATGTGTTGCTGGAAAAGCGCAGCAGGTCAGGCAGCATCTAGGGAACAGGAGAATCGATGTTTCGGGCATTAGCCCTTCTTCAGGAATGAGGGAAGTTGGTCCAGCAGGCTAAGATAAAAGATAGGGAGGAGGGACTTGGGGGAGGGGTGTCGGAAATGTGATAGGTGGAAAGAGGTCAAGGTGAGGGTGATAGGTCAGACTGGGGTGGGGGCGGAGAGGTCGGGAAGAAGATTGCAGGTTAGGAAGGCGGTGCTGAATTTGATGGATTTGACTGAGACAGGCTGGGGGGAGGGGAAATGAGGAAACTGGTGAAATCCGAGTTCATCCCTTGTGGTTGGAGGGTTCCTAGCCGGAAGATGAGGCGTTCTTCCTCCAACCGTCGTTTCGCTGTGGTCTGACGATGGAGGAGTCCAAAGACCTGCATATCCTTGGTGGAGTGGGAGGGGGAATTGAAATGTTGAGCTACAGGGTGGTTGGGTTGGTTGGTCCGGGTGTCCCAGAGGTGTTCTTTGAAACGCTCCGCAAGTAGGCGGCCTGTCTCCCCAATATAGAGGAGGCCACATCGGGTGCAAAGGATGCAATAGATGATATGTGTGGAGGTACAGGTGAATCTGTGGCGGATATGGAAGTTTCCTTTGGGGCCTTGGAGGGAGGTGAGGGGGGAGGTGTGGGCGCAAGTCTTGCACCTTCTGCGGTTGCAGGGGAAGGTGCCGGGAGTGGAGGTTGGGTTGGTGGGGGGTGTGGATCTGACGAGGGAGTCACGGAGGGAGTGGTCTTTACGGAATGCTGATAGGGGAGGGGAGGGAAATATATCCTTGGTGGTGGGGTCCGTTTGGAGGTGGCGGAAATGGCGGCGGATGATGCGCTGTACATGGAGGTTAGTGGGGTGGTAGGTGAGGACCAGTGGGGTTCTGTCCTGGTGGCGGTTGGAGGGGCGGGGTTCAAGGGCGGAGGATCGGGAAGTGGAAGAGATGCGGTGGAGGGCATCGTCGACCACGTCGGGGTGAAATTGCGGTCCTTGAAGAAGGAGGCCATCTGGGATGTGCGTTTTTGGAACTGGTCCTCCTGGGAGCAGATGCGGCGGAGTCGAAGGAATTGGGAGAATGGGATGGCGTTTTTACAGGGGGCAGGATGGGAGGAGGTGTAGTCCAGGTAGCTGTGGGAGTCGGTTGGTTTGTAGTAGATGTCCATGTTGATTCGGTCGCCTGAGATAGAAATAGAAAGGTCGAGGAAGGGGAGGATGCAGAAAAATTGGAAAGGGTGCACAGGAAATTTACAAGGATGTTGCCTGGTATTGAGGGAAGATGTTATGAGGAAAGTCTGAGGGGCTTGAGGCTGTTTTCAATAGAGAGAAGAAGGTTGAGAAGTGACTTAATAGAGACATACAAGATGATCAGAGGATTAGATAGGGTAGACAGTGACAGCCTTTTTCCCTGGATGGTGATGGCTAGCACGATGGGACATAGCTTTAAAGTGAGGGGTGATAGATAGAGGACAAGTGTCAGAGGTAGTTTCTCTACTCAAAGAGCAGTAGGGGTGTGGAATTCCCCATCTGCAACAGTAGTAGACTTGCCAACTTTAAGAGCATTTCAATGGTCATTGGATAAACATGTGGACGATAATTAGACAGCGTAGGTTAGATGGGCTTCAGATTGGTTTCACAGGTTGGCACAACACTGAGGGCCAAATGGCCTTTACTGTGCTGTAATGTTCTATGTCCCTGGGGAACAACTTTCTTCACATGATTCACCAAGGACATAAAGAGGAGAGCTCCTGGAGCCGTTTGGTGGCCAGACATCTTAAAACACCTCAGGCATAACCTTGTAGGAACCTGAGCGATGTGAGCTATCATGAGTTTTGTGGCAGATTTGGGCATGACATCTGGTAAGGCCCATCTTAACATCAGGAACCCCTTGTTCCACGTTATATGATTTTGACAAGTGGCAAGGTGAGTTTCCTATCAGGCGGTGGTAATTTGTCATTTCAGAGATTATAGCTTCTGAAACACTTTGTTTATGGTCCAACACACCTCATTAATATTCACCTTACCAAACACATCAAACACGTTATGTATTGAGAACTCCCGAGATGAAGCCAGGAGGGGCACTTGGCAATTTCAGCTCACTGCCGACTGTGAGGCATCCCCATCCCATGTTAATCAGGAACATACAGCATTCTCAGGGCATGATCCATGGCACAAGCACCCCCTGTCCACGGACATTGGCATCCTACATTTGCCAACCCCATGACCATTATGACATTTCTCCAGTACATTTGTATATGGAGATGAGGCAGCAGCCTGAAATCTGAACAGTCTTTAAACATTGTGACGAGACTTGAGTCTGTTATATTGGTGATTACCATACAATGTAGTATTGAGTCGTACAGCTATACTGCATGGAAACAGATCCTTTGATCCAACCATTCCATGCTGACCATGATCCTAAACTAAAGTTGTCCCACCTGCTTGCACTTGGCCCATATCCCTCCAGACCTTTCCTATTCATGTACGTGTCCAAACATCTTTTATTGTGTTTAACTGTGCCTGGATCCGCCACTTCCCCTGGATGTTCATTCCACACACAACATCTGTGTAAAGAATTTTCCCCATATGTCTTTTTTCTCCTCTCACCTTAAAAATATGCCTCATAATCTTGAAATACCCACCCTAGGGGAAAGACACTCGCTATTCACCTTATCAATACACCTCATGATTTTAAAATCCTCTATGAGGTCACCCCTCAACCTCTTACACTCCAGTGAAAAAGGTCCCAGCCTATCCAGCCTGGCCTTATAATTCAAACCTTCCATTCCTGGCAACATCCTGATAAATCTTTTCTGAACCTTCTCCAGACTGATCATATCCTTGCTATAGCAGGCTGACCAAAACTGGATACAGTAGTCCAGAAGAGGCCTCATCAATGTCCTGTACAACCTCAATTTAACATCTCACTCCTTTATTCAATGGTCTGAACAAGATAAGTAAGCATGCTAAATGCCTTCTTAATCAACCTGTCTACATATCTTAATATGTAATAAATGTTTTTATAAAGAAGGCCAAGTCTGAAGACATTTGTTTGCCATCCCTTCAGCCACTCTGCCTTGAAGTCAAATTTACTAGTCATGTTGAATTCACAAATCATGCAATAAAAGAGGGCTGTGTTCTAGTTCTTAATTTTGACACTGTGTCAATATCAAGAATGCAGAATAGAAAGGGCAATCTACTTAAAGCTTAGCATCAGCAAGACAATGTTCAGTAAAACCGCAAAGGATGGCAGTGGAGCTTGAAGTATTTCTATAATTGTGCTTTGGCATTTGTCATTAGTGATGCACACAATGTTATTGCCTCTTACACAGGATGTGAGCATTGCTAGCAAAGATTTGTTGCCCACTGTTAAATGCCCTTGATTTGAGTGCTTTGCTAGGCCATTTCAGACAGCTGTACAGTGTCTCCTGCATTGATGTAGATCTGGAGTTACATGGACGCCAAACCAGCTAGGATGAATCAGATGGGCATTTACAACAATTGCTGAAAGCTTTGGGGTCTGATTTACCAGCTTCCTATCCCAGATTTATTATTGAATTGAAATTCCACCAGCTGCCCTCTGGTATATGAACACAAAGCATTAGCAAAGACCTTGTGCTCACCCAGTGACATTATCACGATGCCACTATCTCCCCAGATGTTCAGGTCTTTGAATCTTTAATAAAATATAATGCAGGGAGATGTGGCGGTTGTTTAAATGCCCTGTGAAATAGTCTGACAAACAACTCAGTCCAAGGGTAATTAGTGATAGGCAATACATACTGGCCATGCAATTGATGCCTGTATTCCATAAAAAATTCCAATAAGTAATGGCACAGATTAAGACCTAAATATTACTTGCACAAGAATTGATTCAATTGATGTGCCTGCTTTCACTGAACCAGATACCCACAAATTAACTCCCACGAGCATTATGTATGTAATCTCCAAATTTACCAGCAGGTTTACCAATAGAGGTTTTAAATTCTTTCTGAATCACTATACACTCTCAGCAAAAAGTAAACAGCTCAAACCTTTCCAGTAGAATAATCAGACAGGTACCAGCCAGTGTCAGATCAGTTATCACATGAGAATATGTACTACCAGTAGGATTACATTACAAAGACTGCAGTTAACACATCCAGACATAACTTACTGATAATATCAGCTTTACTGCTGTTCACAGGCAAACTATCCAAGGTATCAGCCACCCATCATTTTTCACTATTTCTAAGTCTCCTAAAACATAAACAAAAAATATACAGTGATTATGTCCTTCATTAACTAACCTCAGCTCACAGTTTAGATGCAAGACTATACAATAAGTTAGGAGAAAGTGAGGACTGCAGATGCTGGAGATCAGAGCTGAAAATGTGTTGCTGGAAAAGTGCAGCAGGTCAGGCAGCATCCAGGGAACAGGAGAATCGACGTTTTGGGCATGAGCCCTTCTTCAGGAATGAGGAAAGTGTGCCAAGCAGGCTAAGATAAAAGGTAGGGAGGAGGGACTTGAGGGAGGGGCATTGGAAATGCAATAGGTGGAAGGAGGTTAAGGTGAGGGTGATAGGCCGGAGAGGGGGTGGAGGCAGAGAGGTCAGGAAAAAGATTGCAGGTTAGGAAGGTGGTGCTGAGTTGTAGGGTTGGGACTGAGACAAGATGGGGGGAGGGGAAATGAGGAAACTGGAGAAATCCGAGTTCATCCCTTGTGGTTGGAGGGTTCCGAGGTGGAAGATGAGGCGCTCTTCCTCTAGCCGTCGTGTTGCTTTGGTCTGGCAATGGAGGAGTCCAAGGACCTGCATGTCCTTTGTGGAGTGGGAGGGGGAGTTGAAGTGTTGAGCCACGGGGTGGTTGGGTTGGTTGGTCCGGGTGTCCCAGAGGTGTTCTCTGAAACGTTCCGCAAGTTGGCAGCCTGTCTCCCCAATATAGAGGAGGCCACATCGGGTGCAGCAGATGCAGTAAATGATGTGTGTGGAGGTGCAGGTGAATTTGTGGCGGATATGGAAGGATCCCTTGGGGCCTTGGAGGGAAGTAAGGGGGGAGGTGTGGGCACAAGTGGAGGTTGGGTTGGTGGGGGGTGTGGACCTGACGAGGGAGTCACGGAGGGAGTGGTCTTTTCGGAATGCTGATAGGGGAGGGGAGGGAAATATATCCCTGGTGGTGGGGTCTGTTTGGAGGTGGCAGAAATGACGACAGATGATATGATGTATATGGAGGTTGGTGGGATGGTAATTGGGTTCTGTCCTGGTGGCGATTGGAGGGGCGGGGCTCAAGGGTGGAGGGGCGGGAATTGGAGGAGATGTGGTGGAGAGCATCGTCGATTACGTCTGGTGGGAAATTACGGATTTTGAAGAAGGAGGCCATCTGGGTTGTTCGGTATTGGAACTGGTCCTCCTGGGAGCAGATGCGGCGGAGATGAAGGAATTGGGAATATGGGATGACGTTTTTACAGGGGACAGGGTGGGAGGAAGTGGTAGTCTAGCTAGCTGTGGGAGTTGGTTGGTTTATAGTAAATGTCCATGTTGATTCGGTCGCCTGAGATAGAAATGGAGAGGTCTAGGAAGGGGAGGGAGGAGTCTGAGACGGTCCAGGTAAATTTGAGGTTGGGGTGGAAGGTGTTGGTAAAGTGGATGAACTGTTCAACCTCCTCGTGGGAGCACGAGGCAGCGCCGATACAGTCATCGATGTAGCGGAGGAAAAGGTGGGTGGTGGTGCCAATGTAGCTGTGGAAGATGGACTGTTCCACATATCCTACGAAGAGGCAGGGATAGCTGGGGCCCATGCGGGTGCCCATGGCTACTCCTTTGGTTTGGAACACCTCTGGGACACCCAGGCCAACCAACCCAACCACCCCATGGCTCAACACTTCAACTCCCCCTCCCACTCCACCAAGGACATGCAGGTCCTTGGACTCCTACATCGCCAGACCATAGCAACACGACGGTTGGAGGAAGAGCGCCTTGTCTTCCGCCTAGGAACCCTCCAACCACAAGGGATGAACTCAGATTTCTCCAGTTTCCTCATTTCCCTTCCCCCCACCTTGTCTCTGTCCCAACTCTCGAACTCAGCACCACCTTCCTAACCTGCAATCTTCTTCCTGACCTTTCTGCCCCCTCCCCAACTCTGGCCTATCACCCTCACCTTAACCTCCTTCCACCTATCGCATTTCCAACGCCCCTCCCCCAAGTCCCTCCTCCCTACCTTTTATCTTAGCCTGTTTGGCACACTCTCCTCATTCCTGAAGAAGGGCTCATGCCCGAAACGTCGATTCTCCTGCTCCTTGGATGCTGCCTGACCTGCTGCGCTTTTCCAGCAACACATTTTCAGCGCGTATACAATAAGTTAACTCACTGAGTAAGTTGTTAACCATTGATTAAGGCCACAGATAAAACCATAAAACCACAAGGTATAGCAGCAGAATTTGGCCATTCAGCCCATTAGGTCTGCTCCACCATTTGAATATGGCTGATATGGTTCTCAATCCCATTCTCCTGCTTTCTCCCGCAACTCTTGATCCCCTTACTAATAAAGAACATTGATATCTCTGTCGTAAACACAATTAATGACTTGGCCTCCACAGCCGTCTGCGGTAATCAGTTCCACAGATCACTACTCTCTGTCTGTAGTATTCTCTCCTCGAAAGGGATGTCCCTTCACTCTGACGCTGTGCTCTTAGGTCCTAGTCTCTCCTACTGGTAGAAATATCTGCTGCATGTCTACTCCATCCAGTATTCTATAAGTTTCAGTGAGATTCCACCTTATCCTTCTGAACCCCATTGAATACAGACCCAGAGTTCTCAATCACTCCTCATATAGAAAGCCATTCATCTCTGGGATCATTCTTGTAAATTAGTCTTAGGCATTTGTTAAACCGTCTGTATCTTAACATCAAACACAAGCAGACTCCTTTGCTTCTGAATAACATTCAGTTTCTCCTGCTGGTAAATCAGCAAATTTAGGCATCAGATAAGAGCATGAGTTGTAATCTTTCCCAGGGTTAAATACCCTGTCACACATCAATGACTGCAATTCAGGTGAAGTGCTGGAAACCAGCCAGTTCCCATTGAAGTATTTCCCAAAATCTGTCAGTCTCTTCTGAAACGATTTGGTGTATAAAAATGGTATGAGCTTTTGTTTTAAGTTTTGATTCAGGCTCTACTTGCTGGCATACCTAGCAGATGAAAAGTATTCATCCAGTAATTTAAAACATATACAGGTCTTAATAGATATGTAACAAAAAAAGTAAAACATTCCTCGGCTCATTTCAACCAGCCAAATTATCATATTGAAGCTGCATAATGATCAATTTGTTACAGAATTTCATGTCACTGTATCCTTAGATTTTTTTCAAGGATCTGAGAGCCACTGGACAGGCATTTGTTTGTTGACCATCTCTAATTCCCTTCAGAACATGGTCATGAGCTCCCTTCCTGAACCTCTGGTGTGAAGGTACATGCAGAGTTCCGTTAGGAAATGAATTCCAGGATTTTGACTCTGTGAGGGGACAGTGATATATTTCTGTGTGGGTGTAAGTGTGCCTATAGAAGATTTTATGCTAGCCTTTTCATTTCTCTTAGTTGATCTTTCCCCTCCCCTCGCCACCTCTGTTCTTGCCCCGTTGAAGTCGGTCCTACCCCAGTCAATTATCCTTAACTTGGATTGTTTGTTGTTCTTTTCCTCTGTCATCCTATATCTTATGATACAACAATGACTGCCCCCTAAATGTTCTCCCACTGCCACTTGATCCCACCTTGTTCCCAAGAACTGGATCAAGCAGTGTCTCTTTTCTTGTTGAACTGGATGCATATTCCCCTGAACACAATCTTGGATCACTTGACCATTGGTGATCTTTGTACCACCACAATCACCATCCAAATTCAAGTAAATGAAGTTCCCATCATAACCTCTCTGTAGTGTGCGTACCTCTCTGTAATTTCCTTGCTCTACATCTTTCCCATTAGTTGACCGTCTATACACTGCACCAAGCAATATCATTGTCCCTGTTTTCATAGAATCATAGAATCCCTAGAGTGTGAAAACAGGCCATTCAGTCCATCCAGTTCACACCTACCCTCCAAACAGCAATCCACTCAGACTCACCCCTCCTTGCCACCTTTTCCCTGTAACCCTGCATTTTCCATGGCCAATCCATCTAACCTTTGGACTGTGGGAGGAAACTCTGCAGATGTGGAGAGAATGTGCAAACACCACACAAACTGTTGCCCGGGGCTGGGATTGAATTCAGGTCCCTGGGTGCAGTGAGACAGCAATGCTAACCACTGAGCCACCGTGCTACCCCCTCCTTAGTTCCAGCTAAATTGATTTTTGTCCTTGAAACCTCTTGAAAATCCTCTTTTGGTAGTTATATAAGGCTCTCCTTAACTAATATCTCCTCCTTTTTCTCCTTTCCTATCTTTTCTGAACACAGGAAAATTTAAGATCCATTTGGTCTCTTCCTCCAGCCAGGTGTTGTAGCCACAACATCCTAACTGCACATGCTGATCTGTGTTTGTAATACCCCAATCTTTTGCCTGCATATATTCACAAACCTTCAATGTAAGCACAGGTTACAATTCTGTTTCTTTCTTGCTTTCTGTAACCCAGCCAATTGACATACTGTTCTCTATTGTAATGCTATCTGTCTCTCCCAGTTCTCCTCTAACTGACCGTGTGGTTTAATAAATAAAAATGCATAGACTTTCCTGTGTCCAGTTTTCTCGCAGGTAAGTGAAGACCCCAAGCCTCCCACTCCCTTTTATTTGCTCCTGCGTATAGATGTCTCTTGAAGGTCTGATTCTTTTTAGATTATATACAGATTAGATTAGATTACATAGAGTGTGGAAACAGGCCCTTCGACCCAACAAGTCCACACCGACCTGCCGAAGCGTAACCCACGCAGATCCATTCCCCTACATTTACCCCTTAACCTAACACTACGGGCAATTTAGCATGGCCAATTCACCTAACCTGCACATTTTTGGGTTGTGGGAGAAAACCGGAGCACCTGGAGGAAACCCACACAGACACGGGGAGAATGTGCAAACTCCACACAGACAGTCGCCTGAGGCGGGAATTGAACCCGGGTCTCTGGCGCTGTGAGGCAGCAGTGCTAACCACTGTGCCACCGTGCCACCCACTAGTCTCTCTGCTACATTAAGCAGAGTTATTATACTTTCATTGTGGATTTTATAGAATTAATGTTATGAATTCTGAAATAACTCCACAAGTTCAATTTAAAAAAAAGACTTTTGAATTATTTGCTCAGAGATTATTCCCTGTTTTTGAAGCTTTAGTTTTGTGAGAGTAGTTGTAGACTTTACGTCATAAAGATTAAGGGTTTAAGCACTTCCACAGAATTGTGGGTGTATACGTTTGGTTCAGACTTGAGGTGTTCTTATTCTATTCATTCTTGAGTTGTGAGGTTCCCAGTCAAGGTCAGCATTGATTGTCCATCTATTATTCACCTATGAGAAAGTGGTGAAGACTTGGCTTCTTGACTCACTTAAAAGTATATCTGGTGTAGTGCAGTCATTGTGCTGTTAGGAAGGGAATCCCCAAACTTTGACTCATCAACCCTTCCATCACCTTAGACTTCGGCACACTATGACTCAACTGTATCCTGTCTATAACATTTACACAGCAACTCATCAAGGCTTCTCAGAGAAACTTCCCAACATTCTGCACCTGAAAGGGTAAGGCAGCAGGTAGATGTGAATGTCATCACCTCTAAATGTCCATCTTGGCTTCACACCATTCTCAACTTGGACATGAATTGGTTTCTGGAACTCCTTCCTGATGTAGGGCTCCTGCCGAAAACATGGATTTTCCTGTTCCTCAGATGCTGCCTGACCTTCTGTGCTTTTCTGGCACCACTCTAATCTTGACTCTGACCTCCCGCATCTGCAGTCTTCACTTTCGCCTTCTGAAACTCCCAACCAACTGCACTGGGGAAGCACCCTACAGATGGCAAGGGTTTAAGAAGAAGGCTTATGCCCACCTTCTCAAGGGCAGCTGGGGCCTTGCTTACCATGTTGGCAACAAGCCCCGATTATACTTCAAGCAGCCTGTCAAATAACATCTCACAAGACCTGAGCAATTGAGTTTAATCTCCTACATTTTATTTTAATTAATACCTTGCCTTCCTTATAGGCCCACCCTGCTCCCCCCCGCCCCCCCATTAGACTATAAATACTGTTTCAGAACACAGTGTGGCACCCCCACGTGATGGAAGACATGCTGAGTTATTTAGCTGCAGCGTGATGTGATGTGAAAGAAAACCACGACCAGGCATCGAACCAGGGCCGGAAGAAACAAAAACATTTCACTGAATCTAGAAACTTCACCAAGCTGCTTGGCCTGTCCTTGTGTATCCATTTCAACCGATGTAAAATCCAGAGCTCTGCCAAGTTTTCACAGTATCCAACGGCTGTAAGGCAGAATAATGGTTTTCAGCAGTTTCTGATTTGGCTCTCTTGATGGGAGATGCTTTACTCATCTCAAAAAGTGACCCAATCTTTCTCATTTTTTTTTCAAAAAGAAAAGCACACTTATGAATAAATGTAGATTTATTCAGCCACACAACCAGCGCAAAGTGTATTGACTACATGTTCTGTACTGAGCAGGTGCCCTCTACCTGACCTGGATTTTAAATAATAACACACAAGGCAATTTCTTTAACGACTCCTGAACAGAGCTGACCAGAATGTTGAAATCATTTTCTGTAAATGGAGCAAGAGAAAAGCATAGACACAAATGAGAGCTGATATCTGTGTGAGAAACTTATCTCCAAATAAAACTTCTGAATTCAAGTTCAATTTTGAGCAAAAGCGTTTTGCTCGGGATTTTATTAATTTGTTTAAGTGATTTCACGAGAGGTTTCAATTTGCTTGTTTTTCTTCCTTGATGGGTTCAAGCCACAGCCCGGTTTGATTAAAGACGGAAAGAGAATTTATTTAGAAGTGACCCATTGTGAGACACAGGGAGACAGACAGAAGCTGACTATCATGAGCAACTCAAATTGTTTGGATTGGAATGAAATCAATTGGAAAGGGGAAGAAGGGGCGAAAAAAATGCGATTGAACCATAAGCTCAGAACATCAAACAGAAAACTAGCTTTGGCTCAAAACAACCATTTTGATGGCGTTCACGTCTGTGTTCTGAAGATGTGGAAATCTCCTCAGCCCCTGCTTGCCTTCATAGTAAATGCTAGTTGTCTCTACCCTGACTGTTGTGAATCTGGGGTTGACATTCCATTGTGTAACCTTCACACTTAGGAGAGTCACTTTACCTAAAGAAAACAATTAGAACCTCTGCAGTCAAGTTCAAATTCTGAGGCCCAGAGCACAGTTAGTTATATGAAGGAAATCAGCTGCCCGGAGACAATCAGCCTCATTATCATTCTGCTCTGGCACTTTTCATGGCTCCATTCCAGAATTCTTTGTTGTTCAATAGCCCCTCTTGTTAGAGCTGATCCCTTTTCTTAGCAGTTCAACACAGCTCAATCCAACCTCTTTTCTCTCTGAAAACTTTTACTTTCCTTTCCACCATTTCCATCTCTAAGGTGATGGGAATGTGACCAGGAAACTTGCAGCTCCTCCCCCCCCCACCCCCATCCTCAGGTGGCCCTGAACTGATGTCCTCTACTCCAGTCCCTATTGTATTCTGCTGCCAATCTCAACCCTTTCCTTTCATTCAGTTGGTATTTAAATGCCTCATGATTGTCGCCACAATCACACAAGAAGCATTCCGCCCCCTGCTCAAATAAAAATAAATGAGAATAATGTAAACTCAATGTTGCAACAGGAATCACATACAGAATTCCGAAATATATAATTATTATATATTAATTAAAGTTGATAGTTTTGAATATGTTCACTAGTTGGTTTTGTTTATTCAATTTTATAAACAATTAACTATACAGTGTAGTGTTTCAGTCTTTAAGGTATCAGCACCTTGTAGATGGGCATACAGTTGGCAGAATGCTGCTTATTGGTGCCCTCTGTCCAACTCTATGCATGTGTTTTCCTTTCAGTTGACCATGAGATGTAGACAATGCTGGCAGCACAGTACTGACCATCCACCCCCACTCCTGCCTTTTACTGTATGCTGTACCATTTGTGAATGCATTTTTTTTCCCCCAGCACCAATGTTGTGTGTGTGCAGGTGTGAAACACAGTGAAAGACAACAGGTGTACAAATCTTTATTCAATTCACACCACCAGGAAGAGAGGAAGTACCAAGATGGCCGGTGACAAGCAATGCCCTTCTCATCATAAGGCAATGCTGAGTGATCAAAAAGTGAAGGAAAGGATAGGGATTAAATCAAAATAGAGTTGGAAGGGGAAATAACGCACTCCACTCCCTGCGGTGCCCACCTCTTCCTGAAGAGCTCCAAGGAGTTGGTAGACACTGTGTGCTCCTTCTCCAGGGACAGCTGGACTCGGATGTAGCTGCGGAAGAGGGGCAGGCAATCAGCACTAATTATCCCTTCCATGGCCCTCTGCTTGGACCTGTTTTGTGAATGCATTGTTTATTGGGAGTAACATTGAAGAACTGATTATTGCTGACAAGACTGATTATTGCTGACAAAGTAATTGCCATTAAATCCAAACGTACTGATGTAACTGATCACAGAATGGGAAAAGTATTTTTGAAAGTCGATGTTCCAAACTGTATCAAACACCATTGGCATATTCGAACCCGACAGTGCACACGCTCCAGACTGTATGACTAGAGTGACCAAACACTGAGACATGTTGAAAAAGTATGGGAAGGTGAGGTTTCATGATGATTAATGTGTTGGGTGACCAATGGTAGGAGTCTCAGGGAAGGGCACTTGATGATGAGTGGCCATGTAATGTCCAGCCAGAAATGGCAACACTATGCTGTAGATCATTTTAATGTAAATCGTCAGCAATGGAGCTGTCTGCACCAAAGCATTCAGTGACAATGCCCTTGATCACAGTCTCTGGGCGGTGGATACAGGGACATTGGTTCACTGCATGCAATTCAATTCAGTGAAGTGGCTGTTTACCAAGGAAGGATATTTTTCCTCATTCACAGAATGTGGTGCCATTGGCTAGTCCAGTGTCCAACAGTACACTAACAATAAGAATAAGAAATAAATAACATTATAAATATTATTATTGGTAACATAAGTAATCAAGTTTGTGCACTTAGTGTTGTACCTTCTACAATATATTGATCCCTCTTAATTAAAACCTGACTGTCTGTACAGTGAGATTGTTTAGCTTAGTTGGCTGGATGGCTGGCTGGTGATGCAGAGTAACAACAACAGTATGGGTTCAATTTCCACCACTAGCTGATGTTATCATAAAGCATTCTCCTTCTCAATGTTGTCCCCTACCTGAGGCATGGTGCACCACCAGTCACCTCCTCGTAATAAGAGATACCAGAGTTGGACTTGGATGGACAAGGTCAAAAAACAAGCATTCAGAGCTCAGTTCCTCCCTCAGGCATGGTATAGTTCAAATAAACCTGATGGACCATAACTGGCGTGGTTTGATTTTTGACCCTGTAATAAGACAGCAGCCCTATGGTCTATTAGGTCAATGGTGACTTCACCTTCTGTACATGCAGGTGGTTTATACTATTGCTTGCTCACAGAACATGCAGGAAATAGCTTTTCTTGGTAAGAGAATGAAGGGCTGGGAGTTCCCATTTTGAGGTTAAAGTATTGTCATCGGCTTCTTAGATGACATCTTGGTATCGTGGTTGGCATTCACTTTTCTCAGGGACCATTGACTTTTCAGCAGAAACTATAGACACTTAAACAATGGACCATTTATAGGTGGCATGTGGACGTTCTTGCCCCCATTGGGTGTCATGTTTAAAGAGCACACAGGAAACTCACCACAAACCAGGAGCTCCATAACAACATCTTATCATCGCTCCCACCCCAACTCCCTGCTTGAGGTATCTGCAAAGTACCAGAAAGTGACTTCCCACTTGTTGTGTCCTCATTGAACTCCCTGCTCCAGGCCAGAAAGGAGCTCCTCTTCCCCTGTGATGATGAAGAAAGCCCTGGGTGGGTATAGATGAGGTTTCCTGTGAGCCCACTGCCTGAGCAGGATTTGAAGAAGCGGGAGCCAGTGCAGGAAGAGGGTGAACAATTTCATGTGTTTCACCAGGGTCAGTGCCACCAGGTTCTCACTGCCACCTCACGTTCCTAGGGCTGTAACTCAGCCTGACTGTGCTACTGTATCCCACAGCCCTGCCAGCCTCATAATCCCATCTGCAGTACTCACTGAGGGCATCCCATCCGTCTTATTCTGGCACCACCCAGGCACTATGTTTCCTACTCACTTGGAGGGGGTGTGGAGGTTCACCACTGCACAGGGCACACATTCCCAACACACTCAGGCCTTCCCAACCTCTCAGTGCAGCACCAGTAAATGTACAATAATAAAGAGAGGGCCCGACCTGCAGAGGGACTCCAGATCGCCTCATCCTCATTTCCTTTCACAGAGTCACAGTCCAGCTGGTAGGTGAGGTACAATGGAGAAACTTTTTGTTTATCACCAACTAATTCTCTCTCTCTTAGAGTCATAGAGTCATAGAGATGTACAGCATGGAAACAGACCCTTCGGTCCAACCCATCCATGCCGACCAGATATCCCAACCCAATCTAGTCCCACCTGCCAGCACCAAGCCTAAATCCCTCCAAACTCTTCCTATTCATATACCCATCCAAATGCCTCTTAAATGTTGCAATTGTACAGCCTCCACCGCATCTTCTGGCAGCTCATTCCATACACGTACCACCCTCTGTGTGAAAAAGTTGCCCCTTAGGTCTCTTTTATATCTTTCCCCTCTCACCCTAAACCTATGCCCTCTAGTTCTGGACTCCCTGACCCCAGGGAAAAGACTTTGTCTATTTATCCTATCCATGCCCCTCATAATTTTGTAAACCTCTATAAGGTCACCCCTCAGCATCTGACACTCCAGGGAAAACAGCCCCAGCCTGTTCAGCCTCTCGTGGTAACTCTCTTCCTTATTCATTCACTTCTTCCTTATTCATTCATGTGATGAGGGTGTCACTGCATGGACTGGTATTTATTGCCCATCCTCATTGCCCAGAGTGTAATTAAGAGCCGACAACAATACTGTTGGTCTGAAGTAACCTGCAGGCCTGACCAGGTAAGGACAGTAGATTTCCATCCCTAAAAACAGTAGTGAATGAATTTGCAGCAATTGACTTGGCGGCCATTAGATTAGCTTAGTTTCCTTCCAGATTTGTATTGAATTTGAACTTCATTATCTACCATGACAGCATTAAAGCCTATATCCCCAGAAGCACTAGCATGGGGTCCTGGATTACTGGTCGAATTATATTGCCATTACACCAGCACCACCCCTCTTTCACAGGAGCAGTCAGCAGACAGCAAAAATCAAGATGCTGTATGGTTCCAACCACTCTGGGGTTGTAGCCTGGGAAACTCAGAGATCAGGACTTAAAAATGTGTTGCTGGAAAAGCGCAGCAGGTCAGGCAGCATCAAAGGAGCAGGAGAATCGACGTTTCGGGCATAAGCCCTTCTTCTGAAGAAGAAGCGTCGATTCTCCTGCTCCTTTGATGCTGCCTGACCTGCTGCGCTTTTCCAGCAACACATTTTTAAACTCAGAGATCACACTGGTTTACCTGCACAACCACCAGTATGGAGATCATCATCTCATGGGGGGATGGTACTGCAGCTGGAGTAAACTCAGGGGCACATTCTGATAAACATATCCTTGACCCGCATGCACAGCTGCAGAAGGAAGAAATGCTTAAAATCTGTGACACTCAGAGAACTGCTAGAGACCATGTAACTGCTCAGCTCTACTGTTCTTGGCGACAAGTGACATGCTCAACCTGTAGAGACAGGTATAGGATGGGACCTCAATAAACTGGAATGGAAGATAAAGGAGTCTGTCCAATCTCAGTCAATTACTCTGGTTCCTGTTTATCAGCACTTGGCTGTTTCCATGGAAAGTGAGAGCATTTGCAACAATCTCCAGACAGAATAGCAAAGTGGATGGTTCACTTCATTCCTCATCCCAGTCTTCAGCCAATTCGATTCATCCCACATGATATTAAGAAATAATTGGAGGCTACTGGATATTGTAAAGGCTGTGGGACCTGACAACATTCTGGCAATAATACTGAAGACTTGTGCTTCATGCAGTCCAGTCCATCACGAGAAGCAGCCTTCCTCCCATTGACTCCATCTATAATTCCCACTGCCTTGGGAAAGCAGCCAAAATAACCAAAGACCTCACCCCCCCCTCCCCCCCCGATTCTACTCTCTTCTGGATGTACGTTTGTTTGCTGAGCTGGAAGGTTCATTTTCAGACGTTTTGTCAACATACTAGGTCACATCATCAGTAAGCCTCCGGATGAAGCACTGGTCTTGTAGCCCACTTTCTATTTATTTGTGGGTTTCCTTGGGTTGGTGATGTCATTTTCTCTCGTGACGTTGTTTCCAATGGTGTTGTCATTTCCTGTTTGTTTTGTCGGGAGGTGGTAAATGGGATCCAAGTCAATGTGCTTGTTAATAGAGTTACGGTTGGAATGCTATGCTTCTAGGAATTCTTGTGTGTGTGTCTCTGTTTGCCTTGTCTCGGATGGATGTGTTGTCCCAGTCAAAGTGATGTCCTGCCTCATCCATATGTAAGAGTGAGAGTGGGTCATATCTTTTTGTGGCTAGTTGATTTTCATGTATCCTGATGGCTAGTTTTCTGCCTGTTTGTCCAATGTAGTGTTTGTTACAGTTCTTGCAAGATATTTTGTAAATTACATTAGTTTTGCTTGTTGTCTGTACAGGGTCTTTCAAGTGGGTCTGGCAGTCATTTCCAAGATGTCTTTGATGTAGGGGAGAGTGGCTAGGGATCAACATCAACCTGGTCAAGGAAGCACTGATTACACTATGAGATGAACCAAAGACACAAACACCAAACACCACCAACTTCATCAGCAAGGACAGTATCATCAAGCTAGTGGATCGCCCACTTGACCTTCAACAATAACCTTAACCTACAGACAAACCAACAGAACACCCATGGGATCTCCAATACCAGGGTTCTTAGCAGAGGCAGTGATGCAGAGACTCGAACAAACAGCTCTGCCAACCATCCAACCCAAATTTTGGGTCCGCTACGTGGATGACAACTTTGTCATCATTTAATGAAACAAATTAGAGGAAACCTTCAAGACCATCACTAATACCCTTACTGGAATAAAATTCACAAAAGAGGAGGAAAACAACAACAACCTGCCATTCCTAGATGCTGCAGTAGAGCGAACAGCCAATAGGGAACTTCAAACTAACGTCTACAGGAAAACAACACATAGGGACCAAATACTGAACAACAGAAGCAATCATCCCAACATCCACAAATGAAGCTGCCCTAGAACATTATTTCAATGAGTCTCTACACTCTGCAGCATAGAGGAGCTATGAAGAGCAAAGGGAAATCATCTATAAAATGTATTAAAAAAAGAACGGGTACCCAACAAATTCTGTCCACTAAGTTCTCAGCAACAAACCCACACAAGCAGACAAAACACATCCAGAAACCTTAACCACTCTCCCCTATATCAAAGACATCTCGGAAATGACTGCCAGACTATGCAGACCTCTTGGCATCATGGCAGTCCACAAACCCACCAACACACTAAAACAGCAGCTAATAAACTTCAAATACCCTATACAGACAACAAGCAAAACTAATGTCATTTACAAAATACCTTGCAAGAACTGTAACAAACACTACATTGGATAAACAGGCAGAAAACTAGGAGAAAGTGAGGACTGCAGATGCTGGAGTACCAGAGTTAAAAAATGTGGTGCTGGAAAAACACAGCAGGCCAGGCAGCATCCGAGGAGCAGGAGAATCGACGTTTTGGGCATAAGCCCTTCTTCAGGAATGAGGCTGGTGTGCCAAGCGGCTGAGATAAAAGGTAGGGGGGAGGGAATTTGGGGGAGGGGTGCTGGGAGTACGATAGGTGGAAGGAGGTGAGGGTGAAGGTGATAGGCCGGAGAGGGGGTTGGGGCGGAGAGGTCGGGAAGAAGATTGCAGGTCAAGAGGGCGGTGCTGAATCCGGGGGTTGGGACTGAGATAAGGTGGGGGGAGGGGCAATGAGGAAATTGGAGAAATCTACATTCATCCAGTGTGGTTGGAGGGTTCCTAGGCGGAAGATGAGGCGCTCTTCCTCCAGGCGTCGTGTGGCCAGGATCTGGCGATGGAGGAGGCCAAGGACCTGCATGTCATTGGTGGAGTGGGAGGGGGAGTTAAAGTGTTCAGCCACAGGGTGGTTGGGTTGGTTGGTGCGGGTATCCCAGAAGTGTTCCCTGAAACGTTCCGCAAGTAGGCGGCCTGTCTTCCCAGTGTAGAGGAGACCACATCGGGTGCAGCAGATACAGTAAATGATGTGTGTGGAGGTGCAGGTGAACTTGTGACGGTTATGGAAGGATCCATTGGGGCCTTGGAGGGAGGTGAGGGGGGAGGTGTGGGTGCAAGTTTTGCACTTCTAGCGGTTGCAGGGGAAGGTGCCGGGAGTGGAGGTTGGGTTGGTGGGGGGTGTGGACATGACGAGGGAGTTGCGGAGGGAGTGGTCTCTCTTGAATGCTGATGGGGTGGAGAGGGAAATATATCCCTGGTGGTGGGGTCTGTCTGGAGGTGGCGGAAATGACGGAGGATGATACGATGTATCCGGAGGTTGGTGGGGTGGAAGGTGAGGACCAGTGGGTAGAAAACTAGCCACCAGGATACATGAACATCAACTAGCCACAAAAGTACATGACCCTCTCTCACTAGTATCCTTACATATGGATGAGGAAGGACACCACTTTGACTGGGACAACACATCCATCCGAGGACAAGCCAAACAGTGACATGCACGAGAATTCCTCGAAGCATGGCATTCCAACCGTAATTCTATCAACAAACACATTGACTTGGATCCCATTTACCACCCCCTGAGAAAAAGAACAAGAATATCACCACAGGAAATGATGTCACCAGAGGAAATGACATCACCAACCCAAGGAAACCCAAACACACAAATAGAACACGGGCTACACCGCCAGTGTTTCATCCGGAGGCTTACTGATGATGTTACCTAGTATGGTGACGAAACATCTGAAAATGAACCTTCCAGCTCTGCGAACAAACCTATATCCAGAACCTCAACCTGGGCCACAAATCTTCTCAAAACTCATTTACTCTCTTCCATTGGGTAGAAGGTACAAAAGATTGAAAACTCATATCAATAGATTTAAGAAGAGCTTATGAACAGTCCTCTCACATATTAAAGCTGATCTTTCTCTGCACCTTCTCTGTAACTGCAATACTATATTCTGCATTCTGTTCCATTACCCTTTTGTACATAGGTAAGGTATGATTTGTCTGGTTAGCTTGCAAATCAGTACTTTTCACTGTATCTCAATACATGTGATAATAATAAATCAAATCAAATCAAAACTTGCTGCTCCCAAAGCCAAGCTGTTCCAGTACAGTTACAATACTGGCATATATCTGACAATGTGGAAAATTGCCCAGGTATGCCCTGTACACGAAAAGCAGGATAAACTCAACCTGACCAATTACTGCCCCATCAGTCTATTCTCAATCATCAGTAAAGTGATGTTAGGTGTCACTAACAGTGCTATCAAGCAGCACCTGTTCAGTGACACCCAATCTGGGGTCCACCAAATCCA
The DNA here is from genome assembly GCF_037043375.1 of Chiloscyllium plagiosum. NCBI lineage: Eukaryota > Metazoa > Chordata > Chondrichthyes > Orectolobiformes > Hemiscylliidae > Chiloscyllium > Chiloscyllium plagiosum. Next base: position 135,967,694 of record NW_028270139.1, read on the forward strand.
ATCAGATACTGCCTCATTACAGCCTTGGTTCAAGCATGGACAAAACTGCTAAATATCAGAAGTGAGGTGATAAAGACAGCCCTTAACATCAAGGTTACAGTTGTTCAAATGTGGCATTAAGGGTGCTCACTGGTGATTGTGCAATGTTCAGCACCATTTGCAGCTCCTCAGATACTGAAGCAGTTCATGTCCAAATGCAGCAAGATCTGGACAATATGCAAGTTCGGACTGATAAATATCAAGCAATCTTTGTGCTAGACAAACGCAAGGCAATGGTTATCTTCAATAAGACAGAAGCTCATCATTGCTCCTTGACATTCAATGACATTAACATTACTGAATCTTGCTCTATCAATATCCTGGGGGTTACTATTGGAAGTACTTGTGTTGGTGCCCTATGACAATGGAGATTTTGCTGGACTGCATTTACCTTCCTTGCTGCATTGCTTACCACATACCTGAGAGATCATGAGGTTGCAATCAACTGGGAATGTCTCCAAGATCTCTCTTTGGGATGTGAGAGACAGAGTTCTGGTGATCCAACGGCAATGTAACAGTTGAGGATAGCGGGACCTGATTTCCCATGCACTAAACTGCTGATTAATGGGATTAACTTGCAAGGTGTAACTCCAAAGGCCCGCTTCTGCTCCTCATTTGTATGTTCATACATAGAGACTGATCGGCCATAATTCAATTAAATGATGGCGCAGACTTGGGTGGCTGAATTATCTTCTTCTGTTCCTTGCCGATTTGACAATATCTGTTGGAAGAGAGCTGTGGATATTAGTGGGCATAGACCACTTATCAATCTGCACCTAAGATGTTGAATTCCCTGTTTTTCCAAAAAATTCTGACTGACTTATTGAATTATTTCTGTTTTGATTTTCCGATTCTCAGCACTAATATTTTGCTGTTCTTTGTGGTGTTCTCTAATGCTTTTAGCTTTGGGTTCTTTCTTATTATGATTGAAAAGCTTGCCCTCTCCCGTTATATTACAGCTTTGATCAAAGTGTTATCTGGTTGGTACAGAGTGGTACAATGGTGACCTCCTTGTCACATCAACTAGAATACTAGATGACCAAGGGTAAGGTAGACTGCTAATATGTCATAGGATCTGAGAAAAGTAGGCAGAAAGGATCATAAATAATAATATGTTTAAAGTATATTTGTTTTGTATGAAGCATTAGAAACATGAACCATGGGAAAGGGAAAATGAAGAAAAGGGTGAGCAGTATTACCAATAATGCATCAGGAACATTCAATTCACGTTCAGCTGCCAGGTCAACAACAAAAAAAAATATATTTTATATCGTGCCTTTAATGCAATGATGGATCCTATGCCTTTTCACAGAAGTGTTATAAGCCAAAGAATCAACATGGAACCACACAATGAGATACCAGCTCAGATGGCAAAAATAGGAGAAAGTGAGGACTGCAGATGCTGGAGTACCAGAGTTGAAAAATGTGGTGCTGGAAAAACACAGCAGACCAGGCAGCATCCGAGGAGCAGGAGAATCGACGTTTTGGGCATAAGCCCTTCTTCAGGAATGAGGCTGGTGTGCCAAGCGGGCTGAGATAAAAGGTAGGGGGGAGGGAATTTGGGGGAGGGGCGCTGGGAATACGATAGGTGGAAGGAGGTGAGGGTGAAGGTGATAGGCCGGAGAGGGATGGGGGTGGAGAGCTCGGGAAGAAGATTGCAGGTCAAGAGGGCAGTGCTAAATCCGGGGTTGGGACTGAGATAAGGTGGGGGGAGGGGCAATGAGGAAGCTGGAGAAATCTACATTCATCCAGTGTGGTTGGAGGGTTCCTAGGCGGAAGATGAGGCGCTCTTCCTCCAGACGTCGTGTGGACAGGGTCTGGCGATGGAGGAGGCCAAGGACCTGCATGTCCTTGGCGTAGTGGGAGGGGGAGTTAAAGTGTTCAGCCACGGGGCGGTTGGGTTGGTTGGTGCAGGTGTCCCAGAGGTGTTCCTTGAAACGTTCCGCGAGTAGGTGGCCTGCCTATCCAGTGTAGAGGAGACCACATCGGGTGCAGCGGATGTAGTAAATGATGTGTGTGGAGGTGCAGGTGAACTTGTGATGGTTATGGAAGGATCTATTGGGGCCTTGGAGGGAGGTGAGTGGGGAGGTGGGGGCACAGGTTTTGCACTTTTGCGGTTGCAGGGGAAGGTGCCGGGAGTGGAGGTTGGGTTGGTGGGGGGTTGGACCTGACGAGGGAGTCGCGGAGGGTGTGGTCTCTCTGGAATGCTGATAGGGGTGGGGAGGGAAATATATCCCTGGTGGTGAGGTCTGTTTGGAGGTGGCGGAAATGACAGAGGATGATACGATGTATCCGAAGGTTGGTGGGGTGGTAGGTGAGGACCAATGGGGTTCTGTCCTGGTGGCGATTGGAGGGGCGGGATCAAGGGTGGAGGATGCGGTGGAGAGCATTGTCAACCACTTTGGAGGGGAAATTGCGGTCTTCGAAGAAGGAGGCCATTTGGGTTGTTCGGTAGTGGAATTGGTCCTCCTGGGAGCAGATCCGGTGGAGGCGAAGGAATTGGGAATATGGGATGACGTTTTTACAGGGGGCAGGGTGGGAGGAGGTGTAATCTGGGTAGCTGTGGGAGTCGGTCGATTTGTAGTAAATGTCTGTGTTGAGTCAGTCGCCCAAGATTGAAATGGAGAGGTCTAGGAAGGGGAGAGAGGAGTCTGAGACGGTCCGGGTAAATTTGAGGTCGGGGTGGAAGGTGTTAGTAAAGTGGATGAACTGTTCAACCTCCTTGTGGGAGCACGAAGTAGCGCCAATACAGTCATCGATGTAGCGGAGGAAAAGGTGGGGGGTGGTGCCAGTGTAGCTGCGGAAGATGGATTGTTCCACATATCCAACGAAGAGGCAGGCACAGCTGGGGCCCATGCGGGTGCCCATAGCTACTCCTTTGGTTTGGAGGAAGTGGGAGGATTGGAAAGAGAAGTTGTTCAGTGTGAGGACCAGTTCAGTCAGTCAAAGGAGGGTGTCAGTGGAAGGGTACTGGTTGGGTCAGCGGGAGAGGAAGAAGCGGAGGGCTTGGAGGCCTTCATGATAGGGGATGGAAGTGTACAGGGACTGGATGTCCATCGTGAAGATAAGGCGTTGGGGGCCGGGGAAGCGAAAATCATGGAGGAGGTGAAGGGCGTGGGTGGTATCTTGAACGTAGGTGGGGAGTTCTTCGACTAAGGGGGACAGGACAGTGTCGAGGTATGCAGAGATGAGTTCAGTGGGGCAGGAGCAGGCTGAGACAATGGGTCGGCCGGGGCAGTCAGGTTTGTGGATTTTGGGCAGGAGGTAGAAATGGGCGGTGCGGGGTTGTGGGACTATGAGGTTGGAGGCGGTGGATGGGAGATCCCCCGAGGTGATGAGGTTATGGATGGTCTGGGAGATTACACCTCCTCCCACCCTGCCCATATTCCCATCCCATATTCCTTCGCCTCCACCGCATCTGCTCCCAGGAGGACCAATTCCAATACCGAACAACCCAAATGACCTCCTTCTTCAAAGACTGCAATTTCCCCTCCGACGTGGTTGACAATGTTCTCCACCGCATCTCCTCCACTTCCCGCTCCTCCGCCCTTGAACCCCGCCCCTCCAATCGCTACCAGGACAGAACCCCACTGGTCCTCACCTTCCACCCCACCAACCTCCGGATACATCGTATCATCCTCCATCATTTCCGCCACCTCCAAACAGACCTCACCACCAGGGATATATTTCCCTCCCCACCCCTATCATATTTTGGGATATGATATGTCACCAGGTTGTGAACAAAAGTTTAATTTCTGCCTTTGAGGGTGACTTGGATGGATGGCTGGTTTGTGATGTAGAGTGATGCTAACAGCAAAGGTTCAACTCCTGTACCAGCAGAGGTCAACATGAAGGTCCTGCCTCCTCAATGCCACTCCTTGTCTGAGGTGTGATGACCACAACTAGTCATTTCTTTCTAATGGGAGAGTAACCCTCTGGTTCTCTGAGACTATGGCAACTTCACGAACATATTGGCCCAGAGTGGAGTCATGACCTCGAGAACAGAGTTTAGGGTGGGGACCCAAAATAATAACATCAGACTTTGAATTACTTGTTGACAGGCTGGTGTGGTAAAATTTATTGTGAATTATTGTGGATTTAAATTGTGAAGAGAGATTTGAAGATCTTTACTTGTGGTTCTTTAGAGAAAAGATTGAGGGGAGAGCCATTTGGGTTTATAAGTTGCTGAAGGGGTGTGGACCGTGGAGATACAATAAAAACATTTAATTCGATTGTAACAACAAAATGGATGGGGTGGAAAAAGTAACAGAATTCAGATGAGGCAAGGAACCATAAAACTTTTTTCCATCTAAAATAGGGAGTGCTTGGAACAAATTACCACCAAAGCCAATTAAGTCCTTCAAAAGAAAGTTATATAAACATCTGGTTAGGGATAGATTTGTTGTTTTTAATGTTTAGTATAGACGGTTGAGTACTATACAGAACATTGTGCTGGTGAGACCATGGAAATATCACCTGTGGGACGTAGCTGATTCAAGGTGTATAGTTAGATTTCTCTGGATTTCTTTGGGAATAAAGCCAGGAGAAATTATTTGAGAACTTTACATCTGTGGACTCATGTACAATTGAATACAAGACCAAATGGGGCAGATTACACATGGGTGGCCTCTAACACAGTCCTTGGGCTGTTCTAGCACTGGTGCCGATGTAATTCAGACCCTCCTCCCATTTCTGCAGGAATACAATGACCTTGTCTAATAATGTAATGTCAGCTGTTTGTCAGGTTTTTCTGGTGCTCTGTGCAAGCTGGTTGGTGATGTGCTGGGAGGAGTGGCACTAATTGGATAGATATTTGAAAGAGCTGCCTCAAGTACAATGGACTGATTCTGTGATCAGTTGCAAAGCTTGGGATTTTGGTCACAAGTGACCAGTCAAGAGACGCTGAATATAGATTGTATGAAAATTTACCATGCCTTCCTGTTGACTGGGATTGGGAGCTGTGACAGCTGGGAATCTTGGATGTGCAAGTAACAAACGTCTGCAGCATGAGAGAGGGAATCAGCTCTATTGTTAAACAGTTTGCTCGCAGGAATAAAGTTATAAAATATGTTTGCTCTCTTACTTCAGAATCAGGATGTATATCATATCTGGGAACATTGACTTCCATGCTGAATTATCGAAATCTTGGTGTAAAAAGTTGAAATACGATAACAGCCAGTGATATTACATAGTGATCTCACTTCCAAACATTGCTATTGTGATTTCGAACACTGCATTCAGTTCCGGTCTCCCTGCTTTATGGAAGGATGTTGTGAAACTTGAAAGGTTTCAGAAAAGATTTACAAGGGTGTTTCTGGGATTGGAGGATTTGAGCTGGGGCTGGGGCTGGGGCTGTTTTCCCTGGAGCGTCAGAGGCTGAGAGGTGACCTCAAAGGTTTATAAAATCATGACGGACATGCATATGGTAAATAGACAATTTTTTTTCCCAGGGTAGTGGAGTCCGAAAGTAGAGAGCATGGGTTTAAGGAGAAGGAGAAAGATTTAAAAGGGACCTGAGGGGTAAGTGTTTCATGCAAAGGGTGGTGTGTGTATGGAATGAGCTGCCAGAGGAAGTGGTTGAAGTTGGTACAATTACAACATTCAAAAGGCACCTGGACAGGTACATGACTAGGAAGGGTTTTGAGGAATATGGGCCAAATGCTGGCAAATGAAACTGGATCAGTTTAAGATATCTGGTCAGCATGGATGAGTTGGACTGAAGCATGGACAAGTTTCCATGCTGTACAATTCCACGGCTCTATCTGAATAACTTCTCTGCCTTCCTATTTAGTATGTTTCTATGACACTCTGTGTCGCAAGACCTCCCATATGGAACTGCAGGGGTTAATCAAATGAGTATATAATTCTAGTTGAGAGATTTATCTGAGGTTCCCACATGTTCGGAAGCCCTGAACAAATATCCGTGGCTCCATTTTGTATGGATGGTGGGCAGTGCTTGGTGTCAGATGTATATGTATTTGGAACCTCAGTCTACCATGCAAAAATGCAATTGGCTTTAGCACTGACATCCTCTGTGGACAAATGGGAAGCCAAGATTCACTCACTGCATGCATACATGAAGTGAGGTCCTTGACATCCTCTGTCCCTCTTGAAACTTTACCCCAATAGCCAATGCGAACTTCCTGGAGATTAACCAGGGAGAGAAATGGCATAAAAGAGAAATTGGAATAGGAAGGATAGAATTTGCTTTGCACTTTTGGAATCAATATGATGTGTTTGCAATAAAATAATTGCTTCAACATTTCCTAACCAGTCCCATTTTCAAATGTGGCTTTCAGCCATGCTTTGCAACACAGCAATAAGACTCGAACTGTGTGTGTGGTGCGTCTTTTAGCAATTTTGTGGGCTTGAGAAGCCTGCTTGATGCAATTAACGCAGTTCTGTGAGGCAGTGACATGATAAAAATAACAAAGAGAAACAGTAGACAATGAGGAATTGGTCTACACAATTTTGTGACTTGACATTACACCTAATTATTAGTCGGAATATATAAGGAGTTAGTCTTTTTGTCAGTCAATAAAAAATGCTGCGGTATTCCCAGATGGAGAAAGGACATGATCAAGAATGAGAATCACAACAGAACAGTATACTGTAGGCAGGGCATTTTGCAAATGCCTGGAACATTTACACATTTTAAATTTTGATTGATTTATCTGTGCTTTCACAAAGGATTCTGCTATTGACACTGTGTCCAGCTCTAAGCAGTATAGCTTAAGGCTGCACGACTCAGTGAGTTTGTAAAATCAATAGAAAATTGCATCAGCCCAAAAGTCAAGAAGAATACAAGGTCAGTCACTGGTCTGTTTCTGAGCTAATCTGAGGCGACGGTGGGTTCCTAAATGGGCTCTGATTGTGTAGTTTATGACTGGGAAAGTCAGCCTGCTTTCTCTGGTGCTGGTTGCTGTTCTGTGAGCCCTGTTGGAAGCCCATTTGTATGGACGAGCTGTGATTTTTCCATGATTGAATAGCCTTCTGGCAATCAACTGCCAAGATGCAATCATTGAGCAGGGTACCTGTTGCTATCACTCTCAGCAAGACAGAAGTACCTTCAGGAAAGGAAGCAGCAGTGTAAATTGATGCAGGAAAGGAAACATATCTGTTTGACAACTATGTAATGTTGGCGCAAACAGAACGATCACATACTTTGTTTCTTATTGATGTGGCTTTGGGGAAATGCACTGACCAGGCCCCTGGGGGAATACTCCTGTTATTCTTCAAAATGTTGCCATGGAATCCTTTGCATTCAGTTGAGAGTCTCTAAGAGACATAAAGTCAACACAATCAACGCAATGTTAAAATTGAATTTTATTCTTACAATGTAATATCATCTGAGTGCTATGAAAGCAAGAATGAATCAGTTTAAATGGTTAGGTCTAAGACACTCCTGCAATGATATCCTGGAGCTGAGTAGATTCACCTCCAGTAACCACAGCCATGTTCCTTCCTACCAGGTATGATTCCAGCCAGCAGAGAGTATTCCTCCTGGTTCCTCTTGACTTCAATGGGACTCTAAGGTCCAGACTCGGTAAAAAGCTGAAGTAAAAGACAGCCACTCTCACCTCAGCTTTGGATTATTTGGGCATTGTTTGACCAAACTTATATTGACATCTGGTGGAACCAGGTGAATATCGGTGAGCAGGCTATTGCTGAGTAAATGCTACTTGACAGCCCTGTTGATGAAAACTTCCATTACTTTGCAAGTTTGTCTTTACCAAGGAGCTGCATACTGCCCAGGCCACGGAGGCAGAGGGGGAAACTCTGTCTTCAGAAGCTTTTAAAGTAGATAAGGAGAAATAGTCTGTTGATTTTTAAAGTTGTGACTAGATAAGATGTGTCCACGGGTACTGAAGTAAGTGAGAGTGGAAACTGTAGGGGCATTGGACATAAGCTTTGAATTCTCCCTCGACTCAGGCAGAGATGCCAGATGACTGGAGAATTGGCAGCAAAGATCTTGTTTAAGGAAAGTTGTATGGATAAACAAATCAATTGCAAACTAGTCAGGTTAAATTCAGTGATAAGAACCTTCTAGAAATAATAGCCTGGTATAAAATTAGTAGTTGCATGGAGAAAGGTATAAAGAGTGATTGTGTGTTTCATAAGGCGGAATTGTGTTTGGCTAACTTGTCAGAATTTTTTGAAGAGGTAACAGAAGAGTTAATGAGGGCAATGCTGTTGTTAGGCCTTCAGAAGACATTTGATACAGTGCCACATAACAGATTGTGAGGAAAGTTATAGGTCAGTTTAGATAATGTTGTGGTCAGCCAAAGAAACATAGTCACACAAGAGTTGCAGATTCTCTTTATAGAGTCATAGAATGATAGAGTCAAACAGCAAAAAAAACCAGACTGTTCACTCTAATCAGTCAATGTCAAACATAGTGCTGTTAAGAAGGCATATGGTGTGTGAGGTTTTATTAGTAGGTGGATTGAGCTCTGGAGCTGCAATATCATGCTGCAATTATAAAAACACTAGTGCGGCCACACTTGGAATATTGTGTACAGTTCTGGTCGCCATATTTCGGGAAGGATGTGGAAGCATTGGAAAAGGTGCAAAAGTGGTTTACCAGGATGTTGCCTGGTCTGGAGGGAAGGTGTTATGAGGAAAGGCTGAGTGACTTGGGTCTGTTCTCATTGGAAAGAAGAAGGCTAAGAGGGGATTTGATAGAGACATACAAGGTGATCAGAGGATTAGATAGGGTAGACAGTGAAAGTCTTTTTCCTAGGGTGATGACGTCAGCTTGTACGAGGGAGCATAACTACAAATTGAGGGGTGAGAGATTTTAGACAGATGTCAGAGGCAGGTTCTTTACTCAGAGAGTGGTAAAGGCGTGGAATGCCCTGCCTGCTAATGTAGTCAACTCAGCCACATTAGGGAAATTTAAACAATCCTTGGATAAGCACATGGGTGATGATGGGATAGTGTAGGGGGATGAGCTGAGAATAGTTCACAGGTCGGCGCAACATTGAGGGTTGAAGGGTCTGTTCTGAGCTGTATTGTTCTATGTTCTATAATCCCAAACTAAACTAGTTCCACCAGCCTGCTCCTGGTCGCTATTCCTCCAAACCTTTCCTATTCATGGACTTAACTAAGTGTCTTTTAAACATTGTAACTGTGCCCTCATCCACCACTATCCACTACTGAAAATTATGAGCTGATCCATAAACCTATACCTTTTGTTTTCAGTCATCCTCACAATGTAAGAAAGATAGATTAGATTCCCTACAGTATGGAAACAGGGCTTCAAAGATTAACCTACCCAGACTTACTTCCCTACAGGGGGTGACCAGAGCACCTAGAAGAAACCCTCACAGACACAGGGAGAATATGCAAACTCCACACAGACAGCCACCCAAGGTGGGAATCAAACCCTGGTCCCTAGCACTGTGAGATAGCAGTGCAAATCATGGAGCCACCATGCTGCCCATAGAGTTGTGGGATTTAAAGGAAGTCAAGAGACCAAGGTAAAGAAAGGACTCTTGGGAATCCCATAAGATCCCCTTTACCAGATCGGAAAGGAAGGTGCTGAGGATGGAGGTGAAATTTGAAGGTCTCAATGGTTCCATTGTAATGCTTTGGATACCTTAGTTAAGGATACTGGAAGTTGTGAGGGGAGTCCATGAGTCTGAATGATGAATCTGAATAATGAGTCTGAAATGGGAGCTCAGAAAGAAAATTACATGAATTACATTGTAACTTTAATTAAAACTAAGACGCTAGAGGTAAATGCTTCTGTGGATCGAGAAAATCTGAATTGGGAACATATCAATAAAGCACTGCAGATGCTGGAGATCTGAAACAGAAGTGGGAAGCGCTGGTGAAACTCAGCAGGTCTGGCAAAAGCATCTGTGGAAACAAAGCAGGGAAACTTAATGTTTCAAGTTCGGTGACTCTTCATCCAACTCTTACGCAGTAAAGACACAGTGTTAGTAAATGGGATAACTGGAAAGTACATCCTGTTCTATTGCACATGTGCAATTAGTGTGTGACTTGTTGACCAGAGTAGCAAGATTAGAAGTTAAGAAATCACTGGTGGACAGATGGGAATTACTCCTGGGGAATAATTTGGCTGGACTAAAAGCTGTAGCTTCATCCATAATCACAGCAAGTGAGGTTAATGAGGTTAAAGAGATAGAGCAGTTTCAAGAACAAATCCCAGGTATTTTTTCACCATATGTGTGACCACAGCAATGACTAAACAAAGGATATCAGCACAGATCAAAATAACACCATTGGTAGCTTAAACTTTACTTAAAGAAGGAGAAAATTCAAAGGAAATGTTTGACATGCCATCAATTAATTGAGGATTAGAAAGTAGATCTAGAATTAAATAAATTAGCATAAACAGCTCATACTGAAGCACTTAGAATCCCTACAGTGTGGAACAGGCCCTTCAGCCCAGCAAGTCCACACTGACCCTCTAAACAGTAACCTACCCAGACCCATTCCCCTACATTTATCTCTGACTAATAGGCCTAACCTACACATCCCTGAACACCATGGGCAATTTAGCATGGCCAATTCATCTAACCTGCACATCTTTAGACTGTGAGAGGAAACCCACACAGATACAGGGAGAATATACAAACTCCATAAAGACAGACAGTCATCTGAGGTTGTAATCAAACCCAGGTCCCTGGTGCTGTGAGACAGCAGTGTTAACCACTGAGCCACCACTTCTCAATAGCTAGTTCATTAAAAGTGGAATTCTGACATGGAAGTGGACACATTTTCATGGACCTGAGAATGAAGAATGGGCAACTGTACATGAGAGTCAAGACTGTGGTGCTGGAAAAATACAGCAGGTCAGGCAGCATCTGAGGAGCAGGAAGATTGGTGTTTTGGACATAAGCCCTTCATCAGAAATGAGGCTTATGGGCCAAGGGCACTGAGAGACAAATGGGTGGGGGTTGGGACTGGGGGCGAAGGTAGCTGGGAATTTGATAGGAAGATAAAGCCGCTTTTCCAGCACCACACTCTTGACTCTGATCTCCAGCATCTGCGGTCCTCACTTTCTCCTAACTGTTCATGAGATACTGGCATCACCCAGATATTGCAAATAGCACATGAAATCTCTACAGTAGAACATGTAGGAATATGGAAAACACAAGCAACAACAAATGGGAATTTTACTTAGCTAAGACTTCGTGGGGATGTAGTGCAGCATTAGAATTAGAATTAAGTTTATTGTCACGTGTACTCAAGTGCAGGATACAGGGGTACACTGAAACATTTATAATGTCACCATTCATGGTGCCATCTTAGGTACAAGGGACCTATGTACAAAGTCTTAGGTAGAAAAATAAAGAAATAAATTAAAAGTTGAACATTACAGTTCTTGCCAATATAAAATTATAAAAAAGAAATAAAGTCAAAAGTTCTAAGTGACTGCCCTTCTTTAGCCATGGACCTGCAGTCACTCCATGCTGAGCATTCCCTGTGAGGGCTTGATCTCTCCTCCACGCTGGGTTCAATTTCTCAATCCCTGCACCTCCATGCTGCCAGCTTGCTACTGACTGCTATCCTCTCCCTCCTGCACTGAGCTCAATCCCCATGCCTCTGCGCTAGTGTCTTGCGCTTATAAACCATATCATATGTGATAGGTATTAGGAAAACCTCAATGTGTAATTAAACTGGTATCCTTAATACCTTTTGAATGACAATATAATCAAATGTTAATCGATTGTGCAGGACCACTGCCAAAAGCCAAAGCAGGGCATCAGTATATCCTTTTTATAGTAGGTATGATAAACCAACTTCCAGAGGATATTCCTTTAAGAACAATTACAGTTAGGTTTTGGTAGAAAAAAATAATTTAGGTTTCTACTTGTTATGGATTACAACAGAAATGGAGACTTTGAGATTATTTTTGGTCTTTAATATTTTGGAGTCTATGTCCAATAGAATTGCAGTGAAACATTAACTCATTCTGAGCACAATCTGCTAGCATTCATTGAAAAGTTTAAAACACAAATCATGAGGTTGTTCAGATGAAGTTTGCTGATGCAACCATACAACTTAAAGATTGTCCACTTTGCTAGTGAAGATAATGTGATGGCAGATACATTTTTCAGAATGCAAAAAAGGATGAATAAGTTAAGAATTTGAGGCAAAGATGATAAGGATTGGAGATGAATATAACTCCTTATTTTGTTGTCTGTCTGTAATCTAATCTAATCGATATATCTTGTGGTGAAATCTTTTTTTTGAAATGACATTTCAACTTTCCTAAGTGTGGAGACAAGTCACGATCACCTTTTTTTGGTTTATGGACTAAGAATGGGAAATACTATTGCTTTAAATGAAGGAAACTGGAAGAAGATATTGTAATTTTGTAAAAGAGTTAATAGAACTCAATGTGAGTTTAATCTTATTCAGGCAATGGGGAATGATGTCAAACATATCAGCAATGAAAAATGTGTTGCTGGAAAAGCGCAGCAGGTCAGGCAGCATCCAAGGAGCAGGAGAATCGACTTGACGTTTCAGGCATAAGCCCTTCTTCAGGAATCTTTCTGAAAAAGGGCTTATGCCCGAAACGTCGATTCTCCTGCTCCTTGGATGCTGCCTGACCTGCTGCGCTTTTCCAGCAACACATTTTTCAGCTCTGATCTCCTGCACCTGCAGTCCTCACTTTCTCCAAACAAGTCAGCAATGTTTGTAAACGTTCAAGGCAATTTTGCTGAGTGACACTCTTTTGATTCATTTTTTCCAACAGGGTCAGTTGTATGGGTTGGAAGTGCTCAGCATAATAATGATTTTGTGATTGGTTCCTGGACTGCTGGCTACAGCCTTGAGCGTGGACATTACAGTGTAAATATCTAGCCTGTAAAGTAAAAACAACCATTCCTCTCTCTCTCTTCTTTATGTGGAGAAGTGAAAGAAATTCCAAGCAACCATCTACCCAGACTCTCTCTGACATCAATTTCCTGTCATCTCTGCATACCTCGACACGGTCCTGTCCCCCTTAGTCCAAGAACTCCCCACCTACGTTCGGGACACCACCCATGCCCTCCACCCCCTCCATGATTTTCGCTTCCCCAGTCCCCAACACCTTATCTTCACCATGGACATCCAGTCCCTGTACACCTCCATCCCCCATCACGAAGGACTTAAAGCCCTCCGCTTCTTCCTTTCCTGCCGTACCAACCAGTACCCTTCTACTGACACCCTCCTTCGACTGACTGAACTGGTCCTCACCCTGAGCAACTTCTCTTTCCAATCCTCCCACTTCCTCCAAACCAAAGGAGTAGCCATGGGCACCCGCATGGGCCCCAGCTATGCCTGCCTCTTCGTAGGATATGTGGAACAGTCCATCTTCCGCAGCTACACTGGCACCATCCCCCACCTTTTCCTCCGCTACATCGATGACTGTATCGGCGCTGCCTTGTGCTCCCACGAGGAGGTTGAACAGTTCATCCACTTTACCAACACCTTCCTCCCCGACCTCAAATTCACCTGGACCATCTCAGACTCCTCCCTCCCCTTCCTAGACCTTTCCATTTCTATCTCGGGTGACCGAATCAACACGGACATTTACTATAAACCGACCGACTCCCACAGCTACTTAGACTACATCTCCTCCCACCCTGCCCCTTGTAAAAACGCCAACCCATATTCCCAAATCCTTCGTCTCCGCCGCATCTGTTCCCAGGAGGACCAGTTCAAAAACCGTACAACCCAGATGGTCTCCTTCTTCAAGGACCGCAATTTCCCGCCAGACGTAGTCGACGATGCCCTCCACCGCATCTCTTCCACTTCCCGTTCCTCCGCCCTTGAGCCCCGCCCCTCCAACCGCCACCAGGACAGAACCCCACTGGTCCTCACCTACCACCCCACCAACCTCTATGTACAACGTATCATCCGCCGCCATTTCCGCCACCTCCAAACGGACCCCATCACCAGTGATATATTTCCCTCCCCTCCCCTATCAGCGTGCCGAAAAGACCACTCCCTCTGTGACTCCCTCGTCAGGTCCACACCCCCCACCAACCCAACCTCCACTCCCGGCACCTTCCCCTGCAACCGCAAGAATTGCAAAACTTGCGCCCACACCTCCCCCCTTACTTCCCTCCAAGGCCCCAAGGGACACTTCCATATCTGCCACAAATTCACCTGCACCTCCACACACATCATCTATTGCATCCGCTGCACCCGATGTGGCCTCCTCTATATTGGGGAGACAGGCCGCCTACTTGCGGAACGTTTCAGAGAACACCTCTGGGACACCCGGACCAACCAACCCAACCACCCCGTTGTCCAACACTTTAACTCCCCCTCCCACTCCACCAAGGACATGCAGGTCCTTGGACTCCTCTATCGCCAGACCATGGCAACACGACAGTTGGAAGAAGAGCGCCTCATCTTCTGCCTGGGAACCCTCCAACCACAAGGGATGAACTCGGATTTCTCCAGTTTACTCATTTCCCCTCCCCCCACCTTGTCTCAGTCAAATCCCTCGAACTCAGCACCGCCTTCCTAACCTGCAATCATCTTCCTGACCTCTCCGCCCCCACCCCACTCTGGCCTATCACCCTCACCTTGACCTCCCTCCACCTATCGCATTTCCAAGCCCCTCCCCCAAGTCCCTCCTCCCTACCTTTTATCTTAGCCTGCTGGACACACTTTCCTCATTCCTGAAGAAGGGCTTATGCCCGAAACGTCGATTCTCCTGTTCCTTGGATGCTGCCTGACCTGCTGCGCTTTTCCAGCAACACATTTTCAGCATTTAGTTTACATTGGCAACTTAGTGGGTTAAATAGCTCATCAAGTTTGTGACTTGTAAATATATTCCCATTCCTTTACTGATGCTGTGTCAGAATATTACAACTCCCTCTCTAATTGGATTGTGGGTATGCAATTGGACTGCAGCGCTTCAAGGAGGCATCTCATCACCACCTTCACAAGGGCAACTAGGGATGAGCAATAAATGCTGGCCAGCCAGCAATGTCCATGTCCCTGGAATGAAGAAAAATCTCAGGGCTACATTTCACCTGCACCGGAGACTTACAGATTTGCCTTAGAGGGAATGCAACAAATTTATTCTTGGGATAACAGATTTATTTTATGAAGGGACACTGGATACTTTAGTTTACATTCTATGGAGTTTATAAGAATGAAAGGTGATCTTACTGAAATGTATAAAGTTCGGTGAAGGTTGGACAGAGTTGATGCTGAGATGCTGTTGCTCCTCGCCGGAAAATCTAGAATGGTGTGGTTCAAAGTCTAAGGCATATAATTACAATAAGTTTACAATGAGGTGAGGAAACATTTCTACATTCAAGACACTGAACATTTGGAATTGTCTTCTCCAGAGGCTTATAGATGCTCAGTCTATTTGAGGCCAAGATCGATGAAGTTTTGGATACTTATAGAATCAAGGGGAATGTGGATTCAATGTGAAAGGTCAACCATGAGCCTATTGGATGGCAGAACCCGTTAGAAGGGCAAAATGTTTTTTTTTCTCCTCCTATCCAGTTTGCTCAAAAAGTCATACAGCCCAGCCCTTTGACTCATTGAGTCTGAGCTGATCTACCCACAGCAATCCCACTTTCCAGCACTTGGTCCATAGCTTTAACTGTTAATAACATTTCAAGTGGGTCATCCAAGTATTTTTAAAAGGTTGTGAGGCCTCCTGCCTCAACTGCCCTCCCACACAGTGCATTCCAGACCCTCACCACCCTCTGAGCGGTAAAGGTTTTCCTCAAATCCCCTCTAAACCTCTTACTTTTCAATTTAAAATGACACTTCCTCATCACTGACCCTTCATCTAAGGAAAACGGTTGCTTCCTATCCACCCTGCCCATGCTCCTCAACATCCTGTCCCCTCTCAGCCATCTCCAAACAACGCGAAAGAAAACAACGCGAGCCTGTCCAGCCTCTTTTGTACCTCACCCAGTTCCTTTAGATATGTTTTTACATGCTTCATACCCGGACAGCTGAAGACAAGACTTGTCAGCGTCAAGATGATGAAGGTTGCATGGGATGAGAGGCTAGAGTTGGAGGAGTCGAGACATCTCCGAGGATTGCAGGGTGGATGAGGTTACAAGGGACTGAGAGTTTTAATGAAAACAGTAGGATTGATTTACATCTTTTGATAGAAAGGATAAAAATATTGGCAGAGAAAGAGAGAGAGAGCCCAAGGGCTAGACAACTGAATGGCTGGCGTTTGATAATATGGCAGGGAACAATGCTTTGAAAATAAGGATCATGACATACTGTAATCAATACCACAGGGGACTGAAAATCTGGAAAGGCAAGGTAATGGGAACGCTGGCCTTATGACTGAAAGGCCAAAGAAGTTTAAATTCATAGAATTTTTTGAAAGGTTCTGAAGAGGACATAGAGAGGAGTGTTTTGAGAAATGAAACCATTAAATGATATGGCATGGGTGAGTGTTTCAGAGGCAAAGGGGGAAACTAAATAGGTATTGTTTTTAATGTAGACAATTGAGTTTTGTAAAGAACCAGTTTGGAGTCAAACAAGAGGCCAACGTTGTGACCCAGCACATCGAATACAAATTGTCAGCAGGACGTTGACATGAGTAGGACCAACAAATTTGTTATTTATTCATTTATCTTAATTACCTACATTTCAGGAATAAAGTGAGTCCTTTCATTTGAGTGGATGTCTTTTTTTTAAGACTAGACTCCCTATAGTATGCAAACAGGCCCTTCAGCCCAACAAGTACACACCAATCTTCCAAAGAATAAACCACCCAGATCCATTCCCCTACCCTGTATTTAACCCTGACTAATGCACCTTACACTGTGGGCAAGTCAGCATGGCCCAACCTGCACGTCTTTGGATTGTGGGAGTAAACCCGCACAGATACAGGGAGAACGTGCAAACTCCATGCAGACAGACAGTCACCTGAGGCAGGGATTGACCTGGGGTCCCAGGTGCTGTGAAGCTGTACTGCTAACCACTGAGCCACTGTGCCACCCATTTGGATTGGGTTTTCCATTAAAATTCTTTTAATGACTGATCATTAAATGAAGCTATCAATCTTCCTGGAACTGGAAGCAATCCAGCAAGGATTAATTTTCAACTGCCCGAACTTGGGCGTTTTATGTCAATATGCAGGAGCAAACGCTCAGTGCACTTTTTCACTTCACTTGCCAAGTGTCTACGTCCAGAGGGACGTCCCACCTGACACTCAGCCGAGGGTCAGTGCCTGTGTTTGCAATGTTCTCCGGGGCGTAGCCACACTAACAGCTCCCTGACCAAAATAATACAAAAAGATTACACGAGCTGTATTTACTGTGAGCTCTTTGAATTATTCCAATCATACTGCTTTGTTGTCCATTATTTTTGTTAGTCACGCAGTTGTGGGCTAGATAGAACTCCTCACTGTGTTCATTCTTAGGCAAATAAACCTGCCCAGGAATCACATTAGCTGGCTGATCCAGACATGTTATGTATCTGACACACCTTATTTCTATTTTGAAAATAGAACACAAATCTTTTCGAAAATTGTGATAGTGTCAGTGCACTCATGGATACTCCTTACCACTTATATTTTACACTGTCCTGAATCTGTGTTGGAGATGGTGGAAGACACTATTTAATATTTGGGTGGCATGGTGGCTCAGTGGTTATCACTGCTGCCTCACAGTGCCAGGGACCCAGGTTTGATTCCTGCCTTGGGTGACTGTCTGTGTGGAGTTTGCACATTCTCCCTGTGTCTGCGTGGGTTTCCTCCCAAAGTCCAAAGATGTGTTGGTCAGGTGAATTGGCCATTCTATATTGCCCATAGTGTTTGTGCATTAGTCAGAGGGAAATGGGTCCGGTGGGTTACTCTTCAGAGGGTCAGTGTGGACTTGTTGGGGCTGTTTCCACACTGTAGGTAATCTAATAAGTTCTGTTTTAAGCTTCATAACTGTTGCTTATTAGCTTTGTGGCCTGGTTTGATTGAGTGAATGTTGTTGACATGTACCAAGGTGGTTTGATGGAATGTCATGAGGTGATGAGTCAATGGCCCAGATCTTGCACTGAGTATAACAGTGAGGCTCCCTCAATGTAATGTATGTGTTATTATTGGAGAAAATGTTTACCAACTACACATGGGCATTTAAACACAGAAATCAACACCATTAGAGCTACCTTGTGCTTTGAGAGCATGCCTTGGGCTGCCACAACTGTATCTATGGACTGTGCCTCTTTGTTGTTAATTCTATCCAGCATGGGTTCTGTTGGGAATTGCCTGTCCATTGCACTACCTTGCTAGACTGCTACTGTGCTAAGTCTGCTACGTCTCATCCTTCACTGAAAGTATCTCTCCCTCATTCTCAGTCAGCCGTTCTTCTCGTACACCATACAGCTTTCAGGTACCATGTTTCTTGGTGAGGCTACATCACATGATGGCATTTCCGTCTTCACTAACAGTCATTTTTCACAATATGACTCCCTGCTCCTCCATAGAATGAATCTCAGTTCTCAAATCAATGTGATGGTGTGTATTCAAGGCCAACACTTGACCATACCATGAAAACTGCATTCAAGAGTAAGTGAAGATTTCTTGGTGTGGTAAGTGTTAATTTGTGGCAAGCTGTAACTCTGAAAGCTTAATTTCACAATTGTGGACACAAGTCAGCGAATACAAAGTGGTTGGCAAACATCTGGCCTGTGTGTGCTGCAAGGGTAAAGGTTATAGGATAGAAATAAATGGACCTAGGGCTATAAGAAAATAGAAGTATTAAAGGTCGGACAGCTAGTGTGTTGAGCTAAACTATAGCGATTTGGCAAATTCAGAAAATCAAGCATGTGTGCACTCATTAGATAGAAGTGGAGGACAGTTATTCTGTTGCTCAGGGATGGCAATGTTATATGTGTGTTATTGGGCTCTGTTCCAGTGAACCCTCAGATACATGTGACAGCAAGAAAATTACAAGAAGTTGGCCAACCACTGTCTGAACATCATGCTATTTTTCCTAAAAATCAAGGAGCAAATTGAGCCCAAGGTCTGCAAGTCAGAGTATGTGGGATAGAGATGGAACTCTATTAGAAACGGCATTAAAGTTGTATTTAGAGTTTCTAATCTATGCATAATGCATGTAAGACCTCTGCACGTTAACTGCAATGTGTTAGGATCACTGAAAGACCAGGGATTGGCTGGGAGATGGTTTTGTCGTGTTTCACGGAGAGTTTCTCTCTGAGAAGCCTTGTGTGTTTTCTCAGACTTTCATCCCAAACCAGCCTCATTAACTATGTATCACACCCTGGCGTACCATTCTTGTGCAATACTAGCCCCATTCTCCTGCTTGCCAGAGGCGGAGATGTTCACCTCTGTCAGGATATTCTTGGTACCAGCATTTCTAAAGGCTGTTGTTTGCCTGGTCAGGTATTGGCAGTTTGGAGGTGACCGGTACAGTTGTGACATATGCCCAAGACATGGTAGACAAGAGGAAATTGCCCTGCTTTGTAGAAATGAACCTGACGAGGGCAGTCCTCCTCTCCCAGGACGTACAGAGGTCACCTTGACAACTGACTACACCAGCCGGGTCTGAAGTTGTAACTTGGTTCACTGCAGTACCACGGTACAGAGGAATGCCCAGAAAGTTACGACGTATACTGGATAGCACGGTTTATAAAATGACTGACAAATAATTAGTCTTCACTGCCCACTTTCACTGGGTGGAATATTAAGCTGAGAAATTGAAAAAAAGAACTGGGCACAAAACCTGAAGGGGCTAAGCAGCT
The DNA here is from genome assembly GCF_037043375.1 of Chiloscyllium plagiosum. NCBI lineage: Eukaryota > Metazoa > Chordata > Chondrichthyes > Orectolobiformes > Hemiscylliidae > Chiloscyllium > Chiloscyllium plagiosum. The sequence continues at coordinate 135,987,449 of NW_028270139.1, forward strand.
TGCTTTCTCTAGGACGAACTCCCAATTCTTCATCAGTGACCAATATGTCCCTTCAAATGACGAACTCCAAATAAGAGGCATTCAACAGGGGATGGACTGCACTTGCTGGACTTTGGAGTGAATACCATTGCTTTAACCTCTTTGGTAAGTGTTTGTTCTGTGTCACGTCGGGTGGCTGTAATTTAAGTTGGATTGGCTGAGGAGCTGGAGTGTATTGAGCATGAGGTCATGGAGGCTGAGCAAGGGGGAATGTCTTTCTGGCCTAGAGTGGCTGGCAGAGCAGGGGAGGGTGACAAGCTAGTGCTGATGGGCCAGCAACAGGCATTCACCTGGAGGGTCTGAATTTTGTCCCTGACCTGTAAAGAATGTATCCCTAACTGGGTGAGCTTTAAACCTGGCACCATGACCTTTAACCCACTCAAGGTTATATAGGGGGTGGGAAGGGGAATCAGTCCACTGTGTACACCCCACCACACAATTGACCTTGCTCATTGTGCATGGATACAGAATGAGTTGAGAACCATTGTGTAATTGCCTTAGGAAATTTGACCTATCCCCTGAGTAGAGGTAGCATGTCTAACACTGACCTTCAACCTTATCATGGAAGATTCCACCTCTTCTCCGTATTCAATACTAAATAAAAACCAAAAGTACGCCCTCACCTACCATCCCACCAGCATCCACATCAAGAGGATCTTTAGCCATCCAGTGGGATGCTACCACTGGACACATATTTCCCTCCCTTTCCTGTCAGCCTTCTGCAGGGACCATTTTCTCCGAGGTATCCTAGTCCACTCTTCCGTCACTCCCAACACCGCCCCACAGCCCCATGGCACCTTGCCCTGCAATCCCTTACGGTGTAACACCTGACTGTTTACCACCTCCCTCCTCAGCATCCAAGGGCCTAAACATACCTTCCAGGTGAAGCAGCACTTTAGCTGCACTTCACACAATCTCGTCTACCGCATCCGCTGCTGACAATGTGGTCTCCGCTACACTGGGGAAATGAAGCGAAGACTGGGTGACCGCTTTGCAGAGCATCTATGTTCTTCCCACAAAAATGACCCCGAGCTTCCAGTTGCCTGCCATTTTAACAGCACAGCAGGTCAGGCAGCATCCAAGAAGCAGGAAAGTCGACGTTTTGTGCAAAAACCCTTCATCTATTCCTGATGAAGGGCTTTTGCCCAAAATGTCGATTTTCCTGCTCCTCGGATGCTGCCTGACCTGCTGTGCTTTTCCAGCACCACTCTAATCTAGACTCTGGTTTCCAGCATCTGCAGTCCTTGTTTTTGCCACTTTAACAGTCCACCATGTTCCCTGGCCAACATCCCTGTCTTCGGCTTTCTGCAGCGCTCTAGCGAAGCTCAGAGCAAGCTGGAAGAACAACATCTCATTTTCTGCTTAGGGACCTTGCAGCCTTTTGGACTCAATATCAAGTTCAATGATTTCAGGGTTTGAGCTCTCTCCAGTCATTACCCCAGGCGCACACACCAGGCCTTGTTATGACACAATTTGCTGTTATGCACACCCATTGTTAGCCATTAACAGTTACCTTTAATAACTATTCACCCTCTTAGCTAGATCGTTATCCCCTCCTTCATCTGTCCAACTGTTCTTCTCTCTGTTTAGGCTTTATGTCCACCTATTGTTTACTCCTTACCCCCTGCCCCCACCATATCTTCTACATTTTCCTAGCTACCATCAGTTCTGACGAAGAGTCACTAGACCTGAAACGTTACTTCTGATTTCTCTCCACAGATGCAGCCAGGCCTGCTGAGCTTTTCCAGCAACTTCTGTTTTTGTTTCTGCATTTAATACCCGGAAATGCAACATTAAGGTTAATGCTGAGAAACACCACACTCAGCGGTGGTCCTTCATAGCTCCCAACTGTTGCCACACACTGGAAAAGATGGGCTTCAGACAACAAATACTTTATCTTTGCAGGTGGTCCGAACCGTGCAAATCTTGTTGTCACATACTGACGTTTATCTTGGCAGACTCACTCCTGTCATTAAAGTATTTCCTGACATTGTCCAGCTTCTTTTAATTTGGGGGATTCCATTCTACCAGTTTTTCCACATATGTTGTTATGAGCTTGCTTCTTTCCACAGGATTGGGCTCTTGGAAATTTTACACAGTGACTTATTTATAGCTAACAATCTCCCTTCTGGCCTTGTGACGTTGGCTGAAGGAAATATTGTGAAGGTTTGGTGATTTTTACCGTCTGCAGCACTGAGGGGAACTGTTTCACTGTGATGATTGTGACCTGTTAATTCGAGATGCCATTTCGTTTAGGGATTTGTGTTGGTCCATCTGACTTAGATGTGTGAAAAGGCAATATCCAGATGAAAATTACTGTATTCAGGATTTACTGCATTCAGGTGTTTCTGTCCTGTTTTTGTAGGCAGTGTGCTGTGCTGAATGGGAGCGTAGTCTGGAGTTAAGTTTACCACAATTGTAGCACTGATTTTCTAACTGTGGGCACAGAACAAGTGAAGTTATCATGCAGTTACAGCTGAGCAACATACAAAGGAGAGTTTGGAACACACTTAGCAATGCCTCAAGCTTCGAATACTCATGCTTGTGTTCAAACCTTTCAGTGGCCTCTCCCAATAAGTCCCTCATCCTTGCAGCCTGATGAGATCGGGCAGGTCTGGGTCCCACACCCAGCCTGGACCCTGCTGCTGCCTGGCCTACTTGACCAAACTGTATTCGAGTCAATACAGTTAACTGCATTTTGAGATACTGGTTTGGAGTATCTCAGCTTAGTGGGTCATTGCACATACAACTGTCTCTGAAGCTCCTTGCTCTTCATCATTAAGTAAGGCTCTTCAACCCCTTATACATGTTACAAACCTTCATTTCCATCTGTGCACAGTAGGTTATCAAGGACAACTCTCTAATGTAGTATCTAAAACCTCATTCTTCACATGCTCCTTCTAGCCTGATAGCTGCTTTCCTACTGTGGTCAGAGCCATGTGATCAGTGACATAATAATTTACTTGAATTTCATTATACTGATTGACCCTTAAATTTTAGAAATCTCTCCCAAAACACCTCTGCGTTTTTATCTCCTTCTCCTTCTTTAATATAATGTACCTTTCAGGCCAAATGTCTGTAAAATTGCAAAATACTGCAGATGCTGGAAAACCAAAATAAAAACAGGCCGTGCTGGAAATATTCAGCAGATCCAGTGGCATCTGTGGAGACAGAAACAGAGTTAATGCTTCAGATCGATAACTTTTCATCACTGCACAGGGTTGATAGCTGAAATTTGAGAAACATGTGGGGATCTCCTGAATGTCTGCTATAACTCCAGAGGAAGAAGTGACATAGATGACCAAGTTGTCAGAGAATTTGGATGGACAAGACGAATTCTGGATTAGTGGTGCTGGAAAAGCACAGCAGTTCAGGCAGCATCCGGGGAGCAGTAAAATCTACATTTCAGGCAAAAGCTCTTCATCAGGGATACAGGCAGAGAGCCTGAAGGGTGGAGAGATAAATGAGAGGGGTGGGGGTGGGGAGAAAGTAGCATAGAGTACAATAGGTGAGTGGGGGAGGGGATGAAGGTGATAGGTCAGGGAGGACGGTGGAGTGGATAGGTGGAAAAGAAAATAGGCAGGTAGGACAAGTCATGGGGACAGTGCTGAGCTGGAAGTTTGGAACTAGGGTGAGGTGGGGGAAGGGGAAATGAGGAAACTGTTGAAGTCCACATTGATGCCCTGGGGTTGAAGTGTTCCCAGGTGGAAGATGAGGCATTCTTCCTCCAGGCGTCTGGTGGTGAGGGAGCGGTGGTGAAGGAGGCCCAGGACCTCCATGTCCTCAGCAGAGTGGGAGGGGGAGTGGAAATGTTGGGCCACAGGACGGTGTGGTTGATTGGTGCGGGTGTCCCAGAGATGTTCTCTAAAGTGCTCTGCTAGGAGGCGTCCAGTCTCCCCAATGTAGAGGAGACCACATCGGGAGCAACAGATACAATAAATGATATTGGTGGGTATGCAGGTAAACCGTTGCTCCTGATGGTCGCAACCTGAGAGGTCTTGATGCCTGTCTAACTACGTTGTCTGGCATCGATCATCCGACATCCGATTAACCGAATGAAATACTTCGTCTCTGTGTCCTTCAGATAATTGAGGTCCCTCTGTAGAATGTGTAATTACATGTGTGGTAAAGACAAGATGATCTTGTTTTGAGTTGGTGATTGAAGGATAAATATGGGTCAAGACATCAGTTATAACTTGACTGCCCTTTTTCAAAATAACACCATGGGCTTGTTTCCAACCACCCAAGCATGGCTACTGCTGCCTCACAGCGCCTGAGACCCGGGTTCAATTCCCGCCTCAGGCGACTGACTGTGTGGAGTTTGCACATTCTCCCCGTGTCTGCGTGCATTCCCTCCGGGTGCTCCGGTTTCCTACCACAGTCCAAAAATGTGCAGCTTAGGTGAATTGGCCATGCTAAATTGCCTGTCGTGTTAGGGGCAGGGGTAAATGTAGGGGAATGGGTCTGGGTGGGTTGCGCTTTGGCGGGTTGGTGTGGACTCATACACAGGCCACTTGCATAGAGTCATAGAGTCATAGAGATGTACAGCATGGAAACAGACCCTTCGGTCCAACCCCATCCATGCCGACCAGATATCCCAACCAAATCTAGTCCCACCTGCCAGCACCCAGCCCATATCCCTCCAAACCCTTCCTATTCATATACTCATCCAAATGCCTCTTAAATGTTGCAATTGTACCAGCCTCCACTATATCCTCTGGCAGCTCATTTTATACATGTACCACGGTCTGCGTGAAAAAGGTGTCCCTTAGGTCTCTTTTATATCTTTCCCCTCTCAACCTAAACTATGCCCTCTAGTTCTGGACTCCCCGACCCCAGGGAAAAGACTTTGTCTATTTATCCTATTCATGCCCCTCATAATTTTGTAAAACTCTATAAGGTCACCCCTCAACCTCCGACGCTCCAGGGAAAACAGCCCCAGCCTCTCCCTTTAGCTCAGATCCTCCAACCCTGGCAACATCCTTGTAAATCTTTTCTGAACTGTTTCAAGTTTCACAACATCTTTCCGATAGGAAGGACACCAGAATTGCACGCAATATTCCAACAGTGGCCTAACCAATGTCCTATATAGCTGCAACATGACCTCCCAACTCCTGTACTCAATACTCTGATCTATAAAGGAAAGCATACCAAACGCCTTCTTCACTATCCTATATACCTGTGATTCCACTTTCAAGGAGCTATGAACCTGCACTCCAAGGTCTCTTTGTTCAGCAACACTCCCTAGGACCTTACCATTAAGTGTATAAGTCCTGCTAAGATTTGCTTTCCCAAAATGCAGCACCTCGCATTTATCTGAATTAAACTCCATCTGCCACTTGTCAGCCTATTGGCCCATCTGGTCCAGATCCTGTTGTAATCTGAGGTAACCCTCTTCGCTGTCCACTACACCTCCAATTTTGGTATCATCTGCAAACTTACTAACTGTACCTTTTATGCTCACATCCAAATAATTTATGTAAATTACAAAAAGTAGAGGGCCCAGCACCGATCCTTGTGGCACTCCACTGTCACAAGCCTCCAGTCTGAAAGACAACCCTCCACCACCACTCTCTGTCTTCTATCTTTGAGCCAGTTCTGTATCCAAATGGCTAGTTCTCCCTGTATTCCGTGAGATCTAACCTTGCTAATCAGTCTCCCATGGGGAACCTTGTTGAACGCCTTACTGAAGTCCATATAGATCACATCTACTGCTCTGCCCTCATCAATCTTCTTTGTTACTTTTTCAAAAAACTCAATCAAGTTTGTGAGACATGATTTCCCACGCACAAAGCCATGTTGACTATCCCGAATCAGTCCTTGCCTTTCCAAATACATGTACATCCTGTCCCTCAGGATTCCCTCCGACAACTTGACAACCACGAAGGTCAGGCTTACTGGTCTATAGGTCCCTGGCTTGACTTTACCACCCTTCTTAAACAGTGGCACCACGTTTGCCAACCTCCAGTCTTCCGGCACCTCACCTGTGACGATCGATGATACAAATATCTCAGCAAGAGGCCCAGCAATCACTTCTCTAGCTTTCCACAGAGTTCTTGGGTACACCTGATCAGGTCCTGGGGATTTATCCACCTTTAACCATTTCAAGACATCCAGCACTTCCTCCTCTGTAATCTGGACATTTTGTAAGATGTCACCATCTATTTCCCTACAGTCTATATCTTCCATATCCTTTTCCACAGTAAATACTGATGCAAAATATTCATTTAGTATCTTCCCTATTTTCTCCACACAAAGGCTGCCTTGCTGATCTTTGAGGGGCCCTATTCTCTCCCTAGTTACCCTTTTGTCCTTAATATATTTGTAAAAGCCCTTTGGATTCTCGTTAATTCTATTTGCCAAAGCTATCTCATTTCCCCGTTTTGCCCTCCTGATTTCCCTCTTAAGTATACTCCTACTTTCTTTATACTCTTCTAAGGATTCACTCGATCTAACCTGTCTATATCTGACATACGCTTCCTTCTTTTTCTGAACCAAACCCTCAATTTCTTTAGTCATCCAGCATTCCCTATACCTACCAGCCTTCCCTTTCATCCTGACAGGAATATACTTTCTCTGGATTCTTGTTATCACATTTCTGAAGGCTTCCCATTTTCCAGCCGTCCCTTTACCTGCGAACATCTGCCTCCATCAGCTTTCGAAAGTTCTTGCCTAATACCGTCAAAATTGGCATTTCTCCAATTTAGAACTTCAACTTTTAGATCTGGTCTATCCTTTTCCATCACTATTTTAAAACGAATAGAATTATGGTCACTGGCCCCAAAGTGCTCCCCCACTGACACCCCAGTCACCTGCCCTGCCTTATTTCCCAAGAGTAGGTCAAGTTTTGCACCTTCTCTAGTAGGTACATCCACATTTTGAATCAGAAAATTGTCTTGTACACACTTAAGAAATTCCTCTCCATCTAAATCTTTAACACTATGGCAGTCCCAGCCGATGTTTGGAAAGTTAAAATCCCCTACCATAACCACTCTACTATTCTTACAGATAGCTGAGATCTCCTTGCAAGTTTGTTTCTCAATTTTTCTCTGACTATTGGGGGGGGGGGGGGTCTATAATACAATCCCAATTTGTTGGGTCGAAGGGCCTGTTTCCACACTGTAAGTAATCTAATCTAATCTAATCGGGCCTTGCTTTAACTCCACATCCAACAAACAGTACCTGTGACAGGGCAGCACTCCTTCAGCACTGCACTTGTATGGTCAGACCTGATTTTTGTGCTGAATCCCTGGAGTGAGACTTTGATCTGCCACCGTGGTGACGGCTTTTGCCTCCAAAAGGGTATTTGCATTTGATGAAGTAATGGTTATGTTAACTCTCAGAACAAAAACAGTAGACATCAATAATGTAACACCAAACGATTTATGACGGCTTCTGGTGTATATATACATATTACAGTCACCGGCTCTTCTATGTCTGCGCTAATACTAAGCCGTTTGGTCACAAACAGCAGCGCACTTCCATCAGCATGCCAGGCTTCAAGTGACCCCAATTAAGATGGAGTCTCAGACCTTTATACTCTCAGCTTCAAATGTCATGATGCTATTGCAAACATGTCTCTTAAAGGTATATTGTGTACTAGCTGTGAGACGTAATACAACAGTTGGAACCTAGGACCTTCTAACTCAATAACAAAGCTGCTACCAACAAATCCACAGCAAGGAATAAGCTCAATCACCCAATTCAAATGAAAAGCACCATACAGTTTACCTTTCTAACACTCTTTACAAATACAGGATTTCTGTGTCAAGCTCCTTTTGGGGCACATCAATAATTTTACTGTTAATTATATCCAGCTGGGCTTTTACCAAGTTGTGGTTGTGAAAAGGCATGTTGCAGTGTGCAAATTAAATACTGATTTCTTCGAATTTGATGCAAATTTTCAGACTTAGAAAGGAGCTTCAGTTCACTGCCAAGGTTCCTCCGATTTTAAATTAAACCCAGAGCTGCCTTCAGGCTTTGAAGTTTGGATTCAGTCAGAATCTCATTAATCTTTTGCAGACAACATTTGACATTTTTTTAATTCAGAGGCTGAATTTAGTTTCAGTTTTCTTTGAAACACTTTCATTTTATATCGGAGAAAGCATCAGTCTCTTTGAGTGAATGATTCTCCAGTGGCACCCTCCACTCTGCTGCCTCGGGCTTACTGTGTATCCCCTCGACCTGGTCTCCACCATCAGTGCCAGGTCCTCCAGCCACAGCCTTACAGTGTAAAGGCTGTCTCTCAAATCCCACTCTGCTGGCACTAGGCAACCATTCACCTCCATCACGCTTTTTAAAAATGAGGCATTTATTGCCTGTCCCTAGCTGCCCTTGAGATGGTGATGGTGAACTGCCTTCTTGAACCGCTGCCGTCCATGTGCTGTGGAGTAACCTATAATACCCTTTGGGACAGAGTTCCAGGATTTTAACCCAGTGATAGTGAAGGAACTGTGATATATCTCCAAGTCAGGATGGTGAGTGGCTTGGAGGGGAACCTGCAGGTGGTGGTGTTCCTACGTATCTGCTGCCCTTGTCCTTCTAAATGGACGTGGTCATGGATTTGGATTTGCCTGAGGATATTTGCTGAATTTCTGTAGTTCCCCCTGTAGATAGCACACACATTTATTTGTCATTATATAAATGATTTAGATGAAAATTTAGGAGGCATGGTTATGGAGTTCATGGATGACTCCAAAATAAGTAATATAGTGAACAGTGAAGAAGGTTGTCTAAGATTGCAAAGGGATCTTGATCAATTGGGTCAATAGGCTGTGGAGTGGCAGATAGAGTTTAGTTCAGATAAATGTGAGATATTACATTTAGGTAAAACAAACTTATACAATTAATGATAGAGCCCTGGATGGCATTGTAGAACAGAGAGACTTAGGGATTCAGGCACATAAGTCTTCAAAGTTTGTGTCATGTAGACAGGGTAGTTATGAAGGCAGCAAGGATAAGGCCATTAAAAGGCCATTAACTGATCATTTAAGGGACTTGATTGACCCAAGGGAAGTTGATAACTCTGCTGCATTTGTAGCTATCGAGGTAGAAGGAGCAGGGGAAGGTAGGTAGGTACCAACAGGGTACTTTCTGGATTTTACAAGGACCCCCACCTGTGGGTAAAACCCAGCCCCACTTTCCTTTTTTAAGTTCTTTGTTACCTTGACAGAGATTGTACAACAGGACATTCAGAAGCAATCAAACCCATCATTGACAAACATGAGGCACAGCGTTATGGAGTTGCTGGAGTTGGTGCAGTTACTTTCCTACTTACCAAATATCAGCCCAACCAGTACAAAGGGTGAGAGAATGTCAGCTGTAAGTTATACCAAGTGCACATTTTGTTTTTTGGAACCTTTCGCAATTGCTTTATAAAAGAAGGTGGCGCTGGACGCTGGCCTTGTCCATGAAGCCTGCAATGCCCCAGATTGTGTTCATCACCACAACAGGCTTCTCCTCATTTACATCCATTTGTGGGGCTTTGAGAAGCTCTTAATTATGTTTTTTGTTCAGGAATAGGGACTTGAATACCTTTTAAATCTTTCCAACTTCTTTCTGAATTTAGAGTCATTGAGTTAAAGAGGTCAAAGTTATCTTTGGCCCATCATATCTGCGCCAAGCATCAAGTTATTTCAATCCCATTTCCAGCACTTGGCTCATAGCCTTTTATGCCTTGGCATTAAAAGTGCTCATCAAACTTAATTTAACTTAATACTCGCTAACTGTTATAAGTGCTTCTGCCTGTACCACCCATACAGACAGTGGGTTCCAGATTCCCACCACCCTCTGGGTTTTCCTCACATCCCCTCTAAATCTCCTGCTCCTTACTTTAAGTCTATGCCCATAGTCACTGATCCTCTATCAAAGTGAATGTTCATTCCTGTCTACCCTATCTATGCCGATCAATTTTATACACCTTAATCACATCCCCTCAGAGTCTCCTCTGCTTCAAAGAAAGCAACTCCATTCTGAGTTCATAACTAAAACTTTCCATTGCATGCAATATCCTGGTAAATCTCTTCTGCGCCTCTCCAGTGCTATTAGATCCTTCCTGTAATGTGAATTCAAGAACAGCGCACAATAGTCTAGCTGTGGCCTAACCAATGTTTTATACAGTTCCAGAATAACTGCTTTGCTTTTGAGCTCTATGCCTTGACTAATAGAGGCAAGTACACCATATGCCTTTTTAACCACTTTATCCAACTGACCTAACCTGATACCTAAATGACCTAGGGCACATGCACACTAAGTTTCCTCTGATCCTCGATATTTCCCAGGGTCCTACCGTTCATCATGGATTCCCTTGCGTTGTTTGACCTGCACATGTGCATCACCTCGCATTTATCCAGATCGAATACCATTTGCTATTGATCAGCTCATGTGACCAGCCTGTCTATATCCTTTTGCAGGCTAAGGCCATTTTCTTCACTGTTGTTCACTCCACCAATTTTTGTATTGTCTGTGAACTTACTGATCAACCCTCCGACAGTCAAGTCAAAATCGGGCGTATAAACCACAAACAGCAAGGCCCCCAACACTGAGCCCTGTGGAACTGCACTGGACAAGGCCTCTAGTGATAAAAACACCCATTAACCATGACCCCCTACTTCCTGCCACTCAGCCAATTCGGGATCCAATTCCCCAGATTTCCTTGGAGCCCATAGGCTCTTACCTTTGCTATCCATTTACCAATAAATTGACTACAGCACATCAATTTAAACAGTTTCTAAAGCAGTGCCTGGTTTTCAAAAATAAAATCGACACTGAAATCTAGTGTAATTTTGAATGGAATTTGCATCTGGATCATCGATAGTGCTCAAAGTGAAAATTTGACAAATGTATTTTACAGGAGGGAATAGTGGAAGATTTTCCTGTTTGTGTTTTTGTAAGGGTAGACAAAAGAATAGAAAATGGGACTGTCTAATGGGGAGAAGGAAAGGCAAAATCTCTGTAAAACATCAGAAATAGTGTCTAAATTGACAGTCTGTTTGAACTGGTGTAAATGCAGGAAACTTGTGTTTTCTGACTATTTGTGCAGGGGTGGAGCTGGGTTAACGAGCCAAATGTGATTCCAGAGACATGACAAATGATTGAAGAAATTCATGTGTAGCAATGTTTGGTTCGACAACAGCTATGACTTTGTGCGAATGTCCCCAGAAAATAAAGAGCCAATGTAGCTCCAGAGTCAGCTGTAATTCATCCAAGCTGTTGTTCTTGCGTTGCACAGGTTGGGTTTGAAGCTGCATTTCAAACACTTACTGGACTATCCACTTTGGAGATAAAGTAAGACAACAGCTGGCTTAGATGGTGTCATGTCTGCCGCTGGCATCTGGTGAGGTTTCTGGAGGTACCAATTGCTTTTCAACCCATTTTGTGTCAAAGTGACTTTCTTGGGGGCTTAGTGAACCTTGTATCATTGTGGGTTCTCATTTCTGTCTGCACTCTTTGTATGGTTGAGAGCTCAGGCACTATTTTTAAAGAGTGCTCCTTCACTCACTGTAAGCTAGGAGCTCCATCACAACCTCTTATCATCGCATCCACCCCAACTCCCTGCTGGAGGTATCTGCAAGGTGCCAGAAAGTGACTTCCCACTTTCTAGCCTCCTCATTGAACTCCCTACTCCAGGCCAGAAAGATGAGATTAGATTCCCTTCAGTATGGAAACAGGCCCTTTGGCTCATCGACCCTCCGAAGAGTAACATGGCTGTCCACGCTCAGAAAGTGTTCCTGCACACATTCCCATCACACTCAGGCCTTTTCGACCTTTAAGTGCACAATAATAAAGAGAGGATCTCGACTGGTGAGGCACTCCTGATCGCCAAAGCCTCATTTCCTTTCACAATCACAGTCCAGCTGGTGGGTAAGGCCCAAGACTGATTTGGCACTAATGGAGAGCTCTTACACAGGTTATCGTGCCTCAGCAGGCTGGCCCGCAGCTGGTGCTGTTGGTACTGTCTGAGCAGTTCACATTCCGAAAAGCTAGACAACCAGCAGAATGGCAGCATTGATCTGCTTCATCTTGATCTCACTCTCAGGAGATCTATGGAGTGAGGATGATCATGCAGGTAGCTATGTTTCTCACAGACCTCAGTACGGCTGATCTGCCCGCAAGCCTGGCAGAAACTGTGCCTCATGATGTTTCCCATTTGGCCTCCTCACCAACCCTAGTGTGTTCTCTGGGAAACTGTTCAGTGCAGGTTCAGAGGACAGCTCCTTGTGAGCACCATGACATGGGCACCATGGACAAACGCAGCCTGTTCACTTTTCCATTCATAACTGTCAGCTTCCCCTCAGGGATATTGAAGCAGAGGCCTTTGAATGTGGCATTGGATTAATGGTCCGCCATCTTTGCCCACACTTAAACCCCAGCTCTTGACTCCCTTCCCCTTTTGTGACAGTGGAATCCTGCCAGGCTGCCAGAACAGGAAGTGCTTGTGTTGGTGCCTTGTGCCAGTGGGGCAGTTTCTAGATCATTGCATTGCTTACTGCATACCTGAGAGATCATGAGGTGGCAATCAATTGGAACGTACTTAGTCTCCCTGACTCCAACAGCTCTCTCTCGGATGTGACAGACTGAGTCCTGAGGACCCACTGACAATGTAAGAGTTGGAGGTAGCTGGACCTGATTGTCCATATACTGGACTTCTGATGAATGGGAACCCCTTTCAGCTGGACAAAACTGATGTAATTCCCACTCCTCAACAAAGTCTACATCCAGGTTGAGTGCAGCCATTACTACTTTGATGGGATGTTTAGCAGATACCTTGAGAGATTTTTCCATATAGTGTGATCCATTTGCCTGTTGGACAGTTTGCATTCTGGCATTAATGAGCCACATATACATGCAGATTACTCTCTTATCAACTGGGCCCACCACCTGAATGTGTGGGGGGCAAAAGGAGGTGTTAATCATTGACATTTCTCCTTGACCATTCCTCTCAGCATGGTGGCAGGGCAAAATTCCAATCACATTGTGCAGACTTTGAATGTTTAGAAGATCTTGGATGTACTGAAGAAGGATTAGTGACATAGGGAAGCAGTTAATAAAACATCTTGTTGCATAAACAGAAACATTCTGTAATGAACCATATGCAGGGTGCAGGATGTTAGGCTAACAATTCAACTGACTATGGAATTCCAAATGGAACGTCGAACTGCTAAAGTGTAAAAACAAGCTCAGGAAACATGGTCAGTGCATTGAGTACAGGAGTTGGGATGTTATGTTTTGTCATTCATTCAAGGGCTGAGGATGTCCCTGGCCAGGCCAGCATTTATTGCCCAAAGGGCAGTTATGAGTCAATCACTTTGCTGTGGGTCTGGTGTCACATATAGGCCAGACCAGGTAAGGATGGAAATTTCCTTCCCTAAATGGCATTTGTGAACCAAATGGGGTTTTCCCTAACAATTGGCAATGGTTTCATGGTCATCATTAAACTCTTAATTCCAGACTTTTATTGAATTCAGACTTCACCATCTACCGTGGTAGGATTTGAACCTGAGCCCTTGGGTCTCTGTATCAAAAGTCCAGTGATAATACCAGCAGGCTATCGCCTTCGCTACTGGAGTGATGTTGCGGCTATACAGGATATTAGTTAGACCACTTTTGGAATATTGCATTCAGTTCTGGTCTCCCTGCTAAAGAAAATAAGTTGTTAAGTTTGAAATGGTCCAGAAAAGATTTACAAGGATGTTGCCGGGGTTGAAGGGTTTGAACTACAGGGAGAGGCTGAATAAGCTGGGGCTATTTTCCTCGAGCGTTAGAGGCTGAGAGGTGACCTTATCAAGGTTTATAAAACCATGAGGGGCATGGATACGGTAAATAGACAAGGTCTTTTCCATGGGGTGGGGGAGTCCAGAACTAGAGGGCATATGGTAAAGGTGAGAGGGAAAAGGTTTAAAAGGGACCTGAGGGGCAACTTTTTCATGCAGAGGGTAGTGCGTGTATGGAATATGTTGCCAAAGGAAGTTGTGGAGGCTGGTAACATTTAAAAGGCATTTTAATGGGTACATGAATAGGAAGAGTTTAGAGGGATGTGGGCCAAGTGCTGGTAAATGGGACTAGATTAGCTTGGGATAGCTGGTCAACATGGATGAGTTTGACCAAAAGGCCTGTTTTTGTGATATACAACTCTATGACTCTATAACACTATATGTATAGTTTATCATTTTGAACCAGTATCATTGGAAACATCAAGGCACATTCCACACTCTGTCATCATCTTGAATTCTGCTCTGCTATTGCTGCAGGTTCGGGCAATAATGTGGGCTGTACAAATATGTTAGACAAACTGTGTTGCACCTCAACCTCCAGCAATGGTATATAACCCGTTTATAAGCTGTGTAAAGTACTGTATTTCCATTGTCATTTACTTTAGTGTTAAGTGCTGCATAGTCAGTTTTCATCTTGTAATATTCCTGTGTTTGGAAAGAAGATGTGGTGCTTTCGATGTGAACTGGATATTGCAGGTTTTAGTAAAACAGAGACATAAGCTCAGGAATGACATTGCAATGTTGGACAATCTAGAAATATTCAAAGGATACAGGAAGTATTCACACTGCTGTTGCAATGCACTTTCTGAAAATATTGCAGCTGCGTATGTTCTGTAATCCCATTTGCTGGGCTATTTGTTAAAGACAATAATAATGCAACACTTACTATTGAAAAAGATTTGAATCACTCGACTCGCAGACCACTGTACCTAGTCTTAAAGAAACCTGCTTCTTCAGAATCGTGTTAGTGCTGTAAAAGCATTTTCTTCACAGCTTCTCAAAGACTGAGCTGTCTGGGTGGTGTGCCATGTGTGGGATGGTGGGGAAGGAGAGGTATGGGGACTGTTAATGACTCATTGCCCTATTCTGGCTTTCTGTCAGGTTGTGTTTGGCCATTGTGCCTTGATAATATTTCCCTTTGCTTTTCTTTCCTGACTGTAAATAGCAATAAAGTTCCAGATGCTTGAAAGCCACTATTCACGCCACTCATGGGGAGATTTTATGAAGGTAACACCTAGAAAAGGAGCAACCGAAAGTACAAAGGAAGGTCTACTTGCAGAATATTCGATTCCTTAGAGTCTCTGGCTATAGTGCTATGGTATCTGGATAATGTGTTTCTTTAAGGGGCATATAATTCATCCAGTGAATTCCAA
The DNA here is from genome assembly GCF_037043375.1 of Chiloscyllium plagiosum. Lineage (NCBI taxonomy): Eukaryota > Metazoa > Chordata > Chondrichthyes > Orectolobiformes > Hemiscylliidae > Chiloscyllium > Chiloscyllium plagiosum. The sequence continues at coordinate 136,002,633 of NW_028270139.1, forward strand.
TGCCCTGAAATGTCTGAGCACCCGCAGGAGGAACCATTCGTTTCACAAAAACATTGTTAGGACAATTCACCATCTTATACATTTTAATCATGTCACCCCTTACTCTTTTAACCTCCAGTGGAAATGTGTCCAGTCTGTCCAATCTTTCCCTGAAAGACAACCCACTTATAATAAAGTTGCTCTGAACTGGCTCCAATGTATTTACTTCCCTCCTTACAGGAAGGAAGACCAAAAATGCACACACCAATGCCACATACAACTGAAACATAACGTGTCTCTTTTTATGTTCAGTTTCTCTCTTTCTAAAGGATATCATTCCACTAGCCTTCTTAATTAGTTGTTAGAATTACAACTAGAATTAGGTTTTTTTGTCACGTGTACTCAAGTTATAAAAGAACAAGTTAAGCCACTTTTGGAATACTGTGTGCAATTCTGGTCTCCTTCCTATTGGAAGGATGTTGTGAAACTTGAAAGGGTTCAGAAAAGATTTACAAGGATGTTGCCAGGGCCGGAGGATTTGAGCAATATGGAGATGTTAAGACCATAAGACGATAAGACATAGGAGTGGAAGTAAGGCCATTCGGCCCATCGAGTCCATTCCGCCATTCAATCATGGCTGATGGGCATTTCAACTCCACTTACCCGCATTCTCCCCGTAGTCCTTAATTCCTTGTGACCTCAAGAATTTATCAATCTCTGCCTTGAAGACATTTAGCGTCCCGGTCTCCACTGCACTCTGCGGCAATGAATTCCACAGGCCCACCACTCTCTGGTTGAAGAAATGTCTCTGCATTTCTGTTCTGAATTTACCCCCTCTAATTCTAAGGCTGTGTCCACGGGTCCTAGTCTCCTCGCCTAACGGAAACAATTTCCTAGCATCCACCCTTTCCAAGCCATGTATTATCTTGTAAATTTCTATTAGATCTCCCCTTAATCTTCTAAAATCCAATGAATACAATCCCAGGATCTTCAGCCGTTCCTCGTATGTTAGACCTACCATTCCAGGATCTGTGTGAATCTCCGCTGGACACATCTCTGCCAGTATGTCCTTCCTGAGGTGTGGGGACCAAAACTGGCCACAGTACTCCAAATGAGGCCTAACCAGAGCTTTATAAAGTCTCAGTAGCACAACGGTGCTTTTATATTCCAACCCTCTTGAGATAAATGACAACATTGCATTGGCTTTCTTAATCACAGACTCAACCTGCATGTTTACCTTTAGAGAATCCTAGAGTAGCACTCCCAGATCCCTTTGTACTTTGGCTTTACGAATTTTCTCACCGTTTAGAAAGTAGTCCATGCTTGTATTCTTTTTTCCAAAGTACAAGACCTCGCATTTGCTCACATTGAATTCCATCAGCCATTTCCTGGACCACTCTCCCAAACTGTCTAGATCCTTCTGCAGCCTCCCCACTTCCTCAGTACTACCTGCCTGTCCACCTAACTTTGTATCATCGGCAAACTTCGCTAGAATGCCCCCAGTCCCTTCATCCAGATCATTAATATATAACGGTGAACAGCTGCGACCCCAACACTGAACCCTGCAGGACATCGCTTGTCACCGGCGGCCATTCTGAAAAAGAACCTTTTAGCCCAACTCTCTTCCTTCTGTCAGACAGCCAATCCTCAATCCATACCAGTAGCTCACCTCGAACACCATGGGCCCTCACCTTGCTCAGCAGCCTCCCGTGTGGCACCTTATCAAAGGTCTTTTGGAAGTCTAGATAGACCACATCCACTGAGTTTCCCCGGTCTAACCTACTTGTTACCTCTTCAAAGAATTCCAACAGGTTTGTCAGGCACGACCTCCCCTTACTAAATCCATGTTGACTTGTTCTAATCCAACCTTGCTCTTCCAAGAATTTAGAAACCTCATCCTTAATGATGGATTCTAGAATTTGACCAACAACTGGGGTTAGGCTAATTGGCCTATAATTTTCCATCTTTTGTCTTGATCCTTTCTTGAACAAGGGGGTTACAACAGCAATCATCCAATCATCCGGGACTTTTCCTGACTCCAGTGACTTTTGAAAGATCTCACCCAACGCCTCCACTATTTCCTCAGCCACCTCCCTCAGAACTCTAGAATGTAGCCCATCAGGGCCAGGAGATTTATCAATTTTAAGTCCTTTTAGCTTTTCTAGCACTTTCTCTTTTGTAATGGCAACCATACTCAACTCAGCCCCCTGACTCCCTTTAATTGTTGGGATATTACTCATGTCTTCCACTGTGAAGACTGACGCAAAGTACTTATTAAGTTCTCCTGCTATTTCTTTATCTCCCATCACTAGGCTTCCAGCATCAGTTTGAAGTGGCCCAATGTCTACTTTTACCTGTCGTTTGTTTCTTATGTATTGAAATAAACTTTTACTATCATTTCTAATATTACTGGCTAGCCTACCTTCATATTTGATCCTCTCCTTCCTTATTTCTCTCTTTGTTATCCTCTGTTTGTTTTTGTAGCCTTCCTAATCTTCTGATTTCCCAATGCTCTTGGCCACTTTATAGGATCTCTCTTTTTCTTTAATACATTTCCTGACTTCCTTTGTCAGCCTTGGCTGTCTAATCCCTTCCCAGATAATCTTCATTTTCTTGGGGATGAACCTCTTTTGAGTAGGCTGGGGATGTTTTCCCTAGACCATCGGAGGCTGAGGGGTGACCTTATAGAGATTTATAAAATCATGAGGGGCATGGATAGGATAAATAGGCAAAGTCTTTTCTCTGGGGTGGGGGAGTCCAAAACTAGAGGGCAAAGGTTTAGGGTGAGAGGGAAAAGATATAAAAGAAACCTAAGGCGCAACTTCTTCATGCAGAGGGTGGTACGTGTATGGAATGAACTGCCAGAGGAAGTGGTGGAGGCTGGTACAATTGCAACATTTAAAAGGCATCTGGATGGGTATATGAATAGGAAGGCTTTGGAGGGATATGGGCCAAGTGCTGGCAAATGGGACTAGATTGGGTTGGGATATCTTGTCGGCATGGATGGGTTGGACCGAAGGGTCTGTTTCCATGCTGTACATCTCTATTACTCTATGACTGGAGTACAGTGAAAAGTGTAAAATGTCATCATCACATGTGCCTCATTCCTCTGCACCTCCGAATTCTGCAGTCACTCGCCATTGAAGTAAGAGTCTGCTTCCACTGCCTTTTGAGAAGCAAGTTCAATGGACTCAGACCACACCCAGAGTTCCCTGAATGATGAAAGTGTTACAGAGAGTAAAGTAGAAATGAGAAAACAAATGTGTTGACCAAAATCAGGTAGATAATATGTTGAGAATTGCGTTCAATATAGAAGATTCAGAGGACAACTGTAGAAGCAAATACAAGAAACAATGAGAGAAAGGGAGGGACTGTCTACATAGTAAAAGTGCTAGATAGATAATGGTTCCATTTAAAAAGTTAGTAAACTGGTCTGACCAGATGGGATATATAGAAAGAGATTGAAAATAAATAAAAATAAATAGCTAAATAAACAAGTAAATAAAAAAGAAAGAAAAAGGGTAGAAATTAGGAATGCAGTGCCTACATTTTACTAATCTTCTTCCATAAAAGTGTGTTTCCAGATTGCTGGCAAATGTGAAATGTTGCACCCTTCTTCAAAAAGGAATGTGAGGAAAATCCCAACAACTACAGGCCAATCAGTCTAACCTCGGTCATGGGGAAGCTTTTAGGAACCATAATAATATAAGAAATAGCATCTGGAGCAGACCATTTGACTCCTTGCCCCACAATTCAACAAACAGGTGATGGAATGGGGAAGATGCCCCGTGCAAAGGAGGGAAAGGTATTAATGGGCATTAGAGGGTTGAAGGGATGAGGATAGATGCCCATGAGGGAGGAGGGGAGCACTGATAGGAAGGAGAGCTTAAGATGACATGGGAGAGAAGAGTACAAATGGTACTGTGGGAGATAAAAAGATCATTTGGCATGAGAGTGTCAAATAGTAATGGGAAGGCATGAAAGGGATGAATGGTAGGTGGGGATGTCACAGGAAGGAGGGCTGGACAGGAATAGCATTTGAAGAAAGAAACAGCAAGGTATTTAAAGAGGTACAGCTGCTATGGGAATACAAATTTTACCGTAAATGTTTTGTGAGTCTTTGCTAGTATATAAAATCACATTCATGTCTAATCAATGAACGAAGGTATTCTATTAACCTTGATAAAATATGACTCAGAGTTCAAGGTTAAATGTACAAGTACTTGGAGTGAAAGAAAAGGTCATCACCAATGTACTCAAGGACAACAAACAAATATTGGGTAATATTAATCTCTTCACAGCTCACCTTAGGGCAACACAGGTTACAATCTGATTGAAAGCAGCTCTGTTTGCTGATGAATGGTTATGTTGAAGCAACACAGTGGAACCAAAAGCACCAGGGTTCAGACAAAACCTTAAAATTGAAAATTTGGAATGATTTCAGAGTCAACACATTAAAACTACACCAATGAGCTTTTATTTTCTTGCAGATCAGAGTTTGAATTCTGCAAATACCTTTCTCCCAGATGCTCATTATCTGAAAGTCTGATGTGCCATTAAGTTATGTGACATAAACTAATGATCCATTTCTTTCCAGGGTACGGAAAGAGGAAATCATTTGCATTTTAAATTTGGGAAATTTGTAAGTACAGTTTTAAGATGTAACAGGAATTGAGCCTGAGAGTCACTTGCCTTACAAAATGGATTCTAATATGACAATACAAAAGGATATCAGCGGGTGTACTGGTCAACAATAATTAACTGTTATTATCAAACTGTTCAGTTGACAGAGAATGGATTCTGGGTGCTGACACTTACTTACAACATTGATTTTTTTAAACAGCTAGCCAGTCACATATCTGCAACAATTAGGTGATCTAACATTCAGGAGACAGTTAGACTCAGTTCTGTATGAAATGTCAGGCTATAGAACAGTAAAGGATCAGAAACTGCTGAATTTTTTATGTCCAAGGGTTTGAAAGATGATGAAACCAAGCTACTGGACACAGAGGGGACACACAAGGGATACTTTTTTTCTTTTGACATGGGTTTCTTCCTTTGCTGAATTAGCTGAACTCTGCTGTTGAGGGTACTGTCCAACTGGCCACCAGTATTCTCATTTCTGATATTTATTCTGACATGTTTATGAATATGTAGCTAGCTCATGATTACCAATGGATCTCTGTCCATACCTTCACCCATGGAATTCCAAAATTACTTGGCACTCTCTTCTTCCTTATTTACACATGACTTCCTTGTAACATCATCCACAATGACTGGGTCAGTGTCTACATACACACCAATGTCAGTAAGAACTACTTTTTTCACCTACTACTTTCTTTGGACTGTTGATTATCTCTGTGAATGGTGAATGGCTTCTGTAATAATGAATCTTAAGCGTGTCAGATTTGTCCAGCTATATAAGAAGATGGAAACCATTGACTTCAACCTTGTAATAAATTATGATTTCCCCTTTACCCTTCCTGGTCACAGTGTGAAGTCTAATTCTGTTGAAGCCGGTCTTATTTGATCCTGAGCTTAGCTTCAGACCTCTGAGGGGCAACAGAGCTGTCCCTTTGCAAAATCACAACATGTCTCACTTTGATTTGGTTTGCTATTGTCACATGTATCGAGATAAAGTGAAAAATATTGTTTTGCGTGCTATCCAGACAAATCATACTTTACATAAGTATATCTGGGTAATAGAACAGAATGCAGAACAAGCCTGATAACAGCGGTGAAGAAGCTGTTCTTCAATCTGTCTGTATGTGTTTCATCTCCAGTCAATTCTGCACTTTTACTGCTGAAAATTATTCTAGCATGAGGAAGGATGTTCCAGAGAATTGGAGCTGAAAGGAGAGAAATAGTAAGCAATTTTAAAGAAACTTTACAGTAACATAGAAACAGAAGTAGGCCATTCAGCCTGTCCTGAAAGGTTCTGACCTGAAATGTTGACTCCCCTCCTCCTCTGATGCTGCTCGACTTGCTGTGCTCTTATTAGCTCAACTCTCTATCCACTCATTCAGCCTGTTAGTCATACCCTGCCATTCAAAATGCTCAGGGCTTATCAAACACTTCAATGTTTTTTACCCACATATCCCCTATAATTCCATACACCACTGGTAATCAGAAATCTGTCGGTCAATCTCTGCTGCAAACAAAAAAAAAGTTCTGGAGATTACAGCAGATCAGGCAGCATCCATGGAGAGAAAGCAAGCTCATATTTTGAGTCTAAATGACTCTTCATCATCTATCAATCTCTACCTTAAACATACTCAATGAGTGAGCATCCAAAGCCTTCTGCGGTAGATAATTCCAAGGGCTCACAACCTTGGCCGGCACAGTGGCTCAGTGGCTGGCACTGCAACCTCACAGCACCAGGGACCCAGGTTCAATTCCCACCTCGGGTAACTGTCTGTGTGGAGTTTGCACATTCTCTTCGTGTCTTTGTGGGTTTCCTCCGGATGCTCTGGTTTCCTCCCACAGTCCAAAGATGTGCAGGTCAGGTGAATTGGCCATGGTAAATTGCCTGTAGTGTTAGGTGCATTAATCAGGAGTGAATGTAGGGGAATGGATCTGGGTGGGTTGCTCTTTGGAGGGTTGGTGTGGACTTGTTGGGCCAAAGGGCCTGTTTCTACACTGTAGGGAATCTAATCTAAAATACATATTCTCCTTGTCTCCACCCCCTTATTTATAAGTTGTGCCTCCTGCCTCCAGATACTCTCAACTTGGGGAAGCATCTCACTGGCATCTACCTTGTCTATCCCTTCATGCTGTACACTTTTGAAATGACATAAATAAAAATTAAGAAGTTATCTTTATGCTCCATAGAATGAAAACCCCTTGCCTAATGTATACCAGAATCCTTTTGTGCAAGGTGTTCAAAATTTGTTATCCATATTTTTTAATCCTATAGTGGAAATCAAATAAGAATAATACTGCCCTTCATTTTACATTTCACACAGAAATCATTTTGATTTTGGATTATAATAGAAGAAAAGATAACACACTTCAGTTCTTAGTTATGCATAATTGAAAGATTTTCAGTTGTGTGTGTGTCTGTGTGTATATACATATACCCTGTAACAGGCATATGTGCAATTGTGGCATGTACATATGATGTGCAGTTACGTAATAATAATAACATCTGCAATGCACAATTAGCAATAGCACAATTTTTATTCTAGTCTTTTCTTTTAATTGCACTAAACATTTAAACACAACTCTTCGCTGTAAGAGCTATTAACAATTTACACAAATTAACAAGCGTCCAGACTTCCTGGCATCAATCCCACAAACAGCTCTTCAAAAATGTTACTCCCTTCTTCACAAAAAAAACCAAAATATAAATTAGCATTAATGTACACCCTTAAGGAAGGATGAACAGGCTCCCCTTCTTTATTCACCTACTCCCCTGGTTAAGGATAATTTAAAAAAGATCCCTTTGCTTTTGGATATCTTTATTCTAGATCACATTATCTAATGTTTTAAAAAGACCCTGGTCTACATGTGACTCTGTGCAACAGCTCTCTGAATTGGCTGAGACAGTGAATCAGTTCATGGACAGTCAGAACGGGCAGCAAAGACTGGCCTTGTTGGTGATGTCCATGTACCAGGCAAGAATATATTAAATTCTCTCAAACGTTTGGGGCTATACTTGGCTTAGTTGGCAGCTTTCATCCCTCTGGGTCAAAGGATTATGGATAGATGCATCACCACAGTATATGATATAACCTGACATTGGAGGGAAAGTTACGGAGCTGCCAACCTTTATGCAAACTTTTAAGCTTGTAAATGGTTCAGGAAAATGTTAAAATTCCCAAGGCATTATTTGCATAGATGGTGGGAAAGTGAATATGCAGCATGTTTGGAAGAAGTAATGAGGGAAGCTGGTTCGGAAAATAAACAGTTGGTCCAAATAGCCTGCTCCAACACAATGTAAGTCCGAAATTGCTTTTGTTACAATTTTGTGCAGACATACATTTTCACTGAGGCTGCAAAGGGGAGGGTAGGGAACTAAAATATTCTTCCCTGTAGTGGATCTGACCTCTGTAGTACACAGAATCTTTTAACAATAAATAACAGAACTTTGAATAACTTTCTTAAGAATTCTTCCAGCAAATTTTCCACTCATCCTGACCCAGTTCCAGATGGAATTATCTGGCAAAGGAATTTGAAGGACTTTTGCAAGTAGAGGTGGATGGATAACATCATTGTTAATTCTACATATTAGAGTTCTCTCTGGTTTTTTCTGTCCCCTTCCCCTCATTGTCTAGGTCCCTCCATTACTTTCTACTCAATGTTGAGATGATAGAACAGCTCTGTAAAGGATATTATTAACACAAAGATAAACACTGAGGGGAAAAGGTACTCATGCCATCTTCATTCCCTCTGGAAAATCCACTCTCTTCATCATAGCAGCCAATTGGCAGTAGCACTCAGCAATTATCATCTGCAGAGAAATTATAATAACCTCAAATTCACCGAGGAAGAGAAAAAACACAACTCCGCTTCCCAGAGGGATCCTGCTGTGATCTTTGGTTAACTTCATAAGAAACAGATTACATTGGACCACCCAGATGGGAGCTAGAGACAGGAATGTGAAGCAAGACTAGGTGTTTCGTTTTCTTTGGAGAAAAATGAACTCAGAATTGGCCGGACTGTTCTGGCAGCTCAGCTGGACAAAGGCGTCGATGTTGGACTCTGCTTTGAGGCAGGTCTTGGGCCATGGGGAAGAGTAGTGGGAGTCATCAAGACTCCTGGGGAGGTGAGGGAGGAATCCTACTCCTTCGGGGTCCAAAGGAATGGTCATCAACAAATTTATTTTTAAACTCAACTGGAGTTTTTCATTCATGGGATGTGGGTGTTTCTGGCTAGACTAGCATTTATTGCCTCTCCCTAATTGCTCACAGGCCAGTTAAGAGTCAGCCACATTGCTGTTGGTCTGGGGTCACATGCAGGCCAGGCAGCAGGACCTTTTTCCCTTGAAAGCCATTAGTGAACTTAATGGGTTTTCTCCCAAACAATCGGCAATCGTTTCATGTTCATCATTAGATTTTTGATTCTAGATTTTCTCTTCCCCAATTCAAACTTCACCATCTGCCAGGTAGGATTTGAACCAAGGTCCCATGAATGTTACCTGGGTCTCTGGATTAATAGTCTATCAAGAACACCACTAGACCAGTGCACCTGACAGCTACTAGTCAAAATGATTTTGTGTCATTAATAAATTTCTTACTGTTAAGCTCTTCATCCTTTCTGATATATGTAAGATGTCCAATGCTTGTGCTAGATATTTGTCCATGCTGGCTTAAACAGGTTCCTCATGAGGCCAAGCTTTGTGTGATTTGGGTTAATCTTGTCCAACGTGTCTTGCTGTCACGTTGAACTCAATACACAATGGCTTACATTAAGGAGTTAGTATTCTATCCTAGGGTAAGAGCTGCCCTTAGTTGCAGGGTGTGTCAGCATTTCCAGTTGTTACAGTACATAATATTCAAAGTAAAAATAAATTTACATGGGGACGTGGGTATGTAACCCATTGAATTTAGGCCCTTTCTCTTAATGGTGAAAGGAAGGTAAGGCAGAGATGAAGAGATAAAGATGACAAATAAACAAAGCTGCAACCAACATCTTCTGTGCACAAGTGTAAATCACTTAGAGTGAGACAGTAGAACAGTGGTAATGTCACTGGATGACTGATCCAGTGGCCCAGGCTAATTTCTGGGTAGTTGTTGTAATTTATATTTAATTAGTAAACCCAGAGAGATTTATTGTAGAATAGTTAGCATTATCCATGACTCCTCAGATACTAATATTGTGTCCATAAGCAGCAAGATCTGGACAATATGAGGTTTGACAAATAACATGTAACATTTGTACCAAAAATGTGCCAGATAAGGACCTTCTCCAAAAACAGAGGATCCAACCATCACCCATTGTCATTAAATGACATAGTCAGGGATTCAGTTATGGCAATCAACATCCTCGGGTTTACCATTGACCAAAAAAATGAACTAGACTAGCCATATCAACACGGAGATTTAAATAATCCTTAGATAAGCACATGGATGATTTTGGGATAGTGTTGGGGGTGAGCTGAGAATAGTTCACAGGTTGGCGCAACATCGAGGGCCAAAGGGCCTGTTCTGCGCTGTATTGTTCTATGTTCTAAATACTGTGTCTGCAAGAGGATGGCATGGTTGCTCAGTGGTTAGCACTGCTGCCTCACACCTGCATTCGATTCCAACCTCAGGTGACTGTCTGCATGGAGTTTGCACATTCTCCTGAGTGTGTGGGTTTCCAATCTGCTTTCCTCCCACAGTCTAAAGACGTGCAGGTCAGGTGGATTGACCATGTTAAATTGCCCATGGTGTTCAGGGATGTGTAGGTTGGCTGCCTTAACCTGGATGCTGCAGGAATTGGTCTGGGCGGGATGCTCTTCAGAGAGTTGGTGTAGATCTGATGGGCCAAACGGCCTGTTTCCACAGTGTGGGAATTCTATGATAAGAGCAGGTCAGAGGTTAGGAATTCTGTAGTGAGTAATTCACTTCCTGACTCCCCAAAACATGTCCACTATCTACAAGGCATGAGTCAGGAGTGTGATGAAATACATCCAGATGCCTGGATCATCTCGGTCCTGCTAAAGAAATACAGTATAAAATTAGCGAATTATTGCTGCAACTTTACAAAGCATTAGTGAGACCACACTGGAATATTGTGTTCTATTTTGGTCTCCTTACTCAAGAAGGGATGTAGTTGTATTGGAGGCAGTTCAGAGGAGGTTCACTAGATTTGTTCCAGAGACGAGGAAGTTCATATAATGAAGTGAGATTGAGCAGTATAGCTGAAACTTTATTGCTGGAACAGCACAGCAGGTCAGGCAGCATCTAGGGAACAGAAGATTCAACGTTTCGGGCACATGCCCTTCTTCAGGAATGAGCAGAGAGTGTTCAGCAGGAGAAGATAAAAGGTAGGGAGGAGGGACTTGGAGGAGGGGCGTTGGAAATGTGATAGGTGGAAAGAGGTCAAGGTGAGGGTGATAGGTCGGAGTAGGGTGGAGGCGGAGAGGTCAAGAAGAAGACTGCAGGTCAGGAAGGCGGTGCCGGGCTGGAGGGATTCGGCTGAGACAAGGTGGGGGGAGGGGGGATGAAGAAACTGGTGAAGTCCAAGTTCATCCCCTGTGGTTGGAGGGTTCCCAGTCAGAAGATAAGACGCTCCTCCTCCGACCGTCGCGTTGTTGTGGTTTGGCGGTGGATGAGTCCAATGACCTGCATATCCTCGGTGGAGTGGGAGGGGGAGTTGAAATGCTGTGCTACAGGGTGATTGGGTTGGTTCGTCCGGGTGGCCCAGAGGTGCTCTCTGAATCGCTCCGCAAGTAGGCGGCCTGAGCAGTATAGGCCTATACTCCCTTGAGTTTAGAAGAATGAGAAGAAATCTAATTGAGATATATAGGATGCTAAAGGGTGCTGAGAAATTAGAATGTTTCCTTTTGTGGGGCCATCTAGAATGAGAGGTGATAGTTTCAGGATAAGGAGTAACTGGTTTAGAACAGAGATGTGGAGGACTAACTTCTTTCAAAGGGTCGTGCATCTCTGGAATTCACGACCCAGAGTACAGTAGATGCTGGGACAGCAGGTAAATTTAAGGAGGAGATAGACAGATTTGTAATTATTAATGAGTTGAAGGGTTACAGAGGGCTGGCAGGAAAATGGTGTTGTGGCCTGGATGAGATCAGCCATGATCATATTAAATGGAGGAGTGAGCTTGAAGAGCTGAATTGACAACTCCTGCTCCTAGTTCTTATTATCTTACAACAATGATGGATTGAAGTATGTCATGGCCACTGTTGATGAACTGAGAAATATGTCAAGGTATGTCATTGAGGGAACACAAGGCAGGAACAGTGAAATGCACCGCGTTTTTCTTTTCTGGTGGACATACAGTATTTGCAGCGGTCAAAAACTGTTCAAGGTTTGGGAGAAGATTTGTAGCTCGGGTGCTCGTTGTTGTTCTGTTCGCCGAGCTGGGAATTTGTTTTGCAGATGTTTCATCCCCTGCCTAGGTGACATCCTCAGTGCTTGGGAGCCTCCTGTGAAGCGCTTCTGTGATGTTTCCTCCAGCATTATAGTGATTTGTACCTGCCGCTTCCGATTGTCAGTTCCAGCTGTCCGCTGCAGTGGCCGGTATATTGGGTCCAGGTCGATGTGCTTATTGTTTGAATCTGTGGATGAGTGCCATGCCTCTAGGAATTCCCTGGCTGTTCTCTGTTTGGCTTGTCCTATAATAATAGCGTTGTCCCAGTCAAACTCATGTTGCTTGTCATCTGAGTGTGTGGCTACTAAGGATAGGTGGTCATGTCGTTTCATGACTAGTTGATGTTCATGGATGCGGATCGTTAGCTGTCTTCCTGTTTGTCCTATGTAGTGTTTTGTGCAGTCCTTGCATGGGATTTTGTACACTACATTGGTTTTGCTCATGCTGGGTATCGGGTCCTTTGTCCTGGTGAGTTGTTGTCTGAGAGTGGCTGTTGGTTTATGTGCTGTTTATGTGTCCTAGTGGTCGCAGTAGTCTGGCTGTCAGTTCAGAAGTGTTTTTGATGTATGGTAGTGTGGCTAGGCCAATATACCGGCCACTGCAGGCGACAGCTGGAACTGACAACCGAAAGCGGCAGATATAAACCACTATAAATGCCGGAGGAAACATCACAGAAGCGCTTCACAGGAGGCTCCCAAGCACTGAGGATGTCACCTCAACAGGGGATGAAATGTCTGCAACACAAATTCCCAGCTCGGTGAACAGAACCATCAAAAACTGTACTTGCATTCCATCCATTTCAGAAACATAATGTTTGAGGTGATTTACTTTTGGCAGGACGAAAGTATGACCTGAAGTGGATATCACTTTAATCCCTATTTAATAGGATGTGATGAAGACCAAGCCAAATATCTTTGGTGAAATAAACTATTAAGAATCAGATAAATTGGCAGTACATAAGAAAACCACTCAGCCTATTGAGACTGTGATGGTTCTTTGAAAGAGCTATCCACTCACTCGCATTCTCTACTGTGACTCCTCTAATGCTTTGATTCAGCTGTTTTAGTGAGTTCCCTTTTGAAAATCATTATGCATTTCATTTCCACAATGTTTCCTTGCAGGAAATTCTATATTCTAACAACATTCTGAGTGGAATATTCTCAACCCCTGAACTATGTGGGCTATGGTGAGAAGGTTAGGAAAATTGGGGCAAATAGCTAGTGCACAGCTTCTTGATATCAAGCTTCAAGTAGTCCCATTTTCTAGCCAAGTGCTGAATGGTGAGATGGGATTCTCATTTTGTGGGGTGAGAGACCTATTTGCCTGGAATTGCTCACTCTTACCCTCATTCCTCTTGAATTCTTGCCTCATTTGTTTTCCACCCACCAGACCGAAACTATTCGCTGATGATTCCTAGTGTGAGATTCAGGGCAGTTTACTGGCCACTGCAGCTCCCTGCTTGCTCCTTTGGCCTCCATCTTGGACATCAGGGTCCAACATCACAGGGTATGCACCATGGGCAGCGTCTGCACACATCCCTCATTTGCGGACATCTGACATGTCTCAACCTCACTACTCACTCAAGGCACATCTTTGGGCCGTGTGAAGGAATTTGGGATTAGAAAGGTGTCTATGGGGTAGCATGGACAAGGTAAGCTGAACGGCCTCCTTCTGTTCTCTGCTCTACAGTTCTCTCTCCAATCTAAATGCAATATGGTTCTGTATTTCAATGCTGCACTTTGGAGCACACCAGCATCTCTCATTGCAATGCTGCTGCTGCCAGGACACACAGCTCATGGATTGGATCAGGAGGCATCTTGGGGCTCACTGCATACTGCCTTACAGCTGAATCATTTTGAGCCAATTTGGAGATTCACTCTCTTCCTTGCCCTTGTGTTCTGCTCCTCCGGCTAGAGTTAACAGTTCCTCCACTGTGTCTGGCTCTTTAGCACAGACACAAAGCCAGAGAGCTTTATTGGTTGTCAGTGGTGATCAGTAATTAGGGGATTGGGGGCGGACATGATGCTGTGCAGCACCGCGCTGTATCAATGTCCCACTTACACCATGTACCAGCCAGCCCTGGGTGCACAAACACACTGCATGGCTAATGGGAATAGTTCTCAGATAAGTCCACTTCAGGCAGGGGCTCCTGGCACAGTAAGCCAAGGGCATTGACCGGTATCTGTCCAGGGGTCTGGGCACAACCAGTCAGCCTCTCAAGATGGTCAGGACCCTCTCCTTGTGTGGGGTGAGTAGCTGAATGTTGGGCACCCCATCACCCGTCTTGGGTTTTTTTCTGCCATTTTGTGGACATCTTCCCCAGGACTGAAACAAAGGGAGGGACTGAGTGAGATGAAAGTGGCTGGCACTGCTGTTAGTGCTGGTGCAGGTGGGGGAAGGGTGGTGAGCTGAGCCGAGTGGGGGAATGAATAGGAAACACATTGGCTGTGTTTGGTTAGTGCTGGAGGCAGAGTTTGGGTCGCTAAGAGTGAGTGAACAAAGATGTCACATGTGACAGTAAGAGTATGAACCTTGGCGAGAGGTGCTCCAGAACAGAGATAGAGTGAATGTGAGGCAGGAGAAAGAGAGAAGGTGGTGGCACTAAGCCTGGTGGAACAATCTAATTTTTACAAACCAGCAACTCAGGAACAGATGCCCAATAGGATCTTGTACATTGACTAATACATTGATCATATGGTCATCAGAGAGGGAGAGGGAACAGGAGCAGATAGCGATAGGGCCATTCTCTGCTGTGAAGCTGGGTCCAGAGCTCAGGATTCCTCTTTCTGCACACAAAACATTTTGGCAGCTTTAAAGTAAGAGGATAAAATTGTTCCAACCTCTGAAAAACATAGACCAAGTCAAGAGTGTTTGGATGATTGAGTGTGATGTCCAGCAAGGATTATACTGTTGATCAGACTGAGCTAGGGACACATAGTATCTCAGTGGGACTTGCATCACTTTCCATGTTCTCTTGACACCTAACAGTGAAGTGTCAGTGGAAAATGTCTGTGACCATGCCCAAAGTGAAAGGGGTTTCTGTTTGCTTTCTCTGTCAATACATGGGCTCCATCCTGATGAAAGATGGCCTTCAATGGGTGAATGCATCCATCAAGCACTTGCAGAGTGAAGTTTGCAGTCATACTATTGAGCATGTGGAATGCATGCTCTGATCTTATACGTGCTGCCTGTGGGACTCAGTAAGGAGAGATCCCATCCAGAGTGAGACACAGTCTGAGTGAGGAGAGTTCAGGGAATTTAGAAGCTGCATGGGAATTTGGTGCAGAGGGAAAGAGGTACTTTTTTTGTATGATTTTTCTTTAACAGGATAAATCAAAGCCCAGGATCAGGGCCCAGCACAATTAATGACATGATTAGAGTGGTGTTGGAAAAGCACAGCAGGTCAGGCAGCGTCGGAGGAGCAGGAAAATAGACGTTTCGGGCAAAAGCCCTTCCTCAAGAATCATTCCTGATGTGCTTTTCCAGCACCACTCTAATCTTGACTCTGATTTCCAGCATCTGCAGTCCTCACTTTCGCCACAATTGATGACATCACAAGTAAGTCATAAGTTGTTAATTTAAAGGCTGCAAACTAAAAGACCAGTAGGATTTTTTTTAAAAATCAAGAACTAAGTAAGTAGAGATGGGCTGGGCCAGGCAATGTGTTGTAACTGCAATGGTGTGGGAGCTGGTAGATACCTTTGTGGTTCATAGTGGCCACATCTGTAGCAAGTGTTGGTTGTTTGAGGAACTACTAATGAGACCACCCCAACCCCTCTTCTCCCTCTCGACAAGATACATATCCTTTGGATATTTAATTCCCAGCTTTGATCCCCTGCAGCCACATCATTGTGATACCTCCAACACTGACTGCCAATTTCAACCTGCACTACAAGCTCATTTACTTGTCTTTGTACACTGTGTGCATTTAAGTACAACATCCTCAGTCCTGTATTGACTGCCCCCCTTCTAACAGTTGCCCCCTCATCTGCTGTACCTGAAGTTCTTCCTTACTCTTTGTCCTATTACTTGCTCTGGAAACATTCATAATCTCTGCTGAGCTCTTCCCACCTCTGGCTTCTTCCTAATTTTCTGTGCAACTAAACCAATATCTTGCTATTTTGTTGGAAATTATCCACAGCCCAAGTTATATGATTCACCAGGACACTGGTCCCAGCAGGATTCAGGTGGAATAGCTGAACAACTTCCTATCGGAACAGCTCCCTCCTTCCCCGATACAAGTACCAATGTCCCATGAATTCAATCCCATTTCTCCTGCATCAATCTTTCTGCTACACATTTACCTTTTTAATCTTGTTGACCCTGTGCTAATTAGCTCATGGCTTGGTAGTGATCTAGACATTATTACCTTTTGCTTCTGCTTTTTAAAATTAGCCCCTAGCTGCTTATATTCCCTCAGCAGAACCTCTTCCTTATTTCTGCGGATATCATTGGGACCGACGTGGATCACAACAACAGGATCTTTCCCCTCCCTCTCCAAGTTCCTCTGCAGCCCAGGTGAGACACCCCGAACCCAGGCACCAGGTAGGCAAAGCAGCCTTTGGGACTTTCGATCCTGGTCTCAGAGGACAGTACCCATGACTATATTAACCCCAATTACAACTCCATTTGTCTTTGCACCCCCTCCTCTTGAATGGCTCTCTGTACCATGGTGCAATGGTCAGTTTGCTCATCCTCCCTACAGCTCCACTCTCATCCACACAGGGAGCAAGTATTTCAAACTTCAAGCTCAGCACCATCTCCTGGATCCCTCTACCTGCCTCACTTGTAGTCACACCCTTCCGTCCCTGACCACTGACCCAATTCGAGGTAGTTAGTCTGAGAGGTGTGACTGCCTCCCGAAACACAGTTTCCAGGCAACTCTCCCCTACCCTGTAGCTCAGACTCCAGCTTATCAACTCTGAGCCAGAGTTCCCCAAACTGGAATCAGATTTATTGCAGTTGAGTCAAAGTAACGACAAAGACATGAGGGAGGAGCTGGTGAGGGTTGATTGGAAGGGGAGCCTAACAGGGAAGATGGTAGAGCAGCAATGGCAGGAATTTCCGGGCGTAATTCGGGAGGCACAGAGGAAATTCATCCCAAGGAAGAAGAAACACACTGAGACAACCATGGCTGACGAATGAAGTCAGGGACAGTGTAGAAGCAAAAGAAAGTGTATGCATGTGGTGAAGATTAGTGAGAAGCTGGAGGATTTGGAAATTCTCAAAAACCAATAAAGGCTAACTGAAAAAGCAATAGGGAGGGGGGAGATGACATATGAGGGTAAGCTAGCTAGTAACATAAAAGAAGAAGATAATGGCCTGATCGAGGTATACAAGGTAATGAGAGGCTTGGATAGAGTCAATAGACAGAGACTTTTCCCCAGGGCAGGATTGACTGGCAAGAGGGGTCATAGTTTTAAGATATTAAGAGAAAGGTATAGAGGGGACATCAGAGGAAGATTCTTTACGCAGAGGGTTGTGAATGCATGGAATGCATTGCCAGCGGTGGTGATGGAAGCAGAGTCATTAGGGACATTTATGTGACTGCTGGACATGCACATGGACAGCAGTGAATTGAGGGTTGGGTAGGTTAGGTTATTTTATTTTAGATTAGGAATAATCCTCAGCACAACATCGTGGGCCAAATGACCTGTTCTGTGCTGCACTTTTCTATGTTCTCTATGTTCTCAGATTGAAAGATTATTAAGATACGTAAAAGATAACAGAGAGAGAAGAGTGACAATTGGACCGCTGGAAAATGATGCTGAAGTAGTAATGGGGAATGAGGAAATAGCAGAGGAACTGAGGGGTAGATACTTTATATACTGTTTCACAGTGGAAGACACGAACAACACACCAAACTTTCCACAGAGTCGGGCAGAAGTGAGTGTAGTGGCCATCACTAAGGAGAAGGTGTTGGGGAAGCTGGAAGGTCTAAAGGTGAATAAAACACCCAAACTGCCAAGAGTTCTGAAGGAGATAGCTGAGGTGATCATGGAAGCATTGATGGTGATCTTTCAGGAATCACTGGAGGCAGGGAGCATCCCAAAGAACTGGAAACTAGCTAATGTACGGGTGGCATGGTGGCACAGTGGTTAGCACTGCTGCCTCACAGCACCAGAGACCTGGGTTCAATTCCCGCCTGAGGTGACTGTCTGTGCGGAGTTTGCACATTCTCCCCGTGTCTGTGCGGGTTTCCTCCGGGTGCTCCGGTTTCCTCCCACAATCCAAAAATGTGCAGGTTAGGTGAATTGGCCATGTTAAATTGCCCGTAGTGTTACGTGAAGGGGTAAATGTAGGGGAGTGGGTCTGGGTGGATTGCGCTTTGGCGGGTCGGTGTGGACCTGTTGGGCTGAAGGGCCTGTTTCCACACTTTAAGTAATCTAATCTATAACCCCCGTTGTAGAAGGGAAGGGGCAAAAGACAGGAAAGAATAGGCTGGCCTAGCCTGACCTCAATCATTAGTAAGATTTTAGAGTCCATTATTAAGGATGAGATTATGGAAAGCATGGTAAAATAAGGCGGAGCCAATATGGCTTCATTAAGACGAGACCATGCCTGACAAATCTGTTAGAATTCTTCGAGAAGCTCGTGAGCAAGTTAGACAAAGGAGAGCCAGTGGATGGGATCTATTTGGATTTCCAGAAGGCCTTTGACAAAGTGTCACACAGGAGCCTGCTGCATAAGAGCCCATGGTATTAGGGGCAAGGTACTGGCATGGATAGAGAATTGGCTGACTGGCAGAAGGCAGACAGTGAGGATAAAGAAGTCTTTTTCAGGATGGCAGCTGATGACTAGTGGAGTTCCGCAGGGGTCAGTGTTGGGACCACAACTATTCACATTATACATTAACAATCTGGATGAAGGAACTGAGGTCAGTTGATCTGTTTTCAGATGAGACAAAGATAGGTCAAGGAACAGGTAGTATTGAGGAAGCAGGGAGGCTGCAGATCAATTTAGATGTGCTAGGAGAGCAGGCAAAGAAATGGCAGATGGAATACAGTGTGGGAAAACGAGGTTATATATTTTGGAAGGAAGAATACAGGGGTAGATTATTTTCTAAACTGGGAAAGGCTTCAGAAATCTGAAGCCCAAAGGGACGTGCAAGCCCTAGTTCATTGATTATTGACTGCAACATTGTTGTTCGAAAGGCAAATGCAGCTTCTGCTGGTTTGACTTCCATTTGCTTTTGACACTGTTGAATGGAAATGACTGGTTGGAAAGGTTTTCTGGATGGGGTGGTCCTACATCGAACAACGATAAGATGCTGGACTACGGTGGAGATTGGAGAAAGAGTGGCAGTGACTCAGAGAGGGCTCCAAGATGAGATGTGGTTATGGACAGGTAGGCTGCATGGCCTGGGGCGCTGAAAAAGCGACAGGTATCGGAACGTGCATGTGCTTATGCCACCTATGTGCCCTGTGAAGGGTTTGGTGTGTGGATGCTGTCTCACTGCAGCATGATGTGGGCACTATTGGGGGATGGTACCTCGTTAATGAGGCGAGTTTGGGACAAGAGTATGAGAAAACTCACTGAGCCTTGGAGAGAGAGACCTTTAATGAATCTCAACAAAAATGAATCAGTGGATTTCTGCTAAGATTCAGCTTGATGTTCCTAAAAGGCAATTCCTAACTTGCTATTTTTTTATAATGATCTGAATTTTGTATTTGTATAGTTCTGAATAGCAAGGTTGCCAGGAGGCTCGTTGCGAGGCCTAGAAATGAGAGAAGGCACTGTCACTCTCCGTGGGGCCTTGTTTGGGGCAGAGCCTTCACTATTTCCAACAAACTGTCTCCCAAGTCACAAGGGCATTCCTATGCAGTCCAGTCTCAGCTCTGGCTTCTGATGCACTGGATGTCAAGTCTGCAAGTTAAACAGAGATACTCTGGTCTATTTGCCAACAGAAGCAAAGGCCATCTGAACATTCATGCCTGGGTTCAGGCGAAGAAAGCAAAAGAGAGTAAGAATAAGTGAATTGCTTTAAATTTTTTTGAACATTCAGCAACAGGCCACAGTGCAACTCTGTCGACAGCAGCACTTACATTCCACTTGAGCCTCCACCTTTAACACCTAGGGTGGAACCTGGTGCAGGCTCTGTGGGTCTTGGCCACTGGTTGGAAGAATCTCCCACTGCCCCACTTCGAGAAGGCCTAGACTACTTTGTGCCAATCATACATTTGACAGACCAGTCATTGTTGCTCCTCTGGGGTCAAGGAACAACCCCCTACATAAAAATCTCACTCACGAAAAGCTGCTGGCCAATCAGAGGGAAGTAACTCTATTGGGGAGGCAGTAGCTGCTGCCATTATAATACCCTACCTCCCGAGTCTGGTGAGTGATGCCATGAATGATCTTGTATGTGTAATTTGCCTTTAAGAGAACTCAGTATGAAGGGCTCCATGCACTGTGTATATAGCATTGTGACTCTAGGAGAAAGTGAGGACTGCAGATGCTGGGGATCAGAGCTTAAAAATGTGTTGCTGGAAAAGCGCAGCAGATCAGGCAGCATCAAAGGAGAAGGAGAATCAACATTTCGGGCATAAGCCCTTCTTTAGAGGGCGTATGCCCGAAACGTCAATTCTCGTTCTCCTTTGATGCTGCCTGACCTGCTGCGCTTTTCCAGCAACACATTTTTAAGCATTGTGACTCTGACTTCCAGTTAGTCTGCTGTTCCAGTTAGTCACACATTCAGAAATCTGCTGTAAAGTCTGGCTTATAACTTGAAATGTGTTTTATTGATTTAAATAATCAAATCGACCATCCTCATCAATCCCTGATGAGTGGTTGATTATTACCACATTATCATAAACTTGACAGAGGGAGTAATGTGAAGGAATGAGTGTCAAAGTGTGGGGGGAGGGAAACGGATGGAGAGGGTACGGGTTTGACAGTAAGAGGAGGAATGTGGCCCTCAGTCTGCCCTCTCTTTCCAATGCCAGGCACTGAGTGTATTTGAACATGGGAATGAGTTTGCACATCTGCAATAAGAATTTTCAGTGCCAGAGGTCAGTTAGAGACAAACAAAACTGCAGATGCTGGAATCCAAAGTAGTTAAGCAGGAGGCTAGAAGAACACAGCAAGCCAGGCAGCATCAGGAGGTAGAGAAGTCGACGTTTGAGGTGTAACCTTTCTTCAGGACTGGGGATGGTGTGGGGGAGCTGCAGATAAAGGGGTTGGTGGGGACAGTGGTAAAGTGGGGATAGGTGAAGGCAGGTAGAGGGCACGACCCGGTTAGTCAACGGGAGGAATGAATCTGGTTGGCGGCAGGGAGGAGTGCAAGGGAGGGGGAGGGGATGGGAATGGAGTTGGGGGATGGGAATGGAGGTTATTTGGAGTTGGAGAACTCAATGTTGAGTCCTCTGGGTTGTAGGCTACCCAGGCAGAAAATGAGGTGTTGTTCCTCCAATATACAGTTTGGATCGTTGTGGACATGAGGAGGCCAAGAATGGTCATGTTCGAAAGGGAGTGAGAAAGGGGATTAAAATGGGCGGTGACTGGGAGGTCCGGTCGGCTCCTGCGGGCCCGGCTGAGATGCTTGGCAAACCGTTCCCTAACTTAATTTTTGAGGTCTGTTGGCAACAATTATAGAATCAGAGTCATAGAGACGCACAGCATGGAAACAGACCCTTTGGTCCAGCCCGTCCATGCCGACCCAATCTAGTCCCACCAGCAAGCACCCGGCCCATATCCCTCCAAATGCTTCCTATTCATATACCCATCCAAATGCCTCTTAAATGTTGCAATTGTACCAGCCTCCACCACTTCCTCTGGCAGCTCATTTCATACACGTACCACCCTCTGTGTGAAAATGTTGCCCCGTAGGTCTCTTTTATATCTTTCCCCTCTCACCTAAACCTATGGCCGCTAGTTCTGAACTCCCCGACCCCAGGGAAAAGACTTTGCCTATTTATCCAATCCATGCCCCTCATGATTTTATAAACCTCTATAAAGGTTAACCCTCAGGCTCAGACGCTCCAGGGAAAACAGCCTGTTCAACCTCTCCCGATAGCTCAAATCCTGCAACCCTGGCAACATCCTTGTAAATCTTTTCTGAAACCTTTCAAGTTTCACAACATCTTTCCGATAGAAAGGAGACCAGAATTGCATGCAATATTCCAAAGTGGTCTAACCAATGTCCTGTACAGCCGCAACTCCTGTACTCAATACTCTGACCAATAAAGGAAAGCATACCAAACGCCTTCTTCACTATCCTATGTACCTGCGACTCCACTTTCAAGGAGCTATGAATCTGTACTCCAAGGTCTCTTTGTTCAGCAACACTTCCTAGGACCTTACCATTAAGTATATAAGTCCTGCTAAGATTAGCTTTCCCAAAATGCAGCACCTCGCATTTATCTGAATTAAACTCCATCTGCCACTTCTCAGCCCATTGGCCCATCTGGTCAAGATCCTGTTGTAATCTGAGGTAGCCCTCTTCGCTGTCCACTACACCTCCAATTTTGGTGTCATCTGCAAACTTACTAACTGTACCTCTTATACTCACATCCAAATCATTTATGTAAATGACAAAAAGTAGAGGACCCAGCACCAATCCTTGTGGCACTCCACTGGTCACAAGCCTCCAGTCTGAAAAACAACCCTCCACCACCACCCTCTGTCTTCTATCTTTGAGCCAGTTCTGTATCCAAATGGCTAGTTCTCCCTGTATTCCATGAGATCTAACCTTGCTAATCAGTTGCCCATGGGGAACCTTGTCGAACGCCTTACTGAAGTCCATATAGATCGCATCTACCGCTCTGACCTCATCAATCTCTTTGTTACTTCTTCAAAAAACTCAATCAAGTTTGTAAGACATGATTTCCCACGCACAAAGCATTATTGACTATCCCTAATCCGTTCTTGCCTTTCCAACTTCATGTACATCCTGTCCCTCAGGATTCCCTTCAACAACTTGCCCACCACCGAGGTCAGGGTCACTGGTCTATAGGTCCCTGGCTTGTCTTTACCACCCTTCTTAAACAGTGTCACCACGTTTGCCAACCTCCAGTCTTCCGGCACCTCACCTGTGACTATCGAAGATACAAACATCTCAGCAAGAGGCCCAGCAATCACTTCTCTAGCTTCCCACAGAGTTCTCGGGTACACCTGATCAGGTCCTGGGGATTTATCCACCTTTACCCATTTCAAGACATCCAGCACTTCCTCCTCTGTAATCTGGACATTTTGCAAGATGTCACCATATATTTCCCTACAGTCTAAATCTTCCATATCCTTTCCCACAGTAAATATTGATGCAAAATACTCATTTAGTATCTCTCCAACATTCTGCGGCTGATCTTTGAAAGCCTCTATTCTCTCCCTAGTCATCCTTTTGTCCTTAATGTATTTGTAAAAACCCTTAGGAATCTCCTTAATTCTATTTGCCAAAGCTATCTCAAGTCCCCTTTTTGCCCTCCTCATTTCCCTTTTAAATATACTCCTACTTCCTTTATACTCTTCTAAGGATTCACTCAATCTATCCTGTCTTTACCCTACATATGCTTCCTTCTTTTTCTTAACCAAACCCTCAATTTCTTTAGTCTTCCATCATTCCCTATACCCACCAGCCTCTTCTTTCACCCTGACAGGAATATACTTTCTCTGGATTCTCATTATCTCATTTCTGAAGGCTTCCCATTTTCCAGCCATTCCTTTATGGAACAAAGAACATTGAACAATTCAACACAGAACAGGCCCTTCGGCCCTCGATGTTGTGCCAACCTGTGAACTATTCTCAGCTCGTCCCCCTACACTATCCCAAAATCATACATGTGCTTATCTAAGGATTGTTTAAATGTGGCTGAGTTGACTACATTAGTAGGTAGGGCATTCCACGCCCTTACCACTCTCTGCGTAGAGAACCTGCGAACATTTGCCCCCATTCAGCTTTCGAAAGTTCTTGCCTAATACCATCAAAATTGGCCTTTCTCCAATTTAGAACTTCAACTTTTAGATCTGATCTATCCTTTTCCATCACTATTTTAAATCTAATAGAATTATGGTCACTAGCCCCAAAGTGTTCCCCCATTGACACCTCAGTCACCTGTCTTGCCTTATTTCCCAAGAGTAAGTCAAGCTTTGCACCTTCTCTAGTAGGTACATCCACATACTGAATCAGAACATTTTCTTGTACACACTTAACAAATTCCTCTCCATCTAAACCTTTAACATTATGGCAGTCCCAGCCTATGTTTGAAAAGTTAAAATCCTCTACCATAACCACCCTATTATTCTTACAGATAGCTGAGATCTCCTTACAAATTTGTTTCTCAATTTCCCTCTGACTATTAGGAGGTCGATAATACAATCCCAATAAGGTGATCATCCCTTTCTTATTTCTCAGTTCCACCCAAATAACTTCCCTGGATGTATTTCCGGGAATATCCTCCTTCAGCACAGCTGTAATGCTATCCCTTTTCAAAAATGCCTCTCCCCCTCCTCTCTTGCCTCCCTTTCTATTCTTCCCGTCGCATTTGTATCCTGGAACATTAAGCTTCCAGTCCTGCCCATCCCGAGTCATGGTTCTGTAATTGCTAATATCAGAGTCCCATGTTCCTAACCATGCCCTGGGTTCATCTGCCTTTCCGGTTAGGCCCCTTGCATTGAAATAAATGCAGTTTAATTTCTTAGTCCTACCTTGTCCCTGCCTGGCCTGAGTGTTTGACTCACTTCTGTTCTCAACTGTACCAGTCTCAGATTTATCTCTTTCCTCACGATCTCCCTGGGTCCCACCCGCACCTCCATATCCTTACTAGTTTAAATCCTCCCGAGCAGCTCTAGCAAATTTCTCTGCCAGTATATTAGTCCCCTTCCAATTTAGGTGCAATCTGCCTGTCTTATACAGGTCACTTCTACCCCAAAAGAGATTCCAATGATCAAAAAATGTGAATCCTTCCCCCATACACCAGCTCCTCAGCCATGCATTCATCTGCTCTATCCTCCTATTCCTGCCCTCACTAGCTCATAGCACTGGGAGTAATCCAGATATTACTACTCTCGAGGACCTCCTTTTTAAATTTCGGCCTAACTCTCTGTAATCTCCTAACAGAATCTCAACCTTTTCCCTTCCTATGTCGTTGGTTCCAATGTGGACACTGACCTCTTGCTGGACCCTTTCCCCCGTGAGAACATTCTGCACCCTCTTTGAGGCATCCTTGATCCTGGCACCAGAGAAGCAACACACCATTCTGATTTTTCGCTGCTGGCCACAGAAATGTCTGTCTGTACCTCGGACTAGAGAATCCCCTAACACAATTGACCGCTTGGAAGCCGACGTACCCCTTGTTGCATTAGACCCAGTCTCAATACCAGAAACTTGGCTGTTCGTGTTACGTTCCCCTGAGAATCCATCTCCCAAACATTTTCCAAAACAGCATACCTGTTTGAAATGGATATATCCACAAAAGACTCCTGCACTAGCTGCCTACCTCTCTTACCTTTCCTGGAGTTAACCCATCTATGTGACTATATCTGAGACTTTCCCCCTTTCCTATAACTGCCATCCATCACATACTGTTGCTGTTGTAAATTCCTCATTCCTTCTAACTGTCTCTCTACCCGATCCATTCGATTTGATAAGATTTGCATCCAATAGTATTTATGGTAGATATAATCCACAGTAACTCTTAAACTCCCACATCTGACAAGATGTGGGAGATATGGCATTGAGGGTGAGTTGGAGGTTTGGATTAGGAATTGGCTGGATGGAAGAAGACAGAGGGTAGTAGTTGATGGCAAAGTTTCTTCATGGAGTGCCGTCACTAGCGGTGTTCCGCAAGGATCTGTTTTGGGACCATTGCTGTTTGTCATTTTTATAAATGACCTGGAAGAGGGGTTAGAAGGTTGGGTGAGCAAGTTTGCGGATGATACGAAAGTCGGAGGAGTTGTTGACAGTGAGGAAGGATGTGGCAGGTTACAGCAGGATATAGAGAAGCTGCAGAGCTGGGCAGAAAGGTGGCAAATGGAATTCAATGTAGCTAAATGTGAGGTGATTCACTTTGGGAAGAATAACAAAAAGATGGGGTACTGGGCTAATGGTCGGATACTTGGTAGTGTGGATGAGCAGAGGGATCTTGGTGTCCATGTACACAGATCTCTGAAAGTTGCCACCCAGGTAAATAGTGCGGTGAGGAAGGCATATGGCGTACTGGCTTTTATTGGTAGAGGAATTGAGTTCCGGAGTCCTGAGGTCATGATGCAGTTGTATAAGACTCTGGTGCGGCCGCATCTGGAATATTGTGTGCAGTTTTGGTCGCCATACTATAGGAAGGATGTGGAGGCACTGGAACGGGTGCAGAGGAGGTTTACCAGGATGTTGCCTGGTATGGAAGGAAGATCGTATGAGGATAGACTGAGACACTTGGGGCTGTTTTCATTAGAGAAAAGAAGGTTTAGGGGTGACTTGATTGAGGTGTACAAGATGATTAGGGGGTTAGATAGGGTTGACAGTGTGAACCTTTTCCCGCGTATGGAGTCGGGTATTACAAGGGGGCATAGCTTTAAATTAAGGGGGGGTAGATATAGGACTGAAGTTAGGGGTAGGTTCTTCACTCAGCGAGTCGTAAGTTCATGGAATGCCCTGCCAGCAGCAGTGGTGGACTCTCCCTCTTTATGGGCATTTAAGCGGGCATTGGATAGGTATATGGAGGATAGTGGGTTAGTATAGGTTAGGTGGGCTTGGATCGGCGCAACATCGAGGGCCAAAGGGCCTGTACTGCGCTGTATTCTTCTATGTTCTATGTTCTAAGTACATATCACTCGACTAAAGGCCATTTTTGCTCCTTCACAATCTACAGACCCAGAAAATAATCCTGTCTTATTCCTCTACAAACACTGCCCCAGGTTAAATGAATAGTTATGGCTTATATTTTAAGTTTAATCAAGAGACATATCTCCAAAAACATACAAGAAAGAACCCACTATACTCACTACTGCAGACTTTCTGTTGGACACACTTAAAACAATGATTAACTTCTCCGATTCTGTGTTGTGAACTTTGCCCAAACAGGGTTCCTCCAAAATTAGTTGTGAATTTCACTGTTTGTTAATTTTCCCAGATGCACTCCGATATCCAGTGATACATGAATTCAAAACAGCAAAGACAGTAAATGCGCAGATTCTCTCTCTCTCCTGCAATGACCTCACCATGTGCTTCCTTTATCTGTTCTTCTTCCTTTTAAAACTGCTGTTGTTTTGACTTTTTTTCCCAAAGTTCCAAAACAACGAACAGCATATAAAACAGTAATTGCTGCTCCTGGAATTCGAGGAAATCATCTCCAGCACCTAAAATACCTCAAAAGAGGACCAGCTGTTACAGCCAGAAAATTTTCTCGACCTCCATCTTGGATTACCCAGAATTCTTGTCAAAAGGCTATTCTAGTTATACAGTCATACAACATAGAAAAGGGCTATGGTCCATTGAGCCTGGGCTGATAATAACCACAACTAAATGTGCATTAATCCCAATTTCCTACACTTGTCCCATATCCTTTAATGTTACAATATTTCAAGTTTTTGGATAATTGGACTGAAATGGGCAAGAATTAATCTCCTGTGGTGAATTTGGTTAATGCATCATTCATTTAATTTCAATGATAAGTCATAGAAACAGGCCATTTGACCCAACAAGTCCACACCAACCCTACCCCCTCCCCAAAGAGTATCCCATCCAGACCCATTCCCCAACTCTATTAATCTACATTTACGCCTGACTAATTCACCTAACCTATACATCCCTGAACAGTATGGGCAATTTAGTATGGCTAATTCATCTAGCCTGCACATTTTGGATTGTGGGAAGAAACTGGAGCACCTAGAGGAAACCCACGCAGACTCAGGGAGAATGTGCAAACTCCACTCAGATAGTTGCCCAAAGCTGGAATTGAACCCAGGTTCCTGGCCCTGTAAAGCAGCAGTGCTAACCACTGAGCCACCATGCAGCCCCAAGTTAAAAATCACACAACACCAGGTTATAGTCCAACAGGTTTAATTGATTGTCTGTATTTTTCAATGTGTAATTTCAGTTACATCACACTGTAAACTTTTGCTAAAAATTCTGTGCCTTACAATTGTGTCCTCCACAACTACCTGAGGAAGGTGCGTCGCTCCGAAAGCTAGTGTGCTTCCAATTAAACTTGTTAGACTATAATCTGGTGTGTGATTTTTAACTTTGTACATCCCAGTCCAACACTGGCCTCTCCAAATCATGCAGCCCAAGGCAGACAGCAAGGTGATGTTTTACTGTGGATCAGTGTCAGGCAGTAGCGTATATATTTCTCCATTAACCTCACATCCTCCCCTCCACCAGGGTTGATCTCCCATGTTGCACAAAAGTCAGCAGCATTAAATTGCATGATACATTGACAACAGATTCCAACTGTTGGCATTCTCATTGATCACAAGTTTAGGAGGAGGCGGTTTCAAATATTCAGCTTGGATATCTTCCAACACCCCTCACTTATACCCAGCTCAAATGGGAGCTGCTGTAAGCTGGCATAGCCTTGTCCTGAGCTGAATCTTTGTGGCGTATCTTGGGGGTTAACAGCAATAATACTTTCCAACTGATTAGATTACCTACAGTGTGGAAACAGGCCGTTCAGCCCAACAAGTCCACACCGACTCTCCAAAGAGTAACCCACCCAGTCCCATTTCCCTCGGACTAACGCACCTAACACTACAGGCAATTTAGCATGGCCAATTCACCAGAACTGCACATCTTTGGAGTGCGGGACCCACACAGACACAGGGAGAATGTGCAAACTCTACATAGACAGTCACCCGAGGCTGGAATCAAACCTGGGACCCTGATGCTGTGAGGCAGTGGTGCTGACTACTGAGCCACCATTCCACCTGAGTTCTATCAGGAGAGAAGACAAGTGCACAGAAGAAGCTGGTGTGATGTAGAACTAGTTTCCCTAATTCAGGGTTAGCAGATTTGGTTCCCAGTTGCTGTGGAGGTATGTCAGAACAGATTAGCTCGAAATAAGTTTTAAGTTTCCTCATTACCTCTTTTCTAAGATTTTGTTGATTCTTTGATTGTTGTTACATTGTCCTGCCAGAGGCTGTCTAGCCTATATTTTAGACAGAGTTCCTTTCAACAGAATAGAAGAGAAAATGCCAGGGGCAGAATTTAATCCTGGGTGAGCAAAAGAGGCAGGTAGAAGTGTTGATTAGGCAGGAAGTGAAGTTTCAAGTTTCCCTCATCGAGATAGAGGTGCTGTAGCGCCTGGTGCCAGGTTGGAAGGGGGATTGCAGTGCTGACAGTACATGGCACAGAATGAAGAATAATGGGTTTTCACTCACTTAACCATCCACTCACTGACTGACCCAATCACCCACCCACCCATCTCTCACTTATCCATCCACTCACCTGGCCACTCACGCACCCACCCACTCACCTGTCCATGCAAAGACTTTAGACCTTCAGAAACATATGCAAGTATTGCAGCTACTATAGTAAAACGGGGTTGTGTCATCTCCTTCTGCTGACTCTTTTCAGCTTATTGATTTACCCAGAGTGCTGCCTTTTTCTTCTGGCTGAAAATGAGCAGCACTGTTGAGTCAAAGAAAACATGGTGGGCAGCAGCAATCTGCCCATCATTGCCAGCGTTTGGAAGGCCAAGGCCAATTATTTAACTATAATTAGTTCAGTTTCTTCTGTGTGAAACCTGAAAATATTAACATGCCTTGCCACTTTGTGTCCTGGGTTGTTTGGAACGATATTTTCACCTCAACAGGGATAGGCTTTTGGATCAACTGGGGAAATGGGGTTACCTCTTCCCAAAGTGAGTTTAACTCCTTTGTCAGCTTCTGCCACCGTGATGCAATATTCTGGTATGACAGAGGAGCTCTGTGTTCTCTTGTGGTGCCTCTGACTTACTCTTTCAAGCGGGAGAATAGAGAAGGAGGTGTTAAAAGTTTACTGATATCTATGTTTAATATGGATTTCTTAACTGCTTACAATTCAAGCCAATGCAGTATGCCTTTAAGAAGAGTTTGAAGTTCTTAACATGATTGACATGAGATGGCTTCCTCTAGGGCTTAAGCAGAAAATCTCCTTTTTGGCAGTAATACTGTGATGTTTCTCCTTCAATGCTTGGGGGCCTTATTGTTTTCGGTGACATGCTGGCATATCTCGTGGATAGCTTGCTGAATGAGGTCTCAACCATTTTTCAACGGAGATTGACCAGTCACATCCTGCTGCTTTGCCACTTTCTCAATGTCTTTCTTTGCATTATCTGGCAGATTGGTCCAGCATTGACAGGCAACACAGTCTGGCCTCAGGATGGAAAACTTTTTGTGAGGTATTCAGCATTCAGCAGCTCAGGGACAGACTGAGTGCCAAGGAGTTTACTGAATTCTTCACTCATTTGTCACTGTTACTGAAAAGTTGAAAAGGTTGATTCCAAATTAGTATATCACTGACAGATTTTCTTGACAGATGTATTAATAGGCATAGAATAGGGGGATACAGACAGTGGAGAGGCGAAAGGATCTTAGTTCAGAAAGGCGTTGTGTCTTGGTGGGCCGAAGGGCATGTTCCTGTTCTTTATATCATTTTAAAGTTCCCCGATCTCCTCCCACACCCACTAATTGAATATTGTCACACCTCTCTGTTATTGCAATGGCTTGATGCTAGTCCCACTTGTTCGTATATTTCTTGAGAGCTGGCGCAGGCAAGGCAGGCTGAATGCTGTCTACTATGAGCGTACTCGACAAGGATTGAAGCCAGTTCTTTGGAGCTGGGTAGAAGCTAAACTCTCTCGTGGTGAACTGTTGAACGGGGTATGCGATCGCATCTTGAATCTTAAAAGAACTTTGGCATATTTATCACAACGCTGGTGCAGGTCACTTCAGCCAATCACTATCACCTTGGTTCAACAGTGACATGGCCAATGTTATCAAAACGGATACCTGTTTGCTTTGGTGATGACATTTCATTTGACAAAGCAATGCAGCCTCCATCCAGAAGACCAACAACGGAGACCAGAAGTACATGAGAATTTAAATGGTTCAGCACTGAGGCAACTGTATCATTAAATCTGAGTGAAACTGAACCACAATTTCACACAACTCCACTCTGCACAGGAACATGAATTCTCCTCTGTTTCAGACATTCAACCGCTTGGCAACCACTGCCAGCCTGTGTTGGATCAAACAAACAATGACAATTGCTGGAAAAGAATGAAACTTCCTAACAAGAAACAAAACTCTGCTCTACTTGTAACCATTGGCAACTTGAGAGCTGTACAAAGCCCATGCCTGCCCAGTGATGGAATGTTACAGTTTGGCAGGCACCAGAGAACACCCATCTCGTGTATCAGACAGATTCACAGACTAACACAGAACAGATGTTTTCAATACATAACCACGAGATTACAAAGTATACTGGAGACTCTCTAATATGGATCTCAAATAGGTTTTCATTTGCTGCAAACACGTTTATATGTCACATGGCTGGTGTGGTAAATGGAGCAAACTCAGTGCTGAGGTCATCATGAACCCAGTTCAGAAGTAAAAGTTGAACTTCCCTTTTTCTTGTACATTTGAGCAAGCTCAGGATAGGGTCACGGCCAGAAGGATCTGTAATTGGGGATGATTAATGCAGGATCTGAACAAGTTGAATACAACAAACAGAGAGCTTCAAATTTTAGGTCTGTTGGAATGGTCTGCAGTAAGATGACCTTCTTCTGTACTTCCCTACTCCCTGTCCTGCAAATGGGAGGTAACATGCCTTTCTATTTGACATCTTCAAGTCTCAGGATCGAGCACAGCATTTTGAGAGTAGTTATAGCTTGCAGCGTTTCAAATGGTCAGTAATTGGGTTTTAAATATGGGGCTGGAGGTGAATAAGTTGGACAGTTCTTTCCGTGGCGAGTGCTTCTGCATCTTGGACTCTGCAATTCTCCAAGAACTGGGCCCAACAGACAAATGAGGTGAATATCGAAAAACTTGTCCTGGATCACGGGTGGACCAGCCACCATGAAACTCACTCAACACCAATTGACTAACTCAAAATTCAACTCCCCGTTACATTCCACTGACAAGGTATACATTTAAGAAAAAAAGTGATGCTTCATTTGTTTGGTTGGTATCTGTGAGGGCTTCAGCAATGTGGTGGACCAGGGAATCAATGACATCAACTTATGATTCTCCATGTTTAGTTGCACAAGCAGTGATGCTAAAAGTCACTGTCAGTCTCCCAGCTTAATGATGGCAAACACTCACTGCTTCATCATCACTATAACCACAAAATCCAGCCCATTCTAACAAAAGAAAAATGAATGAAGGAGGCACCTTATTGGATACTATAGGTTTACAGCCTTCACCCGTTCTCTAATGAAAATTTAATCAAAGTACGCTGCCCATATTTTAAATGTCACAAAACACCATTAGGAGTCTGCACTTTAGCATCGATATTGTTAAATGGTGGCACTGGTTCCTGCATAAAGCCTTCACTCTAATTACATGGGTCAAGACTGAAATGGAGACCATCGGTTTGCAAAAGGAAACAAGTTACTTGCACTATGCTACAAATCTAACTTTACTGGCCTCACCTCACCCTCCTCACAAAGTCTCCAGTATTTCTGTGTAAACTGTAGACGCGCAGACTGCTAGTACAAAGGTGATTCATGATATTTATAGACTAAGTCATAAAAACTGGCAATGGATTTAGTCATTAAAAACTGGCACTAAAAAATAGTCATGAGAAGGGCACTGGTACTGAAAACCAAACTGAATCTCTCACTGTGGCAGCCTTGGATATATATTTTGAAGACTTTCAGAAGCAAGTCTTATGGATTTAATTCTTTGAACAGCTTAAGGACAGTCTCCACAGGTCAAATGGAAGAGGTCAAGGTGCTTACAAAGAGTCTGCAAAATTTCTCAGTCATGCTGTGAACTGTCTGATTGTTCCCATTATTGTAGAGCTTGAATTCAGTCTGTGAGTAGGCCCTGCTGTGTAATTTATATGCTCAACACAGCAAACACATTGACTATTTTTGCAGTATAAAATTTGAGTCTAAATACAACTAGTACTAAAAATAATCAACTTCATGAATCTAGAGCAATACCAATGAATATTTATTTAGTTTTGGAAACACTAAATTGAAACTTGTTTCAGGAATGTTTCCTTACTTAGGGCAGACAGAGGGCCAGTTTCTGTCTACTTAAGCTATGTTCGTGCTTCCTAACAAAATGGCTGTATGTTTTTAACATTTATTCATCACTTGGCTTCCATCCATTTGGATCTTGGGATAAGCTTAAATCCAGGTGATTGGAGACTTTGGGGCAATCCATCTTTGATGCATTTGCCATCTCTCCCCATTATGCTACCTCGAGTTGTTACACTGACTGACTAAGCACAGATAGTAGATGTTAGGAGTTTCCCAGTTTGAAACTACATGAATGGGATTCCAAACTGCAATCAAGAGAAAGGTCGAGGCTTCTTCAATTCATGCCTTTACTGTTTGTAAGTTGCTGCAAGTATTTTGAGAGTTTGTTGGATGTGTTCAGAGATCAAATGGTTAAACCTCCAAAATATGACCAATCGCAGTTGATGATCCAATCCTAAGGCTCTAAACCACAGCCTTTCCAACTCACTTGCTTCTAAGAGATTTGTTTAAATCCCTCCCCTTGCCCCAAACTCTCCATATGTGGTTCAGTATCCAATTTATATTGCTAATAACTACTGTGATGCACCTTGGATCATTTTGCTGATTTAAAGATGCCTTTATAACAGTAAGCTGTTGCTGTGCATAAGGATGTAGCATTAATTGGGCAGTCCCAGAGCACAAAATAAATTCAAGTGGTAGCACAGAGAGAAAGGAGTAAGAATTACACGTGTGAAGTATTTGTAAACTATTTTCTCCAGGATGTCTAAGTAATGTGACCCTCGCCGAGGGAAACTTCCCCTGCTCTCTCTTCCCCGTCCCACTGCTCAAGTTGTTAAAGGTAAATCAATACCTTAATTATTACAACCACATGAGGCAGATTTGATCCTCTCTTTTTTTATATTGTGTGGGGAACTTGCTGGAGTTCTTTATATTTTGATGGCTGACATTCCTGAAATGTATGTCAAGATGGCACATCAGGAACTGGCAATACAGCGTAATTGAACAGGCCTTGCCATGCACAATCCTATGTGCAGGAAGAATTTAAACTGGGATCAATACAAAAGCATGAATTGAGGGAGAATTGTTTTGGGTGTTAAAATTATAAATGTGTTCAGGTGGGGATTTGTTGGCAGAAAGTTAAATTGTGTGTGTCACCATGGCTGGACATTATAGAGAATCATACACACCATTTCTCAATCAAGAAGCCCAAATCCAGCTGCTCTGTTGCAGTAATAGCAGCCTACATTGATACAAGGTGAGAAGTCAGATGATACCAGGTTATAGACCAGGTTTTTTTTTGAAATCACAAGCTTTTTGAGCACTGCTCCAGTGTCAGGTGAAGTTGCCTGTGATAATATGGGCTATCTATTCTAACGAATGTATTCCTATCCTTAGATAAGGGGATCAGAACTGCACACAATAATTCAGGTGCAGTCTCACAGGACTGAATCCAGACATCTTTGCCCCTGTACTGAAATCCTCTTGCAATAAAGGCTAATATACTATTTGCCTTCTGAATTGCTATCTGCATCTACATATTGGCTTTCAGTGGCTTCTGACAAAGAACACCTGGATCCTCTGGATATCCTCACCATTTGAGAAACAAAATACACCTTGGTTTCTCCTACTAAGCTTGCAGCCACCCACATTATATTCCATCCATTACGCCCATGTCCACTTACTCTCCTTAAAACCTTTTTGCACCCCCTCACAACTTGCATTCTCACAAGGTTTTGTATCACCTACAATCTTAGATGTAGTTGTATGCTAGTACAGGATTTCAATATTGCTGAAATGAAACAGTATCAAGGCTTTTCATCTCTCACTTATGAAGATATTTCCCAGAATACAAAGTCAGATTAAAAACCACACTTTATACCACATGAGAAGAAAGTGCTGATTGCTTGACAAGTAGATTCTGATTGTTAGGGACATTGCATAGAGAATGCACCTATTAATGCTGATTGATAGTTAACAGCCAGGCCTTGTTTAAATCTTAAACTAGATAGGTTGGTTTTGATTGGTCAGGGCATTGCCTTGACAAACCAGTCAGTGAGTGGATTTTGTTGTTTGGCTTGTAGTGTGGCATTTGTTTGTGAACTGGAAGCTAGCTATATATATTAATTCACAAGGCCCTGTTTTTTGCAATCAGAAGAATATGTGCCCATTTCAACTTAGCCAAACAGGTGATAGCCATATGACAGTTCATTTATTAGGGAGATTAAAGTGATCACATAGTCATGACCTTTAGTGCAGGTGGGGAGATGACTTGAGTGAGTAAACAGCACTGAGGGCATAAAGGGTTAGGGGTATCACAGGATTGATGTGAATTAGATTGAATGATGGAAGATGTTTCAGGAAATAGTGAGAGAGGTAGAGTATGAGCTCTTGTGGGAAGTGAATACAATAGTGGGGAGAGAGTGAGTGCGCGATATTGCAGAGAAGATAGTGGCACTTAGGTTGGCAGACTTCCTACAGTGTTGAGCATTCTGTAAAATGGGCAAGACTGCACTGAGCCAGATGGAAACCTCAGACCAGGCTGGCATGGTCTGGTGTTAGAGCTTCCACTGCTGGTCCTGGGAGTGGAGAATGTTCTGTCTCTGAACAACCCTATACACCAGCTCAGTGGCTACACAGCAGGGTACCAAGTCTGTCATCTTGGGGGCAAATGTTAGGAACTCAGCAGCTCCAGATCAACAGCTGTTGTCTGGGTGCACAATGGACTTTCAAAGATGGCACCATAGCCCCAGTAGACTGCCTCTCAGTCACTCTGACATTCTTGACTCCGGCACCAGGGATGTAAAACATTCAACTGTCATTATTTCTCTTGCTCAAGTTCCTTTCTGGACATTCATTCTGATCATGAAGTGAGAGATTATATTCATCTCGTTTCTCTCTTCTACCTAACCTATTCTTGGATTATAAAGAACACTTTCTTCCTAAAGGGGAAATAATTTGATGGAATTGCAGAAAGGTGAGTTATCATCCACTCAATCACAAGGGACAGTGCAGCCAGTAACTTGTCACCAGTGACACACTGGACCTGATCAGTGCAAGCCTCAGAAATTATTACAGAGAAGAATTTTCAACCTAAAAATCAAACTTAGCAGAAGAAACAGGTCTTGTATTCATTTCAACCCAACTCACTCCCACTGACTAGACTCTACATGAATTCAAGTTGAAATTCACACCAACTTGCAGATCTTCAAAGAGCAGGGTTTTCTGCCTAGCCCAGGCTCCTGCCTTGCTGGTTAAACAAATTAACAGCAGCTCTTTCCCCCCGCTTCCTTCTGATGGTTCCCCCGCAGCCACAAAACTCTTGGAGGGTCAGAAATTGTTTCAAATTTCTGACCCACCTAAGGAGGAAATCCCCACTTGTGAAAGCTGCCAGTGGTTAGTCAGATGGCCAGGAGTTCTATCACCACCAGGGATGGGGCTTACTGCTAGGACTGCAACCAGTCCTCAGTCCTCAGTCCTCACTGTAGGTCATTGCTGGAATCAGGATAGCTGGCATTTGGGTGGGGGACAACTGGGCGATTTTAATGAGATCCAGGTAAGGGGTTGCGGGAAAGTCAGGCATCTAGGGGCCATGTGCCCACAGGGGTCATGAGGCACGTATCCTTACCAGGCTAGAAGCCCCAGAAATGGTACCTTCAAACATGGAACACAAATACAAATCAGGAGCAGGAGAAAGCCATATGACCCCTCAATCTGATTGGCCATTCAAGACTGATTGATTAGCTGATGATCGGGGTGGGGGGGCAGTTCAGTCGCCACTGAACATGTCCATGTTCACATGCAATCAGGAACTCAGATTTACAGCTACATGGAATCAATGTTAATAACATACCCTGGGAGTCAAAATCAATAACCACCCAGAAGTTCACACACATTACCAGCTTTAAAGTTGGGTAATCAATTTCTATAGTATGTCTGACAGGAAAATTATATCCAAGAGCAAGTGTCAAACACATTATCAGTCTGAAGGCTGCTGAAAGATAGTATAACCTGTGATACAAACTCAGAAATAAGTGTAAATCTCACTCCAATTATGGGACTAAAGGACACAATTAAGAGACGATTATAGTGCAGATTGAGATATAAATTACAAACCTATCCGAAAACGTCATCTTATTGCAGAAAAAGGCTGAAAGGAACTGTATCAAATTCTTCCATATATACAGGGTTCCAAGATCCTCCTTCAATGTCAGACCAGATGAAACACTATTGTTATGACTCACTGGGGGAATGGGCCATAACTCGAGCTTCACTATTCCTGGAGTTGTACCAAACGTTCATGTTTTTTTAAGGTACACACACCACCCAATTTACATGACTTTTAGATGGAAGGCTGCAACCAGGGTTTCTGTACTTCATAAGAATGATTGTTTATTCTGAGCAATTAGACTATAGCTACAAGTAAATAGAAAAGAAATTGGAGTATAACATTCCTAATGCAAACTCTGATCCGCTTCTAGGCTCCCCCATACACAGACCCACACACTAACAAATAGGGAAAATGGATTATTGGCAGAGATAGAAAAACTAGAAAGTCAATTCAGTGGTCTTTGCTTCTCAATTCTGATTTTAAGATGACTTGTCTTT
This sequence comes from Chiloscyllium plagiosum, assembly GCF_037043375.1. Classification (NCBI taxonomy): domain Eukaryota; kingdom Metazoa; phylum Chordata; class Chondrichthyes; order Orectolobiformes; family Hemiscylliidae; genus Chiloscyllium; species Chiloscyllium plagiosum. The sequence continues at coordinate 136,040,369 of NW_028270139.1, forward strand.
AGCTGGCCAGACTTTTATTGTTCAGTTGTCATTCTCTGGAAGCTGTGAAAGACAGGGTCACTGATTTACTTGGAAAATGTCTCCGATTCATTAAGTCAAATGTCTCAGCTTTTAACAACTGCTGGCAAATGGACTAGGTCAGATTGGGATGTCTGGTCCGAATGGTTTGTTTCTGTGCTGCATGATTCTGTGACTCTATGAAAGGTTAACTTCAAGTTTAAACATTTTTTTTACAGCAGAGGACAGGCAGCTTCTGCTGGGGAGTGCAATGGCACACCCTTCTGTGTTTTTAACTCTCTATGTGTCTGTGTTTCTGTAACTTGTTTCCAGTTCCAACCTGCTCAGCGAGCTGAGAACCAACTTGACTTGGAAACAACTCCTCAGCTTCTGATTGTCTGCATGTCGCATGTCACATGAGCCCCCAGCAACAAAACCCAGAATTCACAACATGTATTGCATTCTTTGCTGTGAAATTATGCAGCCATCTTGATAAATCCTCATTTTTAAAAAAAAAGTTATTTTTCCTTGTGGACCACAATTTTCAAAGACACAACTATAACAAGACACGGATCTTAGACTATCAATTCGGCAAGCAGAAAATAAATTACAATTACATAACATTCCCAGTTCAGTTTGAGAGAAAGATTATGTTTTTCACAATTGTGTTCATAGAGGGACAGATTTAAAACACACATGCAACAGACAACTTGCAAGGACCCCTGCCTAATTTCCTTCTGGGAGGCCAGTGCTATTTAAATGCAGTTGGGCAATTACCCGGTCAGCACTGGGCCTCATATAAGCCTGAAACCCTATGAAGGGTGGTACTGCTGCCACTGGAGCCAAGCAGAGGCCTACAACCCTCCATTTGCAGGAGCAGTGGGAGTGGTGAGATTGAGGACCGGGGGCTACCGGGAAGGTAAATGAATCCTTTAAAAAACTTAACTCGTGAATAGGTGGAGTGCACGCTGAGCAGGAGCGGACACAGAATGGCTGAATAAGTGAGGTAATATGTCTGGGCGGTTGCTTTACCCAAAACACTATTTAGGCAGTGTCTCCCACCCTCCTCCTCCTCTAACTAAAAAAGGTTCTGTGTACCAGATTGGTAAGGTTACAAGTTTTTTTTCTCTCAATAGTCTCTTTGGGAATTCAGGACAGTGGGAATGGATGTTAGGGCAGTTGGATGCTCCTCCTGTACGATGTGGGAGGTAAAGGTCACCACTGGTGTCCTCACTGACTTCATCTGCGGGAAGTGCACCCAACTCCAGCTCTTTGGAGACTGCGTGAGGGAACTAGAACTGGAGCTGGATGAATTTAGGATCATTCAATAAGCTGAGGTGGTAATTGAGAGGAGTTACAGGGAAGTGGTCACACCTCAGGTATGGGAAAAAGGTAGATGTGTTACAGTTGGGGACGGAAAGAGAACCGGCAGGCAGTGCAGGGATCCCCTGCGACCGTTCCCCACAATATCAAGCATACTGTTTTGGATATTGTTGGGGGGACAACTTACCTGGGGTAAGCTATGGGTCTCTGGCACAGACTCTGTCCCTGTCGCTCAGGAGGGAAGGGGGGAGCTGAGCAGAGCATTAGTCATTGAGGATTCCGTAGTTAGAAAGACAGGTTCTGTGGGGACTAGAGACTCAAGGTTGGTGTGTTGCCTCCCAGGTGCCAGTCTCGAATCATGCTTTCAGGATCCTTAAGGGGGAGGGGGAGCAGCCTCAAGTCATGGTCCACAACGGCACCAACGACATAGGTAGGGAAAGGGATGGGGATTTAAGGCAGAAATTCAAGGAGCTAGGGTGGAACCTTAGAGCTAGAACAGAGTTGTTATCTCTGGTTTGTTACCTGTGCCATGTGCTAGCAAGGTGAGGAATAGGAAGAGAGAGGCATTGAACACTTGGCTACAGGGATGGTGCAGCCTGAACCAGAGGGGTACCAATATCCTGGGGGATGGGGGGGGGGGGGTGGAGTTTGCTAATGCTATTCTGGAGGGTTTAAACTAATTAAGCAGGCGGATGGGAACCTGAATTGTAGCTCCAGCATACAGGAAGTTGAGAGTAGTGAGGTCATGAATAAGGTTTCGAGGTCACCGGAGTGTACTGGCAGGCAGGAAGGTGGTTTAAAGTGTGTCTACTTCAATGCCAGGAGCATCCAGAATAAAGTGGGTGAACTTACAGTTGGTACCTAGGACTTTGATGTTGTGGCCATTTCAGAGACATGGATAGAGCAGGGACAGGAATGGTTATTGCAGGTTTTGGGATTTCGATGTTCCAGTAAGAATAGATAAGAGGGGGAGGTGTGGCATTGTTAGTCAAGGACAGTATTACCGGAGCAGAAAGGACATTTGATGAGGACTCCTCTACTGAGGTTGTATGGATTGAGGTTAGAAACAGGAAAGGAGAGGTCACCCTGTTGGGAGTTTTCTATAGGCCTCTGAAAAGTTCCAGAGATGTAGAGGAAATGTTTGCAAAGATGATTCTGGATAGGAGTGAAAGTAACAGGGTAGTTGTTATGGGGTCTTTAACTTTCCAAATATTGACTGGAAACACTATAGTTTGAGTACTTTAGATAGGGCAGTTTTGGTCCAATGTGTGCAGGAGGGTTTCCTGACATAGTATGTAGATAGGCCAACAAGAGGCGAGGCCACATTGGATTTGGTACTGGGTAATGAGCCAAGCCAGTGTTAGGTTTGGAGGTTGGTGAGCACTTTGATTATAGTGCCCACAATTCGGTTACATTTACTTTAGCAATGGAAATGGATAGGTATATATCGCAGGGCAAGAGTTATAACTGGGGAAAAGCAATTATGATGCGATTAGGCAAGATTTAGGATGCATAGGATGGAAAGGAAACTGTTGGGGATGGGCACAATTCAAATGTCGAGATTATTCAAAGAACAGCTACTACGGGTCCTTGATAAGTATGTACCTGTCAGGCAGGGAGGGAGAGATCGATCATGGGAACCATGCTTTACCAAAGAAGTTGAATCTCTTATCAAGAGGAAGACAGAGGCTTATGTAAAGGTGAGACCGGAAGGCTCAGTTAAGGCACTCAAGAGATACAAGTTATCCAGGAATGACCAAAAGAGAGAGCTAAGAAGAGCCAGGAGGGTTATGAGCAGTCTTTGGCAGGTATGATCAAGGAAAACCCTAAAGCTATCTATAGGTATGTCTGAAATAAAAGAATGACTAGAGTAAGATTGGGGTCAGTCAAGGACAGCAGTGGGAAGTTGTGCGTGCAGTCCGAGGAGATAGGAAGGGTGCTAAATGGATATTTCTCATCGGTATTCACACGAGAAAACGACAATTGTCAAGGAAAATACTGAGATACAAGCTATTAGACTATATGGGATTGATGTTCATAAGGAAGAAGTGTTAGCAGTTCTGGAAAGTGTGGATGGGATTTAGAGTCATAGAATCATAGAGATGTACAGCATGAAAACAGACCTTTGGTCCAACCTGTCCATGCTGACCAGATATCCCAACCCAATCTAGTCCCACCTGCCAGCACCCGGCCCATATCCCTCCAAACTCTTCCTATTCATATACCCATCCAAATGCCTCTTAAATGTTGCAATTGTACCAGCCTTCACCACTTCCTCCGACAGCTCATTCCATATCCGTACCACCCTCTGTGTGAAAACGTTGCCCCTTAGGTCTCTTTTATATCTTTGCCCTCTCACTCTAAACCTATGCCATCTAGTTCTGGAATCCCCGACACCAAGGAAAAGACTTTGCCTATTTATCCTATCCATGCCCCTCATAATTTGGTAAACCTCTATAAGGTCACCCCTCAGCCTCCGATGCTTCAGGGAAAACAGCCCCAGCCTGTTCAGCCTCTCCCTATAGCTCAAATCCTTCAACCCTGGCAACATCCTTGTAAATCTTTTCTGAACCCTTTCAAGTTTCACAACATCTTTCCGATATGAAGGAGACCAGAATTGCACGCAATATTCCAACCAATATCCTAACCAATGTCCTGTATAGCCGCAACATGACCTCCCAACTCCTGTATCGATACTCTGACCAATAAAAGAAAGCATACCATACCACTATCCTATGTACCTGCGACTCCACTTTCAAGGAGCTATGGACCTGCACTCCAAGGTCTCTTTGTTCAGCAACACTCCCTAGCACCTTACCATTAAGTGTATAAGTCCTGCTAAGATTTGCTTACACAAAATGCAGCATTTATCTGAATTAAACCTCATCTGCTACTTCCCGGCCCATCGAGTCCAGATCCTGTTGTAATCTGAGGTAACCTTCTTCGCTATCCACTACATTTCCAATTTTGGTGTTATCTGCAAACTTATTAACTGTACCTCTTATGCTCGCATCCAAATCATTTATATAAATGACAAAAAGTAGAGGGTCCAGCACCGGTCCTTGTGGCGTTATCATTGGATTGTTGTTCCAGAACCCAACTGAGGATCTGGGTTCAAATCCTACTACAAACGGTGGTGGAATTTGAATTTAATTTTTTTAAAAAGTCTAATGTTTTCACAAATCCATTGTTGATAATTTGGGAAAAGCCAATCTGGTTCACAAATGTCCTTTAGAGAAGGAAACCGCTATCCTTTACCTGGTCTGGTTTACAAATGACTCCAGGCCAATGTTTAACTGCCCTCTGGGCAATAAATACTGGCCAACCAGTGACACCTCTGTCCAACAAGTGAATCATTTAAAAATTGCCGGATTCACGAGTCAGATGAATGGGTGGCATTGGGAAGAGTGGCCTTCAAGGGGTTGGTGGTTTGAGATGCAAGGATAAAGGGTGACTTTCAGCAACTCTTCAACTTTCCGATTTCAAGGTATCTGGATTAGACATTGTCGCCTGTCCATGAGAAAAAGAGAGCCTCTCTGTAGGCTGGTGACAAAGCTAACATGGCAGCTTTCTGAGGACCTGTCTGAGTCCTGTCCGTGTGTGTGGTGAGTGGGATCACTGAGATCAGGTTAGAGGATCCTGACAAGAAGAACGAGTGGGTGAGGTTGTTGGGGAGCTTTGTAGACAGGCCAAAAGGGTGTGACTAGAACCGGGGAGAGTGAAATAACAGTCCTTTGGGGTGAGCCCAATGATAGCCTTAGCAGATTTGATAAGGAGCCCCACCCTCACTCAGCTCATGTAGGGAAAGGTGCCAAGATGATAGCCTGATGCTGCTTCTCCTGCCACTGCTTAAATACGAGTGGCAGTGGGATGAGACAATTAACTGGAGCCTCATTTGGCCCTGGGGCAGAGGGGTCGAAAGTGACATTGGAAAAACACAGCAGGTCAGTCAGTATCCAAAGATCAGGAGAAAGGGGGCTGAGTGATAAATAGGATGGTGGAGGTGGGGCTGGGGCAAAGGTAGCTGGGAAGGTAATAGTTAGATGAAGGTGGGGGGGTGATGGTGATAGCTCAGATGGGAGGTGGAGTGAATAAATGGGAAGGAAGATGGACGGATAGGACTGTTCAACAGGGCAATGCCAAGTTGAAGGGTTGGATCTGGGATGACATGGGCTGAGGGGAGATGAGGAAATTGCTGAAGTCAGCATTGATGTCACATGGTTGAAGGGTCCCAAAACGGAAGATGAGGCATTCTTCCCCCAGGTATCAGGCGGCTTGGATTGGTGGTAGAGGAGGCCCAGGACTTGCACATCCTTGATTTGTGGCCCTCTCACCCACCCCATAGCAAGGAGGGGCTGTAACATCAGCACATGACAGGCTTACAGCAGAGGAGTCCATTCAGTCTATTCTGTCTGTGCCAGCCCTCTGAGTGTCTCTTCCAGCTCCACTTTCTTACCCTTTCCCCATAAACTCTGCAAACTATTCCTTTGTAGGCAATTATTCAATTCCCTTTCCAAGCTACACATGCCTCCGTCACACTCTCAGACAACACTTTGCAGATCCTGACCACCCACAATTTAAAAGATGTTTTTCTTTTGTGTCACCTATTGGTTTTACTTTTGCTATTCACGCTGCACTGGTGTTCACTCACTTCTAACAATTAGCTTTGCTCTGAAATTTGCCCTGTTGCTGACAGAGGCTGTCCATGGCTGTGCGCTGAGAGGGTCAAGCTCTTTTCTAACTGAACTCCACCTCCTCTGTCCTGACAATAAAGTATCCCTGTGTCTAATGGGATGTTCCTGCACCAGCAACAACTCAAGGTACGTGGAAGAGTTGAGGTGGATGACAGAGTCATAGAGCTGTACAGTACAGAAGTAGAACATTTGGTCCAACTTGTCCATGCTGACCAGAGATCCTAAACTAATCTAGTCCCATTTGCCGCACGTGGCCCATATGCCTTTAACCCTTCCTATTCATGTATCCATCCAGATGCCTTTTAAAAGTTGTATTTGTACCAGCTTCCACCACTTCCTCTGGCAGCTTATTCCACACACTCATTTTACCTCATTTTTAGAATAATAGAACTTTACAGTACAGAAGGAGGCCATTTGACCCTTTATGTCACTATCAGCTCCTGAAAGAGCTACCCAGCTAGTCCCATTCTCCATAGCCCTCTAACTTCATCACTTTCAAATGTATATGCAGCTTTCTTTTGAAATCGCCAATGGAATCAGCCTCCACACTCTCCAAGGCAGCATGTTCCAATTTCTAACAACTTTCATACTGAAGGACTTTACTTCATAAATGTTACATTTTACGTCACTGAGCCAACTCTTCAGAAAAGAGACGTGACAAAGCTCAGCCTATATCCATCCTTAATTGATTAGTAACTTGTTGGACAAGACCAAATATTCTAGGCCAAGGCGCTCACTACATTTACAAGCCCCAATAGTGACCAAAGAATGCACTAAAAACCCACATTAATGCAAAATACTGCAGGAAAATGTTTTTCAATCGTCAGAATCCAGAAAACAATTTACCAATCTATGTCAGAAAAATCTGGCGTTTGACAAAATCAGATTATTTTTCATATAAATAGGAGCTGGCAAAAGCCAGAATGACCACACACACACACACACACACACAGAAGTGAAACACAGACACTCTGATTCTCACACACGCTCACTCACTTACACACACACTTGCACACATCCATACTGACACACATGTGCACACACACTCCCATACTAACACCCATACACACTGACACATATACACACACTGATACACATACTTAGACATGCATGCATGTGCACGCACACACACATACATACACAAAAACATATTGTGAGTGACTTTCCATGCCTTGTATCGTACTTCATAAAGTTATAACTTGTTTTCTGTAATCCAGAGTTTGTCGGCTTAACCCGTGAGGCAAAGTCCTTTGGTAAACATGTGCTAATATTGGTTCTGGCTGCTGCCTAAGAAGGTTTTGTGAAGAATAGTAGCTCGATTCATAACTGTGCCCAGTAGGAACCTGGAAAGGTAAAATACTGATCTCCTTATATCAGGTTTTATGAACTCTGATGGCTGTAATTTGTATCAGCCATAAATTACTGTAAGTGAATGTGTGTGTGTGTGCGTCTGTGTGTGGGTGTGTGTGTGAGAGAGAGTGTGAGAGTGTGTGTGTCTGTGTGAATGGTTGTCAGTATGTCTGAGTGTGTGTGTGTGTGTATTTTGGCAGTTCAGTTTGACTTTGTGGGGATGGGATGGGGGGTGAAGAGTGAGGGACACAGTGGAGGGGTTGAGCGGGGAATTGAGAAAGAGGAAGATGCTGTATGGAAACTGGCTGAGCTCATTTTTCACAGCCCACTTCCTGTATTTCTGATTTATGTGTAGCTGGAGCATTTACTAAGTTGAACGGCACTGTTTGCACCAAGGCATGCAGGTTTGGCCACTTGGATTTCAAAACTCAGTTACTTTGTAGACCATAATCTTTTTGAAGATTTGTCAGTCCTTGTCTTTCAGACAGTAATTTCATAATCTGATCCATAAGGTCTACAAACCGCTCATAGTTTGTTTTTATTTTCCTCATCATTTCTCTTTCCCCTCCTCCCTCCACTGCCTTTAATTGTAAAGCCAGTGAATAATCACTTGGACATGATTCCCACGGCTGCACCCTGTTATGTCTTGCTCAAGTGTTTAATGCATGCTTTGCGAGGCTATGTATTTTTAATCAATCTGTTCAGATGTGTTCTGTCACACCCCTGGAGCAGGTGGGAGTTGTACCTGGGCCTCCTGGCTAAGCAATAGAGACACTACCCCTGTGCATAAGATCCCTTCTATTTTGCAAGGCTATTTGACTGCAGTGAGTGTGAATAAACTGAATAGAGTTCTGTTCTCACCTATTATTTGTAAAACAGGTCATAAAAGGAAAAAAATGCATTTATATAGCTTTTTCAAAATGATCTCAGGATGTCGCAAAGTGCTTTAGAGCCAATGATGTGTGTAGTTATTATAACAAGATCAGCTAGGAGGATGTTATAGAATATGAGTTCTCTGATTGGACCAATGTAACAGCTCCAATCAGGTATCCCTGGCTCATAGAGATAAACAGGAGTGTCAACATGATGTTCTGGCTTAGTTGGTTAAAGTACTAGCTTGGTAAACAGTGAAATTTGGGGTTCAAATCCTAGCTGTGCCTACACATCACATGAATTATTTTTGATCACACAGCATTACCTTTTTGTGAAGGGCAGTGCTTGTCACTGGCCAGTTGGGTGTTTTCCCCTTTGAGAGTTGGATCAGTGTGAGTGAGAGTGTGAGCATGTGCAAGGACTCTCCTCCTTGAAGGGGACTGTCCCTGCCCTACATCCAGAGAGCTGAAGGAAAGAAGAAAGAAAGAAGAAGAAGAAGAGGAGGCAGAAGCCGAAGGTGGTGAGAGCTTTTGAGTCTGGGGCCTACTTTTGGAGCTGCAGCCTGGGCCTCACCCAGGTCAAGGGAGTATTGCTGCTGACCTGGGGCCCACTTCCACTGCTGGTCTCTGGGACCCCGCTCGGACCTGCATCAGCTGTTGCTGCTTGGGGCCTGCCTCACTGCTGCTGCCTGGGACTTGCCTTGGGGCCCCTCCCAGGACTTCCACCACTGCTGCTGTTAGAGGCCCACCTCCACTGCTGCTGCCTGGGACTTGCCTTGGGGACCCTCCCCAACAGGTCTGCCCCCACCACTGCAACCGAGGGAACTTCCCAGGACTCGCCAGAGGCCTGCCTCCACCGCTGCTGCCTGGGACTCGCCTTGGGCCCATCTCCACCACTACTGCCTGGGACTCGACTTTGGGGCTGCCTGGGACTTGCCTCGGGGACTCTCCCCAACAGGTCTGCCCCCACCACTGCGACCGAGGGCTTACCTTGGACTCGCCCGAGGTCCGCTTCTGCCACCGCTGTTGCCTGAGACAGGTCTCCGCTGTCGCTGCCTGGGACTTGCCTTTGGCGACTCGCCTCGGGGCCCCTCCACCACTGCTGCTACCAGGGGCCCACCTCCACCGCTGCCTGGGGCAGAAGTACAAAGCGGCAGAATATGGCGAGCCCCAAAGTCGCCGGGCCCAGCCGCACCTACGCCGGGGTAGCCGCTGCCTTGGGCTCGGCTCCCACAACCCCGGTCTCTAACATGAGCCCCTTCAGGCACCTCACCAAACGCCTGGGGGTCAAGGCCTATCCCCACCCCAACATGACCATCGAGGCCTGCAGCAAGGCCATGGCTAGTGTGGTCGGCCCACTGGCCATCGTCGCTGCGGCCCGCATGTACGGGAAGGCCGTATTTTTCTTAAAGACAGAGCAGGCGGTCCACCTGGCCGTGGAGAGGGGGCTCGCTGTGGGCGGGACACATTTGCCCGTCGACCCTCTGGAGGTTACGGCCCAGAGGGTCGTGATCTCTAACGTCCCGCCCTTCATTGTCAGCGAGCTCCTTCTCCCCCACCTCGCCACCCTGGGGGAAATCCGGTCGGGTGTCCAGCCGCTCCTGCTCGGTCTGAAGGACCCTGCCCTCCGACACGTTTACTCCTTCCGACGCCAGGTGTTTATTTGCCTGGCCCGGGAGGAAGTCACCGAGGGCAATTTCACTGTCCTCCATGAGGGCGCGGCCTATCGCGCCTTCTGGACGGCGGACGGCGTGCGGTGCCACCTGTGCCGCGAGGTGGGGCACATTAGAAAAAACTGCCCCACCCAGAAAGCCGCCCAGCCCACACCGACGGCTGATGGTGGTGCCGCCGCACCCACTCCCCCTCCCCCGAAGTCAACACCACAGGCCCCGGCACCGGAGGCTAAGCCAGAGGCTCCCAATGCTCCAGCCTCTGGCAGGGAGGGGGGTGAGCGTCCGGCAGGCCAGAAGGCGCTGAAGAAGACGCGGCGCGTCAGGCCCGCCCACGGGGAGACCACCCTATCCCCTTCCCCGACACCTAGCCCACGACCTACCCCGCCCCGGCACGACAATGCCCCTGCGGCCGTGCCAGCGTCGCCCCGGCGCGGGAACCCTGACCCCCACACTCCCGAACCCTTACCTGATCCTAACCCAGCTGACCCCACATCCACCCCCCACCCCGATGGAGAAACCCCTCGGGTTTTGACGCCCGACCTTGGCGCCGTGACACCAGGCCCGGGGGCCCCTGAGCCCGAGCCCTGCCCAACCCAGCCACGCCCTGGCACTAACCTGGGGGAGGACACCGCTGGTCCGCCTCCTACAGCGACCGTGTCTCCGGGCCCCGGAAAGGGAACCGGGCCCCTGCCCCACCCGCCCTCACCTGATAAACCCAGGGCGGGGCAGGAAGTGACACGGCTGGCCCTCCCCACCTTGGCCACGCCCCCTGTCTTCCCCCAGCCGTTCGTATTCCTGGAAAGGCTGGGGGGAGGGACCCCGGGCCCCGTGACCACCGAGGCGGACGGGGAGGGGAAGGCCCATAAATCCCCCCCGGTCTCTCTGGGGAAGAGGCACCGGCCCTTGGAGGGGAGGGACTCTCCTGCAGCGCGCCGGCGGGAGTGAGTAACTGTCTGTGTGCTGGGACTCTCCTCTGCTATCGCCGAAGGAAGGAAGGAAGGAAGGAAGGAAGGGAGAAAAAAAAGAAAAAAAAGAAAAGAAGAAGAAGAAGAAGAAGAGAGGCAGGAGGTGGGAGCCTTTTTGGTCTGGCTCCTGGTCTTGGAGCTGCGGCCTAGGCCTCGCCACTGCAGGTCTCTGGGGCTCTGCCCGGACCTGTCTCGGCTGTTGCTGCTTGGGGCCTGCCTCCAATACAGCCTGGGACTTGCCTTGGGGCCCCTCGCGGGACCTCCACCGCTGCTGCTGTGGTCTGAGGCCTGCCTCCGCAACTGCTGCCTGGGACTCGGCTTGGGGCTGCCTGGGACTTGCCTTGGGGACCCTCCCCAACAGGTCTGCCCCCACCACTGCAACCGAGGGGACTTCCCAGGACTCGCCAGAGGCCTGCCCCCACCGCTGCTGCCTGGGACTCGCCTTGGGCCCATCTCCACCACTACTGCCTGGGACTCGACTTTGGGGCTGCCTGGGACTTGCCTCGGGGACTCTCCCCAACAGGTCTGCCCCCACCACTGCGACCGAGGGCTTACCTTGGACTCGCCCGAGGTCCGCTTCTGCCACCGCTGTCGCTGCCTGGGACTTGCCTCTGGCGACTCGCCTCGGGCCCCTCCACCACTGCTGCTACCAGGGGCCCACCTCCACCGCTGCCTGGGGCCGAAGTACAAAGCGGCAGAATATGGCGAGCCCCAAAGTCGCCGGGCCCAGCCGCACCTACGCCGGGGTAGCCGCTGCCTTGGGCCCGGCTCCCACAACCCCGGCCGCGACGTCGACCCCCTTCAGGCACCTGACCAAACGCCTGGGGGTCAAGGCCTATCCCCACCCCAACATGACCATCGAGGCCTGCAGCAAGGCCATGGCTAGTGTGGTCGGCCCACTGGCCATCGTCGCTGCGGCCCGCATGTACGGGAAGGCCGTATTTTTCCTGAGGACCGAGCAGGCGGTCCACCTGGCCGTGGAGAGGGGGCTCGCTGTGGGCGGGACACATTTGCCCGTCGACCCTCTGGAGGTTACGGCCCAGAGGGTCGTGATCTCCAACGTCCCGCCCTTCATTGCCAGCGAGCTCCTCCTCCCCCACCTCAACACCCTGGGGGAGATCCGGTCGGGTGTCCAGCCGCTCCTGCTCGGTCTGAAGGACCCTGCCCTCCGACACGTTTACTCCTTCCGGCGCCAGGTGTTCATTTGCCTGGCCCGGGAGGAGGTCACCGAGGGCTCATTTACTGTCCTCCATGAGGGCGCGGCCTATCGCGCCTTCTGGACGGCGGACGGCGTGCGGTGCCACCTGTGCCGCGAGGTAGGGCACATACGAAAAAACTGCCCCGCCCAGAAAGCCGCCCAGCCCACACCAATGGCTGACGGTGGTGCCGCCGCACCCACTCCCCCTCCCCCGAAGTCAACACCACAGGCCCCGGCACCGGAGGCTAAGCCAGAGGCTCCCAATGCTCCAGCCTCTGGCAGGGAGGGGGGTGAGCGTCCGGCAGGCCAGAAGGCGCAGAGAAAGACGCGACGCGTCAAGCCCGCCCATGGGGAGACCACCCTATCCCCTTCCCCGGAACCTAGCCCACGACCTACCCCGCCCCGGCACGACAATGCCCCTGCGGCCGTGCCAGCGTCGCCCCGGCGCGGGACCCCTGACCCTCAAACCCCCGAACCTGTACCTGACCCTGACCCCAATGACACTACACCCACTCCCCACCCCGATGGAGAAACCCCTCGGGCTTTAACACCTGGCCCGGGGGCCCCCGAGCCCGAGCCCTGCCCAACCCAGCCACGCCCTGGCACTAACCTGGGGGAGGCCACCGCTGTTCCGCCTCCTGCAACGGCCGTGTCTCCGGGCCCCGGAGAGGGAACTAGGCCCCTGCCCCGCCCACCCTCACCTGATAAACCGGGGGTGGGGAAGGAAGTGACACGGCTGGCCCTCCCCACCCTGGCCACGCCCCCTGTCTTCCCCCAGCCATTCGTATTCCGGGAAAGGCTGGGGGGAGGGACCCCGGGCCCCATGACCACCGAGGCGGGCGGGGAGGGGAAGGCCCAGAAATCCCCCCCGGTCTCTCTGGGGAAGAGGCACCGGCCCTTGGAGGGGAGGGACTCTCCTGCAGCGCGCCGGCGGCGCTGCCCCTCTCCGGGGGACGAGCCAACGGTGCCCCTCGACTGTCCCGCACCGCGGCCCGACTCGCCCAAACCCCTGGGGGCTACAGCAGGGCCTCCTGCTGCCTTGACTCCTCCGGCCCCTGGGGAGGACCTCGATGACCACGAGGGCCGTGGTGCGGGCGACGACGGAGGACCCTCTGCTGGGTCGTCGAGCGGTGGAGGGGAGGAGGGTGTTATCCTCGCTCCTCCCTCCCAGACTGTTTTTCCGGGGGCCTTGGCCCTGGGGGATGACCTTTTCCTGGGGGATGACCTTTTCCCCGAGGAGCCAGGCGTCCCGGTGTCGGGAGAGGAGCGGGGCCCCGAGCCTCTGCCGCCCGACGACCCGAACTCGGGGCGTTCCGGGAAGGGGTGCGTCGAGGAAGGTACCGCCGGTGACCCTGGGGGTGGGGTCGCCGGGGGTTTGAGGCCGGTTGGCGGCGCCGGACCAGCCCCCATTCTCTCGGTGGGGGAGGGGTCGGTGACCGAGGGCGACCTCCCGGAGGAGGGTTCGGGATCGGTGGCGGACACCGGGGACGACGCGGACTCCGTCTGCAGTGACTTTTTTGAGTCCCGGGTGCCCCCCACCGATCTCTCCCTCATCCCCCTCGAGGAACTCCGGGAATTTGTCGAGGAAACTCGGAGTCGCCGGGATAGAGCCCAACTGGCGCTCGACCGCTGGAGCTCTTTTGAGAAAGTTTACTGGTCGGCCCTCGCTGCCCGCCAGGCGCCTGGGCTCGATGTCAATGAGCGAAAGCGAGTCAGGAACTTCCTGGGAGCACTCCTGGTGAGGGCGAGGGACTTCAGTGCCCCTCCCTCGTCCTCCCTGTAAATATATACACGGGTTTGTTAATTGTACTGGTGGTGGTTGCACAACGCTTCCGACATGGAGACAACTATAGCCAGCCTCAACATCAACGGCAGCAGGGAGTCGCAGCGCAGATTCCAGACCCTCTCGGTCCTTCGGGACGGGAGGTATGCGGTGTGCTTCCTGCAAGAAACCCACACTACCCCGGGAGACGAAGCCACCTGGCTCCTGGAGTGGCGAGGGGGGGTCTACATGAGTCACCTCACCCGCAGATCTGGCGGGGTGGCTATCCTGTTGGCCCCGCATTTTCAGCCGGAGATCTTGGGGGTCAGGGAGCCAGTGCCAGGCCGTTTGCTTCACCTGACGGTTCGGCTGGGGGGCGCGGTGCTTCACTTGGTGAACGTCTACGCTCCCCCGGCCGGGCCGAGGCAAGCGAGCTTCTTCCAAGAAGTGTCCGCTCATCTCGCTTCCATCGACGAGGGCCAGTGCGTCGTCCTCGGGGGAGATTTTAATTGCGTCCTCGAGGGCAGGGACCACGGCGGTGCCCGCACTGACCGCGCGTCAGGGAAGAGGTTGGGGGACTTGGTCAAGTCCTTCGACCTGGTGGACGTCTGGCGGAATCTCCATCCCGACTCCATCGCCTTCACCTTCGTGAGGCCTGGGGTCGGAGTGTCCAGAATCGACCGCCTGTACGTTTCGCGGGCGTACGCCTCCTGTTTCCCGAAGGCCTCCATGCGGCAGGTGTCGTGCACGGACCACCACCTGGTGTGGGCGGAACTCCTTCCGTTCGGCGCCAGGCTCGGCTCCGCGTACTGGCACTTTAACAACCTGCTGCTGGAGGACGAGCGGTTCCGGGACTCGTTTCGTCGCTTCTGGGCCGGCTGGAGAAGGAAGCGGGGAAGCTTCCCCTCCCTGAGGCTATGGTGGGACGTGGGCAAGGCTCACGTCCGCGTCTTCTGTCAGGAGTACGCGAGGGGGTCGACGAAGAGGCGGAAATCCAGGATCGGGGAGTTGGAGAGGGAGTTGCTCGACCTGGAGTCACGCCTCGGTCAGCCCAACGCGGACCCGGCCCTGCGCGGGGTGTACGAAGAGAAGAAGGCCGCGCTCCGGGACCTGCAGCTCGTCGGGGCTCGGGGCGCGTACGTGAGGTCGCGGATCCAGCTCCTCCAGGACCTGGACCGCGGCTCCCCCTTCTTCTACTCGCTGGAAAAAAGGCGTGGCACCCGTCAGCAGCTCCTTGTGCTGCTGGCCGACGACGGGTCCCTCGTCTCGGATCCGGAGGGCGTCAGGGCCCACGTCCGAAACTATTACACAGCCCTGTTCTCTCCGGATCCGTCCAGCGAGGATGCTCGCAGAGTTCTGTGGGAGGACCTGCCGCAGCTCGGCCCGGAGGACGCCGGAAGGCTCGACGCTCCCGTCACTTTGGAGGAGCTGACCGGCGCCCTCGACCGGCTCTCGAGGGGCAAAACCCCGGGGCTGGACGGGCTGACTGTGGAGTTCTTCAGGGCGTTCTGGGACGTCCTGGGGAGCGACTACGCACAGGTCCTGGGGGAGTGTTTAAATGCCGGACAGCTGCCCCTTTCTTGGCGCAGGGCGGTCATCGTCCTGCTGCCAAAGAAGGGGGACCTTCGTTCCTTAAAGAACTGGCGTCCGGTCTCCCTCCTCGGCACGGATTACAAAATCTTCGCCAGGGTGTTGTCTTCTCGCCTGGCCTCCGTGCTGGCCCACATGATCCACCCGGACCAGTCCTACACGGTCCCGGGCCGGAGGATACACGATAACGTCCACCTGGTCCGGGACCTGATCCATTTCTGTCGACGGGCTGGTCTGCCGAGCGCCTTCCTGTCTCTCGACCAGGAGAAGGCGTTCGACAGGGTCGATCACGAGTACCTGCTCGGGACTCTGCGGGCATTCGGGTTCGGGGCGCAGTTCGTCGCCCGGATCCGACTTTTGTACGCCGCCGCAGAGTGTCTGGTTAAAGTTAACGGGTCCCTGACGGCGCCCCTTCGCTTCGGGAGAGGAGTGCGTCAAGGCTGCCCCCTGTCCGGCCAGCTGTATTCCCTGTGCGTGGAGCCTTTCCTGCGCCTCTTGCGGAGGAGGTTGTCGGGGCTGGTTCTGCGCGGCGCGGGCACGGGGGTGGTCCTCTCGGCCTACGCCGACGACGTGCTCCTCACTTTCACCGACCCGGCTGACCTGGGGAGGATGCGCGAGTGCCAGGCCGTGTACTCGGCGGCGTCTTCCGCCAGGATCAACTGGGCCAAATGTTCCGGACTACTGGTCGGCCCGTGGCGGGTGGACTCTCTGCCGGAGGAGTTACGGGGGTTCAGCTGGAGTACCACCCATCTCCTCTACCTGGGGGTCTACCTCAGCCCGGCTGAGGAATCCTGGCCGGCCAACTGGCAGGAGCTGGAGGCCAAAGTCTCGGCTCGCCTAGGCCGCTGGACAGGACTGCTCCGAGTGCTATCTTACAGGAGTCGAGTGCTGGTCATAAACCAGCTGGTGGCCGCCATGCTGTGGTACCGGCTGGTCACTTTGGTCCCTCCTCTTGGCTTTGTCGCTGGCATCCAGAGAACGTTGGTCGATTTCTTCTGGGACAAAAAGATGCACTGGGTCGCCGCGCAGGCTCTGAGTCTCCCTATTGAGGAGGGCGGTCAGTCGCTGGTGTGCGCCCGCACCCAGGTCGCGACGTTCCGCCTTCAGACCTTGCGGCGATACCTTTACGTCGAGCCTCCTCCTAGATGGTGCGCCCTGGCGACGTATTTTTTCCGCCAGGTGCGTAACCTCAACTACGACACGCAGCTCCTGTTCGTCGACCGTGACGGTTTGCAGGTCGCCCTCAAGACGCTGCCTGTCTTTTACCAGGACCTGATCACTGTCTGGAACATGGTCGAATCGCGTCGCGCCTACCCTCCGGCTGGAGTAGCGGCTGTCGTCAGGGAGCCGTTGCTCAGGAATCCGCACCTCCGTACTCGCGGGTTCGAGTGGCTGTCGGAGGAGAGGGCCGCGGCGGCGAGGGTGACCAGGGTCGGGGACGTGCTGGGTGCCGGGGGCCTGGGCTGGACGCTGCCGCAGGACATAGCAGGCAGGGCGGCGGTAGACGTCCAGTACGTGGCCACCGCCATCCGACGCCTCAAAACGGCGGTGCTCGGACCCGACGTAGTACACCAGTTGGAGGACGCTCAGGTGTGCGGTGGGATCCCGTCCGAGCTCACCCCAGCCCGGACGGAATTTCACATTGGCCCCAAGGTCCCGTACTTCCCGCGGGAGCCTGTGCCCCACAACCTGAGCCGCCTCCGAAATTTTAACTTTGTTTCGTTTAGGGAGGTGAACAGGAGAGCCCTGTACAGACTGCTGCTGCACACCGTCCACCTCTTCTCCCTCATCCACCGTCCGGACACGCCTTGGCGTGCCCATTTGCCACCGGGCGGTGGGGACCCCCAGTGGAGGGCTCTCTACGCGGGAGTCCTCCCCCTTTCTCTCGGGGATCTGGGGTGGAGGGTGCTGCACGCAGCAGTCCCCTGCAACCGCAGATTGCGGTGGTTCACGGACTCCCAGCCCAACTGCTTGTTCTGTGGCGCTGTGGAGTCCGTGGACCACGTGTATATTGGGTGTGGGCGTTTGCACTCCCTTTTTGATTTTCTGAAAAACCTTCTCCTCTGTTTTTGGCTGCACTTCAGTCCCACGCTCCTGATCTTTGGGCACCCGGTACGGAGGAAGGAGGGCAGGTCTGAAGACCTCCTCGTGGGTCTGCTCCTGGGCCTGGCCAAACTGGCCATCAACAGGTCCAGGCAGCGGGCCGTGGAGGGGGTCGTTAGGGCCGACTGCCTGCCCCTCTTCCGCGGTTACGTTAGAGCCCGGGTGTCCTTGGAGAAGGAGCACGCGGCGTCGACCAACACCCTGGAGTTGTTCAGGGAGAGGTGGGCGCCGCAGGGAGTGGAGTGCATCATTTCTCCCTCCAATTCTATTTTGATTTAGTCCCTACCCTCCCCTTCACTGTTTTGATCACACAGCACTGTCCTTTGATGTGAAGGGCAGTGTTTGTCACTGGCCACCCGGGTGTTTTCCTGTCTTCCTGGTGGTGGAAACTGAATAAAGATTCGTGCACTTTGTGTCTTTCACAGTGTCTTACACCTGCACACACACACCATGGGTGCTGGGGATAAAATAAGCACTACCGCACTTAGGCGGTAGTGTGGGGGTTAAATTTTTTAAAGAAAAGAAAAAAAGAAAAAAAAAAAGAAGAAGAAAAAAAAAAAAAAGAGAAAAAAAAGAAAAAGAAGAAAAAAAAATAAATCCCCCCCGGTCTCTCTGGGGAAGAGGCACCGGCCCTCGGAGGGGAGGGACGCTCCTGCAGCGCGCCGGCGGTGCTGCCCCTCTCCGGGGGACGAACCAACGGTGCCCCTCGACTGTCCCGCACCGCGGCCCGACTCGCCCAAACCCCCGGGGGCTACAGCAGGGCCTCCTGCTGCCTCGACTCCTCCGGCCCCTGGGGAGGACCTCGATGACCACGAGGGCCGTGGTGCGGGCGACGACGGAGGACCCTCTGCTGGGTCGTCGAGCGGTGGAGGGGAGGAGGGTGTTATCCTCGCTCCTCCCTCCCAGACTGTTTTTCCGGGGGCCTTGGCCCTGGGGGACGACCTTTTCCTGGGGGATGACCTTTTCCCCGAGGAGCCAGGCGTCCCGGTGTCGGGAGAGGAGCGGGGCCCCGAGCCTCTGCCGCCCGACGACCCGAACTCGGGGCGTCCCGGGAAGGGGTGCGCCGAGGAAGGTACCGCCGGTGACCCTGGGGGTGGGGTCGCCGGGGGTTTGAGGCCGGTTGGCGGCGCCGGACCAGCCCCCATCCTCTCGGTGGGGGAGGGGTCGGTGACCGAGGGCGACCACCCGGAGGAGGGTTCGGGATCGGTGGCGGACACCGGGGACGACGCGGACTCCGTCTGCAGTGACTTTTTTGAGTCCCGGGTGCCCCCCACCGATCTCCCCCTCATCCCCCTCGAGGAACTCCGGGAATTTGTCGAGGAAACTCGGAGTCGCCGGGATAGAGCCGAACTGGCACTCGACCGCTGGAGCTCTTTCGAGAAAGTTTACTGGTCGGCCCACGCTGCCCGCCAGGCGCCTGGGCTCGACATTAACGAGCGAAAGCGAGTCAGGAACTTCCTGGGGGCACTCCTGGTGAGGGCGGGGGACTTCAGTGCCCCTCCCTCGTCCTCCCTGTAAATTTATACGGGTTTGTTAATTGTACCGGTGGTGGTTGCACAACGCTTCCGACATGGAGACGACTATAGCCAGCCTCAACATCAACGGCAGCAGGGAGTCGCAGCGCAGATTCCAGACCCTCTCGGTCCTTCGGGACGGGAGGTATGCGGTGTGCTTCCTGCAAGAAACCCACACTACCCCGGGAGACGAAGCCACCTGGCTCCTGGAGTGGCGAGGGGGGGTCTACATGAGTCACCTCACCCGCAGATCTGGCGGGGTGGCTATCTTGTTGGCCCCGCATTTTCAGCCGGAGATCTTGGGGGTCAGGGAGCCGGTGCCAGGCCGTTTGCTTCACCTGACGGTTCGGCTGGGGGGCGCGGTGCTTCACTTGGTGAACGTCTACGCTCCCCTGGCCGGGCCGAGGCAAGCGAGCTTCTTCGAAGAAGTGTCCGCTCATCTCGCTTCCATCGACGAGAACCAGTGCGTCGTCCTCGGGGGAGATTTTAACTGCGGCTTCGAGGGCAGGGACTACGGCGGTGCCCGCACTGGCTGGGCGTCGGGGAAGAGGTTGGGGGACTTGGTCAAGTCCTTCGACCTGGTGGACGTCTGGCGGAATCTCCATCCCGACTCCATCGCCTTCACCTTCGTGAGGCCTGGGGTCGGAGCGTCCAGAATCGACCGCCTGTACGTTTCGCGGGCGTACGCCTCCTGTTTTCCGAAGGCCTCCACGCGGCAGGTGTCGTGCACGGACCACCACCTGGTGTGGGCGGAACTCCTTCCGTTCGGCGCCAGGCTGGGCTCCGCGTACTGGCACTTTAACAACCTGCTGCTGGAGGACGAGCGGTTCCGGGACTCGTTTTGTCGTTTCTGGGCCGGCTGGAGAAGGAAGCGGGGAAGCTTCCCCTCCCTGAGGCTATGGTGGGACGTGGGCAAGGCTCACGTCCGCGTCTTCTGTCAGGAGTACGCGAGGGGGTCGACGAAGAGGCGGAAATCCAGGATCGGGGAGTTGGAGAGGGAGTTGCTCGACCTGGAGTCACGCCTCGGTCAGCCCGACGCGGACCCGGCCCTGCGCGGGGCGTACGAAGAGAAGAAGGCCGCGCTCCGGGACCTGCAGCTCGTCGGGGCTCGGGGCGCGTACGTGAGGTTGCGGATCCAGCTCCTCCAGGACCTGGACCGCGGCTCCCCCTTCTTCTACTCGCTGGAAAAAAGGCGTGGCACCCGTCAGCAGCTCCTTGTGCTGCTGGCCGACGACGGGTCCCTCGTCTCGGATCCGGAGGGCGTCAGGGCCCACGTCCGGAACTATTACACGGCTCTGTTCTCTCCGGATCCGTCCAGCGAGGATGCTCGCAGAGTTCTGTGGGAGGACCTGCCGCAGCTCAGCCCGGAGGACGCCGGAAGGCTCGACGCTCCCGTCACCTTAGAGGAGCTGACCGGCGCCCTCGACCGGCTCTCGAGGGGCAAAACCCCGGGGCTGGACGGGCTGACTATGGAGTTCTTCAGGGCGTTCTGGGACGTCCTGGGGAGCGACTACGCACTGGTCCTGGGGGAGTGTCTAAATGCCGGACTGCTGCCCCTTTCTTGGCGCAGGGCGGTCATCGTCCTGCTGCCAAAGAAGGGGGACCTTCGTTCTTTGAAGAACTGGCGTCCGGTCTCCCTCCTCAGCACGGATTACAAAATCTTCGCCAGGGTGTTGTCTTCTCGCCTGGCCTCCGTGCTGGCCCACATGATTCACCCGGACCAGTCCTACACGGTCCCGGGCAGGAGGATACACGATAACGTCCACCTGGTCCGGGACCTGATCCATTTCTGTCGACGGGCTGGTCTGCCGAGCGCCTTCCTGTCTCTCGACCAGGAGAAGGCGTTCGACAGGGTCGATCACGAGTACCTGCTCGGGACTCTGCGGGCATTCGGGTTCGGGATGCAGTTCGTCGCCCGGATCCGACTTTTGTACGCCGCCGCAGAGTGTCTGGTTAAAGTTAACGGGTCCCTGACGGCGCCCCTTCGCTTCGGGAGAGGAGTGCGTCAAGGCTGCCCCCTGTCCGGCCAGCTGTATTCCCTGTGCGTGGAGCCTTTCCTGCGCCTCTTGCGGAGGAGGTTGTCGGGGCTGGTTCTGCGCGGCGCGGGCTCGGGGGTGGTCCTCTCGGCCTACGCCGACGACGTGCTCCTCACTTTCACCGACCCGGCTGACCTGGGGAGGATGCGCGAGTGCCAGGCCGTGTACTCGGTGGCGTCTTCCGCCAGGATCAACTGGGCCAAATGTTCCGGACTACTGGTCGACCCGTGGCGGGTGGACTCTCTGCCGGAGGAGTTACGGGGGTTCAGCTGGAGTACCACCCATCTCCTCTACCTGGGGGTCTACCTCGGCCCGGCCGAGGAATCCTGGCCGGCCAACTGGCAGGAGCTGGAGGCCAAAGTCTCGGCTCGCCTAGGCCGCTGGACAGGACTGCTCGGAGTGCTATCTTACAGGAGTCGAGTGCTGGTCATAAACCAGCTGGTGGCCGCAATGCTGTGGTACCGGCTGGTCACTTTGGTCCCTCCTCCTGGCTTTGTCGCTGACATCCAGAGAACGTTGGTCGATTTCTTCTGGGACAAAAAGATGCACTGGGTCGCCGCGCAGGTTCTGAGTCTCCCTATTGAGGAGGGCGGTCAGTCGCTGGTGTGAGTCCGCACCCAGGTCGCGACGTTCCGCCTTCAGACCTTGCGGCGATACCTTTACGTCGAGCCTCCTCCTAGGTGGTGCGCCCTGGCGACGTATTTTTTCCGCCAGGTGCGTAACCTCAACTACGACACGCAGCTCCTGTTCGTCGACCGTGACGGTTTGGAGGTCGCCCTCAAGACGCTGCCTGTCTTTTACCAGGACCTGATCACTGTCTGGAACATGGTCGAATCGCGTCGCGCCTACCCTCCGGCTGGAGTAGCGGCTGTCGTCAGGGAGCCGTTGCTCAGGGATCCGCACCTCCGTACTCGCGGGTTGGTGGCTGTCGGAGGGGAGGGCCGCGGCGGCGAGGGTGACCAGGGTCGGGGACGTGCTGGGTGCCAGGGCCCTGGGCTGGACGCTGCCGCAGGACATAGCAGGCAGGGCAGCGGTAGACGTCCAGTACGTGGCCACCGCCATCCGACGCCTCAAAACGGCGGTGCTCGGACCCGACGTAGTGCACCAGTTGGAGGACGCTCAGGTGTGCGGTGGGATCCCGTCCGCGCTCACCCCAGCCCGGACGGAATTTCACATTGGCCCCAAGGTCCCGTACTTCCCGCGGGAGCCTGTGCCACACAACCTGAGCCACCTCCGAAATTTTAATTTTGTTTTGTTTAAAGAAATAAAAAGAAGAGCCCTGTACCGACTGCTGCTGCACACCATCCAGCTCTTCTCCCTCATCCACCGTCCGGACATACCTTGGCATGCCCATTTGCCACCGGGCGGTGGGGATCCCCAGTGGAGGGCTCTCTACGCGGGAGTCCTCCCCCTTTCTCTCGGGGATCTGGGGTGGAGGGTGCTGCACGCAGCAGTCCCCTGCAACCGCAGATTGCGGTGGTTCACGGACTCCCAGCCCAACTGCTTGTTCTGTGGCGCTGTGGAGTCCGTGGACCATGTATATATTGGGTGTGGGCGTTTGCACTCGCTTTTTGATTTCCTGAAAAACCTTCTCCTCTGTTTTTGGCTGCACTTCAGTCCCACGCTCCTGATCTTTGGGCACCCGGTACGGAGGAAGGAGGGCAGGTCTGAAGACCTCCTTGTGGGTCTGCTCCTGGGCCTGGCCAAACTGGCCATCAACAGGTCCAGGCAGCGGGCCGTGGAGGGGGTCGTTAGGGCCGACAGCCTGCCCCTCTTCCGCGGTTACGTTAGAGCCCGGGTGTCCTTGGAGAAGGAGCACGCGGTGTCCACCAACACCCTGGAGTTGTTCAGGGAGAGGTGGGCGCCGCAGGGAGTGGAGTGCATTATTTCTCCCTCCAATTCTATTTTGATTTAGTCCCTACCCTCCCCTTCACTGTTTTGATCACACAGCACTGCCCTTTGGTGTGAAGGGCAGTGCTTGTCACTGGCCACCCGGGTGTTTTTCTATCTTCCTGGTGGTGGAAATTGAATAAAGATTCGTGCAAAAAAAATAAATAAATAAATAAACAGGAGTGTCTCCCTCCAACTCCATTTTGATTTAGTCCCTACCCACCCCTTCACTGTTTTGATCACACAGCACTGTCCCTTGATGTGAAGGGCAGTGTTTGTCACTGGCCACCCGGGTGTTTTCCTATCTTCCTGGTGGTGGAATTTGAATAAAGATTGGTGCACTTTGTGTCTTTCACTGTGTCTCACACCTGCACACACACACCATGGGTGCTGGGGGAAAAAATAAGCACTACTGCACTTAGGTGGTAGTGTGGGGGTTTAATAAAAGAAAAAAAAAATAAAAGAAAAAAAAATAAACAGCATTAAGTAGATTGGGTGTGGGCGTAAAAAAAGAAAAAAAAATAAAAAAAATAAAAAAAAAATAAACAGGAGTGTCAACATGATGTTCTGGCTTAGTTGGTTAAAGTACTAGCTTGGTAAACAGTGAAATTTGGGGTTCAAATCCTAGCTGTGCCGACACATCACATGAACTATTTTTGATCACACAGCATTACCTTTTTGTGAAGGGCAGTGCTTGTCACTGGCCAGTTGGGTGTTTTCCCCTTTGAGAGTTGGATCAGTGTGAGTGAGAGTGTGAGCATGTGCAAGGACTCTCCTCCTTGAAGGGGACTGTCCCTGCCCTACATCCAGAGAGCTGAAGGAAAGAAGAAAGAAAGAAGAAGAAGAAGAGGAGGCAGAAGCCGAAGGTGGTGAGAGCTTTTGAGTCTGGGGCCTACTTTTGGAGCTGCAGCCTGGGCCTCACCCAGGTCAAGGGAGTATTGCTGCTGACCTGGGGCCCACTTCCACTGCTGGTCTCTGGGACCCCGCTCGGACCTGCATCAGCTGTTGCTGCTTGGGGCCTGCCTCACTGCTGCTGCCTGGGACTTGCCTTGGGGCCCCTCCCAGGACTTCCACCACTGCTGCTGTTATTAGAGGCCCACCTCCACTGCTGCTGCCTGGGACTTGCCTTGGGGACCCTCCCCAACAGGTCTGCCCCCCCACCGCTGCGACCAAGGAACTGCCTAGGACTTGCCAGAGGCCTGCCTCCACTGCTGCTGTTGCCTGAGGCCTGCCTCCACCACCGCTGCCTGGGACTCGCCTTGGGCCCCTCCCCACAACCTCCACCATTGCTGCTGCCAGAGGCCCACCTCCACCGCTGCTGCCTGGGACCTACTAATATTCAGCAGCAGAATATGGCGAGCCCGAAGGTCGCGGGGCCCAGCCGCACCTACGCCAGGCTAGCCGCTACCTTAGGCTCAGCTGTCCCAACCCCGGCCACAACAACGACCCCCTTCAGGCACCTGACTAAACGCCTGGGGGTAAAGGCCTATCCCCACCCCAACATGTCCATCAAGGCCTGCAGTAAGGCCATGGCAAATGTGGTCGGCCCACTGGCCATCGTGGCTGCGGCCCGGATGTACGGGAAGGCCGTGTTTTTCCTTAAGACTGAGCAGGCGGTCCACCTGGCCGTGGAGAGGGGGCTCACTGTGGACGGGACACATTTGCCCATCGACCCTTTGGAGGTTACGGCCCAGAGGGTCATTATCTCCAACATCCCGCCCTTCATTCCCAGTGAGCTCCTTCTTCCCCACCTCACCACCTTGGGGGAGATCCGGACAGGGGTCCAACCGCTCCTGCTCGGTCTTAAGGACCCCACCCTCCGAAACATATACTCCTTCCGATGCCAGATGTTCATTTGCCTGGCCCGGGAGAAGGTCACCGAGGGCTCCTTCACCCTCCTCCACGAGGGCGCAGCCTACCGCGCCTTCTGGATGGCGTGCAGTGCCACCTGTGCTGCGAGGTGGGACACATTAGAAAAAACTGCCCCACCCAGAAGGCTGCCCAGCCCATGCCAATGGCTGATGGTGGTGCCACCGCACCCACTCCCCCTCCCCCGAAGTCAACACCACAAGCCCCGACACCGGAGGCTTCCAATGCTTCAGCCTCTGGCAAGAAGGGGGGTGAGCGTCCGGCTGGCCAGAAGGCGCTGAAGAAGACGTGACGCGTCAGTCCGCCCACGGGGAGACCACCCTATCCCCTTCCCCGACACCTAGCCCATGACCTGCCCTGCCCCGGCATGACAATGCCCCTGCGGCCGTGCCAGCGCCACCCCGGCGCGGGAACCCTGACCCCCAAACCCCCCAACCTGTATCTGATCCTGGCCCCACTGACCCCACATCCACCCTCCACCCTGTTAGAGAAACCACAGGGGCTTCAACGCCTCCCCCTAGCGCTGCGACACCTGGCCCGGGGGCCCCTGAGCCTAAGCCCTACCCCACCCAGCCAAACCCTGGCACTAACCTGGGGGGAACCACCGCTGCCCTACCTCCTGCAGCGACCGTGTCTGTGGGGCCCCGGAGAGGGAACTGGGCCCCTGCCCTGCCCCGCCCCGCCCCGCCTGCCGTCACCTGATAAACCAGGGGCGGGGCAGGAAGTGACACGGCCGACCTGCCCCACCCTGGCCACGTCCTCTGTCTTCCCCCAGCCAATCGTATTCCGGGAAAGGATGGGGGGAGGGACCTCAAGCCCCATGACCACAAAGGAGTGCGGGGAGGGGAAGGCCCATAAATTCCTCCCTGTCTCATTGGGGAAGAGGCACTGGCCCTTGGAGGGGAGAGACACTCCAGCAGCGCGCCGGTGGCGCTGCCCCTCTCCAGGGGACAAGTCATCGGTGCCTCTCGACTGTCCCGCACTGCGCCCGACCTACCCAAGCCTCCAGGGGCTACAGCAGGGCCTCCTGCTGCCTCAACCCCTCCGGCCCCTGGGGAGGACTTTCATGACCACACGAGCCGTGATGCGGGCCACAACAGAGGACCCTCTGCTGGGTCGTCGAGCAGTGGAGGGGAGGAAGGTGTTATCCTTGCTCCTCCCTCCCAGACTGTTTTCCTGGGGGATGACCGTTTTCCCCGAGGAGCTAGGTGTCCCGGTGTCGGGAGAGGAGCGGGGCCCCGAGCCTCCGCCTCCCTCCTCCCTGTAAATATATATATAGATTTTTAACTGTACTGGTGGTGGTTGCACAACGCTTCCGACATGGAGACAACTATAGCCAGCCTCAACATCAACGGCAGCAGGGAGTCACAGCGCAGATTCCAGACCCTCTCGGTCCTCCGGGACGGGAGATATGCGGTGTGCTTCCTGCAAGAAACCCATACTACCCCGGGAGACGAAGCCACCTGGCTCCTGGAGTGGCAGGGGTGTCCATGTGAGTCACCTCACCCGCAGATCTGGCGGGGTGGCTATCTTGTTGGCCCCGCATTTTCAGCCGGAGATCTTGGGGGTCAGGGAGCCCGTGCCAGGCCGTTTGCTTCACCTGACGGTTCGGCTGGGGGGGTGCGGTGCTTCACTTGGTGAACGTCTACGCTCCCCTGTCCAGGCCGAGGCAAGCGAGCTTCTTCGAAGAAGTGTCCGCTCATCTCGCTTCCATCGAGAACCAGAATCTCGGGGGAGATTTTAACTGTGTCCTCGAGGGCAGGGACCACGGCGGTGCCCACACTGGCTGGGCGTCGGGGAAGAGGT
Organism: Chiloscyllium plagiosum; assembly: GCF_037043375.1. Taxonomy (NCBI): domain Eukaryota; kingdom Metazoa; phylum Chordata; class Chondrichthyes; order Orectolobiformes; family Hemiscylliidae; genus Chiloscyllium; species Chiloscyllium plagiosum. The sequence continues at coordinate 136,067,011 of NW_028270139.1, forward strand.
TGGGGGGCTTGGTCAAGTCCTTCGACCTGGTGGACGTCTGGCGGAATCTCCATCTTGACTCCATCGCCCTCACCTTCGTGAGGCCTGGGGTCGGAGCGTCCAGAATCGACCGCCCGTATGTTTCACGGGCGTACGCCTCCTGTTTTCTGAAGGCCTCCACGCGGCAGGTGTCGTGCACGGACCACCACCTGGTGTGGGCGGAACTCCTTCCGTTCGGCGCCAGGCTGGGCTCCGCGTACTGGCACTTTAACAACCTGCTGCTGGAGGACGAGCGGTTCCGGGACTCGTTTTGTCGTTTCTGGGCCGGCTGGAGAAGGAAGCGGGGAAGCTTCCCCTCCCTGAGGCTATGGTGGGACGTGGGCAAGGCTCACGTCCGCGTCTTCTGTCAGGAGTACGCGAGGGGGTCGACGAAGAGGCGGAAATCCAGGATCGGGGAGTTGGAGAGGGAATTGCTCGACCTGGAGTCACGCCTCGGTCAGCCCGACGCGGACGCGGACCCGGCCCTGCGCGGGGCGTACGAAGAGAAGAAGGCCGCGCTCCGGGACCTGCAGCTCGTCGGGGCTCGGGGCGCGTACGTGAGGTCGCGGATCCAGCTCCGCCAGGACTTGGACCGCGGCTCCCCCTTCTTCTACTCGCTGGAAAAAAGGCGTGGCACCCGTTAGCAGCTCCTTGTGCTGCTGGCCGATGACGGGTCCCTCATCTTGGATCCGGAGGGCATCAGGGCCCACGTCCGAAACTATTACACAGCTCTGTTCTCTCCGGATCTGTCCAGCGAGGATGCTCGCAGAGTTCTGTGGGAGGCCCTGCCGCAGCTCAGCCCGGAGGACGCCGGAAGGCTCGACCCTCCCTTCACTTTAGATGAGCTGACCGGCGCCCTCGACCGGCTCTCGAGGGGCAAAACCCCGGGGCTGGACGGGCTGACTGTGGAGTACTTCAGGGCGCTCTGAGACGTCCTGGGGAGCGACTACGTACAGGTCCTGGGGGAGTGTCTAAATGCCGGACAGCTGCCCCCTTCTTGGCGCAGGGCGGTCATCGTTCTGCTGCCAAAGAAGGGGGACCATCGTTCTTTGAAGAACTGGCGTCCGGTCTCCCTCCTCAGCACGGATTACAAAATCTTCGCCAGGATGTTGTCTTCTCGCCTGGCCTCCATGCTGGCCCACATGATTCACCCGAACCAGTCCTACACGGTCCCGGGCAGGAGGATACACGACAACGTGCACCTGGTCCGGTACCTGATCCATTTCTGTCGATGGGCTGGTCTGCCGAGCGCCTTCCTGTCTCTCGACCAGGAGAAGGCGTTCGACAGGGTCGATCACGAGTACCTGCTTGGGACTCTGCGGGCATTTGGGTTCGGGACGCAGTTCGTCGCTCGGATCCGACTTTTGTACGCTGCCGCAGAGTGTCTGGTTAAAGTTAACGGGTCCCTGACGGCGCCCCTTCGCTTCGGGAGAGGAGTGCGTCAAGGCTGCCCCCTGTCCGGCCAGCTGTATTCCCTGTGCGTGGAGCTTTTCCTGCGCCTATTGCGGAGAAGGTTGTCGGGGCTGGTTCTGCGTGGCGCGGGCGCGGGCACGGGGGTGGTCCTCTCGGCCTACGCCGACGACGTGCTCCTCACTTTCACTGACCCGGCTGACCTGGGGAGGATGCGCGAGTGCCAGGCCGTGTACTCGGCAGCGTTTTCCGCCAGGATCAACTGGGCCAAATGTTCCGGACTACTGGTCGACCCGTGGCGGGTGGACTCTCTGCCGGAGGAGTTACGGGGGTTCAGCTGGAGTACCACCCATCTCCTCTACCTGGGGGTCTACCTCAGCCCGGCTGAGGAATCCTGGCCGGCCAACTGGCAGAAGCTGAAGGCCAAAGTCTCGGCTCGCCTAGGTCGCTGGACAGGACTGCTCCGAGTGCTATCTTACAGGAGTCGAGTGCTGGTCATAAACCAGCTGGTGGCCGCCATGCTGTGGTACCGGCTGGTCACTTTGGTCCCTCCTCCTGGCTTTGTCGCTGACATCCAGAGAACGTTGGTCGACTTCTTCTGGTGCAAAAAGATGCACTGGGTCGCCGCGCAGGTTCGAAGTCTCCCTATTGAGGAGGGCGGACAGTCGCTGGTGTGTGTCCGCACCCAGTCGCTACGTTCTGCCTTCAGACCTTGCGGCGATACCTTTACGTCGAGCCTCCTCCTAGGTGGTGCGCCCTGGCGACGTATTTTTTTCCGCCAGGTGCGTAACCTCAACTATGACACGCAGCTCCTGTTCGTTGACCGTGACGGTTTGGAGGTCGCCCTCAAGACGCTGCCTGTCTTTTACCAGCACCTGATCACTGTCTGGAACATGGTCGAATCGCGTCGCGCCTACCCTCCGGCTGGAGTAGCGGCTGTCGTCAGGGAGCCGTTGCTCAGGAATCCGCACCTCCGTACTCGCGGGTTCGAGTGGCTGTCGGAGGGGAGGGCCGTGGCGGCGAGGGTGACCAGGGTCGGGGACGTGCTGGGTGCCAGGGCCCTGGGCTGGACGCTGCCGCAGGACATAGCAGGCAGGGCAGCGGTAGACGTCCAGTACGTGGCCACCGCCATCCGACGCCTCAAAACGGCGGTGCTCGGACCCGACGTAGTGCACCAGTTGGAGGACGCTCAGGTGTGCGGTGGGATCCCGTCCGTGCTCACCCCAGCCCGGACGGAATTTCACATTGGCCCTAAGGTCCCGTACTTCCTGCGGGAACCTGAGCCGCCTCCGAAATTTTAATTTTATCCCTTTTTAAGGACTTAAAAGGCGGGACCTGTATCGACTGCTGCTGTACACCGTCCACCTCTTCTCCCTTATCCACCGTCCGGACACGCCTTGGCGGTGGGGATCCCCAGTGGAGGGCTCTCTACGCTGGAGTCCTCCCCCTTCCTCTCGGGGATCTGGGGTAGAGGGTGCTGCACGCAGCAGTCCCCTGCAACCGCAGATTGCGGTGGTTCACGGACTCCCAGCCCAACTGCTTGTTCTGTGGCGCTGTGGAGTCCATGGACCACGTGTATATTGGGTGTGGGTGTTTGCACTCCCTTTTTGATTTTCTTAAAAACCTCTTCCTCTGCTTTTGGTTGCACTTGATCCTGATCTTTGGGCACCCAGTACGGAGGAGGGAGGGCAAGTCTGAAGACCTCCTCGTGGGTCTGCTCCTGGGCCTGACCAAACTGGCCATCAACAGGTCGAGGCAGCGGGCTGTGGAGGGGGTTGTTAGGGCCGACAGCCTGCCCCTCTTCCGCGGTTACGTTAGAGCCCGGGTGTCCTTGGATAAGGAGCATACGGTGTCCACCAACACCCTGGAGTTGTTCAGGGAGAGGTGCGCACCGCAGGGAGTGGAGTGCATTATTTCCCCCTCCAACTCTATTTTGATTTAGTCCCTACCCTCCCCTTCACTATTTGATCACACAGCATAGCCCTTTGATGTGAAGGGCAGTGCTTGTCACTGGCCACTCGGGTGTTTCCTTTCTTCCTGGTTGGGGAACTTGAATAAAGATTCGTACACCTTGTGTCTCTGTGTCTCACACCTGCACACACACAACATGGGTGCTGGGCTAAAAATAAGCACTAGTGCAGTTAGGTGGGAGTGTGGGGGTTTAAAGAAAAATAAACAAAAGAGGAGTGTCGGACATCCTAAGAAAAAAAAATAAACAGGAGTGTCATAGGTTCTGTTCACTCTGCGAGCTGGCTCTGAGGACGCTGGATCAGTGTCAAGGACCCTCCACCTGTAAATAAAGGGAGGGGCTAGGTGATGGGATGCTGGCCTCTGTGCTGTTATTTCTATGTGGTTTTTAAAGTGTAATTGCTGTCACCATGTAGAAAATGCTGCAGCCAAGTTGGACCAATTAAACTCCCACAAACAGTGATGTGATAACTATTTCCAGTAATATGTTTAATGGCTGCCACAGGATTGTATTTATGGCAAAGATAGAGATCACATGACTGTAGCAGTTAGGTCGTCCACTTTGTACAAACGCATTTCTCTAAATATTCCCTTTTTCAATAAAAATGGATGCATTGCAATTTGCAGCAAAAAATTATGCAATTTATTCAATATCAATGGTCAACAAAAAAAAATCTTAACAAAACTGTGTATTAATTCTGGTGAGCATTATTTTTGTCAGTCTCTGCTCATCCATTGATTACATTAATGTTAAATTGTCCATGAATCTAATGGTACATATGCATGTTGTAGTTGACTCTATGTGGGGTATCCGCTTGTTCCTAGAGCAATGATCTTTCCTAATGCATGTTACTAACTAATGGAAATCTTGTCTCGCTGTTAAACACTTGGTTGGAAAGTTAGATGTTTTGCACTCAACTTCAAGAGGTTTCTCACTGGCTATCTCATATGGCTGTCCCAACTTTCTCACCAACATCTACCTCGTTCAGGGGCTGGGAAGATTCTACATAAAGTCCCAGATAGAACTGAACCTGTATTGCATAATGGTTCACCATAATGTGCTTGCTTTGACACTCTTACCTCTGTTTGTAAAATCCAGAATTCACATATTGTTTAAATCATTTTATAAACCGATTAGAGCCTGCATCCCTTTTAGATTTCAGACCTTTATTTTGTATTATCCAACCTCTTCTGTCAAGCAGAAGATACAAAAGCTTAAAACACACGTACCAATAGATTCAAGAACAGCTTCTTCCCTGCTGTTATTAGACTTCTGAATGGACCTTTCAAATTTTAAATTTAATGTTGACCTCACTCTTTATATATCTTCTCTGCAGCCATAACATTGCAGTCCCTACTATGTCCTATTACCTGAATGCACTTTGTATGATATGATCTGCCTTTACTGCACACAAAACAAACCTTTTCACTGTACCTAGGTACACATGACAATAATAAACCAAATCAAATCTTCCAACCAAAATATATCACTCACACATCTCATTTGGAGATGCCAGTATTGGACTGTGGTGTACAAAGTTAAAAATCATACTACACCAGGTTATAGTCCAACAGGTTTATTTGGAAGCACTAGCTTTCGGAGCGCCGCTCCTTCATCAGGTGGTTGTGGAGTATAAGATCGTAAGACACAGGATTTATAGCAAAAGTTTACAGTGTAATGTAACTGAAATTATATAAAGGATTGTTTGTTAAGTCTCTCATCTTTTAGAATGAACATGTTGGTTTCAATTCTTTCATATGTAAATCACAGAACTTTTTTAAAGTTACATTCTCAAGTGAACTTTAACAATTGGTGTCATGTCAGCCCAGGTAATGCATTTGAGGTGTTAAGTGCCCTGTGTAAGACTGTCTGTCTGTGTCTAAATCATTTTATTCTTTAAAGAGTCTGTGATGTTAGTACTTTTCTCTGGGGGTCTCCTCTGTTCACCCAATCTTCCAGTAAACTCTAAACTCAGAAAATCAAAATAACAAACTGGAGATCTGAAGTAGAAATAGGAAGTGTTGGCAATATTCAATGGGTTTGATAACATTTGCAGGGAGAGGAACACAGTTAATGTTTCAAGCATTAAATCTGTTTCACTCTTTACAGATATTGCCAGACCTGTGAAGCATTTCCAACACATTCTGCTTCTGTTCACCACTACTCTGTGTTTCCCATCACTTCATGCTACTGCAGCCCATGCTACTGATGTCCCTTTCACTCTTTTAGTGACAACTTTGTTAGAAAGCCCATGATGCAATACTTTATCAAATGCCTTTTGGAAGTCAATGGATACCGTAAGTGCATTACCCTCATTGACATATTGATACCTCATCAGAAAACTCAATCAAGTTAAACATGAGTTGTCTTTAATAATACATGCTAGCTTTTCTTAATTAATCCACAAGTTGACTATAGACTTCATTTTAGATTATTATTTCTAAACGCTTTCCCAACACCAAGATTAAACTGACTGACCGAGTCTGGACTTATTTTTAGATCCTTTTTTGAAGCAGGATATTTGAAATTCTCAATCCTCAGGCACTATCTCTGTATCTAAGTCAGATTTGGAAGATTACAACTTTATTATTTCCATCCTTACCATTCCTTCAATTGCATTCTATCTGGTTCTGGCAGTTTATCAACTTTATACATTGGAAGCTATGGGAATAGCTGCCTTTAATCAATTTCTAGCCCATTCACTACCTTAACAATGACTTCATTCACTCGGACATTGGTGCCATCTTTAGCAGCAACTTTAGTTCCTTAATATTTATAAATCAGGTCAGACCATTGGCATATTTGGATGTAATATTCATGTTCTTGCACTTACGAATAAAGCAACTGGCAGGAGATCAATGAGTGAAAAGCAATAACTCAACTATTTGAGATAAAGTGATACGTCATACAAGTTTAAGTCTTTTAATGGCTTTGTAAAGGAGGAGGCACAAAGAGGATTAATTTTTTTTGTCAAATACATAATTATCACTGTGTAATTCAGAAATGTGATCCAGAAGATTGAATAATGCTTCCTAATAATTCCATTGTGAGAATAGGAATTAGCCTGACTGAGGTGACTTGGTTGAAATCTCTCTGAAATTTCCCAGGAAAAGATGGCTCAGTGGTTAGCACTGCTGCCTCATAGCACCCGGGACACAGGGTAGAATTGAACCTATGTCCCTGGTGCTGTGAGGCGTTTGCATGTTCTTCTCGTGTCTGCGTGGGTTTCCTCCCACAATCCAAAGGTTGTCAGGTTAGGTGGATTGGCCACGCTAAGATGCCATAGTGTGCAGGCAAGGTGGATTTGCCCTGGGAAATGCAGTTATAGGGAAGGGTGGGATGCTCTTCAGAGGGTCAGTGTGGACTTGATGGGCCAAATGTCCTACTTCCACACTGTAGGGATTCTAAATGTTTATCAGGATGTCTACAGGGTGACCAGATGTTGTTTTTCCCTTAATATCACACTTCAATTTGCACCAAATTTTCATTTTCCTCTCTACTGACACGTCAGGATGGCTTTCAAGTAGCCTCATACTGCAAAACTGGCATTGCCAATCAGCTGCCCCACTGTAGACATCAGAACCAGATTTTTAATCCTGTTGTCAGCAACATTACTTTTAGACCAAGGTGGCAGGCTGGGTGAATGACATTTGCTGTTACTTTTCGAAGTCAAGTACTTGGTATAGATGAAAAAAGCATTATGTCTAGACATGATTCGGAGATGCCGGTGTTGGACTGGGGTGTACAAAGTTAAAAATCACACAACACCGGGTTATAGTCCAGCAGGTTTGTTTGGAAGCAGTCTGAAACTACCTCCCTGCTTCTATCTTAAATATTCCCTTCATAATTTTATATGTTCTTATAAGATCCCCCCTCATTCTTCTAAATTCCAATGAGCATAATCCCAGTCTACTCAATGTTTCTTTGTAAGCCAACCCTCTCAACTCCAGAATTAATCTCCTCTGCACCCCCTCCAGTGCCAGTACATCCTTTCTCAAGTAAGGAGACCAAAACTGAATACAGTACTGTAGGTGTGGCCTCAGCTGCAGCATAACTTCCTTGTTTTTAAACTCCATCCCTCTAGCAATGAAGGACAGTACTCCATTTGCCTTCTTAATTACCTACTGCAGTTGCCAACCAACTTTTTATGATTCATGTGCAAGGACATCCAGGTTCCTCTGATGAGGCTTTTTCCCTGAAAATGTGACTTCTGACTAGTGCATGCACTTTAAATGCCACACACACTTGTTTTATTCTTGAGGTGAGGCAGAGATTTTGGGAGGGCAGACTAATGCTATGTGTTCATGGGTTCAAATTCCACCAGTGCAACTGGTGCAACATCAGCTCAATTCATCAAACTGGAAGATAAAATGATAGCCATGGCAATTATCACTGATAGTTATGAAAATCTAGCTAATATTTTAAATGCCTTTTAGAGAAGGAAAATTGTAAGGTCTATATGCAACTCCAGACGCACTTGATTCATAACTGCTCTCTGAAATGGCTGAGCAAGCCACTCAGTTTAAGGGCTGATAGGGATAGGCAACAAATAGGCCTTGCCAGAAAGGAAACCTTTGTTTGTGCTCCCCTCCAGGATCACTGGATGGAGTTCAAAGATGGCCCCTAGGGTGGCAGAGAAATACTCTAACAGAGAGATGACAGCTCTGTGATGAATATTTTTCCTTCCACCTTATTCCAGTTTTATTGTGGCAGGTCTTTGTCTTGTTGGAGGCCCTTGCGAGATTTTCCACTCTGTTCTGAAATACCAGTGTACATACTGTCTCCTCCGTTATCACACATCCCAGGTTTTACTGGCTACATTCAGCTCAAGGCTACTAGTGAGCTTCCTACCAACAGCCTTTTATGACACTGGGTAAACTACCCTGCTTAATTTAAACCAGGAACATAGAAAAGATTTATCCCATGCAGTAATCTGTGAAAATGTGAGAGGCCAAGAACTATTTAAAGTAAAAATTAACAACTTTATTTCTTAAAGTATAACAGAGAATAATTAACTAACAACTGTTTACAGCTCCTTCCTCTGTCCTATCTTTTACTTTCCCTTCTATACTAGTCTGATAAACCCCTGAGTAAGATTTACCAAAAATTAAAATTTCAAAACCAGGCAGCTGTCGAATCTTCCCTTTGTATCTTCCTCTGTAGATTTTCTTCTTCCTTGGGATTTCTGTTTCACAGGTCATTGATAGATAAAGGTACCTTTAAGAGAGTTGTGTTTCAGACAGTCTGTACATGCTGGTCCCTTCAACTGTTCAATTTTTCCCGGTCTTATACCCCAAAGCATCGGATTATTTCGTTGGTTTTTAATATTGTCAATATACTAAGTTCAAACTGGATTGGAGGTTGGTATTTTGGTGTATAATTTAAACTGATTAGTCAAATTTGAATTTATTTTTTCTTTCATAGCAACTCAGCCAGTGCTAGCTACTGGACCAAATGTTATGTTGTAAATTCTCAAGCACTCTGCGTGCATGCTAAGTCCTTCACTCTCTTAAAGGTACAGTACACCTCTACACCTTCATAACAAACCAGTAATGAATGTCCAAGTAGCTGAGCTGGGTGATGATTGGATGTGGTTCCTTTGGACTTGGAAGATGGAAATCCAGTTTTTAATCCTTCCCAACTAAGGCTTTAATGTAATTTGACCAACCAGTTGGGACGTATTTTTTTCTTCATGCATTCATGTGTGATGATGCTGTCACTTTAAGAAGGTTATTTTGAGCTTGCTTTTTTTTTAAAGAGAGGTTGTAAAGGCAGAGCTGCTGAGGAGTCCAGGGAGGTTAACAGTTTAACAAGGGAAAGAGAGTGTCCAGTTCTCCCAGGTCAGGTTTTTCCTAGTTTTTTTAGCTAGAGCAGTCACAAGGTGTTGGAATCCAAAAGTGTTGCAAACTTCAGTAAAGGATTCCTCTGACTCTCTTTGGATGTTGTATCCTCCTGCCTGTAAATGTCTGTGTTTCAATTTACCTTTTCGTAAAGGGGTGTGTTTATGGGATGTTACTGGATTGGAACAGTTAATCAGCAATAGCTACTGAGTCAGGTTGGTTAAGTTTATCAATAGTTAAGTTATTTTAAATTTCACTTTCTTTTGTTTGTGTTTCAAATGCGGTGTTTAAATAAATTGTGCTTTCCTTAAAGTCGAGTGGTTTGACACACGTGGAATTCCCACTTCACATCTGACTTTAAAATAACCTTCTTAAAATAATTTAAGGGAGTCTGGCTTGGTCCATAACACATGGGACGTGGGCATCGTCAGCTTCGCTATTAGTTGCTGCCCCTTCCCAGTTGCCCTTGAGAAGGTGGTGTACAGCTGCCTTCTTGAACTGCTACAGTCCACGTGTTGTAGGTCAACTCACAATGCCATTATGGAAGGAGGTCCAGGATTTTGACCCCGTAACATGAAGGAATGCTGATGTATTTCCAAGTCAAGATGGTGAGTGGCTTGGAGGGAAACTTGCAGCAGGTAGTGTTTGTCCTTCCAGATGGTAGTGATTGTGGGTTTGGAAGTTGTTGTCTAGGAGCCTTGGTGAATTTCTGCAGTGCCTCTTGTCGGTAGTACACACTGCAACTACTGAGAGATGCATGTGGAGGGAGTGAATATATTTGTGCATGTGATCCCAATGGGCTGTTGGGGTGGCACGGTGGCTCAGGGGTTAGCACTGCTGCCTCACAGCGCTAGGGACCCGGGTTCAATCCCACCCTCGGGCAATTGTCTGTGTGGAGTTTGCATATTCTCCCCATGTCTGCATTGGTTTCCTCCCACAGTCCAAAAATGTGCAGGTTAGATGAATTGGCTATGTTAGATTGTGCATAGTGTTCAGGGATATGCAGGTTAGGTGGATCAGTTAGGGGAGATATAGCATAATAGAGTAGGGGAATTGGTCTGGGTGGGATACTCTCAGACGGTGTTGTTAACTTGTTGGGCCAAATGGCCTGTTTCCACGCTTCCATGATACTGCTGCATAAACTACGTTTGTATCCATAATGAATGAATATTAATGCTCTCATCCTGGAACTTTCAAGAACGCTAGTTTTTTTTGCATGACAAGTTACGTTACTGTATAGTGCTGTAAAACTATGCATTACTCTAATACTATACATTACACAATACAATCTTGGATGGTGTTGGAAAGCTGGCTGCACAATGTTCATGTCTGTCATTATTATTATTATTGTAAAAAGAATAGGAAAAACACTGACATTTATAACAAAAATAATCATAGAAGTCTCTGCAGCACAGTCCAGTCCATTCAGGATCCTGCATGTGGTTTTGATTAGTATCTACAATAGTGCCTTCACTTAATTAATTTTGTTGCCATATAAATGGGCTGAGCACAAGGAAGCACTGTGCAAGTGCTTGATTTACATTTCAGGAAAGCACTAAGTGAGTGGCTGCTATGAAAAGAAATCTAATAATGCTTAACTCAAGTATATGGAATATGAAATGCTGTCAGATTCAACACAGATCACGCATAATCTACCTTTTAATGGAATCTATGACTGTTGTACTCATGATAACCAGTTAGCAAAGGAAGAAAGCAGAGTCATTCTTTATTTGGCATAAATTGGTTCACAAAGTGAAATGTTACAGGTATATATCTCCAGTTGCCTCACAACTCCTATGTCAGTAAATGTTTCTTTATGTATGTTGCAGTAACCACTCAGTTAATGCCCCTCCCTCCCCACACCTTTTATAGACTTAGCTTCTGTTGATACAATTGATACTACACCCATTTAGTTTCTCAATAGAAAACTTGAGACAAGATGACCTGATTTCCCAAAATTTCCAACATTCTTTATTGCTGCTTTTATGACTCACCCACAGTTTAAGGCAATCCACAGTGTTCCCCAAGCTGTGCGCATGTTATTTATAATTTTGATGAACATTAATAAACAAGAAAAGTGATAAATCTAAGATCCATCTCTCAAAGAATATTTGTGCTGTTCAGGAGAATCTCCTCCCTAACAACTGTGGCAAACAGTTCCTGTCCTGCTCTGGGCGTGAAAATATCTCCTGCCTGATATTAGGTTCGGGTGAGTCAAGGGGAAGTTTCACAGACCTTTTATATATTTGGAAAATTTACTTTAAATAAATACCGTGTGCCAGTGTAAAAATAAGGAATGCACCATCTGCTGAAAGTAATACCTCTGAAGGGGTCAAGTTGCTTTTTCAATCTGTGTTTTTACTTTATTAGTTTGTATGACAGCAAAGTGATTATGATGCAGGGATGGGACCAGCAATAAAGTTAAACAGAGTACTTTGACAGAGTAGTGGTGGGAGACAGTGTGAAGGAGGAAGATGAGAGGGGAGTTATTCTGCAGAGATTTGAACCTTGATTTTGAGAATATGTTTAAGTGAAATGGGTACAAAATCCATAATTTATTTAAAAATGCTCACCAATAATTTCTGATTGCTGGTATCACCATCGCATCTTTTACTGACAAGAATTCCACCGGACTCTGTAATCCTCCATTTGTATTGCAATTTATTTTATCTCTCAGAAACGTTTCATTGCTTCATGATGAATTATGTTTGAGATTCAGTGATCATTGTTGGGTATGTGAACATGGCAGACAGCTTTGAAACAGCTCAGTCCCACAAACTACAACAAGATGAGTGATCAGTTAATGTGTTTTCAGTGATGCTGATTGAAAAGGTGTGTTTTACACAGGATTACAAAAGATGTGAGGCATGGAAATAGGCCATTTGGCCCAACCAGTCCAGGTTAGATCTTTTGATCTATTCGAACCTCCTCAAATGTTTCTAAGGTTGCTCCCTATTCGTTTCTCAGTCATAGCTTGTTTAGCTTTTGTGTACATAGATGCACATTATTCGTTTCCGCCACTCTCTGTAATAGGGAGTCCACTCTAAGACATAGATGCTGGAAAGTCAGAGTTGATAAAGTGTGGAGCTGGAAAAATCTCAGCTGGTCAAGCAGCATCAGAGAAGCAGGGGAGTCGACATTTCAGGTTGGGGCCCTTCATTAGTCCACTCTTCCAACTCCCTGGGTAAATAAATTTCTTGTGAGTTAACTACTTTGCTGGCACGGTGGCACAGTGCTTAGCGCTGCTGCCTCACAGCGCCAGAGACCTGGGTTCAATTCCCGCCTCAGGCGACTGACTGTGTGGAGTTTGCACGTTCTCCCTGTGTCTGCGTGGGTTTCCTTCGGGTGCTCTGGTTTCCTCCCACAGTCCAAAAATGTGCAGGTTAGGTGAATTGGCCATGCTAAATTGCCCGTAGTGTTAGGCGAAGGGGTAAATGTAGGAGGGTGGGTTGCACTTCGGCGTGTCGGTGTGGACTTGTTGGGCCGAAGGGCCTGTTTCCACACTGAGTAATCTAATCCAATCTACTTTATATTAAGTACTCTAGTTATGCCCTTCCCCACAAATGGAAACATTCCCATGATATCCACTATATCAAACTCATTACCATTTTAATAACAACCCTCTACTAGGTTACCCTTTAGAATTCAATTTTTTTCCAAGAGAATACATTGGTTAAGCCACCAAGTGGACTCCTTGTGTTTCTTCAAATAGCTTTATTGTGATTTCTAATGCTCCTTGGAACCACAAGAAAAGCCAGCTGATTCTGGAGGACAGCACCTCTGACTCGTACTGACCAATTGTCCAGTATGTATTGGATTGTGGAGATTCTGACACAGAACCTCCTGACTCAGAGCTAACGTTTCATGCACACGGAAAGACCTGCACTTACCTGGCATTTTCCATGGCTTCAGGACATTCCAAAGTGTTCCACAACCAGAGAATTGCTTTTCCAGTTAAATCGTGGTTGTAATGTAAGATACATGATAATCAGTTTGCACAAATGATCTCACAAATTGCAAGGTTATGTATTGTTTACGATGATGATTGATGGTATTAACCAGGATGCTGGAAGAACTAGCCTACTCTTCCTTAAGGTAGTGTCATCAGATCTTCACCTGAGAAGACAGACCAGGCCTCGATTTAATGGTTTCTTAGAAAGTTAGAATTCAAATTAGCTTCATTGTCACATGTACTCAAATGAATACAGCGAAAAGTTTGCAAGTAACCTGTTTGGGCCCCATTTTAGCTACAAATGTTCCTAGGTACAGATTCTTATGCACAAACGCTGAGGGAAAAAAAATTAGAAAAATAAAGAAATAAAATGTTTTACCTGATAGACAGCATCTCTGATCAGTGTTGCCCATGTCTTGGAACATCAGCTGAGAATTTTGTGTTCAAGTCCAAGGGTGAAACTTAAAAACTCAAAACTTTCTGAGCCAGAGGAGAGAGCGCTACCAACTGAGCCTTGCGGAGACAGAAATCAGAGATTGATCTGGAAAGTCTGCAGTTTGAAGATTGCTTGTGATGGCAGTTTTTTAAAGTTGATTTTACTTTGCTGAGGCTGTGGAATAGAAAAAAAACTGGACTTCAGGATGGGACTTGCAAGGGAAACTGTAAATAATGGAGAGTAGGTATGAAGTAGGAGAGCTTGAGTAATCTGTTTGTCAGACTTATCTTTCATTGAGCTTTCTTCTATGCTTCACTGATTTGAAAAATGATTTGAAAGAATATAATGCAAACTCACCATTGAGTATGGCAGTCAGCCAGAACAGTCACATATAATTTAATGATAATGTTTTCTTTTTAAATTTAATGAATAAAAGGCTGTTACACATGCAGCGAGAAAGGTGCAGCTTATAAAAGCAGGCAGTGTGCTGGTGGCAGTTAGAATGACTTCCACATCCAGTTCTTCCTGGCTGCCAAATAAGGAAAGTTGCTCCCCATTAAATAGAATATTTTCAATAAATGTGAAGCCTGAACTGTGTAAAAACTAAAACCAAATAGAGGGAAAATATGTGTTTAATGTAGAGTTAACACTTCATTTATGTTAACACTAAATTCACTAAGCCTCCTAAATACATGCATTGCAAAAACATATGTGTAACACATACTAAATTTATTATATGGGATAGGTGAATGAAGACAAAGTAGGATTGAACCAGATCCACTTGTAACATTACAAATTGTCCTGTTACTGACTGTCTATGGACTAAATCAGGGGGTCTTAGAAACAGCTTTAATAGATTGTAATATTAGCAGGATTGTTCTTATCGTGTATCCAAGCTGGATATAAAGTGCTTTGATCTGTTAATGTATCATTTTTTCATGTCACGCTAAGTAATTTTGGATAGCTATTCTTTAACAAGAACAAGGTTCTCATGTAATGCAATATTTATTTTGCACAGAGTGCCTTTAAATGCAAATATTTTCATAAGTAATTCTTTTTACTGCTGGCATGCACCCAGTCTAATTTCAAATCTATCTTAAAAATGTTGGAATGAACCTTTCTGCCTACACAGGCTCTCTATCAATCAGTTTTATTGATGCAAAAGAAGTTGTCTTCCCACCCAAACTATAATAAATCATTTCTGGGCTCCCCTGCAGAGTGCAATGAGCACACAGTCTCTGCCCCCAGGCCTCTGCTGATGCATTTGGAAGAACTTTACAGGAGCATGCAGGGTTTACTCCACTCGCTGTCTCCTCCATGGGGACATCCTGCCCTTCAACTCCCCCCTTCCCCTAAAGGTGTGGTCATGATCAGGAGCTTGCTGTACCACGAATGCACTCCAGAAACTGGAAGGCTACTGCTCAATGTTTTATACTTGTCAATGTCTAAAGAGGGTGTGATTGTGTCAGTATGATTTACCTGCAATAATACTGACTGACCACTCATGCGTTGGGTTTGAAAAGACACCCTGAATCAATGGAACAAAAACATTAATGTACTGTCATTCATCCCTAATCAGCCTTTGATATGTTGATAGGGCGAAATGAATTAGGATGTGATGAGGGTTGTATGGAGTGTAAACACCAAAATTTGGATCAGTTGGCTCACTTCTGTGGAAATTCTATGAAACTCTTCTATTACAGCCAGACAAAGTGCCTCAAGTCATGATTAAAAGAGTAGCAGGACAGGGCCAAAGGGCTGAATGGCCCATTCTTGTTATGTTCCTAACCTTAGCATAAATACTTCAATCTATGGTGTGATAAATTTCTCCTATCTGAGGAGAGCAGTCCCAAGTTTGCTGAACTTCCTACACAAGTGAAGCTCCCACTCACTGGAATCATTTGTGTGAATTTACTTTGTTTTTTCTCTGCTGCCTTCAAATCCCACTCTTCCACTTTACCAAATACCTTTCCAATGTCCATGTACATCACTTCAACAGCATTAACCTCAGGAACCCTTTCTACTACCTCCTCAAAAGCCCATGCTGATAAGTTAAACAGGATGTGCCACTAACAAATTGATGTTGCCTTTTCTTAATTAACCATCATTTCCTCATAATGCTATGAATTCTGTTTCAAAATCTATTTTGAATTAACTTGCAGGATGTGGGCATCACTTGCTAAGCAGTATTTATTGTCTTGGAGAAGGTGGTGGTGAGCTGCCTTCTTGAATCACCGCCGTCCACGTGGTGTTAGTGGGATGTTTTTTTTGTAACTAGTCCGAGATACATTGATGTTTTTGGAGTGTTTTCCTCACTGCAAGGCCTGAGTTTTCTGCTTTATTTTACCTGACTGATATGGTCAGAAGCCACACAACATCAGGTGATAGACATCAGGTTTATTTGAAATCACAAGCTTCATCGTCACTTCACCTGATAAAGGAGCAGCGCTCCGAAAGCTTGTGGTTTTAAATAATCCTGTTGGACTATAACCTGGTGCTGTGTGATTTTTGACATTGTTCACCCCAGTCCAACACTGGCACCTCCTCATCATGGTTACCTCTTCGATGACCCACCCTGTCCCTTTGGCATTCGTCATGTCCAGTTTGTACCCCATCCTGTTCCCGGAGCAATTCATCACTTAGTGCACACTCAGATTCACCAGTAACCTTTAGACCCGCACTGTCTTTAAGAGGCTGTTGTGCACCTAGACAAGTACAGACAGTCCGGAGCTGTCCCATCACAATTCCCAGTCTGAAAGACAGTGAGAAATCAGTGCCGTGTTTTGTGGGTGGGATCTTGGTGGTGCTGCTAGATGGGGTGATACACAGGTTGGACCTCCTCTTGCCCCAAAACCATGCCAGCTCCAAAGTTGCTACATGGGGTTAAAGCAATCTCAGCTGCCTACAGGAATGCCAGCATTGTAAGAAGGAGGTCAATGTTCTTCTCTACTCTACCAGTATAAGTGACCACCAGCTTTTCTTTGAACCACACACTCACTCCATTCCCACTGGACTCTGCTCCAACCAAAGTCCATGCTCCATCACTCCCATGATCACCTGCAATATGCTCCCCATTCGCCTTTCACCAATCCCTGTCCCTGGCACCACTTACTCACCTGCTTGGGCCACCTCGCCACCTGCGCCACCCACTTTTATTTTCCATAATATTAGTCTCAATCTCATTCCATAAGAAAATGTGTCCACAATAGGACAGAATGAATCATGGTGGGTGAAATGCTACCCATTGTTCTGCTCTTCACCTCTTAAGAGGAGAGGATCCTGCCTCTGACAGCCCTGAGCAGGGCTAGGCCTGGTATTGGAGGGTGGGGTGGGGAGCAGTAACTAGAACTAGGGGCATAGCCTCAAAACAAAGGGGAGCCGACTTAGGACTGACTTGAGGAGGAATTTCTTCATCCAAAGGGTTGTGAATGTGTGGAATTCCCTGTCCAGGGAAGCAGTTGCGGCTACCTTGTTGAATGCTTTTAAGACAAGTTTAGGTATATTTCTGAACAGTAAAGGAATTAAGGGTTCTAGTGAGCAGGTGGCTAAGTGGAGCTGGGTCCATGATCTTATTGAATAGCGGAGCAGACTCAAGGGGCCAGATGGCCTACTCCTCCTATTTCTTATGATCTTGTGTACACTTGACTTGCTGTGGCAGGACTCACAGAGCAAAGGGTATCCTGCTGACAAGCTTCCTAGCTTTGTGCCAAGCTTTGGTTTTGTGTTAAATAGTAACATAAGCCTGGCATTCTTACTGAAGGTGCAAAAGTGAAATGCAATACAGTGAGCATCCAGCTGGGCTCAGAGTCAATGAGCTCTCTCACAGTAAGTGAGGAGGCCACAGCTGGAAGCTGGTCCAGTCCATGAGCTGGGTGTGTGATCCTGAGCACACAGTGTCCTTGCTGCCGCGTTACACTGAGAGTCAAGTGATGGAAGGTATCATCAACACAGTACTCCAGCAGCACCTACTCAGCAATAATCTGCTCAGTGACGCCCAGTTTAGATTCTGCCAGGGCCACTCAGCTCCTGACCTCATGATAGTCCTGGTTCAAACATGGACAAAGAACTAAATTTCAGAGGTGAGGTGAGGATGACAGCCCTTGACATCGAGGCTCTATTTGACCAAATGTGGTATCAAGGAGCCCTGGCAAAACTGGAAGCAATGTGTATCAGGAGCAAACTCTCTACTGGTTGGAGAAGGCTCAGAAGCCTGAGGAAATTCGGCACGCCCACAATGACTCATCAACTTTTATACACGCACCATAGAAAGCATCCTTTCCAGTTACATCACAGCTTGGTATGGCAACAGCTCTGCCCTAGAAATTACAGAGAGTTGTGAACGCAGCTCAGTGCATCACGCAAACCAGCTTTCCAGCCATTGACTCCATCCACAATTTCCGCTGCCTCAGGAAAGCAACATAATCAAAGACCTCTTCCATCCCACGTATACTCTCTTCCACCCTCTTCCATCAGGCAGAAGATATAAAAGTTTGAAAACATGTACCAACAGAGTCAAGAACAACTTCTTCCCAGTTGTTATTTGACTGATGGAACAGACTTTTCATATATTACAGTTGATCTTTCTCTGCACCTTCTCTGTAGCTGTAACATCATATTGCATCCTGCTGTATTATCCTGATGTACTTATGTAAGGTATGGTTTACCTGGATGCAAAACAATACTTTTCACTCTATCTCAGTACATGTGACAATAATAAATTCAATTCAAATTATACCTGACAAACAGGGAAATGGTTGTGATTGTCGGAGATCAATCATCTCAGCTCAAGGACATCTCTGCAGGAGTTCCTCAAGATAATGTCCTGTGCTCAACCATCTTCAGATGCTTCATTAATGACATGAGATCATAAGGCCAGAAGTGGGGATTATCGCCAGTGATTGCACAATGTTCAGTACCATTCGCAGCTCCTCAGATATTGAAGCAGTCTATGTTCAAATGCAGCAAGATCTGAACAATATCAAGGCTTGGTCTAACAAATGACAAGTAACATTTGCACCATACAAATGCCAGGCAATGACCATCACCAATAAGAGACAATCTAACCATCGCCCCTTGACATTCAACGGTGTAATCATTAATGAATCCCCCATTATCAACATCCTGGGGATTATCATTGACCATAAACTGGACTCACCTTTATTGATCAGAGCATTGAGTATAGTAGTTGGGAGGTCATGTTACGGCTGTACAGGACATTGGTTAGGCCACTTTTGGAATCCTGTGTGTAATTCTGGTCTCCCTTCTATTGGAAGGATGTTGTGAAACTTGAAAGAGTTCAGAAAAGATTTACAAGGATGTTGCCAGAGTTGGAGGGTTTGAGCTGTAGGGAGAGGCTGAACAGGCTGGGGCTGTTTTCCCTGGAGTGTTGGAGGCTGAGGGGTGACCTTTATAGAGGTTTATAAAATCATGAGGGGCATGGATTGGGTAAATAGCAAAGTCTTTTCTCTGGGGTTGGGGAGTCCAGAACCAGAGGGCATAGGTTTAGGGTGAGAGGGGAAAGATATAAAAGGGGCCTAAGGGGCACCTTTTCACGCAGAGGGCGGTGCATATATGGAATGAGTTGCCAGAGGTAGTGGTGGAGGCTGGTCCAACTACAACATTTAAAAGGAATTTGGATGAATAGAAAGGGTTTAGAGGGATATGAGCTAAGTGCTAGAAAATGGGACTAGATTAATTTAGGATATCTGGTCGGCGTGGACAAGTTGGACTGAAAGGTCTGTTTCCGTGCTGTACATCTCTTTGACTCTATGACATAAACACAGTATCTACTGTAGGTCAGAAGCTAGGAATACTGCAGCAAGTAACTCATCTCCTGACTCCTCAGAGCCTGTCCATCATCTACAGGGCACAAGCCAGTAATGTGAGGGAATACTCCCCACTTGCCGGATGGATGCAACTCCAACAACACTTAAGAAGCTTGACACCATTTCCACCCCCTCCCCATTTATCTCTCCACCCTGGAGGCTTCCTGTCTCTATTCCTGATGAAGGGCTTTTGCCCGAAATGCCGATTTCCCTGCTCCTCGGATGCTGCCTGACCTGCTGTGCTTTTCCAGCACCACTCTGAACTAAATTCTGGTTCCAGCATCTGCAGTCCTCACTTTTGCCTACCATCCAGTATAAAGCAGCCCACTTGATTATCACCACACCAACAAGCATCTACTCCCTCCACCACCAATGCTCAGTAGCAGCAGTGTGTACTATCTTCAAGGTGCTCTGCAGAAATTCGCCAAAGGTCCTTAGACTGCACCTTGAAAAAGCCACGACCACTTCCATTTAAAAAGGTCAAGAGCAGCAGGTCAATGGAAACACCACCACCTTCAAGTTCTCCTCCAACCACTCACCATCCTGTCTTGGAAATATATTGCAGTTCTTTCACTGTCCCTGGGTCAATATTTTGCAATTCCCTCCCTTCCCAGCTCATGGACTACAGCGGTTTAACGTGGCAGCTCATCACCCCCTTGTCAATAAATGCTAGCCAGCCAGAAACACCCACATGTCACGAATCAATTAAAAAAAAATTAAGTAGTGCAGCCTGAGGAGCAGTATTGAAGTGCAGACGCGTCCTATAAGTGGAATAGAGACTTCTTATGGATAGAGCATTCTTAGAGGCTGACACGTCATATACTAACGTCTGAGGATGTTGGGGTGGAGGGGGCATGTGGCCTGTGGAGTATGCCATGAGTTGTTGGTGCCTGGTTTCCAACAGAGAGATCGCTCAGGGTGATGGCAGACTAATTCTGTCAGGTACCTGCTCTGGTTTTTTTTGTTGGGTTTTCCTAACGTCATGCTTGGTTGGTAGGTTTGGGAGTCCACACATTAATGATGTGAATTGTGGCATTAACAAGATGTTATTCTCCCTCAATTGGAACCTTGCATCTGCATAGTGAGAATCTCACCACGTGGCTTGTGAAAAGCAATAAAGACAGTGTAAGTTGCTCCTGATGTTGAGATGGGCCTTACTGGATTGATTGTCTGATTCTGCCACATGTTTCGCCATAGCCCATGTCACTCAGACCCCTCTCAGATTCAGCCCTTTAACTCAAGATGTGAAATTCACAATACATTGATCGCGCTCTCCTAAATGATTCCTGACTGACAATTTATTTAATCGATCCATTTAATTCCCAAGGTACAGGTTTGGGTTTGGCAATGCTTCCTTTCTTGTTGAACTGGAGTCATACTATTGTTAAAAAATTCTCCTGAACACACTCCACACTTGACCTTTACACAGTGACTATATTCTGGGAATTAAATTGCTCAATTAGAAATATTCTCTAATTCTTGCACTTGTCTGTAATTTCCTCCAAGTTTGCACCTCTACAGCTTTCCCACGATTTGGAAATCTATCGATTATTCTGAGAAATTTAATTTTGCACTTTTTGGTTCCACAGCAACAGCCAACTCAATTCTGTCCTCGACACCTTTCGGACATTCTTTCTTTCCAGCACTCCAATATTCTCCTTAAACAACACAGTCACACTTCCCCTTTCCTATCTTTCCTGAATACTTTGTGTCCAGGAATATTTAATATCCAATGCTGCCCTTCTTTCAGCCACGTCTCTCTTACCATTGCAACATCATATTGCCACATAACCATCTGTGTTTACTATTCACCAACATTATTTACCACACTCTGTATTCACATACATGCAGAGCGACCCTATTTTAAACTGCATAATTTTCACTTTTACTCTGAATCAGCCCATAATCTGACTGTTTTCTTTTCTGGTACTGTTTGACTCTCCCAATATTCTGGGTATTTCCCTCTGGTATTACCTCCTGGTACTCACCCTTCTGCTAAGTTAATTGAAAGTCTCCCTAAACCATCAGCACAACATCCCAGAAACGCTGAACAAATCCCAATATCTAAAGAATCTAAATCCTTTCTCCTGCACTATCTCTCCAGCCGTGCAGTCATATGTTCTGTTCTCCAATCTCTATACTCACTTGCATGTGGTACTGAGAGATTACACTTCTACCAGTCTACTTGCTAATTTCGTCTCGGTGCCCTCTGTTCTGACTAGTCCACTGCCAGTTGAAACCCTTATTATAATTGCTCTTCCAATCTTCTTTGCTGCCCCATGAATCCATAATATGACAGATTAAAGCAAAATACTACAGACACCGGAGATCTGAAATAAAAACAGAAAGTGCTGGAGAAGCTCAGCTATGATGTGGAAAGTGGTAGAAAGTTAATGCTTTGAGCATGATAAGAATCTTCCTCTGAAACATAGAGGGGCTAGAAAATGATGGTTTGTATGCTGTTGGTGAAGTGGGATTAAGAGTAAGTGAAACAGATGGTGAAGTGCCTGGGGCTAAATCCAAAGGGATCACTCATGGCATGGGTTCAAATCCTGCCATCATAGCTGGTGGAATGTGAATTCAATTATAAAATCTGGAATTGAAAGCCAACCTCTGTAATGGTGACTGTGAATCTATTATTGATTGGTGTAAAAACCCATCGGTTCACTAATATCCTTTGGGAAAGGAAGTCTGTCAAACTTGTCTACATGTGACTCTATCCCTATAGCAAAGTGGTTGGCACTAACTACATTCTGAACTATCCTGGGTAAACCACTCAGCTACAGGGATTAGGGAGAAGCAATATCCACATCCCATGTAAGAATAAAAACATTAAACTGCTTGATAATAGCCATTACTGAGTTCAGATTTTATTGCTACTTCTTTGAAATTAATTTAAATTAAATTGAAACTAACAGAGTATAACAAGCATTTCTCTGGGGTTTCTTTAGAAATTCACCCAAAAATTATGAATACACCTCAGAGGCTGTTAAGTCTGTCTGTTTACAGTGTCTCCACTGAGCTTTCCCTGATGCTACTCTGGGAGACTGGGAGAAACACCACAGAAAATCTATAGGCTCTGTGGACGATCTTGAAGTGTGATAGCAAGGTTCATGGGTTTCTGAATGTAGTTCCATAGGTTAGAATGTTATAACAATCATCGTACAGAAAAAGACCATTTTGTCTTTCAGGTCTGTACTGGCTCTGTGCAATTCAATACCTCACTCCTCCATCCTTTTCCAGTTTGTGGATATATTAGTTGAGAGTGTGGTGCTAGAAAAGCTTAGCAGGTCAGGCAGCATCTGAGGAGCAGGAGAAGTTTCAGGCACACCGTGTTCCTGTGGATATATTAATCTATCTTTACTTACAGGAGGAGAATGGGGGATGGTGATTGAGACACGTGTATGTGTGAAGGATACCCAGATTGGTTGGAGACATTTCAATAGGAGAACAACTATCCAGGTGATCTAGACTTTGGTGGATAGGGCAGAATTTCAAAATTTGCAGATGAAGTAAAATAGTGATAGAGTTCAGGCGAAGATACATAGGCAGATGAGGTGGGCAGACACCTGGAAAATGATATTAAAAGGAGAGAAATATGAAGTGATGCAATTTGGCAGTGAGAATGAGAAGAGTCAGTATAAAATATAGGATGTAATTCTGAAACATTGATAGAGAGACCAGGGGGTATTTGTGTGTACATTTTAATTTAGCATCTACGTAGTCACAGAACTAACCAATATCCTTGTCAGCAGCTACAATGTGAGTCACTGTTTGAAAGCACCATAGCTTTGACCTGGATAGACTTAGCAATCCCACTGCACACAGAAACAGTTTAAAAGAGTCCACTACCACTACAGATCAAAGCTGGCAGAGGTGATGGTGAGAGAATGGGTTTCTGGTAGATTCTTCTCCTGGTATAGGTCCTCACCTCCCTAGTCTGGTAGGGTCTACTCTATGATGTGGTGTGAGAGAAGGGAAGGTGTACTGCTGGTGGGTTGAGCAAGTCATTTGATAAGGTTCGAGTGGATCTTCTCCATAAGTTTGCCTGGTGCAATGACCCTCCTGTTGTGGACATGGGAAAGAGAGTGGAGGGGAATGTTGCTCAAGACTGGGAGGGGCGGTGGTGAGTGAGCCTAAAGGTACCAGTGACAATGTGCAATATTGAGTTGAATAACACATGATGTGGGTAGTCATAGAATCATAGAGTCATAGAGATGTACAGCACGGAAACAGACCCTTTGGTCCAACTCGTCCATGCTGACCAGATATCCCAACCTAATCTAGTCCCATTTGCCATCAATTGACACAAATCCTTCTAAACCCTTCCTATTCATATACCCATCCAGATGCCTTTTAAATGCAGTAATTATAGCAGCCTCCACCACTTCCTCTGGCAGCTCATTCCATACATGCACCACCCTCTGTGTGAAAAAGTTGCCCCTTGGATCCCTTTTGTATCTTTCCCCTCTCATCCTGAACCTATGCCCTCAAGTTCTGGACTCCCCACCCCAGGGAAAAGACCTTGTCTATTTATCCTATCTATGTCCCTCATGATTTTATAAACCTCTATAAGGTCACCCCTCAGCCACCCACGCTCAAGGGAAAACAGCCCCAGCCTACTCAACCTCTCTGCATAGCTTAAATCCTCTGGCCTTGGCAACATCCATGTAAATCTTTTCTTAACCTTTTCAAGTTTCACAACATCCTTCCAATAGGAAAGATACCAGAATTGCATACAATATTCCAAAAGTAGCTTGACCAATGTCCTGTACAGCCTCAACATGACCTCCCAACTCCTGTACTCAATGCTCTGACCAATAAAAGAAAGTGTACCGAACGCCTTCTTCACTATCTGAGCTACCTACTTTCCAGGAACTATGAATCTGCACTCCAAGGTCTCTATGTTCAGCAACACTCCCCAGCACTTTCCCATTAAATGTATAAGTCCTGCCCTGATTGCTTTTCCAAAATGAAGCACCTCACGTTTATCTAAATTAAACTCCATCTGCCACTCCTTGGCCCATTGGCCCATCTGACCAAGATTCTGTTGTACTCTGAGGCAATTTTCTCCACTGTCCACTACACCTCCAATTTTGGCAGCATCTGCAAACTTACTAATTATATCTCCTATGTTCATATCCAAATCATTTGCATAAATATATTATAGTGTGGTGCAGGATTGTGCAGTTGAATGTAACTATGTACAGATGACTGAAGGTAGCAGAGCAGATTGAGAATGTAGTTGAAAAGGCACAGAAGATTGTAAACTTCCTAAATAGATATTCAGTGTTCCAAATCAAATTCACAGTGAACCTTTATAAAACAGTGATTTGGCCTGAACTGGAGTACTGTATTCAACTCTGGCCACCACGTTTTAAGAAAGATACAAAGGCTTCGGTCAGGCTGTAATAAAGATTGATGAGAATTAATCTAAGATGAAGGACTTCACCAGACACAGGGTGCAGAGAAGGTAATGAGGATGAGGTCATGTATGTGCAGGTCCTGGTACTCAGCAGAATTTGTGTTTCCAAGTTTTGGAGGAACTAAAAATTAGAACAGCTGCAGGTGACAGGATTGATTAAAGTAAAATAAAAAAAAATGCCCCTTGAGGTCAGAAAGGTGTGGATAAATAATTCAGCAATGGTGCGTTTTTTCTGTTATTTATTTTTGAAATATGGCATTTCTTGTCCTTCTCCAATAGGGGTAAGGTGTTGCTGATTTACTGAGTTAGTTAAGATGGGAGTTAAGCGTCCACCAATGTCGATATGGAGCTGGAGTCAATTGAAGGCCAAGCAGGGGAAGGCTAGGAAGTTTCCTTGTCTTTGAGATGAATGACCCAATGGGGATTTTGTGACATTCAGCAGATACCTGGCACTTTTCATTAAATATGAAAGAAAGTCTCAAGTGGAGAAAGACAATACCTTGTGACCTTGATAAAGGCTTAAAGTTGTTGTATGAAATTTCTTTGTCCAGAACTTTCATGTGCAGCCATGTGCTTAGTAGTTTTAACTGGCTCTCAGCTTCAGTTAAAAGAGGAAGGAATAGAATTTGATACACGAGTTAAGTGTATGACAAAGTTTTTCTGTTTGTTTACTAGTACACGGTATTGCTAGATTAAGCTTGAAAACTATACTAATGTAAAACTCCCTCTATATGTGACGCTTCACTTTGCACAGGGAAAAGAGTGCTTGTTTAAAATCAAGGTTCTCACTTAAACTTGAGCAGATCAATTCTTCTGTAGGCTGAAACAGAAAGGAATAGGAGGTGTGGATCTGAACAGCTTTAATATGCCACAGTGCTCAAAGGTATAGTTTCCAAATCCAATCTCCTTTGGCGTAAAACCTGACAGCATCCAAAAATGGATTCAGTTTTAGCATCACTGCCAAGTGGTTTGACATGGTCTAGGAAAAGCAAAGGAATTACTTCTCATTATGAATTTTGTTTGAATATTTGAAGATCATTATTGATTATTATATGGGCTACAAAAATAAATACTCGTGGCACATGTCAACATTTTTCAACTTAATGACACAAAAATATTTTAGGAAATGTGCTTTGAGCTGCAATTCACGGTATGAGATTCTCTGTTTGAAAAATTTCCCTTGGGAGCCATTGAGAGAGATGGAGATAAGGAAAGACATGCAAGTGCCAGTTGGAGTTTGCAGTCCAACATTTGCTGAAATCATTTTGGAGCATTGACGAATGTAACAAATAGCAGGCAGGAGGTTTTCTTTTGCCCTATTGATGTTCAAACAGACTGGAGAATCAAAATACTTGTTCAAATAGAGTCCAACATCCACGAAAAGACCGTCCATGGCCACAGTCAATCAATTACAGCCCCATCAATGAAAGAATACTGCTGGCTGGGGGGAGGGGTGGAAGGGCAGCATCTCAAAGATAACCTCATACATTTGACCAGAGGAAGAGTCCAGGCTTCAAACATTTTTCCGAAAATTTGAAACCATGTTATTTAACTGAAGTAAAACATTTTCTCCTTGCGTTCATCAGAACTAGAAAACAAGAAAACCAACTGAGAGAGAAAGCAACAATTCATGCAGCTTGAGAAGAGGCTATTAATTTGTTGGATGATGGTTAGCATGGCATTAACTATTTTAGTTAGCTGATTAAATTTAAACGAGGAGAAAGTGAGGACTGCAGATGCTGAAGATCAGAGTTGAGAGTGTGGTGCTGGAAAAGCGCAGTAGGAATCTCTGATGAAGGGCTTATGCCTGAAACATCGATTCTCCTGTTCCTCGGATGCTGCCTTGCCTGCTGTGCTTTTCTAGCACTACACTCTCGACTCTAAATTTAAACAAGGCAAGTTAACTCTGATTGTTCAGTATGGGTCGAATGTCTCAATAGGTCTTTCCTTAGTGAAAAAGTTGGACATATCCTTTCTGCTTACAAAACACATTGTCCTATGTGTAAATAAATGAACTTTCTAGCATATGCCAACTCATAGAAAGGCCTACATCCCATTTTGTCCCTGACTACCCAGTTAACCTCAAGTACCCTGGTCTGGAAAATGTCTCAAACATTTGAGCAATGGGTGACGCTCACTGTCTTACATTGCTAATTTGCAAGGAACATACAAATGACATCCTCCACTCACAGGATGCTGCAGTCAAGTTAAAAAGACATTCTGTTACTTCACGAATGAGTAATGAGTAATATGGTATATGATAACTTGATTGTGCTATGACAGGGGGTAAACCCCTCTGCTAATTTAAAACAGCCACACAAAAAAGATCTGTTAATATTCAAGAGAAGAACTATCCCAGAGGTCATTATTTCAAGTAAAAATGAACAACTTTATTCTTTAAGTCCAACAGAGAATATTAGCCAACAACTATTTATAACTCCTTTCACTTAAACCTATCTTTTATCTTCCACTCTGCAATACTAGTCCAATAAAAAATTCTGATTACGATTTACAAAAAGAAAATTCAAAACCAGTTTTGAAACCAGTCAGCTTTGCCGATTTTCCTTTGTAGATTCTCCCCAGGTCCTTTCAGAGAGCTCTTCAGCTAACAGTCTACATTTATTGGTCTTTGGCAGTTCTCCCCCAACTGTTCAAAATATCCAGTTTTATACTCCAACACATCAGATCATTCCATTGGTTTTAATATTATCAAAACACTTAATACAAATTTGATTGGATTTTGGTATCTTGGGGCATAATTTAAACTGATTAGCTGAATTTGAATTTGTTTTTGTTTCATAGAAACCCAGCTGCTGCTATTTGTTTTGATCAAGTGTTACATTGTTATTTTGTTCAGGACGCTGTGTTTTGTCAGTTCTTACTAGTTTCTCAACTCTCTTAAAGGTACAGTACACCTGTACATCTTCAAAACACCTCAACCTTAAGAAAAAAATGAATCACCATAATGAAAAGATGGCTTCATTTTTTTGTGTCTGTACCTGAACCACAATACATTGACATGCATATGACTTTAATCTGAGTTCATATTAACTTCTTCCCACATATATATATATTAAACATATGGTAGTTGCTTCTTATCTATACTTTATCAGTTAAATCCGCGATAATGCATCTGCGATTACATTCATGCGACCCGCAACTTGTATGATATGTAAAGTAAAAGTCTGTGACATAAGACTCTAACAAAATAGTCGTATATTCTTGTCTTTAAAGTGTTCCAAGAATCTAAGAGGATTGTGATTTGTGTACACCACCATCTCTGACACGTTGGTTGTGATATACACATTAAAATGTCGTAAGACCAGTATCAAACTCAATAATTCCTTTTCGATCATGGAGTATTTCCTCTGGTGGATATTGAGTTTCTTCAAAAAGTAACCACCTGGCAGTTCAATCCCATCATCATCTTCCTGTAGTAGTACAATTCCAACTGCTATGTCATTAACAGCGATGGTAACTTGAAAAGGTTTTGAAAAGTTTGTTGTAGCTAAAACTGTTGTGGTGGTTAATATTGCTTTCAAATGTTCAAATGCCTTCTGGCATTGTTCTGGTCAACGAAACGTTGTGTTCTTCTTCAGCAAATCAGTTAACAGTGCCACAACACTGCTGAAGTTTGGAATAAAATTCCAATGGAATCTGCTGAGTCCCATGAATCGAAGCACCTCTTTCACCAAGGTTGTTCATAGAAATTCCTCAAGGGCCTTCGTCTTTGCGTTTCATGGGGTCAACCTTCCATGACCAAGAGAATCACCTCTGCTTTCATGAATTCAGTTTTGTTTAAGTTTATTATCAGTTTTGCTTCATGTAGTTGTTCAAAGAGCTCTGCCAATTGTACCATGTGATCTTTCCAGGACTTACGAAAGATCACTATATCGTCCAAATAAACTGCACAGTTTGCTAACCCAGGCACAACTCTGTTCATGAGTCTTTGGAATGTTCTTCATTCCAATGGGCATCACTTAAATTGATACAGCCCATTTGGGGTGACAAATGCAGAAATTTATTTTGCCTTCTCTGATAAAGGTGCCTGCTAGTAAGTCCAACTTAATGATGTAACTGGCTTGTCCAACCTTCTCGATACAGTCCTCCAATCTCAGAATTGGATAGGAGTCAGATTTTGTAACAGCATTGATAATCCACGCAGAATCGTTGAATCCCATCCTGTTTGGGAACTAAGACGATTGGCGAACTCTACTTGCTCTGACTTGGTTCGATGTCCTCATCGAGCATGGCCTCCACCTCCATCTGGATCTGTCTGGCTTTGAAAGGATTAAGCCGATAGGGGAGTTGTTTTATTGGAGCAGCATTCCCTATGTCTACTTCACGTACAATAGGATTGGTCCTCCCCATATGATTCTTAGACATGTCCTTATACAATAACAGACCTTTCAACTGCGTTCTATGCTCCTGAGACAGATAGCTTACTAACCAATCCCAATCTTCAAGGACTTCTTCATTTTTTAAACATATTTTGAGGCACATTAAAATCCACATCATATGGATTTGATTTCTTACTCTGCGGGGCAATAACTAACACCAGTTTCTCCAGCTCTTTCTCTCTAGTATAATACGGTTTCAACATGTTCACAAGAAGTACCCGATACCATTTTCTCCTACCTGGCATCTTTGCTAGATAGTTCACCTGACTCAACTTTTTCTCAATTTGATAGGGACCAATAAACCTAGCTTTGAAGTGATCTCCTATCACTGGTAACAAGACTAACACATTATCCCCTCGGGAAAACAACCGAATCTCAGAGCTTTTATCTGCCACCTGTTTCATTTTACACTGTGCCCTCTTTTCGGTGCTATCTTGCTAACTCATCTACTCAATTTAATCTCTCCCTCACCTCCAATACATAATCTAAGTGTGAGATCTCAGCCTTTGGTCCTGTCAATTTTTCTTTAATTAATTTCAAATGGCCTGTCACTTCATGCCTTAATATTAACTCGAAGGGAGTGAACTGAGTAGATTCATTTGGGGCATCTGTAAAGGCAAACAATATGAATGGGATACCTTCAGCCCAATCATTTGGGTAATCCTGACAGTATGCTCTCAACATTGTCTTCAAGGTCTGATGCCACCTCGCTAAAGCTCCCTGGGATTCAGATAATACACATTTGATTTGAAGTGCTGTATACCTAAGCTATCCATAACCTCCTTAAACAGCCTAGCAGTAAAATATGACGCTGAGTCTGACTGAATCTCTCTGGGTAGCCCATACCATGTAAAGGAAGCTACCCTTTTTGCCTTGATACTCTGTAATGGAATTGCCTCTGGAAATCTGGAAGGCACATTCATTATGGTTAACAAGTACTGATTCCCACTTTTAGTTCTCGGGAGGGGATCTACACAATCAATGATAACCCATCTGAAAGGTTCTTCAAATGTGGGAATTGGCAACAAAGGTACTGGTTTTATTACCGCCTGTGGCTTCCCTACCATTTGGTATGTATGACATGTACAGTAAAAGTTAACCACATCCTTGTGCATTCCAGGCCAATAAAACTGTTTTTGTACCTTAACCTGAGTCTTTTGTACCCCTAGGTGTCCTCCTACAGGTAGTTAATGTGCTACCTGTAACACAACCTGTCTATATGCTACCGGCAACACAATCTGGTGCACTTCTGCCCATTTCTCCTCTGCCGTGGTTTCCATTTCCATCTCAGGATTCTATATTTCAGATAATAACCCTCAGGAATATTCTTTACCTCCTTTTCGGAGTTCACATCCACATATATATCTTTTATCGTCTTGCCTTTCTGTTGCAAGTCCCTTAGCCTTTCAGGACTAAACACTTCTGTCTGACCCTCTGCCTGTTCAGGTTTTTCCTGCACCATTACGTCAAACAGGGTGTCCGCTAACTGAACCTCAACTCCTTCATCTTTCTCTTTAGTTTTTGCTTCATGCTGTGACTTATGATCATGGGATCTGATTCCTCCACAATCTGGGAAAATACCAGGATATTTCTGCTTTAACTCCTCGGTTTCTTGGTCTTTCTTAACATCCCTTCTCCACAACAAAGGGAGTCACTCCCACCTTAGACCCTGCCAAATCATTCCCAAGAACAAACTGGATTCCTGGAACTGACACTATCAATCACTTCCACTGTTACTTTCCCAGTCTTGAGTTGGCACTCCAATCTGATCTTACATAAGGATATGCTAAATTTCTGTCCATCTATCCAACAAATTGCCACATTCTTGGGTAACCGATTAGAAAGAGTACATATTCGCCCATCTCTTACTATCAGCGACTGGTTAGTTCCTGCCACTCTCAAAATTCTAACTTCTTGTCCTTCTCCCCCTGTTCTTTCTGAGTAAACTTTACCCACAGAGGCAAATTCTTTGTAGTGATCAGGTACTAACTCCATACCCAGTCCCTGTCTAGGCTGTGCACTCTCTTGCAGCTCCTTGGCTCTTCTTGGGATCTCGTTTACTACCTTCATTAATGCCACTGGCTTAGCTTCTTTTACCACATCTTTTCCCATAGTGCCTTTCTTTAATGATCAGCACTGTGACTTTACACGTCCCACTTTTCCACTGTGGGTAACACCTGAGGCCTTTCACCTCCTTCCCACCCTCTTGGGCTTCTTTTTTAACCAGTGGTAAACTCTTGCCAGTGTTCTCAACTTTTTCTTTCGTAGTGTAGGATCTCTCCTTTGCCCAAATTCTCTCCCTCACCGGATGAAATTCTGGCCAGAATCTTGTCTTATGCACTAAGATGAATTCATCTGCTAATTTTGCTGCCCTTCCCACTTTCTGAACTTTCTGTTCCTCCAGGTGAATTCTTATCATTTCTGGAAGTGAGTTTTTAAACTCCTTCAGCAGAATAATCTCTCGTGGAGTCTCACAGGTCCTATCCACCTTTAAATCATGTACCCATCTATCAAAATGACTATATTTATTTCTTTCAGCATAAGTCTGACCTGGTTCTTTCTTTATGTTTCTGAACCATTGTCTGTATGCTTCTGGTACCAATTCATAAGCACTTAAAATAGCCTGTTCAACCTCTTCATAATCTCTTGACTCCTCATCTGACAGTGTGGCAAATACCTCACTAGCTCTGCCTACCAGTTTAGTCTGAACTAGCATTGCCCATTAATCCTCGGACTACTCCAATTGCTTAACCAATTTTTCAAATGAAATAAAGAAGGCTTCAACATCTTTCTCATCAAAATGTGGCAAAGTGTTGACATATTTGTACATATCACTACCTTCTCTTTTAATCTCCATCCTGTTAACTTGACTTTGCTGACTAAGTCGCAACTTCTCAAGTTCAAATTCTCTCTTTTTACTCAGCTAAGAACCTTCTCTCTCTTTTTCTCTCTCTCTTTCTCTCTCCCTTTCTTTTTTCTCTCTTTGCTCAGCTGAGAACTTTCTCTCTCTTTTTCCCCTCTCCCCCCTCTCTCTTCTCTCTCTCCTCTCTCTCCCTTTGTTTATCTTCTAACTCCATTTTCCTCAACTGTAATTTAAGTTTTTCTACCTCTCCTGCACTTGTCTGTTTCTCTGACACACCTAAATGTTTGGGTAATTTCCTTATAATTTCAGAATTACTTTTATTCTTGGTCAAACACAAATCTAACTTCTTTCCTAATTCTAAGAGTATGGCCTATTTCTTTCCTTCTAAATTTTCTTGGAAAATTTGAGAATCATTGTTAAATCCCAGAACCTCTTTAGCAATTTTAAGAGCCATTTCTCTCACTTTTAATTTAACCAACCACAAGTGACCAAAATTAAACAAATTGTTTCACCTACATTTTATTTAAAGATCTCAGACACTAACCTGCATGTAATAAAATCCACTGGGCTTTTTCGTACCCCAAAGGTATTCAAATCTGTCTAAATCTGTTTAAAATGTGAATGAAAGCCCCCAAATTGTTATGAAGCGGAGTAAACTCCTCTGCTAATTTAAACCAGCCACACAGAAAAGATTCACCTCGTGCTGTAACCTTTTAAAATTCAAGAGGTGAAGAATTATCCCAGAGGTCACTATTTAAAGTAAAAATTAACAACTTTATGCTTGAAGTCCAACAGAGAATATTAACCAACGACTATTTATAACTCCTTTCTCTTACACCTATCTTTTACCTCCCATTCCACAATACTAGTCCAATAAAAATCCCAATTACGATTTACAAAAAGAAAATAATCATGTTTCAAACCAAGTCAGCCTCGCTAATTCTCCTTTGTAGATTCTCTCCAGGTCAGCCTCTATGTTCTGCTGTGCACTCCCTCACAGACAGATACTTTTCAGAGAACTCTTCAGCTAGCAGTCTACATTTGTTGATCTTTGATAGTTACAGAGTCATAGAGATGTACAGCATGGAAACAGACCCTTCGGTCCAACCCAATCTAGTCCCACTTGCCAGCACCCGGCCCATATCCCTCCAAACCCTTCCTATTCATATACCCATCCAGATCTCCCTCTAACTTTTAAAATGTCTGGTTTTATACCCCAAAACATCAGATCGTTTCATTGGTTTTAATATTATCAAAATACTAAATTCAAATTTGATTGGATTTTGGTATCTTGGGGCATAAATTAAACTGATTGGCTGAATTTGAATTTGTTTTTGATTCATCGGAACCCAGCTGCTGCTGTTTGTTTCGACCAAGTGTTACATTGTTACCTTGTTCAGGACTTTCTGTGCTTTGTCAGTCCTTGCTAGCTTTTCAACTTTCTTAAAGGTACAGTACACCTCTACATCTTCATGTTTCTTTAGAGAAGTAACAAAGCAGATTGATGAGGGCAGAGCAGTGGGTATGATTGTACTGTCTTCAGTAAGATGATCAACAAGGTTTTGCATCGTGGACTGCTTAACAAGATTATATCTCATGGAATACAGGGAGAACTAGCTATTTCAATACAGAACTGGCTCACAGGTTGAAGACAGAGGGTGGTAGTGGAGGGCAGTTTTTCAGACCAGAGGCCTGTGACCAGCGGTGTGTCACAAGGATCGGTGCTGGGTCCACTGCTTTTTGTCATTTATATAAATGATTTGGATGTGAACATAAGAGGTATAGCTAGTAAATTTGCAGATGACGCCAAAGTTGGAGGTGTAGTAGACAGCGAAGAAGGTTACCTCAGATTACAATGGGATCTTGATCAGATGGGCCAATGGACCGAGTGGCAGATGGAGTTTAATTTCAATAAATGTGAGGTGCTACGTTTTGGAAAAGCAAATCAGGGCAGGACTTATACACTTAATTGTAAGGTGCTGGGGAGTGTTGCCGAACAAAGAGAACTTGGAGTGCAGGCTCATAGTTCTTTGAAAGTGCAGTCACAGAGAGATAGATTAGTGAAGAAAGTGTTTGGTATGCCTTTATTGGTCAGTGCATTGAGTAGAGGAGTTTGGAGGTCATGTTGAGGCTGTGTAGGACATTGGTTAGGCCACATTTGGTATATTGTGTGTGCGAAATCGTGCGTCACAAATTTGTTAGAGTTCTTTGATGAAGCATCAGCAAGGTTGATGAGGGCAGGGTGGTAGATGTAGTCTTTACGGATTTCAGTAAGGTCTTAGATAAGGTTCCACATGGTAGGCTGCTCTGGAAGGTTAAACACTTGATAGTAGGAAGCAGAGAGTAATAGTGGAAGGATGCTTGTTGGACTGGAAGACTGTGCCTCAGGAGGAGCTGGGCCCATTACTGTTTGTTTTCTATATCAATGATTTGGATGAGAATGTACAAGGCTTGATTAGTAAGTTTGCTGATGCCACTAGAATAGGCGGTACCATGGACAGTGAGGAAGGTTATCAGAAATTGCAGCGTGACATTGCTCAGCTGGGGGAATGGGCTGAGAAATGTCAAATGGAGTTTAATATAGATAAGTGTGAGGTCTTGTATTTTTGGAAAGTTAAATCAAGGAGTTTCAAGGTGAATGGTAAGGCCTTAAAGAGTGTAGTGGAACAGAGAGACCTTGGATTTCAGGTTCACAGTCCTCTGAAAGTGGAGTCACAGGTTAGACAAGGCAGTGAAGAAGACTTTTGACACACTGGCCTTCATCAATCAGTTAGGAAGTTATGTTGCAGTTTGTGCAGGAAGTTGATGAGGCCGTACTTTGAGTATTGTGTTCAGTTTCAGTCACCTTGCTATAGGAAGGATGCTATTAAACAGGAAAGAGTGCAGAAGAAACTTACAAGGATGCTGTCAGGACTCAAGGGTCTGAGTTAATAGGGAGAGGTTGGACAAACGAGGACTTTTTCTTTAGAGCAGAGGAGACTGAGGGACCATCTTATAGAAATGTATAAGAAAATGAGAGGCATGGTTAGGGTGAATGCACTCAGTCTTTTTCCCAAGGTTGGGGAATCGAGGACTAGAGGGCATCAGTTTAAAGTTAGAGGGGAAAAAATAAAAGGGAACTTGAGGGGCAACTTTTTTACATAGAGAATGGTACGCATATGAAATGAGCTGACAGTGGAAGTGGTTGAGGTGGGTACATTAACAACATTTAAAAGGCATTGGACAAATACATGGATAGGAAAGGTTTAGAAGGATATGGGCCAAGTGCAGGGAAATGGGGGTGGCCATTTTGTTTGGCATGGACCAGGTTGGGTCAAAGGGCCTGTCTCCATGCTGTAGGACTCTATGACTCTATGTACTGTGTGCAGTTCTGGTCAACCTACTATAAGAATGATGTTGTGAAACTTGAGAGAGTTCAGAAAAGATTTACAAAGATTTTGCCTGGGTTGGAGGGCTTGATCTATAGAGAGAGGCTGAATAGGCTGGGGCTGTTTTTCTTGGAGCATCAGATGCTGAGGAGTGAACTTATACAATCATGAAGGTTTATAAAATCATGAGGGGCATGAATAGGGTAAATAAACAAGGTCTTTCCCTCTGGGTGGGGGAGTCCTAAACTAGAGGGCATAGGTTTAGGGGAGAGAGCATGGATTTACAAGGGACCTAAGGGGGAATATTTTCATGCAGAGGGTGATGCATGTACGGAATGAGCTGCCAGAGGAAATGGTGGAGGCTGGTACAATTATAACATTTAAAAGGCATCTGGATGGGTACATGAATAGGAAGGGTTTAGAGCGATATGGGCCAAGCGCTGGCAAATAGGGCTAGATTAGGTAAGGATATCTGATCAGCATGGACGAGTTGGACCGAAGGGTCTGTTTCTCTATGACTCTCTGACTCTGTGTTTCTGTACTGGTGCAATGCATGATATGTAAGCCCTATGTTACAAGCAATGTGTCCATGTTGTCAGTGAACAGCATATTAACTGTGAGTTTTATTAATTCTTTGATGAGATGTTGATATCGCTGTCTAGGCCAATATTTATTGCCCATTCCTAATTAGACAACCACATTGCTGTAGGACTGGAATCACAGGTAGACCAGACCAGGTAAGGATGGCCATTATCCTTCCCTAAACGACATTAGAGAACCAGGTGGATTCTTCTGGCAACTGACAACAGTTTCACGGTCATCATTAGGTTCTTAATGCCACATTTTGTTTGTTTATTCAATCCAGACTCCACCATTTGCCATGGTGGGATTTGAGCCCAGGGTCCCAGAATATTATCTGGGTCTCTGAGATAATAATCTAGTTATAATATCA
The DNA here is from genome assembly GCF_037043375.1 of Chiloscyllium plagiosum. NCBI lineage: Eukaryota > Metazoa > Chordata > Chondrichthyes > Orectolobiformes > Hemiscylliidae > Chiloscyllium > Chiloscyllium plagiosum. The sequence goes on from NW_028270139.1 coordinate 136,103,469, forward strand.
TAAGGCCATCATTTCCCCTTGAGCTCAACCAGCCGCCATTTGCCAACACTACATGTCATTCTGCTATTGAACAACATTTACAAAAAAAATCCCAACTGTGCAGAGATTTACACCAGAAACCAATTTAAGATCATCTGTCTGGCATGCATCATGGTTGATTTGCATGTGCAAGAAGTATATATATGATTGGATGCGAGCATAAGAGGTATAGTTAGTAAGTTTGCAGATGACACAAAAATTGGAGGTGTAGTGGACATAGAAGAGGGTTACCTCCGATTAAAATGGGATCTTGAACACGGCCCAATGGGCTGAGAAGTGGCAGATGGAGTTTAATTTAGATAAATGCGAGGCGCTGCATTTTGGAAAAGCAAATCAGGGCAGGACTTATATACTTAATGGTAAGGTCCTAGAGAATGTTGCTGAACAAAGAGACCTTGGAGTGCCGGTTCATAGCTCCTTGAAAGTGGAGTCGCAGGTAGATAGGATAGTGAAGAAGGCGTTTGGTATGCTTTCCTTTATTGGTCAGAGTATTGAGTACAGGAGTTGGGAGGTCATGTTGTGTCTGTACAGGACATTGGTTAGACCACTGATGGAATATTGCATGTTGTTCTGGTCTGCTTCCTATTGGAAGGATGTTGTGAAACTTGAAAGGGTCCAGAAAAGATTTACAAAGATGTTGCCATGTTTGGAGGATTTGAGCTATAGGGAGAGGTTGAATAGGCAGGGAACATTGGAGGGTGAGGGGTGACCTCATAGAGATTTATAAAATTATGAGCTGCATGGATAGAGTAAATAGACAAAGTCTTTTCCCTGGGATTGGAGAGTCCATAACTAGAGGGCATAGGTTGAGGGTGAGAGGGGAAAGATATAAACAAAGCCTAAGGGGCAATGTTTTCATGCAGAGGATGGTACATGTATGAAATGAGCTGCCGGAGAATGTGGTGGAGGCTGGTAAAATTGCAACATTCAAAAGGCATTTGGATGGATATATGAATGGGAAGGGTTTGGAGGCATATGGTCCAGATGTTGGCAGGTGGGACTAGATTGGGTTGGGATATCTGGTTGGCATGGGCATGTGGAACAAAGGGTCTTTTTCCGTGCTGTACATCTCTATGATTTGATGACCCTATAAATGATTTCGCTCCTCTAGGTTGGACCTTCCCATCGTTCCTTCTTTCTTCCATTTCTGCCTAAATTATTTTTCATGCTGAGATATGGTTTGCCAGGAACTGACTGCAGTTAGATACGATACTCCCACATCCCTGTGTGAACAGAGACGTCAGGTGTATGCAGTTAATGAGGATGGAGGCCACACAATGAGTTGGTCAGTCCGAGCAGTGAGAGCAGCAACAACAGAGTGAAAGAGAGCAAACCTGGGGGTAAACAACAGGATAAATCCCTGAGGATTGGGGTCAGTCGGAGTGAACCTGGGGGTGAACAGCAGGATAAATCCGTGAGGATCGGGGTTGGTCAGAGTGAACCTGGGCGTGAACAGTAGGATAAATCCGTGAGGATCGGGGTTGGTCAGAGTGAACCTGGGAGTGAACAGCAGGATAAATCCCTGAGGATTGGGGTCATTCGGAGTGAACCTGGGGGAGAACAGCAGGATAAATCCCTGAGGATCGGGGTCTGTCAGAGTGAACCTGGTGGAGAACAGCAGGATAAATCCTTGAGGATCGGGGTCAGTCAGAGTGAACCTGGGGGTGAACAGCAGGATAAATCCCTGAGGATCGGGGTCAGTCAGAGTGAACCTGGGAGTGAACAGCAGGATAAATCCCTGAGGATCGGGGTCAGTCGGAGCAAACATGGAGCCCGAAAGGGACATCACAGCTCAAAATGTGACCTAGGCTTGGCTGAGGGAGCAGGATTGCAGACTGAGTGAGTGAGTAGTGTCTGGAAAGAGATAAAGTACTTACTTTTTGCAGTTGTGGTCAGCTGGGAATAGAGAGCAGGGGAGATATGAGTTTGGTGATAAGTGAGTCAGGTTGTGTAACCAATCCCTGTATCATTTTCTGTAGTTGACAGGGTTGATTTTGATGATAAGGTTCATAATGGCAGGACAACCTGGCCGTATGGAATGCTTCTCCTGCAATATGTGGGAAATCAGGGACACTTCCTGTATCCATGGTGACCACATATGTAGGAAATGTGTTCAGCTAGATTTGCCGCATGGAGCACCTGGAACTGTGGACGGACTCATAATGGAGCATCCCTGAAGCTGCGAATATGGTGGATAGCACATTTAGTTTGCTGGTCACACCAGCACTAAGGACGATACAGACAGAGAAGAGTTGGCCGACCAACAGGAAGATGAATAAGCGTGGGCTGGTAGTGCAGGATTTCCCTGCCGCCAGTCCTCTCTCAAACAGGTATACTGTTTGGATATTGCTGAGGGAGTGGAATGGCCTCTCAGTGGAAAGCAGCAGCCAGATCAGTGGCACCAGAACTGGGACTGTTCTGCAGCAAGAAGGGTCGAAGTGTGAATGAGCAGTGGTGATAATGAAATTCTATATTCCAGAGCACAGATAGTGGCTGTGAGACTCTAGAATGGTGTGCTTTCTCCCAGTACCCAGGTCATGGCTGTCTCTGAGTGGGCACAGGACAATCTGAAGGGGGATGGTGAAAAGCCAGACATTGTGGTCCATATTGATACAAATGACACAGGCAGAAAGACAATGATTCCTGCAAAGAGAGCTCAGGGAGTTAGATATGAAGTTGAAAAGCAGGACCACTAGGGTTATAGGAAGATACTACAGTTAAATATGTGTCTAAAACGCTCATGTAGGAGAGAGGACTTCAAGCATGTGGATCATTGGGATGACTTCCAGAGCAGGTTGGACATATACACGTTGACCCTAAACTGGAAAGGCACCAATATCCTGGAAGGAAGATTTACTTGTGTCATTTAAGAGGGTTTAAACTAGTGTGGCAAAGAGATGGGAACCAGAGCAGCAGGTCAGCAAGTGAAATCACTGAGGAGGAATCAGAGATTAAGGCCAATAAGACTTCGAGGAACAACAGCTCTGGCTGGGTTACTGAACAGGGTGGGATGGACATTCTGAGGTGTATTTGTTTTAACGTAAGGAATATGACAGCGGGCCAGGCTCAAAGGGCCAAACGGCCCTCCTGCACTTATTTTCTACATTTCTATGTAAGGCAAATGAACTTAGAGCTTGAATTAGTACATATAAGTATGATGTTGTAGCTATTACAGAGACTTAGTTGCAAGAGGGACAAGACTGGGGAGTTGAATGCTTCAGGATTTAGATGTCTCAGGGGAGATAGAGAGGAATGTAAAAGAGTTGGGGGTTCTGCATGACTGATTAGGGGGAATATCACTGCTGTACTAAGGGAGGACACCTTGGAGGGCTCATCCAGTGAGGCAATATGGATACAGCTCATGAATAGAAGAGTGCAATCATGTTGATGGGGTTGTAATAAAAGCCTCCCAACAGCCAGCGGAAGATATAGGAACAGATATGTGGACAAATTACGGAAAAATGTGAAAACAAAAGGGTGGGTGATTTTAACTTCCCCTATATTGATTGGGACTAGCTTAGTGCCAGGGGCTTGGATTGGGGGAGGTGGCAGGTGTGGATGGATGGAGTTTGTTAGGTGTGTCCAGGATAGTTATCTTTTGAAAAAAAATATATAAACAGTTTGGAAACAAAAGCAGAAATTGCTGGAAAATCAAAATTAGTGTTTCTCTTCACAAATGCTGCCAGACCTGCTGAGCTTTTCCAGCAATTTCTGCTTTTGTTCACTGATTCAACTAAACAAGAGCCAGACTAAGGAAAAGTGAGGACTGCAGATGCTGGAGATCACTCAAAGAGTATTGTCTGGAAAAGCACAGCTGGTCAGGCAGCATCCGAGGAGCAGGAGACTGGACATTTCAGACATGCGCCTTTCATCAGGAATATTCACATTGCATTCCTGATGAAGGGCGTGACTCTCCTGCTCCTCGGATGCTGCCTGACCGGCTGTGCTTTTCTCTGCAAGAGCCATGCTAGATCTGGTATTGGAGAATGAGTCTGGCCAGGTAATGGAAGTTCATTGGAGGACCATCTCGAGAACGGTGACCATAATTTTGTGATTTTAAGTTACTTATGGATAAAGGCAAGACTAGTCCTCAGATGAAATAATTCAATTGGGGAATGGCTAACTACCACAACATTAGGCAGGAGCTGAGGAGGTGATGAAGGTGGATAAAATAGCAATAGTTAAGAGGCAACTTAATGGATTTATGAGTAGGCAGGGAATAAAGTCATATAGGTTGTGTAGAAGAAAAAGGTTATTAATTTGGAAAGGTATCATGTGTTAGCACAATCATGATGTGCTGAAGGGCCTGTTCCTGTGCTGTGCTGTTCCTTGATCTTTGACCTTCCCGAGGAATTGGAATCAAGGTTATGAACCACAGCTGGTCTGTGCCTTCCACTCTCCAGTAAGAGAATATAAGACCATAAGACATAGGAGCTCAAGTAGGCCATTCAGCTCATTGAGGCTGCTCTGCCATTTAACAAGATCATGGCTGATCTGATAATCCTCAACTCCACTTTCCTCCCTTTTCCCCACAATCCTTGATTCCCTTACTGATTAACCATTTGTCTGTGTAAGCCTTAATGATCTAACCTCGACAGCCCGCTGCAGTAAGGAGTTCCATAGCTACACTACCATCTGATCTGTGTCACAATCAGGTGACCCTTTATTCTGAGATTATTCTCCCTAGTCATAGACTCTGTGACAAGGTGAAATAACTCTTTGCATCTTCCATGTTAAGCTCCCAGAGAATCATATATGATTTAATCAGGTCGTCTCTCATTCTTCTAATCTCCAATTTTGGGCTCACTTTTGTACAAATGCAACAATGCCACCATTATCGATTGTATTTGTTGAGATAATCAATTAAACATTAACAAATGTAGAGATTAAGTTGTGGTTTAAGAACTGCTTTCTTCAATCCAGGAAGTAGAGCTAATCTTTCAGCTAGAAGAGCTGCGTGTTCTGAACTTGGATTTGCAACATGGTTTATGACTGAGAATTTTATAATGGGACATTGAAATGTCAATTCAACCTGGAAACTGACATTATCAAAAAGTTGGGGGAGACAGCACCAATCACCAAACTGTAAATGGTAAAGGTGGAACCACGCACTGAGAGGTCACTCGTCAGAATGACTGATACAGGCAACTGAGCTGCTTTTCATTGGCTGCAACAAATCACTTTCACTGCCCAATATTTCCAGATGGAGCCCACTTTCAAACTAAGCTACAAAAGAAACTGAAGCTAAAGTAAAAAAAAATCATGATGTTGAAGTTAGAAGGAGACACAGAAATGATATTTTTAAATTCAGACAAAATGGGCTGAAATGGATCTGTTGTTATAATGTGCACCTCTCTTGATTTTTCATTTTCATCAATGAGTGCACACGAGTGCCCCCTTGGATACCATAACCCATCTCTGCTCTTCCCTGATGCCAACAGACTTAGTGTATTTCCAACATGTCAGTCAATCCCACAACTTGACATCAACAAGGTGACACAGTAGCTCAGTGGTTAGCACTGGTGCCTCGCAGTGTCAAGGACCCACGTCAAATTCCACCTTTGGGCAACTGTCTGTGTGGAGCTTTCACATTCTCTCCGTGTCTGCATGGGTTTCCTCCGCATGCTCCGGTTTCCTCCCACAATCCAAAGGTGTGTAGGTTAGTTGGACTGGCCATACTAAATTGCCCATAATGTGCAGGTGAATTAGCTACAGGGAGTGCAGGGTTATAGGGTAGCAGGATGGGTCTGGGTGGGATGCTGTTCAGAGGGTCAGTATGGACTCAATAGACTGAATAGCCTGCTGCCACACTGTAGGGATTGCGTTCTACTATCTGACTGTAAGCATCTTGCGAATGAGCATTGTGTTATTTAACTGCATTCAGCAAGTGCACAGAAATAAGTCATTCTATCCTCGTCTTTAAAATTATTCTTTTCTATGGAATTCAATTCACACTTTAGACTTTTCTTTGCACAACACCCGAATAAAGGTTAAAATAAGGAATGGCCATCTTTGAGTCTTGCCTGCTCCTCTTCTCCCTCACCAGTGAATAACTATTATCCGACACACAAACTCTGAGGCAGCAGAACCTGTGCATATTGACCTACCCTGGAGACGAAGCAGGGAACCTGAATGAGGTACATTAGACATTTGCACATTACTTACATATGCACACCTTTATTACGACCCACGTGAGAAAGTGTTCTGATTGTCAACTCCCACATCTCCTGGGCTTGACACAAAAGTTAATGAGTTAATTAAAGTATTGCCAAATCTCTGAGACTTATATACTGTTCATACCCTCAAGCTGATTAGCTCCCCAGGACCCAATTGCAAACTAAAAGATGAGTACGATACTTCTAAAAATCAATTTTCTTTTTATTTCAAAAATATACTTTATTCATAAAATTATTTGGATCTCTATACAATTGGTCATGCCATTCTTGTGCACACATTACATTGCTTTACATACAGACATCAAAATTTATTTTTCCTATATACAAGTCTGTACATTTACTTTCCAGCTCTTCTGCTGAGGCGTTGGCAGAGCCCAAATGACTGGGTGGGCCTCCTGTTCTTCTTAGGCAGGCAGATGTTACACGGTGGTCTTTCCCCATCGCGCCTTGGCGGCAGCTGCCCCAAGCTTCAGCGCATCCCTCAACATGTAGTCCTGGACCTTGGAATGTGCCAGTCTGCAACACTCAGTCGGGGTCAACTCCTTCAGCTGGAAGATCAACAGGTTTTGGACCGCCCAGAGAGCGTCCTTCACCGAGTTGATGATCCTCCAGGCACAGTTAATGTTCGTCTCGGTGTGCGTCCCGGGGAACAGGCCGTAGAGCACGGAGTCCCGCGTCACGGCGCTGCTCGGGACGAACCTCGACAAACACCACACCACGAAACTTTTAAAAATCAAATTTTTTTTATTTCAAAAATATACATTATTCATAAATACTTTGGTCTATACAACTGGACGTGCCATGCATATGTAAACATTCCATTTCTTTGCGTATCGAAACAGAGTAATCATTCATATATACAGGTCTGTACAATTACATTTTTAGCTGAGGCGTCAGCAGAGCCCAAATGACTGCATGGGCCCCCTGTTCTTCGTTAGGCAGGCAGACTTTACACAGTGGTCTTTCTCCACCACGCCTTGGCGGCAGCTGCCCCAAGCTTCAGCGCGTCCCTCAACATGTAGTCCTGGACCTTGGAATGTGCCAGTCTGCAACACTCAGTCGGGGTCAACTCCTTCAGCTGGAAGATCAACAGGTTTCGGACCACCCAGAGAGCGTCCTTCACCGAGTTGATGATCCTCCAGGCACAGTTGATGTTCGTCTCGGTGTGCGTCCCGGGGAACAGGCCGTAGAGCACGGAGTCCCACGTCACGGCACTGCTCGGGACGAACCTCGACAAACACCACTGCATTCCTCTCCAGACTTCTTCTGCATAGGCACATTCCAGAAGGAGGTGTGTGACAGTCTCATCCCCCCCTCAGCCGCTTTGAGGGCAGCGTGCGGTGCAGCAGAGAGTCCGGGTGTGCATAAAGGATCTCACAGGCGGAGCTCTTCTCACCACCAGCCAAGCCATGTCTTGGTGCTTGTTGGAAAGTTCTGGCAATGAGGCATTCTGCCAAATGTCTTTGACAGTCTGCTCAGGGAACCGCTCAACAGGATCCGCCCTCTCCTTTTCCCGAACGGTCTCCAGGACACTACATGCTGACCACTTCCTGATGGACTTGTGGTCAAAGGTTAAGAACCCCAAAGTAATTGAAATGAAGGTGCTGGGTCAGGCAATGTGTTGTGCCCACCTGATGTGGGAGCTGGTGGACCCCATTGTGGTCACAGTGACTACATCTGTTACAAGTACTGGTTGCTTGTAGAACCAATCAGAGAGTTGATGGTGTGCTGATGACCTTTGGCATTCATGACTGGGCACAATTGCTCAAAGCAATCAGATAAAATCTGACTCTGTCCTCACACAGCTCCCCCCCACTGCTTGAACAAAGCAACAGTGTAAACCCCACTTACAATGAGGTTCAGTAACTTTTAAAAAGTGCAGCAATTTCTTCTACAATCGTTGATTTTAAAACAGTCCTTTTTTTTCCTTTCAGTTCACAATCAAAAACATAGAAAATAAAATGACAATGTCTCTATATCTTCTTCATGTTTGAGCAAAGGACACCTCTTGTTTCTCCTGCTCCAATATGGCTGATGGTGTTCTTCAGGTCAGCAAAGTGCCTGCACTTCCTGCGCACCATCGTTGGGGCCTTAGGAGGCCTACAGATGCCTGAAAAATAGGCACTACATGCCTGCTTTTCCTTCCCACAATATTTCTCTTGCACACGCCCAATTATTTTCAGGTAATTTGTTTTGATTTAGATCCATAGGAAGTCACCTGACAAATTCAGCAATTGTTGTAAATGCAGTCAGTCTCTCAATGCTGATAGAGGGTGGCTGTTTTAGCTGCTGCAGCAATGACCATGTTTCAGTGATACAAATTGTTCAATTGCCTGCGAGTTAAAAAGTTGGCTGTTGTAAACAAGCCTAGCTGTTGCAGACGGTAACAATTAGAAAATGGAGTCACACACAACAATCTTGGAAACCACACTTAACAGAGATTGACTTGGAATTTCTGTCTGGTGGAATTTTGAAATAACAGGAAACCTTCAGTTTTTTTTTTGGCTCCTAAACCAATACCCATGCTGTGTAAACTATGGTGGTGGTGGTGGAGGTGGTGGGGGCAGCGAAAAATATCTATAATTCTTGATTCCAAGAACCAAATGTAATTAAGCTGATGGACTATGAAAGATTAAATGAAGTGAAAACATCAAATGAGAAACAACTTTGCCTAGCAAGTGAGTGATACTGTCAGCTCAGTAACCTTTGCATGGTCAGGAAGGAGAGATCACATTCAGAGTGAGACACAGACTGAGTGAGTATGTAGTTCCTGGAATTTGGAGGCAGTGTATGGGCTTGGTACATAGGGAAAGAGATGCTTTTAGCTTGCTTTTTTTGGCTCATAGTAAGTTTTTTTTAAAATACAGGATAAATTGGTTGATAATAGCTGCTAATTTGACTATCTATTATAGATTATTTTCAGATTGAAGATAAACGGGGGAAATACTTACAGATTGCAAACTAAAAGACAAGTACAAAACTTTTAAGAATTTTTTTTATTTCAAAAATATACTTTATTCATAAAATAATTTGATGGTCTGTACGTTTGGTCACGTCATACATACGTAAACATTTACATACAGAGATCAGAATTTATCATTTTTATATACAGGTCTGTACATTTATCATTAAGAACCCCTAAGTAATTGAAATGAAGGTGCTGGGTCAGGCAATGTGTTGTGCCTGCCCGATGTGGGAGCTGGTGGACCCCATTGTGGTCACAGTGACCACATCTGTAGCAAGTGCTGGTTGCTTGTGGAACTCTGGCTCAGAGTAGATACACTAGAGTCTGAGCTTTGAACACAGACATATCAGGAAGGGGGAGAGTTACCTACTTTTTCATTCATTCACAGGAAGTGGGCATCTCTGGCTCGGCAAGTATTCATTGCCCATCCCTAATTGCCTGGAGGGTAGTGAAGAGTTAACCACTTTGTGGTGGGTCTGGAGTCACATGTAGACTGGATAAGGTAAGGAAGACAGTTCCCTTCTTCAAAAGGATATTAGTGAACCAGTTGGGTTTTTCTGACATTCAACAATGGTTTCATGGTCATCATTAAAATCTTCATTCCAGGCTATTATAGAATTCAAATTCTATCATCTGATGTGGTGAGTTCCAAATCCAAGTCCCTGGAACACTATCTGGATCTCCAGATTATTAGTCTAGCAATAATACCACTCGGCCAATGTCTCTCCTCTCCTGGATGCTGTGTTTCAGGAGGCAGTAACACCCCTTTGGCTAATTACTTCAAATTTGGTAAGTAGTCAGAGACAGAATGGTATGAATATTGGCAAGGCTGGTAGAGGGATCCAGGAGGTAGTGCTGAAGGAGCCTCCACCCTTGAGTTTGTCTAGCAGGTTTGAGATTCTTGCTCTCTGTATGGATGAGAGCGAAGGCTGTAAAGAAAATGGGCAAACTGATTATCACACTGGGGTATAGGGAGCTATTCAAGAGGGGGAGAAAAGATAAATGTAACTGTAATTGTGGATAGTATAGTCAGGGAAATAGACACTTTTCTGATCAAGGGTCCTAAAGGCTGTGTTACCTGCCAGGTGCCCAGGTTCAGGATATCTCATCCGGGCTGCACAGGAACTTGGAATGGGAAGGGAAATATCCAGTTCTTGTGCTCCATGTAGGGACCAACGATATAGTTAGAAAGAGGAAGTAGGTTCTGCTGAGGGAATATGAGCAGCCAGGGGCTAAACTGAATAGCAGAAGCAAAAAGGTAATAATCTCTGGATTACTACTTGAGCTACGAGCAAATTGGCCCAGCGCCAACAAGATTAAAGCCTTTGCTATCTCCTGATTTATTTTCCTCATAGAGTGGTGTGGGAGAAATGGGTTTGAATTTGTGGGAGATCGGGACCAGTACTAGGGAAGGAGGGACGGGCTCCATCTGAATCCTGCTGGGACCAGACTCCTGGTGTTTTGCAAAACTGGAGCTGTGGATGGGGCTTTGGACTAAATAGTGACGGATTCAGTTCAATTGCATGGAAAATTAGGGAACATAAACTAAAGGAGGGCAAGATGCAGCAGAGGTTATTAATGTTTCCAGAACAAGTAATAGGACAGAGGGTATAGAAAGGGTCAGGAGTCTAACTTCAGGCTTGCAGATATGGAGACAACAATGAGAAGGAGTGGGCAGTCAACTCAGGACTGAAGGTGTTGTACTTAAATGCACACACTATTTGAAACAGGGTAAATGAGCTTGGAGCACACATTGAAATTAGTGGGTACAATGTTGTGGCTATTACAGAAATGTAGCTGCAAGGGGATCAGGGCTGGGAATTAAATATTCAAAGATACTCGTCTTATTGAAAGGACTGGCAAATGGAGAGGAGGAGCGTGGTTTCCTTGTTCATAAGAAATGAAATTGCATCAATAGTAAGAAGTGATATAGAGTCAGAAAGTGTAGAATCTGTGTTGGTAGAGCTGACGAACCAAAAGGGACAAAAGACCCTGATGGGATTTATGTACAGGCGTCCTAGCAGTAGATTAGATTAGATTCCCTACAGTGTTGAAGCTGGCCCTTTGGCCCAACAAGTCCACACCGACCCTCCAAAGAGCAACCCACCTAGACCCATTCCCTTACACCTAACACTATGGGCAATTTAACATGGCCAACTCACCTAATCTGCATATCTTTGGACTGTGGGAGGAAACCGGAGCACCCAGAGGAAACCCACGCAGACACGGGGAGAATGTGTAAACTCCACACAGTCAGTTGACCAAGGCTGGAATTGAACCTGGGCCCCTGGCGCTGTGAGGCAGCAGTGCTAAGCACTGAGCCACCGTGCCACCCATAGTCAGAATTTGGGGAGGAAAATAAATCAGGAGATAGCAAAGGCATGTAAGAAAGGTACTATTACAATAATCATGGGGGACTTCAATATACTGATGGACTGGGAAAATCAGATTGGTAGCAGATCTCAAGAAAAGAAATTCAGGGAATATATATAAAATGTTTTTTTGGAGCAGCTTGTGGGAGAGCCAACTTGGGAACAGGCAATTCTGGACTTGGTGGTGTAATTAGGCAGATTTGGTTAGGGGGCTGAAGATGAACAAATCCATAGGGGTCAGTGACCATAATATATTAGAACTTACCCTGCAGTTTGAGAGAGAGAGAAGCTGGAATCAGATGTAATTGAATTACAACTGAGCAAAGGTAACTACAAAAGGATGAGGGAGGAGTGGCCAGAGTTGATCGGAAAGGGATCCCTAGCAGGGAAGATGGTGGAGCAGCAATGACAAGAATTTCTGGGGATAATTTAGGAGTCCCAGCAGAAATTCTGTCAGTCAGCCAATCCTCTAACATGGCTCTAACGTACCTGGTCCATTATTTAATGGCTTCCTGTGCTGCACCTTGTCAAAGCTCTTCTGGAAATTCAAATAGATCATGACCACAGGCTCCCCCTTGTCTAACTTCCTCATTACCTCTTCCTTGGAATTTCGTTGAGAAGGTAACACACCCATTGGGGGGATCAAGGCTACGGTGGCTAACAAAGGAAGTTAGGGACAGCATAAAAGTAAAACAAAAAGCACACCATGTGGTGAAGATGAGTAAGAAGCCAAAGGATTGGGAAGCCATTAAAAATACCCAGCAGAAGACAACTAAAAAAGCTGTAAGGAAGGAAAAATGAAATGCAAGAGTAAGCTAGCCAATAATATAAAATGAGATTGCAAGAGTTGTTTTAGAGATCTAAAATGTAAGAGAGAGGCAAAAGTGGACATTGGACCACTGGAAAATGAGGCTGGGGAATTAGTAATGGGGAGTAAAAAGGATTGATGAAGGCAGAGCGACAAAGCCTCTGGAATGAGCTGCCAGAGGATGTGCTGGAGGCTGGTACAATTGCAACATTTAAAAGGCATTTGGATGGGTTTATGAATAGGAAGGGTTTGGAGGGATATGGGCCAGATGCTGGCAGGTGGGACTAGATTGGGTTGGGATATCAGCCTGAGGATGAGTAGGTTAAACAAAGGAGAGCCAGGGGATATGATCTATTTGGACTTCCAGTAGGTCTTTGATGAGGTGCCACACAGGAAGCCATTAAGTAAGAGCCCATGGTGTTAGGGACCAGGTATGTTAGAAGCAGGTTAGAGGATTGGCTAATGGATAGAAGGCATAGAGTACAAATACACTTGTCTTTTTCGGGATGATAGTTAGTGACAAGTTGAGTTGGTAGCCGTCAGTGTTGGGACCATAACTGTTCACATTATACATTAACGATCTGGATGAAGGAACTGAGGGCATTGTTGCTAAGTCTGTAGTTGACAAAAGATAGGTCGAGGGACAGGTAGTGTTGAGGAGATTTGGAAGCTGTAGAAAGACTTGGACAGGCTGGGCAAGTGATCAAAGAAGTGGAGATAGAATACAATGTGGGAAAATGTGAAGTTACGCACTTTGGTAGGAAGAATAGAAGCATAGGCTATTTTCTAAGTGGGGAAAGGCTTCAGAAATCTGAAGCACTTAAGAACTTGGAAGCCCTAGATCAGGATTCTCTTAAGGTTAACAATTGGCAGTTAAGAAGGTTCACATTTATTTCAAAGGAGCTAGAATACAAGAGCAGAGATGTACTGCTGAGGATGTATAAGGCTCCGATCAGACCACATTTGGAATATTGTGAGCAGTTTTTGGTCCAATATCTAAGGAAGGATGTGCTGGCCTTGGAGGGGTCTGTGGGAGCTTTACAACAATGATGTCATGGATGAAGGAATTGTGGTACGAGGAGTGGTGGAGGACTCAGGCACCAACATCTCTGTGCCCACTTCATGGTCACCAATACATGCATCTCACATCCATGGACATTAATATCTGATATATGCCAAGGTCTAAGAACCTTCATGGTACATCTGTGACCCACTCACAGTACCTTCTGTACTTGATCGAGTTTAGAAAGATAAGGGAGGGATTTGATTAAAGTTTATAGAACACTGAGAGGCCTGGATAGAGTGGACATGGAGAAGATGCTTTGACTATTGGGAAAAACTAGGACTCAAGGACACTGCGTCAAAGTGAAGGGACGGCCCTTTAGAATTGCGATAAGGAGGAATTTCTTCAGCCAGAGGGTGGTGAATCTGTCACACTCATTACCACAGAGAGCTACAGAAGCTAAGTCATTCAGTATATTTAATATAGAGATAGATAGATAGTTTCTGATTGCTAAGGGGATCAAGGAAAACGGGGAGAAGGTAGGAGAGTGGGGCTGAGAAACATATCCTTCATGATTGAATGGTGGAGCAGACTCGATGGGCTAAATGGCTTAAATTTTTCCTCTATGTCTTTGTGGTCTTGTGATGTTATGGTTGCAAAATTCACGAATCACAATACCTTGAATGGCTGTGAAATGCATATGGCTGAACTGAGTTTTCTTAAAGATTTTGGAGATATTCATGGTCTATAACTTTATTTGAATTATCTGCAAATGAGCTTGTAGATTCTGGGATATCATTGTGTTTCTAATCATGTTTGCCATAAAGGATTAATTTTACTGTCTGATCCATGTCATATCTAAGTATATCATTAGATAAAAGTATGAAAATTGAAAGGGGTTAGAGAAGTTTTACAAGGATGTTGCCAGGGTTGGAGATATACAGAGCTAAAGGGAGAGGCTGAATAGGCTAGGGCTATTTTCCCCGGAGCGTCGGAGGCTGAGGGGGTGACCTTATAGAAGTTTATAAAATCATGAAGGGCATGGATACTTTGAATAGTTAAGTTCTTTATCCCAGGTTAGGGGAGTCCAAAATTAGAGGGAATAGGTTTAGGATGAGAGGGGAAAGATATAAAAGGGATCTAAGGAATGACTTTTTCACGCAGAGGGTGTTGCATGTATGGAATGATTTTTGGAGGAAGTGGTGGAGGCTGGTATAATTACAACATCTAAAAAAAATGGGTATATGAATGGGAAGGGTTTGGATGCACATGGGCCAAATGCTGAGACTAGATTAATTTAGGATCAAAATGTCTGTTTCAGCACCGTACATCTCTAACTCTATGTCTTGAGACTGCATTTGAACTATAAGAAAAAAAACACTAAAACATGAAAGGTTTGAATTATAAAGAAAGGCTGGGTAGGCTGCGAGTTTTTTTTCACTGACTGAGAGGTGACCTTCTAATACGGTATAGTATGGGCTAATGACAAGTGCCTTTTCCTTAGGATGGGGGAGTTTCAAGAGTAAACGGCATGTTTTTAAGGAGAGAGATTTAAAAAAGACACGTGGGGCACATTTTTTACAAAGATGCTGATTCGAGTGTGGAATGAACTTCCTGAGGAAGTGGTGGATGCAGGGACAGTTACAACATTTAATAGACACTTAGATAAGTACATGAATAGGCAAGGTTTGGAGGGATATGGGCCAGGAGCAGGCTGGTGGGACTAGTTTAGTTTGGGGTTATGTTCGGCATGGACTGGTTGGACTGAAGGGTCTGTTTCTATACTGTATGATTTGATGACTCATGGACATTGACATGACAGTGTGGTCCAAACTGGAGTTTCATGACAAGATTTGCAAAATTACCTTGAACCAACATCATTATTTCTCACTATTAGGGATTTTGCTCGGAAAAGCATATAATTGGATTATTTGGCCCATGATTATTGTGCAAACTTTAAAATAGCTATCCACATAATTCTACTACTATGCTTTTTAGCCATTTTTCCTATTTTGCCTCATGATAAGTGAAAAGTAATGTGGAGAAATGTGAGTTTATACACTTTGGCAGGGAGAATCGAACAGCTCAATATTATTTAAATGGGGAAAAACTGCAGAAAGCTACCATATAGTAAGATTTGGGAATCCAAGATCATGAATCATAAGAAGCTAAAATCAAGTTCAGCAGGTAATAGGGAAAATGAAAGAATGTTGGCTTTTATTTCAAAGGGGATTGCTAAAACTATATAAAGCATTCATTAGACAACAGTTTGGCCCTCTAATTTAATTTAAACTATCTTGGCATTAGGAGCAGTCCAGAGAAGATTAACTCAATTGATCTCAGACATGGAGGGATTTTCTATAGGAGAGGTTTAGTAGATTGGACCTGTACTCATTGAAATTTAGAACAATGAGAAATGATTTTATTGAAATATACAAGATTTTCAGGGGCTTGACTGTGTGGATGTGACAGGGTTGTTTCTCTTTGTGGGAATATCTTGGACAAAGGGCATAATCTCAGGGTAGGGATCATTCAGAGCAGAGATGAGGACTCTTTTCCCTCTGAGCATGAATTTGACCTGTGGAATTCTTTACCACAGAGGGCTGTTGAGGTTGTGTTGTAAAATATTTTCAGGGTTAAGATAGACAAATTCTCAATCAATAAGGAGAGGTTTATTGGGACAAGGCAGGAAGGTGGAGTTGAGGATTATCAGATCAGTAATGAATGACAAAGCGTACAAGCTGAATGGTCAACTTGTGCCTCTTTGTCTTATGATCTTAACCCATTCAGTTTTGAAAGTTGCGATTGAATCTCTTTCCTCCATCATTTTAGTCACTACATTCCACATTAATATGACTTACTGCAGAAATAAAGGTTTTCTTCATTTCACTTCGGCCTCCTTTGCCAATTTCTCAAATATATAATTTAAATAATGGGTTGTCTTTCGTGGTCATGATGTACAACCAGCCCTACAATTCTCTGGTGAAATAAGTTCAAATTTATTTCTAATTTCAATGTAGGTTTTTTTTTTAAATGATTCAGTAAAATACTTCGTGATGTTTTACTACTTTAAAGACATATGTAAAAGAAAGTTCTTACTGCTGTTAAGCAAATGTTTCATTACTTGTAATAGGTGCAGATTTCTCAAACCACATTCCTTAAAATTCCATGTGCATAACTGAGTTTAATTGTGGTTGTATCATAGATGACAGACAACCACACACATGCCCCTAGCGCCAGTGAGGATGGGATACAGATTTTACTGTCATTTGAGCAGACTTCAGAGGACCAACATCCCAAAATACAATACTGTAACACAAGCCACCATTGCCTTGACTTTCTAAACAAGAACTCCTGAAATAAAAGATCAACAATGTCAACTAGCAATGGTGCCCACTCCAAAGTACAGCTGCAGGACTGTATAGTCTTCACAGAGCTACACCGAGCTGCATTAGTAGGTCAGCCAGAATATCAGGTCATAGTATTGTCACAAAATACAGACACAGCATCTGTATTTTCAACCTGGAGATCTTGTTTCCTTTCTAAAATGGCATCAGCATCATTTGTCAAAGTTCTTGAGCTGACCACATCCGGATGCCATTGTAATATCGGCAGTCCTCTAGTTTCATCTTTGCCTATCTGTGCTCTCTTGATGCCTCTATTGTTAAATTATTGATTGCTTCTCTAATATTCAACACTGCCACGGAGCGCAGTGGAGGCTGGGACGTTAACTGTCTTCAAGTCAGAAATGGATCAATTCTTAATCTTGCAAGGAATTAACGGATATGGGAAGAGTGCAGGTAAGTGGCATTGAAATGCCCATCAGCCATGATGGCGGAGTGGACTCGATGGGCTGAATGGCCTTACTTCCACTCCTATGTCTTATGGTCTTATGAATGAACAAATATTTCCTTCAACTATGCATTATGGAGACAGAAACTAATGTCCAAACCACAAATTACCGTACACTGAAAGACTGAAGCGACTGGGCTTGTATACCTTTGCGTTTCGAAGATTGAGACGTTTAAGATTATGAAAGGATTGGACACTCTGGCAGTAGGAAACATATTTCCACTGCTGGGTGAGTTGCCGAACCAGAGGACACAGCTTAAAAATACGGGGTAGACCATTTAGGACAGAGCTCAGGAGAAACTTCTTCACCCAGAGAGTGGTGGCTGTGTGGAATGCTCTGCCACAGGGGGCAGTGGAGGCCCACTCTCTGGATACATTTAAGAAGGAGTTGGATAGAGCTCTCAAAGATAGTGGAATCAAGGGTTATGTAGATAAGGCAGGAACAGGATACTGATTAGGAATGATCAGCCATGATCATATTGAATGGCGGTGCAGGCTCGAAGGGCTGAATGGCCCACCTATTGTCTATTGTCTATTGTCTAAATTCTCAAGCTACAAACTCCATTCCTCTCCATGTCAAATGAATGAGCTTGAGTCAAACTGTGAGTGACCTTAGAGTCTTATTTGACCCCAAAATGAATTTCTAACTATATTTCAGTGTCATGACATAGTCAACCCATTTCCACCTTCATAACAATGCCAGATTCTCACACACTTCAATATCAGTCCTCCTCCTCCAAAACACTCGTACCAATCTCTCACTAATAAATTACGATCGAGCCCTCCACAATCGCCTGATGAAGGAGCATCACTCCGAAAGCTAGTGTGCTTCCAATTAAACCTGTTGGACTATAACCTGGTGTTGTGTGATTTTTAACTTAATAAATTAAAGTCATTCTAAACTGCTGACTATGTCCTCTTCAGCATCTCCAAGTTTGTACCACAATCTTAATTTGTGGGATGGGCTGCATGTCTGTTTGGCTTGATTGCAGCATTCTGTTAGTGGTAAGTACTGTATTGTTGCTCCTGTGTAAAAACGTGGTGTAAGTGTTTCAGTGCCAGTGTGATGCTGGGCATGTAGGCTATACTTCCCAAAGACTGATGGATTGTAGCAAACAGCTATTTTCATTAAATTAAGTACCAACTATACCAAAAACATGCACAGAACTCACAACACAATGTCTAACATTAGGTGTGATTCCTCAATTAGAATGCATTTGCAACACAATCCTGAATGTGCAAAGAATTATGCTGATTTAGGAATTTTCAATCGGGTTTGTAGTGTGATACAGATGTGTGTACTGGTAGCTACATTTATAAGTGCACGGGGTCCTGTTATTTGACATCAGAAAGAACACATGCGCACATTACATCAGGTTCAATTTAATACAATAGGTAACAGCCATACTCTGGTTCACTTCTCTAGACAATACCATGATCAATCAGAGTAATCTGCCTTGTGTAAAATACAAACAAAGCTTTGCCGTTAATTGTCAGTCATCACTGACTGGTGCATTCTCTATGTCAATGCTGCTATCAATTGAAGCAAACTTTCCAATCAATCAACAATCTTCTTTTATACAATTTGATATTTCTTGTGAATTGACCTGATGAGTGTCAGGTTCGACAAAATGTCTCTTATTTTCAGCAATACCCCTTTTCTGAATGGTGAGGTAGGTGGAAATAGCAGGATCGAGAGTGTGGTGCTGGAAAAGCACAGCAGGTCAGGCAGCATCCGAGGAGCAGGAAAATCAACATTTTGGGCAAAAGCCCTTCGACCTGAATGAGACTGGGAGCTGAGGGAGTGGTGAGATAACCACCCCCTTGGCTCAGAGTCTCATTCCTGATGAAGGGCTTTTTTTGCCCGAAATGTTGACTCTCCTGCTCCTTGGATGCTGCCAGACCTGCCGTGTTTTTCAAGCACTACACTCTCAACTCTGATTTACAGCAACTGCAGTCCTCAGTTTCTCCTAGGAAATAGCAGAATGCCCATAGATTCCCTTCAAGATTGATTGTAAGTATGAAGATTCATTGTTGGAGCTGGGAGATACAGGCTGATGGCAGAGGGAGAGGGAGATGTCACTGTCATGATATCCACCATGACAGTCAATGGCTGCAGCAGCTTGGTACTATGAGGCCATACTGGAAACCATAGACCATAGCAACACCTGATAACCACATCATGTCGGGCATTTGCAGAACCTATCTCCTACAGATTGGCTTCCCCAAACAATTTGACTTTAATTAATGACCATTATTTTATGTAGTTGGAAGGATCCTGAGCTTAGGGGTGGTATGTGGGCATTTCATGTATTGCAAACAGTTTCCAGGTCTTTCCAGAGACTACATGGACACTGCTGTCCAATCTCTCAAGACATCAGAAGTTCATTTCCATTAAATATTATGTCCATTAAGTATCTGACGGGTTGTTTTTTTTCCCTTCTGCAGCCCTTGCTTGGATTGCTAACTCTCAAATCCCTCTTTGAAATGCAACTTGCAGTTCCAAGACTCCAAACTTTGCGGAAGCAGGGCAGTCATTATATTCTCATCCACATGTCTGTACGCAAGCTGTAAGTATATTTTGATGTTTCAGTGATTAGTTTGGCAGCTTGAACTTCACTCCTTTCATAGAGTCATAGAGACATAGAGATGTACAGCATGGAAACAGACCCTTCGGTCCAACCCGTCCATGCCGACCAGATATTCCAACCCAATCTAGTCCCACCTGTCAGGACCCGGGCCATATCCCTCCAAACCCTTCCTATTCATATACCCATCCAAATGCATTTTAAATGTTGCATTTGTACTAGCTTCCACCATTTCCTCTGGCAGCTCATTCCATACACGTACCACCCTCTGCGTGAAAAAGTTGCCTCTTAGGTCTCTTGTTTATCTTTCCCCTTTCACTCTAAAGTTATGCCCTCTAGTTCTGGACTCCCCCACCCAGGGAAAGGACATTGTCTGTTTATCCTATCCATGCTCCTCAGATTTTGTTAATCTCTATAAGGTCTCAGCCTCTGACGCTCCAGGGAAAACAGCCCCAGCCTGTTCAGTCTCTCCCTATAGCTCAATTCCTCCAATCCTGGCAACATACTTGTCAATCTTTTCTGAACCCTTTAAAGTTTCACAACATCTTTCCGATAGGAAGGAGACCAGAACTGCACGCAGTATTCCATCAGTGGTTTAACCAATGTCCTGTACAGCCGCAACATGACCTCCCAACTCCTGTACTCAATACTCTGACCAATAAAGGAAAGCATACCAAGCGCCTTCTTCTCTATCCTATCTACCTACGACTCCACTTTCAAGGAGCTATGAACCTGCACTCCAAGGTCTCTTTGTTCAGCAACACTCCTCAGGACCTTACCATTAAGTGTATAAGTCCTGCTAAGATTTGCTTTCCCAAAATGCAGCACCTCGCATTTAT
The DNA here is from genome assembly GCF_037043375.1 of Chiloscyllium plagiosum. Taxonomy (NCBI): domain Eukaryota; kingdom Metazoa; phylum Chordata; class Chondrichthyes; order Orectolobiformes; family Hemiscylliidae; genus Chiloscyllium; species Chiloscyllium plagiosum. The sequence goes on from NW_028270139.1 coordinate 136,124,111, forward strand.
CTGAATTTATCCATCTGCACTTCTCAGCCCATTGGCCCATCTGGTTCAGATCCTGTTGTAATCTGAGGTAACCCTCTTCGCTGTCCACTACACCTCCAATTTTGGTGTCATCTGCAAACTTACTACTGTACCTCTTATGTTCACATCCAAATCATTCATATAAATGATGAAAAGCAGAGGACCCAACACCGATCCTTGTGGCACTCCACTGGTCACAGGCCTCCAGTCTGAAAAACAACCCTCCACCACTACCCTCTGTCTTCTACCTCTGAGCCAGTTCTGTATCCAAATGGCTAGTTCTCCCTGTATTCTGTGAGATCTAACTTTGCTAACCAGTCTCCCATGGGGAACCTTGTCGAACGCCTTACTGAAGTCCATATAGATCACATCTACTGCTCTGCCCTCATCAATCCTCTTTGTTACTTCTTCAAAAAACTCAATCAAGTTTGTGAGACATGATTTCTCATGCACAAAGCCATGTTGACTATCCCTAATCAGTCCTTGCCTTTCCAAATACATGTACATCCTGTCCCTCAGGATTCCCTCCAACAACTTGCCCACCATGGAGGTCTATAGTTCCCTGGCTTGTCCTTACCACCCTTCTTAAACAGTGGCACCACGTTAGCCAACCTAAAGTCTTCTGGCACATGCTGCTCTTCTAAACAGATCAACATTCAGCTCAGACGAAGGTGACTCAAAGTGAACACTGTCTTCCAGGTTTTACTCTCAGGGCGGTTATGACTCATTCCCTGCAGTAAGCAGAATCAGATTACCAGCCTGGCACATACTCTCAACACGCAGAGATCAGCTGGCAATTTTCCGGTGCCCAATGTGAGTATTCCTGTTGGCAACTCAGGCCAACTCTGAGGTTAAGAGCTGGCAGTGCAAACTCCAACCCAGCAATATTTGCACTTGGCCAGTGGTTGTCTGCAAATCAACAGCAAACCTCAAAAAGTAGCTCACACCTGAACAGCACTTTGTCTCACCAATGGCACAGTGAATCTGAACGAGGTGATGATAACAGGATTTTTGAAGGTGAAGTTCACAGAAAGAGCAGCACTGTAATAGGGGGTGGCACAGTGGCTCAGTGGTTAGCACTGCTGCCTCTCAGCACTGGGGACCTAGGTTCGATTCCAGCCTCAGGCGACTGTCTGCGTGGAGTTTGCACATTCTCCCTGGGTTTCCTCTGGGTGCTCCGGTTTCCTCCCACAGTCCAAAGATGTGCGGGTTAGGTAAATTGGCCATGCTAAATTGCCCATAGTGATAGGTGCATTAGCAGGGAGTAGGTGAATGGGTCTGGGTGGGTTACTCTTCAGAGGGTTGGTATGGACTTGTTGGGCTGAAGAGGCTGTTTCTGCACTGTAGGTAATCTAAACAGTAATCTCTAAACAGCTAGTTGGCATGATTGTTGGCGACTGAAGAGACCGATTCTTAATCTGCAGGGTCTTGAGGAGCTGGGACACAGGAACGCTTGAGTTTGGGAATCTGCTGGAAGCAAGTTCCTTCTGTTGTCTGTACCTTTTGCAGCATTCCTGATGAACAGCCTATGCTCGAAATGTCAACTCTCCTGCTTCTTGGATGCTGCCTGACCTGCTGTGCTTTCCCAGCACCACAGTTTTTGACTCTGATCTTCAGCAGCTGCAGTCCTCATTTTCTCCTACCTCTTTGCAGCAACCTTGGGTAGAATTTTACAGGGACGTGAACAATGTGAGAAATGGACTGAAGTATGATAATGTCATATGAGAAGTCCAGTAAGGTTAGTCTCGACATTGGAAGTGACTCGCTGCATTTTTCAGCTAAGTTCTGGCCATCAAGCTGCGATTCTTGCTAGAGAGCAGTAAGTTGCCTATAGAGGGAGATTATTGCGTGTTAGTGACCTTATTAACTGGCCATCTCGGCTTCATGAATATGTAGCTTTCCCTGCTGTGAGGAAACGAGATGTCAAGAATGCTCAATGTAGGAATCAGAGCAGGAACCTGGTGACTTCAGCCTACTGCTCACTTCAAAGAGCATCCACGTTGGACGTCAGACACCCACATCTCTGGCCTGCTTTATGGGCATCCGCCACATACATCCTACATCCATGGACATTGTTATCTGAGAGATGCCTGGGTCTAAGAACCCTCATGGCATATCTCAGATCCACTTACATTACCATTCCGCACTTCAGTGCTTCATCTCAAAATGTATTGGCTGTTATGTACTCAGAAACACACAGCCAGTGTATGAACTGGACAAGGCTGTATCTTCACTATCTTAAAGCTCATTCACTCTGATCTTAACTGCATTCTCATAGCATCCCTGCCTTGTATTGGATTGCCTTACCTTTTTGTGTCTTTGTCCTTCTGACAGAGATAGCAGACTGGCAGGACTATTGTCTTGTCGTGCAGGTTAGTGTGAACATAAAGCTGGGATGCTGGTCATGGGTTATCAGCCATCTTCAGTTCAGTCTTTGCTGGGGGTCTTGGCACAGTAAGTCAAGGGCAGGCTCTGAAACTGAACTTTCACTTTGTGTCTAGAAACAAGATGTGGGATAGTTTCTGGATCCCAAATTTCCTCTAATGGGGGGAATCAATCACTATTGCAAATTTGACCAGGACACCCTCTGAGTTGGCATGGAAACATAGAAGGGTAGGCATTCAAAACTGGAGCATCAATCAATATCCTCCAAGCTTTGTAAGGTTTGAGAAGGTTTGTAGCTCAGATTGAGGTTCTGGATGTAGGTTTGCTCGCTGAGCTGGAAGATTCAATTTTAGACATTTCATCACCCTACTAGATAACATAATCAGTGAGCCTTCAGATGAAACCTCCAAGCTTCTCCATACTGAAATAAAACACCAAGTAACTGAGAGTTAGATCACAGTGGTGCAGGAAAAGCACAGCAGGTCAGGCAGCATCCGAGGAGCAGGAAAATTGACGTTTCGGGCAAAAGCCCTTCATCTTTCCTGATGAAGGGATTTTGCCCGAAACGTTGATTTTCCTGCTCCTTGGATGCTGTCTGACCTGCTTTGCTTTTCCAGCACCACTGTGATCTAAACTCTGGTTTCCAGCATCTGCAGTCCTCACTTTTGCCTACCAAGTAACTGAGACATTACTTCAAAATGAGAGTGCTCTTTCACATACTTTTTGAAAAAACATTTAATGTAAAAAATAGACAAAGCTGCTCTCAAAAGAAACAGTGGACATTGTATTATGGCATAGGTTACAGACTAGACTGGCTTCCACCTTAAAGATAGTTACATGATACCATGACATGTAACATTCATTTTAAAGGTACCTAGCTCACCTCCAGTCACACTCTCTGTCATGAACTCAGTGATTCGGCAGCCAGTCAGCTTCATGTGTGTAATGTACAGTAGCATCTGTACACAGAAATCCCAGCCAATGACTGTGATCTTAGACAAATGTAAATATTTAGGTTTGTAAATAAACTTCATACATCTTTCTCAATAAGAGCACAACTCTCTGTGATATATTGCATCCACATCAACATTTATAAAACCACAAGGCACACCAATTTCATTCTAACTTAAAAAATAAAGCCTGAAAGAACTGCGGATGTTGGAAATCAGCTGCTGGAAATTGGAAAGAGTTGTGGGTGGGAGGCACTATAGGACTGAAACAAGGAATGTTCCATGTACCCCACAATGAGACAGGCATAACTGGGGCCCATTAGGGTACTCATGGTCTCCCCTCTGACCTGAGAAAGTGAGAGGAGTTGTTGAGGATGAGAAGGAGCCTGGCCAGGCGGAGGAGGGTGGTGGTGGATGGGGAGGATTCAGGCCTTTGCTCCAGGAAGAAGCAGAGCAAACTGAGACCATCCCGGTGGGGGTGGATGTGGAAAGGGATTGCACATCCATGGTAAAGAGGAGGCAGCTGGGGCCCACAAACTGGAAAATCCTGAAATTGACGTACAGTGTGAGAGGAATCGTGGATGTAAGTTGGAAGAGACTGGACAAAGGGAGAAAAAGCAAGTCTGGGTAGGAAGAGATGAGTTCTGTGAGGCAGGAGCAGGCGGAAACAATGGCACTGCCCGTGCAGTTCAGTTTGTGGATTCTGGGAAGGATGTAAAACTGAGCTGTCCAGGGCTGGGAGACCATGCACTTGGAGGCAGCAGAGGGATGGGGAAATCACCAGATGAAATGAGCTGAGTGACCATTGTGGACACAGTAGCCTGATGTTCCATGCTGGAGATGTGGACCAGAGGAGGTATCTGAGAGCCGGTGCCCAGCCTCTGCAATGTAGAGGTCAGTCTGCCAGACAATAGCAATGATAGAGTCTCCTTTGTCCTCACCTACCATTGCACCAGCATCCATATCCAGAGGCCATTTCCGCCACCTCCAGCAGGATGCTACCACTAGACACATATTCCCCTCCCCTCGCTTGTCAACCTTCTACAAGAACCACTCCCTCCAGGACATCCTGGTCCACTCTTCCTTCACTCCCACATCCCCATGGCACCTTGCCCTGCAACTGCAGAAGATGTAACACCTGCCCATTTACCTCCTACCTCCTCAGTATCATGGGGCTCAAACACACCTTCCAGGTGAAGCAGCACTTTACCTGCACTTTACTCAATCTAGTCTACTGCATTCACTGCTCACAATGTGGTCTACCTTACACTGGGGAAACGAAGCGTAGACTGGGTGACTGCTTTGCAGACCATCTATGTTCTGCCTGCAAAAAAGATGCTGAACTTTCAGTTGCCTGCTACTTCAACACACTATCTTGATCCCTGGTCAATATCTCAGTCTTAGGCTTGCTGCAGTGCTCCGGAGAAACTCAGCATAACTTGGAAGAATAGCATCCTATTTTCCGCTTAGGATCTCCACAGTCTTTTGGACACAATATCAAGTTCAACAATTTTAGGGCTTGAGGCACCTTCTCCCATACCCTGACCCCATCCCCACACTCTCGGCCTTGTTATCACATGACCTGCTGTTATGCATGACCCATTGTTAGCCACTAATGCTTTCCATTAGCAGCTTTCATTCTCCTAGGCTGACTGTTTCCACTCCTTTGTCTGTTCAACAGTTCTTCTCTCACTTTGGGCTCTTTCTCCACCTATCATTTACTCCTTACCCCCTCCCCCCACTCTGTCTCTGCATAAACCACAAAGATTTTGTAGCTGCCATCAGTTCTGAAGAAGGGTCTCAGGACCCAAAATGTTAACTGTGCTTTCTCTCCACTGATGCTGCCAGACCTGCTGAGATTTTCCAGCAGTTTTTGTTTCTTCCTTCCTACTCTCCAGTCTAATAACTAGTTCTTAAACTATGCCAATGTATTGCCCCAAAACCCATGCATTTTAATTCTGCAGCCAGCCTTTCATCTAGACCTTTATCAAAAATGAAAATTCAATACAAAAACCCACTGTTTTCATACTTCTTTTCTACTTGTTGCATCCTGAAGACAAGTGGGTTTTCTCGAACATGATTTCCCTTTCACAAAACCCATGTCAACCCTGTTGAAATTTTCAAAGCGTCCTGTTATTGCATCTATTATAATAGACTAGCATCTTCCTTACTACTGATGTTAGATGATCTATATTGTAATTCCCTGTTTTCTCCCTAAGTAGTGTTTTAAATAGTGGGGTTGCATTTTCCACTCTGCAGTCTGTTTCAGGATCGATAGGATTTTGGAAGATGATCACCATGTATCCATTGTTTTTAAGGCCCCCTTCTTTCACCTCTGGGATGTCGCTTATCAACGCTGAGGAAGTATCAGCTTTCAGTCTGATTTGTTTCTCCTGCACTTCTTTTTAAACTGATGCCAATTTCCTTCAATTCCTCCTTCTCATTGATCTTTTGGTTTTCTAGAATTTCTAGGAAGTTATTTCTATATTTTTTCTGTGAAGACGAACTAAAGTACCTGTTCAATCGCTGTTCCATTTCTTTTCTCTCCTTTACCAATCATGCTGTTTCAGACTGGGATGGGCCTACATTTGTCTTTGCTAACCTTTCTCTTTATACCTAATTATAGAAGCTTTTACAGTTTGCTTTTGTCTTTCCTGCAAGTTTACTCATGCTTTATTTTTTAGGTTTACCCTCCTGCTTTAGTTTTGCCCTTTTAACAATTTTCTTCATCCTCCCTTGTTGAAGTATAACCTGTTCCCAAACCACAAGCTCGCTATGTTTCCCAGCAACTTTATATGACTTCTCTTTCGATCTAGCATTATCCGTAATTTCTTTGATTAGCTGTGGTTTGGGCCACTTCTCCTGTTGAGTTTTTTTGTCACCAGAAAGCATTGCATTAAAGTTTGCAACACAGAGGTTGTCTCTCAAATGTCATACCTTTTAATGAAGCTTAAAAATGTGTTGCTGGAAAAGCGCAGCAGGTCAGGCAGCATCCAAGGAGAAGGAGAATCGACGTTTCGGGATGTTTCAGGAAGAAGGGCTTATGCCCGAAACGTCGATTCGGGCATAAACGTTTCGGGACGTTTCAGGAAGAAGGGCTTATGCCCGAAACGTCGATTCTCCTTCTCCTTGGATGCTGCCTGACCTGCTGCGCTTTTCCAGCACCACATTTTTAAGCTCTGATCTCCAGCATCTGCAGTCCTCGCTTTCTTCTTTTAATGAAGCTATCCATTTCTCTTGGCTAACTCATCTCTATGTGAATTCCTTTGTTTAGAATTTGGATGCTAGTTTTGGATTGCACTATTTCATATTCCATCCCGATAAGAATTCAGTAATGTCATGATCAGTCTTTCCTCAAGTACCCCAGAAAACAAGACTATTAATAAATTCTTTCTTGTTGCACAATACCAAATCTGGAATAGCCTGCTCCTCAGTTGGTTCCTCAACATTTAGGTCCAAAATGCCATCTTATACACGCATCTGGAATTCATCTGTTACAATATGAATGTGGTTTGCTCAGTCAATATGCAGACTAAAGTTATCCATGATTTCTAGATCACTTTCATTACATGCTTCTCTCCTTTTCTATTCTGTGCCATCCCCTTCCTTTTTGTAAACCGAGGGACAACTCCAGCTAAAGTTTTCCTTGTTGCTTTTTAATGGCATGATGGCAGATGAGAAACTCAAAGTACCATGGACATTTTTAAAATTCCAACATATGTTTTAAAAAAAATGCTTAAGACAAACCTGCAAAAGTGATGGAACTATTAACATTCCACTCAAGCAACCCAGAGAGAGACTGATGTGTGTATTGTTTACCTTCTTTGGACTGAAATATTATGCCTCATGATTAAATGTATGGGTGTTGCATTCTCTTCTTTTTCACATTTAGTTAACTAATAAACTCACTTTTCTGAAAGCTCAAGAAAGCCTGGTTAAGCTGGTGCCTTGAAAAACAAAAAGTAATGTTCTTGCTATGCAAGTCACAGGTAATGCCCAACTTCAAAAGGAGAGAATCTAAACATCGCCTGTTGACTTTCAATGGCATTATTGTTACTCAGACTCTTTCTATCAACATCGTGGGGCTCACCATAGACCAGAAACTTAACTGGACTAGCCATATGAATAATTTGACAATAAGAGCAGGTCAGCAGCAAGTAACTCACCTCCTGACTAGTGTCCCTCTAATTTTCTCAATGTGCAAGCCTCTGAGATCTGTGTGTTGCAGTGACATCAAGAACCAGAAATCAATGCCACGTCAGTGTGTCAATACTGATCGCTGAACTAATACATTCTTCTGGTAATTCAGACAATAAATAGAACACTCCAAGAATATCATCTTTATGTGAGCTCCATGTCAATGTCTGCTAGAGCATACACATATCAGTTAAATGGTTATAGCAACAGCCATGAAATCAGCATGTGAATCCATATATTGGCCTGGAGCAATAAGAACATCAATCAGCTAATCAAGTTATCATTATGATTCATTCCACTAACCTCAACAACTGCGCGAACCTCTCATTCCACAGAAGGTCCTTTCTGAACTGTGCCAGAAGCTGGTGACTGACCTTTTACATGCCCTAGGACATAATTCTTGTGACTGAATATTCCTTCAAATTCCCTTTTGTCTGACAGATTAAATATTCTGGCTATGAAACCCTTTACTTACGATATTCAGCTTAACCTCAATTATGTCAGCAATGATCTGCAGTGCACCAGTGCACACTTCCAAGCTATGTACAAGAATTGGTTACCTCTTCTCAATCCCCTCAGTTGAATAGTGATTTCATACTTTAAAATCCATGATTGCCAAATGTAAAGTGACTTGCCAAGCTTTTTGGATGGCTGTGTTAAATCTATGTGCTACTCCTCTAGATAATGAGTTATCCTCACCTGCAGCTCCCATGTTTGGAAGACAGATCCACACAGTTCTTTCCACCTGTACCATTTGTTTTGGAAAAGTTGCAATCCTACTTGCCACTGACATTCCAAGAACACTTTAATGGTTGCATTAAGATTCATGCACGTGTAGCTTAGTTACTTCTACTTAGTTATAAGTGCATTTAAGGATAAGTCAAATAAGTGCCTGAAGGAAAAAACGATAAGCGAATATCGAAACAAAGTTCAATGAGGATGAGTGGGAGATCTGTGTGGAGCACATACACTGAGATAGGCCATGTGAGGCTCAATATTCTGTTTTGGTGCTGGTTTCTAACTTGGCATAATATAACTTCCAAAGATGAAAATGAAGATTAATCACTGATAGCAATTATCCAAAAAATTGATTGAATTCATCCAGAGAATCATCTCGTGCACTGACACGATAATAGAGCAGGCAGCAGAGAATCCTGCTCCATTTTCCTTTGATCCTTTTCCTTCTTAGCCAAGGGACAACTCGTGTTTTTCCAACAGCAAAATGACTTGGACTAAGAGATCCAGTTGGCGGGGGAGGGAATTGGATAACGACAGAGACAGACCTTCAGATCTCTTTAAAATAGCAAATGGTTATATGAGGAATAAAAGGATGATTAGGGTAGGAATAGGGCCAGTTAAAGATAGAAGTGGGAAGTTGACTATGGACCCTGTGGAGATCGGAGAGGTGCTAAACAAATATTTCTCATCTGTTTTCACTCAGGAAAAGGAGAATTTTGTAGAGGAGAAGAATGAGGTACAAGATATTGGAGTAGAAAGAATCGAGGTTAGTTACGAACAGGTGTTATCAATTCTAGATGGGATGGGATTTATCTAAGGATTCTCTGGGAAGCTAGGGAGGATATAGCAGAGCCTTTGGCTTTGATATTTGAGTCGTCATTGTCTACAGGTTTAGTACCAGAGGACTGGAGGATTGCAACTGTTGTGCCCTGGTTCAAGAAGGGCAGTAGAGATGACCCAGGTAATTATAGACCAGTGAGCCTTACTTCTGTTGCAGGAAATGTTTTGGAAAGGATTATAAGAGATAAGATTTATAATCATCTAGGAAGCAACAATTTGGTTTCAGATAGTCAACATGGTTTCGTCAAGGGCAGGTCATATCTCACAAACCTCATTGAGGTTTTTGAGAAGGTGACTAAGCATGTGGATGAGGGTAGGGCAGTTGACGTGGTATACATGGACTTCAGTAAAGTCTTTGATAAGGTTCCACATGGTAGGCTGTTGGAAAAAATGCAGAGACATGGAATTGAGGGTGATTTAGCAGTTTGGATTAGAAACTGGCTTTCTGAAAGAAGGTAGCGAGTGGTAGTTGATGGAAAATATTCAGCCTGGAGCCTGGTTACTAGTGGTGTGCCACAAGGATCTGTTTTGGGACCACTGCTCTTTGTCATTTTTATAAATGACTTAGACGCAGGCTTAGGTGGATGGATTAGTAAATTTGAAGATGGCACTAAAGTCGGTGGAGCAGTGGACAGTTTGGAAGAATGTTACAGTTTGCAGGGGGACTTGGATAAACTGAAGAGAAAATGAGGTCTGCAGATGCTGGAGATCAGAGATGGAAATGTGTTGCTGGAGAAGCGCAGCAGGTCAGGCAGCATCTAGGGAACAGGAGAATCGACGTTTCGGGCATTAGCCCTTCTTCAGGAATCTTTCTCCTGTTCCCTAGATGCTGCCTGACCTGCTGCGCTTCTCCAGCAACACATTTCCGACTTGGATAAACTGTAGAATTGGGCTGAAGGATGGTAAATGGAGTTCAATGCAGCTAAATGTGAGGTCATACTCTTTGGGAAGAATAACAGGAAGGCAGAGTACTGAGTCAATGGAAAGATTCTTGGTAGTGTGGATGTGCAGAGGGATCTTGGAGTCCATGTACATAGATTCCTGAAAGTTGCCACCCAGGTGCATAGTGCTGTTAAGAAGGCATACGGTGTGTTAGGTTTCATTCATAGAGGGATCGAGTTCTGGAGCCGCAATACTATGCTGCACTTATACAAAATGCTAGCGCGGCCACACTTGGAATATTGTGTACAGTTCTAGTTGCCATATTTCGGGAAGGATGTGGAAGCATTGGAAAAAGTGCAGGGGAGATTTACCAGGATGTTGCCTGGTCTGGAGGGAAGGTGTTATGTAGAAAGGCTGAGAGACTTGGGTCTATTCTCATTGGAAAGAAGAAGGGTAAGAGGGGATTTGAAAGAGACATGCAATATGATCGGAGGATTAGTTAAGGTAGACAGTGAAAGTCTTTTTTCCTGGGATGATGATGTCAGCTTGTATGAGGAGGCATAACTACAAATTGAGGCAGAGAGTGGTAAGGGCATGGAATGCCCTACCTGCTAATGTAGTCAACTCAGCCACATTAAGGAGATTTAAACAATCCTTAGATAAGCACATGGATGATGCTGGGACAGGGTAGGGGCACGAGCTGAGAATAGTTTACAGGTCGGTGCAACATTGAGGGCCGAAAGGCCTGTTCTGCGCTGTATTGTTCTATGTTCTATGTTCTTGATGCAATGTTGAATAAGAAGAAGCCAGGTAACAGTATCCTAGTGCAGTGTTCCTGGGAAAGTCATTAAAGGAAAGTTGCCCCCATGGAATAGACAAAATTGGTAAAGAGCTGTTCTTCTAACTACAGTGAGAAGTGAGAAGGTAGTGGCAGTGGTGAAACGGCTAGAGAATGCAACCAGGGATGAGTGATGTTGGGTTTGAGTGAGGCGGTGGGGAGAGCAAGGCCAGAGGAAGACAGAGAGGAGGTGGGGTTTTAGTGATGGGAGGCAAAGCCAAGTTGAAGAGAACCTAGTGAAGCAGCGAGTGAGAGGTGAGGATGATTGGTTATGGATAAGGGAGAAGAGAGGCTGAAAATGAACGGAAGTTGTTCAGAAGGCAAAAGGTGGGGAAAAGGGGTGTAAAAGTGGGTAAGATGAGCTACAAGAAGGGAGAGAGATTCTGAAAAAGGGGGTAGCGATCAGTTTTAAAACTCAGCAAGCAGTAATTTGAATTACTGAGATAATGAATTCCTTGCAAATGAATGTGGAGTCGTTACCTTAAGAGCAACTGTATAGGTAAAGTGTAGGGGATGTACGATAATTAACATTGTATTAATTGGATAATTTAATACTGAACAGTTTTATTTAATAAGAACCTGTGACTTGAGTTACAGTAACTGTGTTAGAGATAAACATGCAACTATTTTACATATACTATGATGCAAAGCAATAACGAATGACTTGCATTTTTAGAATTTTTTTGTCACCTTGGGACATTCCAAAGTGATTTACAGTTAAGGAAATACTTTGGAAATGTAGTCATTATTGTGCTGAAGGAAACATAATAAGGTAAATAACTGAATGATTTGGGCAAGTCTAGAATAGGGATAAATAATATAGACATTAAAACCAGAGAATTAGAATCAGGAGGGAAATGACAAAACACTCGCACAGACAAAGGGTCATAGAAATTTGAAACCCTCTTCAACAACCAACAATTGATGCTATTTGATGAATTGTTAAACTTAAATTTGAGATTGAGATCTGAGATGCAGTAGCCAGGGAAGTAACAGGTTAAAATATTCTATCTCTCTGTACATATGTAGTTAATCAACATTGGCTGGTGCCATGCCAGTCCACAGAAGGCGTACTGAGGGTGATGGTTTGTTGCCTATGGAAGTGTGCCAGTTAATTTAATTGTTGTTAATTCAGCATGTGTGGATTTGAATATTCTATATTCTGACTGATGAAAAACATTCAAGGAGACTCTGTATGCCATGAATCAGATTTTATTGAAAAAATATTCCAACGACCATATGAGAATACACTATATTGTTCATTTCAGATTGAGAAGATGCAAGGTGAAGCAGAAGAGAGGTTCATCAAGAATAAAGATGATTGGCATCAACATGACATGATAGATCTTGATTTATTCTTTCAGGAAATAGTTGGCTAAAAGATATGAAACAGAGAGTAGGCATAGATGGACATTTCTTAGCTTAGAGATGATTTGAAAAAGATGTTTCCCAAGTGGGGGAGGCAGGGCACGTTGTGAGAGCCTTGTTTTCTTCTGGTTAGTATAAATGATTTGGAAATGGGTGTTGAGGTAGAATCTCTAAATTTGCACATGATACAAAGCAAGAGAGAAATGTGAATTGTGAGAATGATGTGAAGTGACTTCAGAAGGACAAATGGGCAGACACCTGGCAGATGGATTTCAATGCCGAGAAATGTGAGGTAACGCATTTTGGTAGAAGAAACATGGAGAGACAATCCTGGCTCAATGGCACAACTGTGAGGGGAGGGTAGGAACAGAGGGATCTTGGGGTTCACGTACATGATTCTTTGAAGGTGGCCAGGCAAGTTGAAACAGTTGTTAAAAAGACTTATAGAATCCCTTGGCTTGATAGAGGATTAAGGTATAAAAACAAGGACGTGATGCTACATCTCTACAAATCATTGATCAGACTGCATTTAGAGTATTGTGTTCAGTTCTGGGAGCCTTATTTAAGGAAGGATGTTGGAGCCCCGGAGTGAGTTCAAAGGAGATTTACTAGAATGATACCAGGAATGAGGGATTTTAGATATGAAAAGATTAGAGTAATTGGGCTCATTGTCTTTGGGGCAGAAAGGATTAGACGGCAACCTTATTGAGGTGTTCAGAATTACAAACAACTTTAACAGGGTAAAGAAGGATATTCTGTTTCCCCTAGTTGGCATGTCAGGGGTCACAATTTCAAGCTGCTCAGCAAGAGAGCTAGGAATGAGATGACACAAAACTTCTTTACTCAGAGAGTCATTAGGATTTGGTATGTACTGCCTGGGAGAATGGTGGAGGAGTATTCCACAGGAGGTTTCAAAGCTGATGAAGTTAGAGAGCTACAAAGACAGAGCTGGAGAGTGGGACCAGCTGGGTATGTCTTTCAGGAGCCGGTACAGACACAGTGGGTCAAATGGCCTCCTTCCATACTGTAAAAATCTGTGATTCTAGAAGAGAATGAAAATACCACAAATGGTGAAGATTAATTGCAGGAAGAGATCCAGAATCTTGCTTTGCAAGCTGAGGTTATGTCCACAATAAGGCCAGAGCACTGCAGGATAAAAAAGCTTCTAAGAAAGGATATGTACAGAAACATAGCTGGTTGGCAAATGTTTGAGAAGTGGATTACATAAATAACAGAAAGCCAACAGAGCTATACACAGGTTTAATTATGGAAAATAGTGCAGGAACAGATGACTGAAACAGAATGGCAAGAATTAGAACATAGAACGTTGCAGCACAGTACAGGTCCTTCAGCCCTCAATATTGCGCTAACCTGTGGAACCAATCTGAAACCTGTTTAACCTACACCAGTCCATTCTCATGCATATGCCTATCCAATGACCATTTAAATGCCCTTAAAGTTGGCAAGTCTACTATTGTTGCAGGCAGTGCATTCCACACCTCTACTACTCTCTGAGTAAAGACTTGAGGAAGGAAGAAATAGGTAACAATATCATTTCATGTTTGGAGACTTGACAATAGCCTGTGGTCTGCAATATGTAGAATTACAACGTATCACTGCTCCTGTATGAGCTCCAGAACTCTCACTGAAAATTGAAATAGAACAGATACATCAGAAGACAGAACTTACTGCTTCCTAACTCAGCTGGACAAATCAAAGACATACTTTATCAGACATATTCTCTTGTCAGTTAGGTGCATTTTCAGGTCATCACTGAGGAGCTGTTTATGCAGCAAGCAGTTGAAAAGGAAGCAAAAGGACTTCTGGAGAGATCTGGTGCTCGACTTTGGAACTTGACTGCACAGAAGATAGCAGTCATCCAGCGACAGCACACAACCAGAGAGAGATTCACAAATTAACGCTAAATACAGAAGAGCATCAACAAGCTGCAGTAAGGGAGACTACAAATGAAAAAATATATTCAGTAAGATTAAAGTACATGAGTGAAATATGTAAATAAAAGGGCAAATATCTGAAGAAAGACCTAAACTAGACATCCTCTCTATCTTTGACGTAGCTGTAGTGGAGGAAATTCCTGATGCTAATGTTAAAGTTAGAATATGGCAAAATACAATAGAACAGTTTCCTCTAGATTCCAATGCTGATGTAGGTTCCAGGAGGGTGTAATTATCTCAAATGTTTAAGTTTATTCCAGTGTTGATAATGGTGAAATTCTTCTTTCTGCTTGGGATGTCATAATCTCAATGAGAGCAGCCTTAAGCTGATAAGACTGTGGAAGCTGTACCATGACCTACAGGAAAAGGAATCATTACCAAAAGAGGAGTCGTAGAGTCATAGAGTCATAGAGATGTACAGCACGGAAACAGACCCTTTGGTTGAATTCGTCCATGCCGACCAGATATCCCAACCCAATCTAGTCCCACCTGCCAGCTCCTGGCCGACATCCCTCCAAACCCTTCATGTTCATATACCCATCCAGTGCCTTTTAAATGTAGGGAAATCATAATTCCTCTGTCTTCAGAATAGTTTTCAAAATTGTCTTTGTTCTTCTTTTTGTCTACAACATGAATTCCTGGGTGAGGTGCAGAAGAATTATTTCATCATCACACCAGCAGGGAATGAGGCAATTCTGTACTTCTCCAGAGAAATGGACAGTGCTTTATTTTGGTCAAATTAGTGTTTTAACCTTTCCCCCTGTCGTAGAAGAGAAGGAAAAGCATAAGAATGAGAATTCCAGTTTGTCATCTTCCTCTTTACTGGAGTTTCATGATTCAGGACCTGAAAATTTGTTTTTTGAATCATTCCTTCTTTGAAGAGTCTTCACTGCTTTTGTCTTCAAGTTGTTTTCAGCAGCACAGCCCAGATACCAGCTGCTATGAGAACTTGGTAGCCCAGTCTGCGAGTGTTTTGTAGTCAAATGAAAATAATATAGAACACCTACAACACTGATACTCAAACTGAACAGCAAACAATGCTGGAGATTGATGCCTTTGGTGAAAGAGACTTTGGAGGTGGGGCAAAGAATGGATGAACATGTGAGTAGTAAAGGAATGGAAGAAGGGTTTGCTGGTGGGGGTAAAGCATTATGTGTTGATGGCTGTTATACTAACAGCTACCCTACAATATCAAAGTTAAAAATCACACAACACCAGGTCCAAAAGTTTAATTGGAAGTACGAGCTTTCAGAGCGTTGCTTCTTCATCCAAATCATGCAGTATCAAAAATATCATAGAATGTTGTGGGTCTGTTCGCCGAGCTGGAAGTTTTTGTTGCAAACGTTTCGTCCCCTGGCTAGGCGACGTCATCAGTGCTTGGGAGCCTCCTGCGAAGCGCTTCTTTGATGTTTCCTCCGGTGTTTATAGTGGTCTGTCCCTGCCGGAGGAAACATCAAAGAAGCGCTTCGCAGGAGGCTCCCAAGCACTGATGATGTCGCCTAGCCAGGGGACGAAACGTTTGCAATAAAAACTTCCAGCTCGGCGAACAGAACCACAACAACGAGCACCCGAGCTACAAATCTTCGCACAAATATCATAGAATCCCTACAGTGTGGAAGTAGGCCATTCAGTCCACACTAACCCTCCGAAGAGCATCCCACCCAATCCCTATAACCCTGCATTTCCCATGGCTAACCTAACTAGCCTGCATGCCCTGGATAATTTGACATGGTTGATCCATCTAACCTGTATATCTTTAGACTGTGGGAGGAAACCTGAGCACCAGAGGACACCAGCACAGACATAGGGAGAATTTGTAAACTCCACCCCAACAGCCATCTGTGGGTAGGATCAAACCCACCAGGTTCCTGGTGCTGAGAGATAGCGGTGCTAACCACTGAGCCACCGTGCCACCTTCATGTATTAGATCACATTAAGCTGGGATGAAAATTCTAATGGACTCTTGTTGAACCATATCTCTGTAAACAGTGCAAAAGCAAATAAATATCAATTGGTTTGCACTATATGGCTTCCAGTCCTCACCTGCCAAGAGTATCTAGAAACCATTTGTAATATGTATCCAGCTACAAGAAAAGCGAATTAATTTAGATAAGCCTGGTAATCCACCAGATCACCTGGTTTAAAGTTCCAACGAAGAGTCATTTGGACTTTGCTTAATGTTAACTTTGTTTCTCCCTCCACTTTGCTGAGTTTTTGATGCACTTTTAACTTTTATGCTAGATTGCCAGCATCTGCAGTGTTTTGCTTTTACTTTAGAAGCAACTTTATGTCCCACTCAATCCTATACAAGTTTCAGAAACAATTCATGCAAAATATCTCAGTTCTGGAGACAATCCTGTCTCTTTCTAAATGTTGGCCCTGATTCAAGAATTGGAGACAGACTTGAATGCAAGTTCAGAGATTTTCATCTTTATACAATGCAGACTCCAATATAAATCAGCTGATTCCTTGAAGCCAAATCCATAGCTGACCTGGAAATTATGCAAAACACGTAATTTATAGTGTCTTTTGCTAGGAGGTATCATCGAAAAATTGTCATGATCCCACTAACAATTTATTGAATTAAGTCTCACAATTATTTGAGGGAAATGAAAACAGATTTATTATTTGACTGAAACAAAGTTTTCGTAATTTTAAACAAACCTTGGCATCTGCCTCTCGCTCTCCTCCAATGATCATGAGATAACAATTTATTTACTTGGCCTGAGGTAAGTGCTGTTCCTTGTTTCTGTTGTGAGGATTTTAGTTGCACATGCCACCTTGGCTTGGTTTAGGCTGATGCCTCCAAGACTAAGAAAGAGCTCAGCTAAGTCCTAAGACTGAAGATAAATATGAAGAAAACCAAATGTCATTTTGCTAAGCCTCACTGGAAATGGTCTTACTCACCCTCTCATAGAGATGTATAGCACTGAAACAGACCCTTCGGTCCAACTCGTCCATGATGACCAGATATCCCAACCCAATCTAGTCCCACCTGCCAGCACCCGGCCCATATCCCTCCAAACCCTTCTTAGTCATATACCCATCCAGATGCCTTTTAAATGTTGCAATTGTACTATCCTCCACCACTTCCTCTGGCAGCTCATTCCATACATGTACCACCCTCTGTGTGAAAAAGTTGCCCCTTAGGTCTCTTTTATATCTTTCCCCTCTCACCCTAAACCTATGCCCTCTAGTTCTACTCCCCCACCCCAGGGAAAAGACTTTGTCTATTTATCCTATCCATGCCCCTCATGATTTTATAAACCTCTATAAGGTCACCCCTCAGCCTCCGACGCTCCAGGGAAAACAGCCCCAGCTTATTCAA
This sequence comes from Chiloscyllium plagiosum, assembly GCF_037043375.1. Lineage (NCBI taxonomy): Eukaryota > Metazoa > Chordata > Chondrichthyes > Orectolobiformes > Hemiscylliidae > Chiloscyllium > Chiloscyllium plagiosum. The sequence goes on from NW_028270139.1 coordinate 136,141,610, forward strand.
CCTCTCCCTACAGCTCAAATCTTCCAACCCTGGCAATCATTTATATAAATAATGAAAAGTAGTGGGCCCAGCACCGATCCTTGTGGCATTCCACTGGTCACAGGCCTCCAGTCTGAAAACAACCCTCCACCATCACCCTCTGTCTTCTACCTTTGAACCAGTTCCCTCTTCCCCCAGCTTCCCACCTGCACCACCAATACCACATCATCACTTGTTTGTTTCATTCATATTTTGGTTCACTGTGGATTGTTGATGAGGGTATAGTTGTTGGAGAGGCTGTCCTTGGCAGAGTTAGAAAATGAGTAAGAATTTAGTAAGGATGGGTGACTACACTGAATACTTCGTAAAGGTCTAGATATCAATGAGAGACCGAATTCACATTCAAAATAACTAGCTTACGATTTTGGCTGTTTTAATCTGCCATCAGACATACGGGAATAATCCAAGCGGAGAATTTTGAGGAAGAAAGCGTAGAGGACAGGAAAAGACATAAAGGTGGGGCAGATGGGTTGGTCTCATGTTTTATGTTGGGAGTCGATGATAGTAGCTCAGAAAGAAAGATGGGTGTGTCTCAGAAAGGAAAGAATTGATATCATTTAACAAGTGCGCTGGTGTGGAGATAAATGTCCAGAAGATGAGCTTGGACAGATGCGAAGCATGAGTAGGAGAGATGGGAATCGTAGGTTGATGTTTACAGGAGAATGGGCAAAGACTGGTGGCAGAAAACAGATGGAGAAAATTGCAAAGTTAACTGTGTGAATGGTCAAAATTATGGAGATAAGCTTTTATTATCCTTGGTTACTGTCACCATTTAAATTGTACCATTCAAAGCAGCACAGCAATGAATATTGTTTAGTGCGTGCTAAGTGTGTTACAAGATTAGGATAAAGAATATAAGGTTGTGCATCCTGTGGAAATAACGTATCAGCTCAACATAGCTTATTCTCATGAGCATCAGAGGTGGAACCATGTGTGGAGGAAGATCCCAAGTTTAGTATGTGTCATGTTGATGAGCCATTGGTTAAAATGGGATTAAAATTCAAGAGTGTGGTGGATATTCCCACCAATGCCAGCAAACCTCTTGTAAATTTGGAGGTATGGATGAAGGACCCATTTGTGGGTGATGTGGGACCATACAACTTGTTTTAAAGCAGGAGATTGTTCATCACTACATGACAACATTTCTCTCTGATGCACCTCTGGTTTCAGGAATCTTGAAATGTTCCCCAAGTGACAAGGAGTAATGATGGCCAGCACCCTGATAGTGTTCTCAAGAATGGTCATATTGTCAAATGTTAATTAAAAACCAAAAAAAAATCTGCAGATGCTGTTAAATCAGAAACAAAAACAGAAGTTGCCGGAAAAGCACAGCAGGTCTGGCAGCATTGGTGAAGAGAAATCAGAGTTGCATTTCTGGTCTGGTGACCCTTCCTCAGAACTGATGGTAGCTAAGAAAATGTCAGAAGTTCAGGTTAGGGAGAGGATAAGGAGTAAACAGTAAGTATGGCTACAGCCCAAAGAGAGAGAAGAACAGTTGGACAGACAAAAGAGTGGGTAACAATCTGGCTGGGAGGGTGAATAGCTATTATTGGAGATTGTTAGTATCTAATTGTGGTAGTGTGTAATAGCAGATATGTGATAACAAGTCCCGGTATGTCGGGTGGGGGAGGGGTCAGGATGTGGGAAAGTTCAGGACTTGAAAGTATTGAACTCAATATTGAGTCCAGACTGCTGTAGGGTCCCCAAGTAGAAAATGAGGTGCTGTTCTTCCAGTTTGTGCTGAGCTTTGCTGGAGCACTGCAGCAGACTTGAGACAGAGATGTTGGCCAAGGAACAGGGTGGTGTGTTAAGGTGGCAGGCAACTGGAAGCTCAGGGTCTTTTTGTGGGCAGAACGTAGATATTCTGTGAAGCATTCACCTAGTCTATGTTTCGTTTCCCTAATGTAGAGGAGACCACATTGTGAGCAACAAATGCAGTAGACTAGCTTGTGAGAAGTGCAGGTAAAGTACTGCTTCACCTGGAAGGTAGGTTTGAGGCCTTGGATACTGAGGAGAGAGGAGGTAAATGGGCAGGTATTACATCTTCAGCGGTTGCAGGGTAAGGTGCCGTGGGGCTGTGGAGGGGTTGGTTTTGGGAATGAAAGAAGAGTGGACCGAGGGTGTCCCGGAGGGAACGGTCTCTGCAGAAGGTGGACAAGGAGGCAGAGGGGAATGTGTGTCTGGTGGTGGCATTTCAATGGAGGTAGTGCAAATCGCAGTTGGTGATCTTCTGGATGTGGATGCTGGTGGGATGGTAGGTAAGGACAAGGAGAACCCTGTTGCTGTTGCAGAAGGGAAGAGAGTTGGTGAGGACAGAAGTGCAGGAAATGGGTCAGACCCAGCTGAGGGCCCTGTCGATGATGGTGCGGGGGATTCCCCGGTTGAGGAAGAAGGTGAATATTTCGGAGGCTCCCTTGTTGAAGTTGGCCTCATCAGAACATATGCGATGGAGATGGAGAAACTGAGAGAATGGAATCAAGTCTTTTTTAGGGAGCAGCGTGCGAGGATGGCACTAACTGATAATATTGTGTGCAAGTCTGATCTCCTTCCTATCGGAAAGATGTTGTGAAACTTGGAAGAGTTCAGAAAAGATTTACAAGGATGTTGCCAGGGTTGGAGGATTTGAGCTACAGGGAGAGGCTGAACAAGCTGGGGCTGTTTTCCCTGGAGCATCAGAGGCTGAGGGGTGACCTTATAGAGGTTTACAAAATTATGAGGAGCATGGGCGGCACGGTGGCACAGTGGTTAGCACTGCTGCCTCACAGCGCCAGAGACCCTGGTTCAATTCCCGCCTCAGGCGACTGACTGTGTGGAGTTTGCACGTTCTCCCCGTGTCTGCGTGGGTTTCCTCCGGGTGCTCCGGTTTCCTCCCACAGTCACAAAGATGTGCAGGGTCAGGTGAATTGGCCAAACTAAATTGCCCGTAGTGTTAGATAAGGGGTAAATGTAGGGGTATGGGTGGGTTTCGCTTCGGCGGGTCGGTGTGGACTTGTTGGGCCGAAGGGCCTGTTTCCACACTGTAATGTAATCTAATCTAAAATCATGGATAGGATAAATAGACAAAGTCTTTTCCCTGGGGTCGGGGAGTTCAGAACTAGAGGGCATAGGTTTAGGGTGAGAAGGGAAAGATATAAAAGAGACCTAAGAGGCAACTTTTTCACGCAGATGGTGGTACGTGTAGGGAATGAGCTGCCAGAGGAAGTGGTGGAGGCTGGTATAATTGCAACATTTAAGAGGCATTTGGATGGGTCTATGAATAGGAAGAGTTTGGAGGGATATGGGCTGGGTGCTGGCAGGTGGGACTAGATTGGTTTGGGATACCTGGTCGGCATGGACAGGTTGGATCGAAGTGCCACAAGTTGGCATAGAGTTTAGCATAGACATTATTTGGGGTTGGTGGAGGGGCATAGTAAGAATTTTCCGAAGTTTCACTCATCGAGGGTATTCTAACAGCACCTTGAAGAGGCTATAGCTATGGGTGCCTTGGAGGGTTGGCCTGAAACCATGAAAATTGCAGGTGTGAGGAAATCTCAGCCCTTTCTTGCTAGGTTGAGAATGGAGCATGCAGGGTTTAGACCCTAACTAGTCTGAAACCTGATTGCTTTCTGGTGAAAATTGGGCCAGGAATTCTAGAATTGGTGCTGCTTGAGTAAAATGCAGTCTTTACCTCGGTTTTCTGCCGTTTGTAAACTAGCTGCTCAGGTGCTGAACATTTGATAACCATCAGAGTGGGATGGTTAGATTAGTTTACTTACAGTGTGGAAACAGGCTCTTTGGCCCAACAATCCACACCGACCCGCTGAAGTGCAACCCACCCAGACCCATTCCCCTATATTTACCCCTTCACCTAACACTATGGTTTGTGGGAGGAAACATTTCTGGACTGTGGGAGGAAACCGGAGCACCCGGAAGAAACCCACGCAGACACAGGGAGAATGTGCAAACTCCACACAGTCAGTCGCCTGAGGCAGGAATTGGATCCCTAGCGCTGTGAGGCAGCAGTGCTAACCACTGTGCCACCGTGCCGCCCAAATGCCACTGTGCCACCCAAATAGCTCTCCTCATGGTCAGGGCTTGTGTAAGTCGTCCTTGGAATCTCATCTTACGTAGGTCAAAAGAATAGGTGGAAACAGGTAAAATTGGATGAACTCCCAGGCTATCATATGCCCCTGTGGCCTGTTGTTTCAGGACAAATGATTTTCACTGTTGAAGACTCTGATGTTGTCATGTTTATTGTGGGATTCCTTCCAAGGAGTAAATTTTCAACAATTTGCAGCATTAGTTACTTGGAGTCTTCTTGCTGGGGAGTCAAGGTTCTGTACTAGAGAACTAGAAAAAGAAGAACCGTAGGATATTGCAGTCTCCAGTTTTTAACGGCCTCCAAAATTGTTATTTACATTGGTTTCCCATGTCCTTTGAGTAATAACCTCTGCTTTTTGCAGCCAATTTTAGTCACAATATCAAGATGTCTGTTGTCCACCCAGAAAAATTAAAGTTAGGTTCTGATGAAGAGTCACAGGAATCCAACATGAACTCTGCTTTCTTCCCATGGATGCTGCCAGACCTGCTGAGTTTTGCCAGCAATTTCTGTTTTGCTGTTTCTGATCTCCAGCATCCACAGTTCTTTCTTTTCTTAAAGTTAGAAGCCATTGTTATGCAACAGAGAATGGGGACACTTATGATTTCTCTACAATTTATATTATTAGGTTGTGAGCTCACAGACTGTAAGCCTCGGTGCCATAGATTTTGAGTTTTGGTACGTCCACAAACAATAGAAGATATGAATTCCACTGGCAGCTTTTGTCTTATAATTCAATGCAATTACACAATATCATACAATACAGCACAGGAAGCCTGAGCTGATTCTATTTCTTATTTAGACCTGTGACTTATTGCCCATGAGCAGTATCTATCTCTCTGTTTGCCTCCCATTCATGTGTCTGTTGCTAATGTGCCTGCTTCCACCACCTCCACTGGCAGTGCGTTCCCGGCACCCACCGCATTCTCTGCGAAAATGCTCCCTGCATTTCTTTCCTAATCTTTCCACTCTCACCTTGAACCTATGCCCTCTTATAGATGATCTATCCACCCTATCTATGCCTCTTCTAATTTTATAGACCTCTGTAACATAACTTGCCATCTTTTATATTCAATATCCCAGCCAATGAAGACAAGTGTGCTATATGACTTCTTGACCACCTTATCCGTCCATGTTCAGGGATTTGTGGACCTGTATGCCCAGATCCCTCTGTTTGTCAATGCTTCTAAGGGTTCTGCCATTTATTATATAACTCACACCTGAATTTGATCTTATAAAATGCATCACCTCGCATTTGTCCAGATTAAACTCTATCTGTTATATCTCTACCCAAAACTGCAAATCTATCCATATCCAGCTGTATACTTTGATAATCCTCCTCACTATCTGCAACTCCACCAATTTTGGTGTCACCTGCAAACTTACTAATCAGACCACCTACATTTTCCTCTAGATCATTTATATGTATTACAGATAGACAACCCTTTATGTGAAATCCCAAAATCTGAAAAGCTCCAAAATCTGGAGGTTTTTTTGTGAAGTTTTTATCTCATTAATAAGGTTGTTTGGTGTGCAAATAGTTAACCCAAGTTGACACCCGCTTGATGCGTGTCACTCAGATGTGTTGTGGTGGGGGGGGGGGGGTGTTCCAGCACTGGCAGGCCTCAATTCTGTCTCAGAGTTCGTTACTCACAGTGAGGCTGCTGTTCGGTAAGATATTTAAAAATTTCATCATCAAACTGTCACTTATTCTGAAGTTCAAAAAATTCTGAATTCTGAAAATCAGCTGGTCCCGAGCATTTCGGATAGAGGATTGTGCACCTGTACAAACACCAAAGGTCCCAGTACTGACCCCTGCAGAACACCACTAGTTAATGATCTCCATTCTGAAAAGCACCCTTCCGCCGCTACTGTCTGTCTTCTGTGTCCAAATCAGTTCAGCATCCATCTAGCCAACTCACCCCAGATTCCATGAGACTCGACCTTGGGTACCAGCCTGCAGTGAGACACCTTATCAAACCCCTTACTAAAGTCCATGCCTCAGTATGAAGGCCCGCACCTAAAGTCAATCAATTTGGAACTTCTTGAAGATGTAAGATGGCTTCGATTGCAGAAATGGCAGAAGTCACCTTAGATTTGGCAAATATCGGAGCAGCCTTTTGATGTCCATTTTTAAAAGAAAAGGCTGTTCCAGAAAAATCAAAGTTTAAAGCGGTCCACATTAAAGTTATGAAGATGAATGCCTTTACTGGGAATAGCAAATGCTTTAGGAATGTCTCAATTTGATGGAAGACATTATATAAACTCAAACTCATGAAATGCCTGGTCTAGGAATGATCACATCTAGTCTCTTCATATAGATATAACATTTTTTTAACCCTGTCATTGTTTACCTCAATATGCATGGAATTAAATTTGTTTTTATTTCCACCCTACAATTCTCTGTGAAACCAATACAGAATGTCTGTGGACAGTTGTGAAGAAAATGAATGGGATTCTCACTGGCACACAAAGGAATTAGTCTGACTGAGTTGCAAAGCAGCATATTTGTGCCAAATTCATACAAAGCCCTTAAGCAAGACGACACATTCTTATGGTAAATCAGAGCTGAGTGCATTAGCCAGCTCATTTAATATCTAGTGAACTGACTGAGGCCAACATTCATCAATCTGAGAGAAAGCTCACACTCTTTTGGACTTGAACCTGGGTTAGTAACCAGAGGAAATAGCCTTAAGGTAATTGGCAAAGGAGCTGGAGCTGAGGTGAGAACTTGCTTATACTCAATCAGTTATTATGAACTGCCTGAAAGGATGGAGGAAGCAGATACAATAGTCACTTTCAAAAGGGAATTGAATGACTAGTTGAAGTGGGGGAAAATTGTAGGGCTAAGGGGAAAGAAAAGGAGAGAGGGACTAATTGGATGTCTCTTTCAAAGAGCCAGCGCACCTACTACGGGCCGAATGGCCTCCTTTAATGCTGCAAGATCGTATGAGCTAAACTAAACACTAAACCTGAGCACAAACCCTGGGACTTCTTGATAAGGAATATTCAAGCAGCAGTGATTGGGAATGCTGGAAGACTGACTAAATGTTTTCTGCATGGTTAGAAAGGTCAACATCGAAGAACCCCAGCAAAACCCCCTTCCCCCACATCCCTGCTCCCAACCCCATCATTCTTCCAATAAAAATCTCCACTCTCAAAGACGACAAAAAGAATCGTTGCACCTATAACAAACAGTAATCATTTTCAGTGAATTATTTCAGCCCTATCACCTAGCAACACTTTATGGAAATGTGCTTCGAGACAATAATAATATAGAACCCCATCGCCCAGGTCAAATGTAGAGGGGAACCTTATGTCTGGCGCTGAAAGAATTTTACTGTCAGTGATTTTAATTAACGCTTCAAGCTCCTTCCAAGTACCTCAAGTTTAATAATGGCCTCAGCCCCGTAGCCCAGATTGGCATCCTATTAAATATTGTCTGTTTGGCTGAGAACATGAAAAAAGGGCTGGTTTCTTAAGCAGTGTCACCAGAGCAATGTAGGTCTCCAGGTTCTCACATTACTTGCTGCGGATTACACCATTCTGCTTTAGCTGGGCCAATTAAATGTAAGCATGGGATTGAACAAACCAATCAGGTTAATTAGTTTAATCAGACTCAGTCACGAGTTGGAGTTTGCATTTGATGAAGCGTCGCCGTGTTTAGGTTGCGGTGAGGTAATTAAAATTTTTTTTAAAACCCTTGTGAAATGTGAAGGCCGGCAGCAACAAGAGAATGCCGTTTAATGAGCTTGACATGTGAATGTGAATGGGGACAATGAATGGATATGTGGTAAACAAATTCACCCATGCCACTCTCCCTCTCTTGAACCTCTTTAACATACATCCATCAAGTGTTGTTGGGAGTTTTAAGTCTGTCAAAAGTAATCAGTGGCTTTAACTTCCTCTTCCCAGGTGTGTACCGGATCCTACACATCCTTTATGTTTGTTCTTCATCGTCAAAATAAACCAAACAGGGAATTCCAACTGCTTTCATTGGTGTCTAAATTAAATAAGTTGATTCTTTTTATGTCCTTCCTGCTCCTTTGCTGTCTCAAACACAATGACAATGTCTAGTGCCCGCAGAATGAAAAGGGATTCAAAAGGGAAAGTACAAAGGGACAGTTCCTAATGAGCAATTAGGAAAGAGAGATTATTTTCCCATCCAATTTTTTTCCCTTTTTCTTACATCTCCTTTCCCCCATTCCAACAGTGCAACCTCTTGTTAGTGGGGCTTAACCTTGTAACATTTCCTGTCGCTGAAGGGAAAATGCTGGCTGACTACATACAGCCATCCACATTCAGTCTCATTTCCTCAAGGGAAAGTTGAGTAGAGGGCTTCCAATAGCGACTTGGCTTCGCATAGATCAATCATCATATTCGGGATTTGTTACTTCTTGAGACTTGTTAGCTGGTAACTGTAACCAAAATAGTCACCATAAACCTTATCATTGGACACTGTTATGATAAACAACAAATCTCTGACTGAGCAAAGATTTGGAGATTTCTCAATGAGCTGAATTTTGCAGGTGCCATGGACAGCTGGGTCCCTACTGCAGAGAGGGGCCCTCACATGTAGTGTACATGCATCGGAAAGTTGCAGGCTGCACATGAGGATAGAACAGAGCCTCGCAAAGGTTATGTAATATAAGCACTGCCGTCAGAAAACTGATAGGGATTGTGCAGCTAATTTGGAGATTTGGTCAGTCCTTGTGATTTCCTGCATTGTGGACTGTAAGGAAGTTACTGAATTACTTGGAACTGGCAAATTGGAAAGTGAACAAAAGACCTGCATTTACATCAAACCTTTGATGATTTTCAGGATAGCCCAATATGCATCACAGCTAATAAAGTACCTTTGAAGTTTGTTCACTGTTGCAAGGTAGGACCCTGCTTGCAGTTGTTGAACATATAATTCCAGATATTTTTGCAAGGGAGCCCTCAAAGTTGCTGCTTATACTTTTTCCTCAGATCTCTTTCTCCATACCTGAATTCAGGTCCATTGACATACGAACAGCAACAACTTCTGATCATTGCCCACCTTGTTCCAGGTCAGAACTCCAGTGCTGCAAAAAGTCTCTATAATCGATTCCTGCAGAAATGGCTGCACCACAATTTAAAACGATCGCCTTTGCACATGACAGCTGCGGGTCACAGGCTGCTGCTTTTGGTATAGAACCCCATATTATCCCTCTTTGATTCAGCCCCCAAGCTACACATTGCTGTATGTTGCTCCATGAGCAGGCAGACACGTGAAAGGGTCCTTTAACACTGTGCCCATGCTGACCAGCCCATGACGTGCGCAGGATCAATAGCTGAGGTCACCAGCAAGCATGATTCATATTGATGTAACTGCCAGAATACCATCCCTGGGCAAGTTCAGCAACACACTTGTCTTTGTTATAACCAGTGATTGCTGGTTCCACATGAAGAGTTTCCTTGGGAAATTCTGACCTTTTTCCTAATGGAGCCTTGAAAGTCCTTGCGAATGCTGAGTTACTCGAGGTTTTATCATGTCAGATTAATAGCTCTTTGTTAGTGGAGACGGATAAATGCAATGAAGATATTGATGAGCCATGATCTGACTGAACGCAAGAGCAGGATTAGATGATTCAATTCCGAGGTACAGTTAACAAAAGCGGTCTTCATCGGGGCAGTACTGCTGCTTCACAGTGCCAGCGACCCAGGTTCGATTCCACCATTGGGTGACTCCTCAGTCTGTGTGGAGCTTGCACATTCTCCCCGTACCTGTGTGGGTTTCCTCTGGGTGCTCTGGTTTCCTCCCACAGTCCAAAGGTGTGCAGTTTAAATGGATTGGCCATGCTAAATTGCCCATAGTGTCCAGAGATGTGCATGCTAGGTGGATTAGCTATGGGAAATGCAAGGTTTTAGAGATAGGCTGGATCTGGGTGGGATGCTCTTTGGAGGGTCAGTGTGGCCTTTATGGGCTGAATGGCCTGTTTCCACATGGTAAGATGCTATGATTCAAATGCTGGCAAATGGGACAAGTTGGCATGGATGAGTTGAACTGAAGGGCCTGTTGTGCAACTCTACATCTCTGTGAGTGCATGCCTCCACCACCCTTTGAGGCAGCAAGTTCCCTAAGACCATAAGACACAGGAGCAATTAGGCCATTCGGCCCATTGAGTCTGCTCCACCATTCAATTGTGGCTGATATGTTTCTCAATCCCATTCCCTACCTTCTCCCTGTAACCCTTGATCCCCTTACTAACCAAGAACCTATTTATCTCTATCTTTAATGCACTCAATGACTTGGCATTTACAGCCCTCCATGGCAATAAGTTCCACTGCTTAACCATCCTCTGGCTGAAGAAATTTCCCCTCATCTCAGTTCTAAAGGGTCATCCCTTCACTCTGATTCTGTGCCCTCAGGTCCTAGTCTCTCCTATTTGTAGCAAGATCATCTTCACGCTCACTCTACCTCGGCCTCTCAGTATTGAGTAAGTTTTAAGCCAATCCCTCCTCATCCTTCTAATATCCATCAAGTATAGACCCAGAGTCCTCAACCACTCCTCATATGACAAGCCCTTCATCCCTGGAATCATTCTCATAAACCTTACCTGGACCCCTCCAACACCAGCACATTCTTCCTTTGATACAGAGCGGAAACTATACACAATGTTCCAAATCCAGTCTGACTAGAGGATCGTACAGCCTCAGCAGTACATTTTTGTTTGTATCTTCTAGGCCTGTCTGCATTTGCTTTCCAAACTGCCAACTGAATCTGCATGTTAACCTTAAGGGAATCTTGGACCCCCAAGTCTCTTTGTGCTTCAGATGTCTGAAGCCTTTTCCCATTGAGAAAACCATCTATACCTCGATTCTTCCTACGAAGGAGCCTCACATTTTCTGACATTGACCAAATCATTCTGCAACCATCCCACTTCTCCTGCCCTACCTGTCCCTCCCCCCACCTTTGTGTCATCTGGCATCATCTGTGTCATCAGCAACAATGCCCTCAGTTACTCCATCTATAACGGTAATGTATAATGTGAATTGCTGTGGTCCCAACACAGTCCCTTGCAGAGCTCCACAGTCACTAGCTGCCATCCTGAAAAAGGCCCCCTTGTCCCTATTCTCTGCCTTCTACCAGTCAGCCAAACCTCTGTCTATGCCAGTATCTTTTTCCTAACACCATGGACTCTTAGCTTTCCTAGCAGCCTCCAGTGCGGCACCTAGAAAAAGACCTTCTGGAAATCCAAATAGATCATGTGTACTGGCTCTCCTTTGTCTCACTTGTCAGGCATGATCTCCCCTTGAAGATGTTGTGCTGACTCTCCTCCAATTTTACCATGCACTTCCAAGTATTCCACAATCTCATTCTCAATAATGGACTCTAAAAGCTTACTGATGACTGAGATCAGGCTAATCGGGCCTATAGTTTCCTGTCTTCTACCTCTCTTCCTTCTTAAACAGGAGTATTACATTCACCATTTTCCAGTCCTCTGACTCCCTCCCCAACTCGAGTGATTCCTGAAAGATTATCATTGATGCCTCTACAATCTCCTCAGTTATCTCCGTTAGAATGCTGGGATGTAGTCCATTTGATCTGGGTGATTTATCCACCTTCAGACCTTTCAGTTTCCCTAATACCTTGTCTTTTCTGAGAGCCACTGCATTTATCTGTGTTCCCTATTGAAGTTCTGGTGTGCTGCTGGTGTCTTCCACTGTGAAAGCAGATGCAAATTATCCATTGATTTCTTCCACCATTTTTTTGTTCCCCATTACTATTTCTCCAGCCTCATTTTCGAGCGGTCCAATGTCTACTCTTGCCTCTTTTTTACCTTTCATGTATCTAAAAATACTCTTGCAATCTTCTTTTATATTAGTTACTAGCTTATTCTCATATTTCATCTTTTTTCCCTGTATTGCTTTTATAGTTATCCTCTGCTGTTTTTTTTAAACCTTCCCAACCCTTTGATTTCCAACTAATTATCACTACATTATGTTCTTCTTTGTTTTTATACTGTCTCTGACTTCCCTTGTCAGCCATGGTTGCCTCATCCTCTCCTCAGGATGTTTCTTCTTCCTTGGGATAAGTTTCTGCTGTGTCTCCTAAATTATCCCCAAAAACCCCCACCATTGCTGCTCCACCATTTTCCATATCAGGCTCCCCGCAGGTAGACAGGATAGTGAAGGCAGCGTTTGGTATGCTTTCTCTTTTTGATCAGAGTATTGAGTACAGGAGTTGGGAGGTCATGTTGCAGCTGTACAGGACATTGGTTAGGCCACTGTTGGAATATTGCGTGCAATTCTGGTCTCCTTCCTATCGGAAAGATGTTGTGAAACTTGAAAGTGTTCAGAAAGGATTTACAAGGATGTTGGCAGGGTTGGAGGATTTCAGCTATAGAGAGAGGCTGAACAGGCTGGTGCTGTTCAGCTATGGAAGGTTGATAGCAGGTGCACACTTACTGCTTCCTTCTAAAATGTCCAAGCAGAATGAAATTTCTCTTACGTCCTTCATAGAGACATAGAGTCGAAGAGATGTACAGCTTGCAAAAGATCCTTTGATCCAACCCATCCATGGACAGCGAAAAGGGTTACCTCAGATTACAACAGGATCTTGACCAGATGGGCCAATGGACTGAGAAGTGGCAGATGGAGTTTAATTCAGATAAATGTGAGGTGCTGCATTTTGGGAAAGCAAATCTTAGCAAGACTTATACACTTAATGGTAAGGTCCTAGGGAGTGTTGCTGAACAAAGAGACCTTGGAGTGCAGGTTCATAGCTCCTTGAAAGTGGAGTCGCAGGTTTTACAAAATTATGAGGGGCATGGATAGGGTAAATAGGCAAAGTCTTTTCCCTGGGGTGGGGGAGTCCAGAACTAGAGGGTATAGGCTTAGGGTGAGAGGAGAAAGATATAAAAGACACCTAAGGGGCAACTTTTTAACACAGAGGGTGGTACGTGTATGGAATGAGCTGCCAGAGGAAGTGATGGAGGCTGGTACAATTGCAATATTTAAGAGGCATTTGGATGGGTATATGAATAGGAAGGGTTTGGAGGGATATGGGCCGGGTGCTGGCAGGTGGGACTAGATTGGGTGGGGATATCTGGTCAGCATGGACGGGTTGGACCGAATGGTCTGTTTCCGTGTTGTACATCTCTATGACTCTATGACTCTATAACTCTGGCCAGTTCCTCCCTCATCCCTTTGCAGTTAACTTTACTCAATTGTAATACTGTTCATCTAAATCCAGATTCTCCCTCTTAAACTGCAGGGTAAATTCTGCCCCTCGGGATTTCTTCGCCTTAAGCTCCCTAATCAAGTCTGCCTCAATACATAACACCAAATCCAGAATTGCCTGTTCCCAAGTGGGGTCAACCACAAGCTGCTCTAACACACATCTTCTTGAGATTCCATGAATTCCATTTCTTGAGATATACTACCGGCCTGATTTTCCCAGTCCACTTGCAAATTGGAGTCCCAATGATTATTGTAATAGTGTATTTCTCACATACCTTTTCTACCTCCTGATTAATTTTCTCCCTCATATCCTGACTACTACTAAGAGGCCTGTACATAACTCACATCAGGCTCTGCAATAAAACCAAAACAGAAATTGCTGGAAAATCTCAGCAGGTCAGATAGCATCCAAAGTTAACGTTCTGAGTCCAGTGACTCTTCCTCAGAATGGGGTCTTTTCTCCTTTGCATTTCCTCAACCCTACTCACACAGATTCGACACCTTCCGACTATATATCAGTTCTTGCTGTTGATTTAATTTAATTTCTTAATAATGAAGCAACCCCATCCCCTCTGCCCATGTGCTGTCACTTCAATAGAATATGTATGCTTGGGTATTTAGTTGGCAGCCCTGATCCCTCCTCTGTGAAACCCACCAAATACAAACAGCAGGAGAAGCTCAATTACCTTATTTGTATACTGTGTGCATTTATGTACAACACCCTCAGTCCTGCATTGACACCTCCCCCTCTCGCAGTTGTAGTTCCATATTTCTCCCACCCTCTGAGTAAATGTTTTTTCTTTCAGATCTCCTCTAACTCACTCGCTCCTCATTTACCTTGTGCCCTCTGATCTTTGACATGTCCACTGTGGGAAAGAGATTCTTACGACCTACTTTGTCCATACCTCTCATAACCTCAATCACAAGCCCTTCAGCTTCCTCTGCTTCAAGGTAAACAAACTCAGGCTATCTTGTCTCTCCTCATAACTGAGACTTTCCATCCCCATGCAACATTCTGGTGAATCTCCTCTGCACCATCTCCATGCAATCACAGCCTTCCGATAGTGTGGCATCCAGAACTGCACATGATGCTCCATCTATGGCATAGCTAATGTTTATAAAGTTGTAACAAAACTTCCTTGTTCATTAATTCTACACCCTGACTCATGACAGCCTTCATCACCACTCTGTCTATCTGTGATGACACCTTCAGGGATCTATTGACTTGTCAATTGAGGTCCCTTCATTCCTCAGTACTCCCTAGGGACTTGCCATTCAATCCTTCCTGGACTGGACCACCCAAAATACATCAATTCACACTTATCAGGTTTAAATTCCATCTATCATTGCTCTGCCCAATTTAGCATCAGATTAATATCAGACTGTAGCCTGAGACCATCCTTCTCAATATCAACAATACCATCAATTTTCATGTCATATGCTAATTATTACTAATTCTACTTTCTACATTCATATCCAAGTCATGAATGTAAATAACAATTGCAAGGGTCCCAGCACCGATTGGTCAAGGGCTTCCAATTATAAAAACAACTTTCCTCTATCACCCTCTGCCTCCTGTTTGTAAGCCCATTTTGGATCCAGTTTGCCAACTTGCCTCGATCCCAAGGGCTCTTGCCTTTTAAACACACTTTCCGTGTAAGACCTTGTCAAAGGCCTTACTGAAGTCCATGTAACCCACATCAACTGCATTACTCTCATCAATATATTTAGCCACCTTTTCAAGAAACTCAGTTAAATTACTCAAACTGGACTTCTCCTTAACAAATTTGTGCTGACTATCTCTGATCATTCCCTGCCTTTCCAAGTGTTGATTAACCCTATCCTTCAGAATTTCATCTTTGTAGAAAGTCAATATGCTGACATACCTTTAAATGCTCAGTCCCTTTAATTTCTTCTCAACTCTTTAAGAGTTACTGTTTTACCTAGTATCTGGCCCAATATTGCTGTGAATATACACAAAATATTGAACTAAAGCCAACTTTGAGAAGACCTGACCAGCATGAATCAGTCAACTAAATTATTTAAATTTCAGTAAATCTATATCCACTAGACCTGCTGAGGTTTTCCAGCACTTTCTGTTTGTTTATTCAGATCCCCAGTATCTGCAGTATTTTGCTTTGAAATCTATCCTTTCACCTGGCCATGAACTGTCCTTTAAAGAGATAGAATTTTTGGTTTGTAAATCAGACATCACTGAATACAAAGCAGATAGTTTTTAAACAATACTAACAGGGCTGGAAGCTCTACATGAATTCAACTTTATCAGGAAGAAATGTTCTTAGCTGTTTTCTGAAGATATGTTTTTCAAATTTTGGAGTAAATTACCTACTTGACACAAGCTGAAAAGAAAGTGATTTTAAACGACTGAATGTGGAGCTTGGTGTTTCCATCTTCTGAACTGGATACTATTTGTACACAAGGGAAGTACTTGAGGACTGTGTCTTTTTAATATCCAGGACACGTAAAGGTGCCAAAACTGGTCATTGAGTTCCCATTGAAATAATGGAAATTGTTGAAAGCACTGCACGGTGCTCACATTAGAACTATAAAAAAGGCCTGGCCAATTCACAAAGATTAATTCATACTTTTTTGGTACAGAGCCCTTTACTTCAGGACATTGATTACTTCTTTTCACTTTTTTAAAAATTGCAAAATCAGAGGATAAATCCTTGTAAATTCATAATCTGAAGTCTTAAAAGCTTAACTGAAGCCCGCCAGTGGATAAATTCAAAACCCTTTGCCTCATCATTGCTACACCAGTAAATCAGTGCTCAGTGGCCTGGGAAAACCAACCCAGACCACGTGCTCTTTTATACTGCAAAGTACATGCTGTTGTGAATACTGAATGTACTCCACTTTGCAGCACCACTTGCAACTGCAGAACTGAGCAATGAGAATAATTCCGGGCATCAGGGGTTTTACTGACATGGGAAAGTTAAGGATGCTGAGCTCACTTTGAGAAAAATAAAATCTCAGGTTTACCAAATTGTAGGTTCTGGGAAAGTAAACATTGGCTCCTTTCTTGAGTTTTCTCCCACTGCACTCCCATTGCTTTGGCAGAAGCCTACATGATATCAGCCAGATAACAATCTTTCCTTCATCATCAAATCTAATGAACTGGTCATTGATTTCAGGAGGCAAGGAGGAGGGCATGCCCCTATCGACAACCATGGAGCTGAGGTGAATATGGTTGACAACGTCAAGTTCCTAGGAGTGACAATCACCAACATTCTATCCTGGATTACCAATGTTGATGTGACAGTAACGAAGACACATGAATGCATCTTCTTCCTTAGGAGGCTAAGGATGTTAGACACTCTCACCAACTTTTATAATTGCACCATAGAAAGCATTCTATCTGGATGTATCACAGTGTGGTTTGGCAACGGCTCTGCCCAGGACTGTAAGAAACTACAGAGAGCTGTGAACACAGCCCAGTCCATCACACAAACTAGCATTCCATCCATTGACTCCATTTATACTTCTTGCTGTCTCAGAAAGGCAGCCAACACCATCAAAGAACCCTTTCCACCCCAACTATAATCTCTTCTAACCTCTTCCATCAAGCAGAAGATGCAAAAGCTTAAACAGATTCAAGAACGGAGTCTTCCCTGCTGTTATTAGACTTCTGAATGGACCTTTCAAATTTCAAGTGTAATGTTGATCTTGCTTTTTGTGCGCAGTCTTTGCAGCAGTAACTTTGAATTCCTCTCCTGTTCTATCACCCGAGGAACTTTGTACAATATGAGCTGCCTGTACTGCAGGCAAAACAAAACTTTTCACTGTGCCTAGGTGCATGTGACAATAATAAATTAAATCAAATCAAACTGATGTTTCCTGATATCATCCCATCATCAAACACGAGTTTCATCCCACCATCAAACTCACCATGGACTTCTCTCTACTATCTGTCTCATTCTTGGACACATGCATCTCCATCAAGGATGAGCACCTCTGGACCACACTCTACCGCAAACCCACGGATAACCTCACATTGCTACACTTCTCCAGCTTCCACCCAAAACATATTAAACCAGCCATCCCGTATGGGCAAGCCCTACACATACACAGGATCTGTTCAAATGAGGAGGAACATGATGGGCACCTGAAAGTACTCAAGGATGCCCTCATAAGAACGGGGTACGATGCTCAACTCATCGACTGCCAGTTCTGACGTGCCACAGCAAGGAACCACAATGACCTCCTCAGGAGACAGACACGTGCTGCAACCGACAGGGTACCCTTCGTTGTCCAGTGTTTCCCAGGAGCCGAAAAACTATGCCATGTTCTTCGCAGCCTGCAACACATTGTCAATGAGGATGAGCACCTTGCCAAGACCTTCCCCACACCTCTACTGCTCACCTTTAAACAACCGCCAAGCCTCAAACAGATCATTCTTCGTAGCAAACTGCCCGGCTTTCAGGACAATACCATGCAACCTTATCACGGTAGACGCTGCAAGACGTGTCAGAATGTTAACATGGATACCACCATTACGCATGGGGACATCTCCCACCCTGTATGTGGCAGGTACTCATGCGACTCAGCCAACATTGTTTATCTCATACGCTTCAGGCAAGGATACCCTGAGGCATGGTACATTGGGGAAACCAAGCAGAGGCTACAGCAATGGATGAATGGGCACCGCACAATCATCAACACACAGGAGTGTTCCCTCCTAGTCGGAGAACACTTCAGCGATCCGAGACATTTGACCTCGGACCTTTGGGTGACCGTCCTCCAGGGTGGACTTCGGGAAAGGCAACAACAAAAGGTGGCCGAGCAGAAGCTGATAGCTAAGTTCGGTACCCATGAGGATGGCCACAACTGGGACCTTGGGTTCATGTCACGCTACAGCTGACCCTATTGCACTATACACACACACAGACATGCACCCATAAACACTCCTACACACGCGCCCGCGCACACACACACACACACTCACACAGCCTCTAACAGACTTATAGCCCTCACAAACCCACACACGCTCTCTCACAGACACCCATAACCCACCCACCCCCACCCACACACACACATACCCACATGTACACATGCACATATAATTTTGTGGGGTGAACCTGTACTTGCAGAATTACATTTTACTTTGCTCAAAAACTGCATGAATCCATGTAAGATTCTGTAAGTCCATTTTTTAGATTAGAATCAGTCTAACCATTATGGCACAGACAGCCTCACACAGGGAAGCTCACACCTTCAATACACTATCTGGGCCAATATGACACCAACTGAAGTTCACTTGAGAATATAACTTTTAAAAAAGTTTTGTGATTTACATATGAAAGAACTGAAACCAACTTGGTCATTCTAAAAGATGAGAGACTTAACAAACAATCCAGGTTTTTTTCAACATATAATTTTGGTGACATCACACTGTAAACTTTTGCTATAAATTCTGTGTCTTACAATCTTATACTCCACAACCACCTGACGAAGGAGCAGTGCTCTGAAAGCTAGAGCTTCCAAATAAACCTGTTGGACTATAACCTGGTGTCGTGTGATTTTTAACTTTGTACACCCCAGTCCAACACCGGCATCTCCAAATCCTGATATCAGGTTTGCAAAGCCAGAAAATCTCGGTGTATGCTATGCAAGGTTTAAAGCTGATCCTGGTGAATTGTCTTTGAAGGTGAAAGCTTTAAACATCAGGGAATAAAAGTTTGAAAGTCAGGGATTTGGAGTAAGATGACAGGTCAGATGGAACTTCTCATCCAAAGGATGACCGATTTTTGAAGGACATGACAATTACAAAGTCAAAAGTCACACGACACCAGGTTATAGTCCAACAGGTTTATTTGAAATCACAAGCTTTCAGAGCGCTGCCCCTTCATCAGGTGAAGTGAGGAGAAGACACACAGGCACAGAATTTCTAATCAGGCCGCATATGACAATTGCTGATAGAATGAATGAGACCAATAGGTTCAAAGTTTATTTCTGGAAACAATGTGATCGAGAGTTTGCAGTTGAGAAAACGAGTAGATGAAGTTGTCTAATCAAAAAGGAAACCTGTCTGAGCCATTTTTTCCTCTATTAAAATGATACTAAATTAGCTAATAAGTCAAGATTGTCTATGTTATTGTGTATTTCAGATTGACACGATTGATAGCATGTTATAATAAAAAGTCCATCGCTATGGTGATAGAAAACATGTCCAAGAACCTCAACGATGTTCAAAATAACCAAGTTGACTTTCAACCACCTTAAACATTTGGTATTCCCACCATTGCTGACCAGAGGAAGAAGTGTCATCAATCTACAGCGACTCACCAATGCTCCTTTAACCACACCTTTATAAAAATTTACTTTTATTTGGAATTGCATTTGCTGGTAAGGCCAGTATTTATTTGCTTTTGAACTGAATATTTTGTGAGACTACTTCAAAGGACAGTTAAGAGTCAATGACATTACTGTGGGTCTGGAGTCACATATAGGCCAGATCTGGTAACCACAGACACCATTATTGAAAATGGCTTTATGTTCAAGATTTATCAATCAAAATTGAGTTTCACAAGCTGCAGCAGTGCGACCTGTTTCCCCAGCTCACTTGCCTGAGCCTCTTGATTACAAGTCCGGGGTGGCACGATGGCTCAGTGGTTAGCACTGCTGCCTTACAGCACCAGGGTCTATGTTCGATCTCAGCCTCGGGTGACTGTCTGTGTGGAGTTTGCACATTCTCCCTCTGTCTATGAGGGTTTCCTCTGGGTGCTCCGGTTTCCGCCCACAGTCCAAAGATGTGTAGGTTAGGTGAATTGGCCATGCTAAATTGCTCATAGTGTTAGGTGCATTAGACAGAAGGGGAATGGGTCTGGGCGGGTTACTCTTCGGAGGGTCGGTGTGGACTGGTTGAGCCAAATGGTCTGTTTCCACACTGTAGGGAGTCTGATCATTACCACCATGCCACCATCTCCTTAATGATAGGAAGTTAGACAGTCAGGCCTCAGCAAGTGGGACTGCAGGGTAAGATGCAGGCAAATGGTGGTAGGGAATTAGTCTGGGGGAAGAGGGGGGGGGGGAGCACAAGGAAATTGAACATTAGGCACACTGCATCCCTCTTCCCCATCCCCATCTTGCTCAACACTTGGTTAGCGCCTCCCCGCCACAGGTAGAATCCCAATGCTAGTGCAAAGAGGTGCTTAAATAGCTATTAAATAAAGGGCTTCAAATAGGTCCATGTGTCAATAGGCCAGCCATTTCTTTCCCACTGCAAGTAAAGCACACATGAGATTCAATTGGCAACAGAGCAATCTCCCTCCTTCTGTCGGACATGTACAATTCCAGCCAATGTCTGTAAATGTTCATTTGTCTTTTTATTTGCTAACTAGGCCAGCAATTATTGCCCCGAGAGCAGTTAAGAGTCAGCCACATTGCTGTGGATCTGGAGTCACGTGTCATTTAGATCAGGTAATTATGGCAGTTTCCTTCCCTTAGGGCATGAGTGAACCAGATTTTTTTCTGTTGACAATGTTGGCAATTGACAATGGATTCATGATCATTATTAGACTCTTAATTCCAGATTTTTATTGAATTCAAACTTCACCATCTGCCATGGTGGGATTTGAACTCAGGTCCCCAGAACAATACCTAGATCTCTGGATTAATAGTCTCATAATATTAGGCCAACAACTTCCTCCTAAAAATGAGGTCTTCACCCCAAGTGGTTTTGAACCATCAACCTTCCAGTTACCTGATAAACATGCAGAGCCAATGCACCTCAGGGATATATGCATGCTGAAAAGCCATGACATTGACTGTTAAGCTTAATGACAGCAAATAAAGTCCTTAATGTCTTATTGCATTGTATCTTACTGTAGGGTATGGCTTTCCTCTATGCAGCCCACAGCACACTGTTTAACAACTCAGCTGCAATTGCTGCAAATGGTACAGCAATTACAATGTGATCTAGAATTCATGGAGGCCACCAATGGCAGAAGAGTCAAAATCATATGCACCCTTTAATAATTCATTCCATGACGAATAATGCTGATTTGATGATTAGGTTTGTGCCAGTCATTTAAGATGGTCAGATTTCATAGCACTACTGTGAAAAGAACAATATATTTATGAACTTCATATTTATCATGCAGTGGAGTTTACTGTAAATCCATAGCAACTGTGAATGAGATGACCTGCAAAATTAGATTAGGTACAAATACATTGACCTGTAATGGTAAAGGGATGTTTAATGTGTTCAGGATTTATGACACTCCCACTCTCAGTCACACTTCTAAATATACACAATGGAGCCAGGAAAGATCCAACTGAGATTAACTAATTTGTAGCCGACATTTATTGGAATCAATAATGGGGGTGGTTGGCATTCTCCTTGAATGCTGCAGACTTTACTTATGTTAATGGTATTCTCAGAATCATGCTATTTCTTTGACATTTCTGGGTCCAAATCCTCTAAGTATCGAACTGGTGTGTGACTTGGTAGAAGGTGAGAGGGGGAGAGATACCTTGCAGTTGATGGGGATACTCTTGTTCTGCGCTTGTTCAATTCAGTTGTGGAGATTGCAGGGGAGATGTCATCAAACTATCCTTGAGGTTTGCCTGCATTTACTATAGATCTTATGCACTAAGCTATGCCACAGCCATACTATGTTGGTGATAGAGGCAGTGGCAATTGAGCCTGGTGATGGAGTACTAGACTCAACAAACGAGGCGATTCTCAAATTTCTAGACTTCTGTGGAACAATCAACTCAAATGAGTATTGAGTCTAACCTGAACTCTCTTTACATGATGAAAGATGCTTAGAGGGAGTATCTCATTGCAAGTGCCAGCTTCCATCCTGCTATTTATCTCTAGTATCCATATAGATAATCCAGTTCTGTTTGGTAATGGTGAATAGTAACAGATACATTGATCTGTGAACGTGCTGTCAATTCACCATCACTTTCAAAACCATCAGGATCCTGCATTTCTAATATCAGAGATAGCTGCCAGCAGAGGAGAATCTTTCACACCCATGTTGTTGATCTGTTCAGCTATGGAAGGTTGATAGCAGGTGCACATTACTGCTTCCTTCTAAAATGTCCAAGCAGAATGAAATTTCTCTTACGTCCTTCATAGAGGCATAGAGTCGAAGAGATGTACAGCTTGCAATAGATCCTTTGATCCAACCCATCCATGGACAGCGAAAAGGGTTACCTCAGATTACAACAGGATCTGGACCAGATGGGCCAATGGGCTGAGAAGTGGCAGATGGAGTTTAATTCAGATAAATGCGAGGTGCTGCATTTTGGGAAAGCAAATCTTAGCAAGACTTATACACTTAATGGTAAGGTCCTAGGGAGTGTTGCTGAACAAAGAGACCTTGGAGTGCAGGTTCATAGCTCCTTGAAAGTGGAGTCGCAGATGGTTAGGATAGTGAAGAAGGCGTTTGGTATACTTTCCTTTATTGGTCGAGTATTGAGTACAGGAGTTGGGAGGTCATGTTGTGGCTGTACAGGACATTGGTTAGGCCACTATTGGAATATTACGTGCAATTCTGTTCTCCTTTCTATTGGAAAGATGTTGTGAAACTTGAAAGGGTTCAGAAAAGATTTACAAGGATGTTGCCAGGGTTGGAAGGTTTCAGCTATAGGGAGAGGCTGAACAGGCTGGGGCTATTTTCCCTGGAGTGTCGGAGGCTGAGGGGTGACCTTATAGAGGTTTACAAAATTATGAGGGGCATGGATAGGGTAAATAGGCAAAGTCTTTTCCCTGGGGTGGTGGAGTCCAGAACTGGAGGGCATAGGTTTAGGGTGAGAGGGGAAAGGTATAAAAGAGACCTAAGGGCCAACTTTTTAACACAGAGGGTGGTGCATGTATGGAATGAGCTGCCAGACGAAGTGGCGGAGGCTGGTACAATTGCGACATTTAAGAGGCATTTGGATGGGTATATGAATAGGAAGGGTTTGGAGGGATATGGGCTGGGTGCTAGCAGGTGGGACTAGATTGGGTTGGGATATCTGGTCGGCATGGACGGGTTGGACTGAATGGTATGTTTCCATGCTGTACATCTCTATGACTCTATATGGCCCATATCCCTCTAAATTTATAAACCCATCCAGATGCCATTTAAATTTGTAATTGTACCAGCCTCCATCACTTCCTCTGGCAACTTATTCCACACACGCACCACCATCTGCATGAAAGAGTTGCCCCTCAGGTCCCTAATGAATCTTTCTCCTCTCACTTTACCTGTGCCCTCTAGTTTTGGACTCCCCTACGCTGTGGGAAAGACCTTGACAATTCACGCAATCCATGTCCTTCATGATTTTACAAACCTCTGTAAAGTCACCTCTCAACCTCTGATGCTCCAGGTAAAATAAGCCCAGTCTATTCAGTCTCTCCCTATAGCTCATACTCTCCAATGTAAAACAACAGCTTGGAGAAGGACAAATAATGATCTGTCATTCAATATTGCCAAAAGAACATTGGAAATTGCTCTCATAGCCACTTGTAGGATTTGCTTTTGGTTTGGCGTAGCTGCCATCTTTCCCCACTTAACTTTTAAACATCAGCAAACAACAGAGTGTGCAAAACATTCTGAGACAGTCCTTTCTTCAGATAATTTCAATCAGCCAAAAAGCCTTGGAAGAGTACGTCACAGCTGTCAGAAGGAATCACTCAAATCAGAATACACTGCTTTTAATAATCATTCAAAATTGAAAAGAGAAAGAAAATATACAAAGGCATTTCTTCTCTGATAACAGCATTATATGTGGCAGGCTGTCCCAAGACAGCCTCCAGAGTTTGAAAGGCTGGCAGTGTCAAGTTTAAGCACAGTGTCTATAATAGATCAAAAGACTTCGCAACAAGCTTTGTGCTTGGAATAGAAACTGAGGACTTCATTGAAAATGTGTAGGATTTTTTACAGGGACAGTTACTTTGAAACAATAAGTATTATATTTGATATGATATATTGTGGTTGTGTCATCTGTACAATGTTGATAACGAAACAATAATTACTGTGGCGGCTGTCTAGTTTGCTGTTTGAGCAGCTCTTAAAACCCTTTTGGTGATTTATATATTGGAAGTGTTGTCCTGTTTCTGCTAAAAATTCAATTTTTAAAATCTTTTCAGCTTCCTTCTCTCCTTTTGAAAAAAGTCTTGCTCATCCTCCTTTCAAATTCTTAGCCCACGCTGGTGAGAGGAGTGGTCACTAGCACAGGCTGAGATCACTAAAAATATCCTCGCATCCCACATGATGGCAGGAAGCTGATCTATGTTTATATTAGCTTTCTAGTTTGACTCATAGCACAGAACATTTTTATACCCTTCCAGTTCAGTGAACACGTCTGAGCTGACTCCCCAGACAGGCAGCCATCACAGCGTTTGATTACGGATTCACCTTCCTGACCTGTAAAGGTTACTGTGTTAATCCAGCATATTGATTTCAGAAAGATGCCTAAGGCACACTCTGAAGACCTGAGTTTCTAGCAAAACTTTCTTCAAGTGGAACTGGCTCACCATTGAGCAACTCAGCTCTGGCCTGGGAAATGTGGAGCTGATCACCAACACAGGTTCCATGTTAATTGAGCAGTTTCTTCAGCACGGGCCCACCAGAGGGAAACCCACCAGTTTCATCACTAAGTCCTGAATTTAAATGGGAAAAGAAAAGCTTTGATGTGTATTCTGTACGAGATGCATCAAAATTAACATTTGCACAAGTAATGTCTTTTTCCAACCATGCTCGCTTATTAATCATATCCACTGAAAATGAAGCAAGCTAAAATCCAAACTGAAGGCAGGTCAATTCCTGTCCACACCAACATCACCTCTGTATTTAATCATAGCACTGAAAATATTCAGATCATGATCGTTGTAAAAACTATGTCAGGTCTGTAAGTCCCGATAACATAAAATTCCTAATACTTTGACTTTTTACTTCAGTAAATTTTCAAATGTAAGCCTTTTGATCCGAACCAGCGATATTTATTCATACTTTATAAAGCCATGGCATTGCACCATGTGACAGTGGTATCAGCACGGCAATGGAGATGTATTCAAGCTTGTAACGTGAACAATGAGGAAGAAGACTTTGCTCAGAGCAGTCTGTCCCAGCAGAGCTGTGTATTAAAGGATTAACTAAGAAATGTCCTGGCGACGCCATTAGTTAAATAGCCAATTAAGCTGCATCAGCGAATGCCTTGTTAGCTCCGAGACCATTATTTAATGTGGAGTGATTATAGAGTAATTATTCCCTTCAGCTATTATCATTAGCTTTTCTCCAACAAAATGTTACTTTGGCAGACTCTGAGCTCGTGTCTGCCCCTCAATGTGGGAAAATGTACCAAGCAGACTTTCAATATGAATTTATTTTTCTGGATCTCCATGTGTCAAGAGTTAATCTTTTGTAAGTAATAATCTATCATAAAAATGGAAACAAAAACAAAATATAATAATGTCATTTTTTTAAATTCATAATTTCCAGATTCGAATCATTTAGGTTCATAGTTCCTTGAAAACAGCACCACATGTAGTGAGGCTGGTGAAGAAGGTGTTTGGTTTGCTTACCTTCATTGGTCAGAGCATTGAGTGTAGGAGTTGGGACACCATGTTGCAGCTGTACAAGACATTGGTGAGGCCACTTTTGGAGTACTGAGTACAATTCTGGTCACTCTGCTGTAGGAAGGATGTTAGGAGAAAGTGAGGACTGCAGATGCTGGAGATCAGAGCTTAAAAATGTGTTGCTGGAAAAGCGCAACAGGTCAGGCAGCATCAAAGGAGCAGGAGAATCGACGTTTCAGGCCTAGAAAAGGGTGCAGAAAAATTGCAAGGATGTTGCTCGGACTGGAAGGTTTGAGTTATCAGGGCAGGCCAATTACTTTTTACTTGGAACGTCAGAGGCTGAAGGGGTGAACTTATACTGGATTATATAATCATGAGGGGAATAGATATGGTAAGGGGCCAAGGTCTTTTCCCCAGGGTACAGGAGTCCAAAACTAAAGGGCATAGGTTTAAGGTGAGAGGGGAAAGATTTAAAAGGAACCTGAGGGAGGAATATTTTCACACAGAGGCTGATATGTGTATAGGATGAGCTGGCAGAGAAAGTGGTAGATGCAGATACAAATACAACATTTAAAGTTCATATAGACAGGCAAATGAATAGGAAGGGTTCAGAGGGATAGGGAGCAAACACAGGCAACTGGAATTAGTTCAGTTTGGCATACCTAGTCGGCATGGACGAGTTGGACTGAAGGATATGTTTCTGTGCTGTATGACTCTCTGATTATGATTTGCAGGGAATCCCAGAAATCTTTTCCTAACTTGGATTGATTTAACTGAGATCAATTTGGGTTCAGACACCATTGAGGTCATATTCTGGAGTGAGCATCAGAGAAGCAGAATCTCTGCTGCCAGTCCTGCAAAGAGCAAATGCAAGACAACAGATTGTACCTAGATGCTCAAAGCATTTTGGTGAGATTTAAAAAAAGAAAGAGCGTGAATTGACATAGAATCTTTTATATTCCAAACAATGAAAGAAGTAAAGAAGATGGGATAAGCATAGAATGTGCTCTGGGTCAAGGACTTTATTGTCCACAAGCAAGAGGAGCTCATGGTTAACTGAGCTGGCAGGGCCCAGTGCAAGAAGAAACCCCCTGACATGGTCCTCACAAATGTGATTGCAGTGACCCTGTCCTTGCCAAGCTCTTGTGGAGACAAAGTCCCATCTGTATCATAAGGATAACCTCTATCATGTCAAACGACACAACCACTGTTCTGAATCTGAAATAGCAATAGAAAATACACTGAAAACATGCCTAGGTTCTGGAATCATTTGTGGAAAAAGAAACATAGTTACCATTCTGTAACCTTTCATTAATTCTGCTGCCTGAGCACTTCAAACATTTTCTGTTTTGATTTAAGATTACTTAAGGAAAGATATAATTTCACTGGGGGCAGTTTAGGGAAGGTTCACTAGAATGATTCCCAGTATGGAGGGATTGTCTTATGAGCAAGGGCTAATCAAGTTGAGACTCTACTCACTGGAGATTAGAAGCATGAGAGTTGATCTTGTTTATATGTACAGAATTTTTAAGGGGCTTGACAGCGTAAAAGCTGAGGGATGTTTCCCCTCATGGCAGACTCTACAACAAAAGGGCATTGTCTCAGAATAAAGAAGCACCAATTTAACACTGAGGTGGACAGAAGTTTCTTCTATCATAGAGTTGTGAGTCTTTAGAACACCTTGCCACAGAGAGCTGTGGAGTAGAGTACTTGTGTACATTTAAGACTTTGGTAGATTCTTATTCAGTAGGGGAATCAAGGGTTACAGGAAAGTGGATGTGAGGAGTGCCAAAGTCATACAGCATGGAAACAGATCCTTTGGTTCACACCGACCAGACATGCCAGTATTTGGCCCATATTCCTTTAAACCCTTCCTATTCAGAATACCCATCCAGATGCCTTTTAAATGTTGCAAGTGTACCCGCTTCCACCACTTCCACTGGCAGCACATTCCATACACTTTGTGAAAAAGTTGTCCCTCAGGTCCTTTTTCAATTGTTCCCCTCTCACCTTAAACCTATACCCTCTAGTTGTGGACTTGCCTGCCCTAGGAAAGAGACTTTGGCTAGTCAAGCTAGTCAGGCAGCATCCGAGGAGCAGGAAAATCGACATTTCGGGCAAAAGTCCTTCATCAGGAATGAGGCCATTGCTGATGAAGGGCTTTTGCCCAAAACATCGATTTTCCTGCTCCTCAGATGCTGCCTGACCTGCTGTGCTTTTCCAGCACCACTCTAATCTTGACTCTAATCTTCAGCGTCTGCAGTCCTCACTTTCGCCACTTTGGCTAGTCACCTTATCCATACCTGACATGATTTTATAAACCTCTATAACGTCACCCCTCAGCCTCTGAAGGTCCAGGAAAAAAAATCCCATTTTACATTTTATTTAGCCTCTCCCTATCACTCAAGCCCTCCGATCCCGGCAACACCCTTGAAAATCTCTTCTGCGCCCTCTCAGGTTTAACAACATCCTTTCTATAGAAGCCATGATCCTACTGAATGGTAGAACTGGCTTGAGGATCCAACTCCTATCCCTGTTCCTATTTCCTAAATCCAGAGTATTTTGCTTTTATATTACGTCTCTAATAAATCTAACAGCTTCTTTTAGGAGCTGTGGCTATCAGTAGAAGCAAAATCATAATGCCGACCAAGATCAACCTCAAGGAATTAGGGAGTGTCGAAGATTGGGGGAAGGGTTAAAGGGCAATGAAGAGTTTAAACACGAGAATTTGAGTCATTGAGAGTTTGGAAGTCAATATAGATCAGTGAGGTAAAAGATGAACAGACATCCCAGTTTAAATTGTTGGCCTGTATTATTTTTATCAGTGCAGGAATTACAGGTTTGTAATTGAGGTTGATTGAGTTGCTTTTCATGCAATAGACTGACCAGGCAGCTGATCATGAGGCCACAGAAAGGGTCTCATCCTGAGGGTACAATGCAGACTTTTGGCCTGGTTCTCAGGGCAGGCCATCATTGAATGGATGACACTTCTGAAGTAAATAGAGTCGAAGAGTGTGGTGCTGGAAAAGCACAGCCGGTCAGGCAGCATCTGAAGAGGAGGAGAGTCGATGTTTTGAGCATGAGCCCTTCATCAGGAATGTGAACATTTCTGTTGGAGGGCTTATGCTCAAAACATCGACTCTTCTGTTCCTCAGATGCTGCCTGACCGGCCGTGCTTTTCCAGCACCACACTCTTTGACTCTGATCTCCAGCATCTGCAGTGCTCAGTCTTTGCCGAGGTAAATAAAGGCACAATCCGTGGATCATGAAAAATGAAAACAGAAGAAAAACTCAGCAGGTTTGGCAGCACCTGTGGAGAGAGAAAAACAGAGTTAATTTTGAGTTCGATATGACTCTTCCTTAGAACTCCTTGCTTTGAAGAAGGGCATTACTGGACTTTACTGTTGACACTGTTTCTCTCTCCACAGACATGGCCAGACCTGCTGAGTTTCTCCAGTTGGGACAGAGATAAGGAGGAATTTCGTCCCTTTGAGGATAATGAATCAGTAGAATTCTTTAGCACAGAGGGTTGTCAAGGCTGCATTGTTAAGTATATTCAACATTGAGGTTGACAGATTTTTAACCAATAAAGATTACAGGGAAGACAGGAAAGTGGAGTTGAGGATTATCAGATCTCCCATGATCTATTTAAATGGCATAGAGCAGACTTCTGAGGAAGGGTTACCGGACCCGAAATGATAACTCTGATTTCTCTTCACAGATGCTGCCAGAGCTGCTGAGCTTTTCCAGGAACTCCTGCTTTTGTGGCAGAGCAGACTCATAGAGTCATGGAGTCATAGAGATGTACAGCATGGAAGCAGGCCATTCGGTCAAACCCATCCATGCCAACCAGATATCCTAAATTAATCTGGTCTCATTTGTCAGCATATGACCCATATCCCTCCAAACCACTTCCTATTCATATACCCATCCAAATGCCTCTTAAATGTTGCAATTGTACCAGCCTCCACCACTTCCTCTGACAGCTCATTCCATACATGTACCACCCTCTGTGAAAAAGTTGCCCCGTAGGTCTCTTTTATATCTTTCCCTTCTCACCCTAAACCTATGCCCCCTAGTTCTGGACTCTCCCACTCCAGGGAAAAGACTTTGCCTATTTACCCTATCCATGCCCCTCATAATTTTGTAAACCTCTATAAGGTCACCCCTCAGCCTCCGACGCTCCAGGGAAAACAGCCCCAGCCTATTCAGCCTCTCCCTATAGCTGAAATCCTCCAACCTTGGCAACATCCTTGTAAATCTTTTCACAACCTCTTTCTGATAGGAAGGAGACCAGAATTGCACACAATATTCTAACAGTGGCCTAACCAATGTCCTGTACAGCCGCAACATGACCTCCCAACCTTTGTATTCAATACTCTGACCAATAAAGAAAAGCTACCAAACGCCTTCTTCACTATCCTATCTACCTGCGACTCCACTTTCAACGACCTATGAACCTGCACTCCAAGGTCTCTTTGTCCAGCAACACTCCCTAGGACCTTACCATTAAATGTATAAGTCCTGCTAAGATTTGCTTTCCCAAAATGCAGCACCTCACATTTATCTGAATTAAACTCCATCTGCCACCTCTCAGCCCATTGGCCCATCTGGTTCAGATCCTGTTGTAATCTGAGATAACCTTCTTCACTGTCCATTACACCTCCAATTTTGGTGTCATCTGCAAACTCACTAACTGTCCCTCTTATATGCTTGCTTCCAAATCATTTATGTAAATGACAAAAAATAGAGGACCCAGCAGTGGTCCTTGTGGCACTCCTCTGGTCACAGGCCTCCAGTCTGAAAAGCAACCCTCCACCACCACCCTCTATCTTCTACCTTTGAGCCAGTTCTGTATCCAAATGGCTAGTTCTCCCTGTATTCCGTGAGATCTAACCTTGCTAACCAGTCTCCCATGGGGAATCTTGTTGAATGCAAATGGGCTGAGTGGCCTACTTCTGCTCCTGTGTTATTTTTCAGACCAGGTCATATAATTATTACAATTATTCTTTGTCTATAATGTCAATGTGTTTTGTGAACAATTGTGACCCCAAAACTGACCCGTGCGCAACTCCATAAGTAACCGGCTGCAATCCGGCAAAATACCCCTTATCCCCACTCCCTGCCTTCTGCCAGTCAGCCAATTCTCTATCCATGCCAGTACTTTGCCTCGAACACCATGGGCTCTTATCTTATTTAGCAGCACCTTGTCAAAGGGCTTCTGGAAATCGAAATAGACTTCATCCACTGCCTCTTTTTTGTCTAACTTGCCCATTACCTCCTCAAATAATTCAAACTGATTTGATAGGCATGAGTTCCTCTTGATGAAGTTGTGCTGACTCCACCTTATTTTACCAAGCACTTCCAAGAACACCACCATCTCATCCTTAATAATGGACGCTAAAATCTTCCCAACAACAGAGGTCAGGCTAACTGGCCTATAGTTTCCAGTCTCCTGCCTCCCTCCCTTCTTAAACAGGGGTATTATATTAGCCATTTCCCAGTCCTCTGGGACCCTTCCTGACTCCAGCGATATCTGTAAGCTCACCACCATTGTCTCTACATTCTCCTCAGCTATCTCCTCCAGAACACTGGAGTGTAGTTCATCTGGTCCAGGTGATTTATCGCCAGTAAGATCCTTCAGTTTCCCCAGCATCTCTTTAGAGATACCTACTACACTCACATTTGCACTCAAGACTCTCTTGAAGTTCTGGTTTGCTGCTGGTGTCTTCCACTGTGAAAATGGATGCAAAACCCATTCAGTTCCTCTATTTCTTTGTTCCTCATTACTACTTCTCCAGCCTCATTTTTCAGTGGTCTGACCATCTACTCTTGCCTCTCTCTTACCTTATATATCTCAAAAAACAACTTTTGCAATCTTCTTTCTCGTTATAGCTAGCTTACTCTCGTATTTCATCTTCTGGTTCCTTATTGCTATTTTTATTCATCCTTTGCTAGTTTTTAAATGCTTCCTAATCTTCTGGTTTCCACTAAACTTAACCACATTGTATGCTTTTTCTTTTGTTTTTATGCTGTCCCTGACTTCCCTTGTTGTCTCATCCTCCCCTCAGTACAATTCTTCTTCCTTGGGATGAATTTCTGCTGCGCCTCCTGAATTACCGCAGAAACACCTGCCATTTTTGCTCCACTGTCCTTTGTACTTGGCTCCCCTTCCAAT
This sequence comes from Chiloscyllium plagiosum, assembly GCF_037043375.1. Classification (NCBI taxonomy): domain Eukaryota; kingdom Metazoa; phylum Chordata; class Chondrichthyes; order Orectolobiformes; family Hemiscylliidae; genus Chiloscyllium; species Chiloscyllium plagiosum. Next base: position 136,173,647 of record NW_028270139.1, read on the forward strand.
CAACTCTGGTCAGCTTCTTCCTCATGTCTGTGGTTACCTTGATGCAATTGTAACACCGTTACATCTAATCCAGCTTCGCCCTCTCAAACTGCAGAGTGAATTCTATCAAAATATAATCACCGTTCCCAGAGGTTCCTTCACCTTAAGCTCCCTAATCAAGTCTGCCTCATTACACATCATCAAATCAGAATTGTCTCTTCCCTAGTGGGCTCTACCACAAGCTGCTCTGGAAAAAAAACAACTTTTAGACATTCCACAAATTCCTTTTCTTGAGATCTGCAATCAACCTGATTTTTCCAGTCCGTCTGCATATTGAAATCCTCGTGAATATTGTCATAGTGCCTTTCTTACATGCCTTTTTTATCTCTGGATTTATTTTCTTACCCATATCCTGACTACTGTTAGAAGGCCTCTACATAACTCCCACCAGAGTTTTTTTCTTTTGGGGTTCCTTAATTCTTTCCGCACAGATGCAACACCTTCTGACTCAATAATACTTTTTGCTATTGACTTAATTTAATTTCTTGGAGAACTGCTTGGCAGGACAGGAAATAAAGAATAGGAACAGTTGGGTAATTCTTTGAGTGGCAGCCAGTGACCAGTGGGGTATTGCAGGGAGTTGTGCTCGGACACCAGCTTTTCTCAATATACATTAATGATGAGGGAACTAAATGAAATATCTGAAGTTTGCAGACAACACAGAACTGCTTGGGAGATTGAGCTGTGAGGATGCTTAACTGTGATTTGGAGGAGGTGAGTGAGTGGGCAAATGTATGGTAGATGAACTATAATGTGGATTAATGTGAGGTTATCCACTTTAGCAGCAAAAACAGGAAGGCAGATTGTTACCTGAATGGGGATGGATTGGGAAAGGGGAAGTTGCAGTGAAACCTGGGTGTCCTTGTATAGTGGCCACTGAAAGTAAGCAGACAAGTACAGCAGGGCAGTGAAGAAAGCAACTGGTTCATTGGCCCTTATAGCGAGGAGGATTTCAGTGCCGCAGCAGGGATGCCTTGCTGCAATTTTACAGGGCCTTGGTGAGACCACACCTGGAATATTGTATGCAGTTTTGGTCTCCTTCTCTGCGGAATGATGTTCTGGCAATGGAGGGAATGCGATGAAGTTTAATGAGACTGATTTCTGGAATGACAAGACTAATGGTATGAACAGAGATTGAATTGTTAGGATTATATTCACTGGAGTTAAGAAGAATGAGGGGAATTTCATAGAAGCCTACAAAATTTTAACTGTACTGGACAGAAGGATGCGGGAAGGATGTTCTTGATGACTGGGCAGTCCAGAACCAAGTGTTACAGCCGAAGGATAAGAGGTAGGTCATTTAGGACAGAGATGAAGAGATATTTGTTCACCTGGAGAACAATGAGCCTGTGGTATTCTCTGACACAGAAAGTGATTGAGGTCAAATATTCAATGTTTTCAATGAGATAGATATAGTTCTTATGGTTAAAGGGATCAAAGGGCATGGGGAGAAAGCAGGAACAGGGGACTGAGTTGGATGATTAGCCATGATTACATTGAATGGCAGACCATGCTCGAAGGGCCATATGGTTTCCATCATGAATTTGCAAGTCTGATGCTACCTCTGATGAAACAGGATTCATTAATGACCTCATATTAAAGGCATCAGCAACTAGAATATGTCTAACTACTACATCCAGTTTTTAAAAAGACCAGGGTGTGTCTAAGACTAGTATTTTAATCTTAATAAAGGGCAAATTTGTGAGCATAAACGCTGAGCTATCAGAATTTAATTATGACACTAGACATGGGGACAGATTAATGAAGATGTAGTGGCAGACATCTAAGGGATATCTCAGAAAACTGGGAATACATTCCTACTGTAAATAAAGGTTCCAAGGGGCATCATGGTTAACTAAAGAAAATTTAAGGAAGAAGTATATGTTCATGCAAAGCAAAGTGGCAAGTTAGATGATTGGGCAGAATATAAAGATGGCAGAGAATGAGTAAAATGTTAATCAGGATGAAGAAATTAAGAGTTTGAGAGAAAGCTAGCTAGAAATGTCAAAAAAAATCAAGAGTTTCTACAGAAATCTAGAAAGGAAAAGAATAAATAATGTAATTTTTGATCTTTCACTGGTTCAGTACTGCTGTTTGTTTTCTGCTCTTTCATTTACCATTACAAGTCAGTTCACAATGTACAATGGCAAAATATGCCTTAAACTAATACAATTGGATAGTATTTTGGAAGCCAATTGTTTATTCTTATCCTGGTTTGTTGTATTTATGACCTGGCATAACGTAATTCATAGAGCTGAAATCGAGTCTATCATAAAAATGAATGTTATTTTAACAGGGGTATCTAATCCACCACTTGGGGGTAGTCAGTTTTAAGTAATTGGCAGTGACTTAAAACCTGTATTGAAACATTTACACCAAGCAGTTAACACTTTTTAAAAAAAAAGTTTAAAAGCAGACTACCGGAATGTTTGCACCTGAAAAATACTCTTAAATTTAAGAGGCTCCTTGAAGGACATCAAATAGACACAATTCGTAGAAACAGTCATTCGTTCGATCTGGGGCCCTGGTTAGTTTCATGGCCCGCTTTCTGCACAATGGTCTTAATTTGAGCTAGAATCACTACAGTGTGGCAACAGGCCTTTCGACCCTACAAGTCCACACCGAACCTCTGAACAGTATCCTACCGAAATCCATTCCCCAACATTTACCCCTAACCTGTACATCCCTGAACACTATGGGCAATTTAGCATGGCCAATTCACCTAACCTGCACATCTTTGGATTGTGGGAGGAAACCCACGCGGACACAGGGAGAATATGCAAACTACACACAGCCAGTCACCCGAGGCTAGAATCGAACCAGGGTCCCTGGCACTGTGATGCAGCAGTGCTAACCGCTGAGCCATTGTGCCACCCTAATGATGCAGAAACTTGACTTGCACTGCGTACAACTTGTGTTTGAAATTCCTTGATCTTTTCTTTTGGTTTGGCTGATTTTAAGCCATTGGTAAAACTCTCAGAAGGAGACAGGAGCACTCTGTCACTTTTATCCTTTCTCTGGTTACATGAGCTGTTCAACACAGAAAGTTTCCATGACCACCAATCTCTGATCTGAGTGAAGTTGTGAACTCATCATCCTGATTCCCTTTCTTCCTTCCTTTTGTTTTACATTACGACTGTACTTCAGAGAGCAAGGAGGCCAAAGTTATATTATTACAGCCTTTCTTCATGTTGATACAGGGCTGATGGTTTAAAAAATAGACAATAGTATCCCCTTCCCAGAATTGTATTTGTCCTGTGTGTGTGTGTGTGTGTGTGGTCCTCATTCCCCAACATTAAATGGCTGACAAGGAATAGGAGACATTGTGTCCACAGATGCCAATAACAACCTTCAGAGACTGGAGAGCTGTTTTGCTCAAATATTTTGGAGAAAAGCAGAGCTATTTATAAATCTGAGACATGATGGTCAAAAAAAGAATGAGTGAGTTATTTGTCTCTGTAAAAAATTTATTGTGTAGCATGAAAGATTTCTTGCCAGTTGCAAACTTTTTATCCGCCTGTCATTCAGAGGATATAAATAGGAACATGTGAGCCCAAAAGTAACTAATGCTCCACTTGCAGAAACAACACAAGGTCCAGCTTTCCAAAGGAAGTCTGAATCAGGGTGCAGGGATACAGTGGATGCAAAGGACTTCCCATCCATTAGAATTAGCTCATAGAAAGTTGAAGACACTCCTGAATGAGGAGATACAAATCTCAGTGAGGACAAATATTCTGCGATGAATCTGAACTCCCCATCTTATCCCTTCATCTACCGCTGTACAGAGGAAGGTACAGGTCATATATTTCACATTGCACTGCTGGTCCACCCTGATGGATATATATATAACTGCATGACATGTTTTGTATAATTAGCCAATGTTCCTTCAGTATCGCAAGAGGCAAAGTTCCAAGGCGCATTTGTTTTGGAATTTAAATAAAATATTTAGGGCAACTGTGTCATTGCCGAACGGCAAGTTTAAAGCAAGGAAGCACCAAATGGAAACTCCAGCAGTATTGTGACTGCCATTAGGTCTGCATCACAAAAATCACAAAGCAATAGTAATCACACCACATTGGGCCACAAACAGATACATGAGCATTTCTGTATGTCCTCCATTTTAAATTTTTACCTTTTATACTTCATTTGAAGAAAAATCATTGAAATCTTACAGGGCAGAAAGAGGCCAATCGGCTCATCGAGTATGCACCGCCCTCCGAAGACCATTCTCCACCCCCCTGTAACCCTTCATTTCCCATAACTAACCCATCCAGCCTGCATATCCCTGGACACTACAAAACAATTTAGTACGGCCAATACACCAAACTTGCACATCTTTGGATTTTGGGAGGAAACCAGAACATCTGGAGGAAGCCCATGCAGACATGGGGAGAATGTGCAAACTCCACACAGTCACTCCAGGGTGGAATCAAACCTAGGTCCCTAGCGCCGTGAGGTAGCAGAGTTAACCACTGTGCTACCATGCCACTCATAGGAACACCATGCCTAACCAGAGGGAGGGAGGCTGCTTAACTAGATCTTTCCCTACTCAGACGGGCTGTGCCATCTACATACTCTCCATCGTCAGGGCTCTTGGCTGTCACAGCATCTGACAGTTACTAAGGTGTGGCTGTCCCCAAATTTAACTACCAAACGATACCCAATGATAAGACAGGACCGGTATACAGTCTGTTCTGGACCAGGCCCAGACCCCCTCAAAATACTTAAAGAAGGTAGCCCAGACTCTAATGTTTCTTATTTTAAAGGTGGTTGTGAAGTGGATATTCCAGGTGTGATGCAACTGGTCCAACCACTCAGCTTTAAGCAAAACAATTTATTTAAACACTACAGTTGAAACACAAACAAAAGAAAATGGAATTTATATTAACTTAACTATTGGAAAACTTAGGTAAAAACAATGACTGCAGATGCTGGAAACCAGATTCTGGATTAGTGGTGCTGGAAGAGCACAGCAATTCAGGCAGCATCAAATGAGCAGCGAAATCGACGTTTCGGGCAAAAGCCCTTCATCAGGAATAAAGGCAGAGAGCCTGAAGCGTGGAGAGATAAGTAGGGGAGGGTCGGGGTGGGGAGAGAGCAGCATAGAGTACAATGGGTGAGTGGGGGAGGAGATGAAGGTGATAGGTCAGGGAGGAGAGGGTGGAGTGGATAGGTGGAAAAGGAGCTAGGCAGGTCGGACAAGTCCGGACAAGTCATGGGAACAGTGCTGAGCTGGAAGTTTGAAACTAGGATGAGGTGGGGGAAGGGGAAATGAGGAAGCTGTTGAAGTCCACATTGATGCCCTGGGGTTGAAGTGTTCCGAGGTGGAAGATGAGGCGTTCTTCCTCCAGGCGTCAGGTGGTGAGGGTGCGGCGGTGAAGGAGGCCCAGGACCTCCATGTCCTCGGCAGAGTGGGAGGGGGAGTTGAAATGTTGGGCCACAGGGCGGTGTGGTTGATTGGTGCAGGTGTCTCGGAGATGTTCCCTAAAGTGCTCTGCTAGGAGTCGTCCAGTCTCCCCAATGTAGAGGAGACCGCATCGGGAGCAATGAATACAATAAATGATATTAGTGGATGTGCAGGTAAAACTTTGATGGATGTGGAAGGCTCCTTTAGGGCCTTGGATAGAGGTGAGGGAGGAGGTGTGAGCACAGGTTTTACAGTTCCTGCGGTGGCAGGGGAAAGTGCCAGGATGGGCGGGTGGGTCGTAGGGGAGCGTGGACCTGACCAGGTAGTCACGGAGGGAACAGTCTTTGCGGAAGGCGGAAAGGGGTGGGGAGGGAAATATATCCCTGGTGGTGGAGTCTTTTTGGAGGTGGCGGAAATGTCGGCGGATGATTTGGTTTATGCGAAGGTTTGTAGGGTGGAAGGTGAGCACCAGGGGTGTTCTGTCCTTGTTACAGTTGGAGGGGTGGGGTCTGAGGGCGGAGGTGCGGAATGTGGATGAGATGCGTTGGAGGGCATCTTAAACCACATGGGAAGGGAAATTGCGGTCTCTAAAGAAGGAGGCCATCTGGTGTGTTCTATGGTGGAACTGGTCCTCCTGGGAGCAGATACGGCGGAGGCGGAGGAATTGGGAATACGGGATGGCATTTTTGCAAGAGATGGGGTGGGAAGAGGTGTAATCCAGGTAGCTGTGGGAGTCAGTGGGTTTGTAAAAAATGTCAATGTCAGGTTGGTCGTCACTAATGGAGATGGAGAGGTCCAGGAAGGGGAGGGAGGTGTCAGAGATGGTCCAGGTAAATTTAAGGTCAGGGTGGAATGTGTTGGTGAAGTTGATGAATTGCTCAACCTCCTCGCGGGAGCACGAGGTGGCACCAATGCAGTCATCAATGTAGCGGAGGAAGAGGTGGGGAGTGGTGCCGGTGTAATTATGGAAGATCAACTGTTCTCCGTAGCCAACAAAGAGATAGGCATAGCTGGGGCCCATACGTGTGCCCATGGCTACCCCTTTGGTCTGGAGAAAGTGGGAGGATTCAACGGAGAAATTGTTAAGGGTGAGGACCAGTTCCAAACGAATGAGAGTGTCGGTGGAAGGGTACTGTTGGGGACGTCTGGAGAGGAAAAAACGGAGGGCTTGGAGGCCCTGATCATGGCGGATGGAGGTGTAGAGGGATTGGATATCCATGGTGAAGATGAGGCTTTGGGGGCTGGGGAAACGGAAGTCTTGGAGGAGGTGGAGGGCATGGGTGGTGTCTCGAACGTATATGGGGAGTTTCTGGACTAGAGGGGGATAGGACAGTAGGTAGAGATGAGTTCAGTAGGGCAGGAGCATGCTGAGACAATGGGTCGGCCAGGGTGGTCAGGCTTGTGGATCTTGGGAAGGAGGTAGAACCGGGCAGTGCGGGGTTCCCGGACTATGAGGTTGGAAGCTGTGGGTGGGAGATCTCCTGAGATAATGGGGTTCTGTATGGTCTGGGAGATGATGGTTTGGTGATGGGTGAGGTCACGGTCGAGGGGGCAGTAGGAAGAGGGGTGTCCTCGAGTTGGCGTTTGGCTTCAGCGGTGTAGAGGTCAGTGCGCCAGACTACCACTGCGCCCCCTTTATCCGCTGGCTTAATGGTGAGGTTGGGATTGGAGCAGAGGGATTGGAGGGCTGCGCATTGTGAGGGTGAGAGGTTGGAGTGGGGGAGGGGGGTAGACAGGTTGAGGCGGTTAATGTCCTGGCGGCAGTTGGAAATGAAGAGGTCGAGGGCAGGTAATAGGCCAGCGCGGGGTGTCCAGGTGGATGCAGTGTGTTGGAGATGGGCGAAGGGGTCTTCAGAAGGTGGGCGTGAATCCTGATTGTGAAAGTAAGCTCGGAGGCGGAGGCGACGGAAGAATTGTTCGACGTTACGGCGTGTATTAAATTCATTGATGCATGGACGGAAGGGGATGAAGGTGAGACCTTTGCTGAGGACTGATCATCCGTCCTCAGTGAGGGGGAGGTCTGGAGTGATGGTGTAAACTCAGCAGGGCTGGGAGATGGGATCTGGTGTGGGTGTGGAGCTGGGAGTGGGGTTGGAGCCAGTACATGGAGTGGGTGTGATGGTGGGGGGAATGGGGGTAGAGTCATGAGCAGGGGTAGTGTTCCCCTCGGGGTTCTGGGGGGTGGGGATAGTGACAGTGGGGTCTGTGGGGGGCGTGTCAGCAGAATGCAGGTGAGTGGCGCTGGTGGGGGCGGAAGTGGTGGCAGACACGGCAGTCACTGAGCGTGTGGCGTTAGCGATGATGTGAGGGCCGGAAGTGGCTGTGGGAGTGGCCATGATGGGAGTGGAAGTGACATCATCAATCAGCGTGGGGGTGGCAGCTGCATCAGCCGCATGGCTAATGGCGTCGGAGTAGTTTCCGAGGCCAGGGGAATCTTCTGGAATGTTCGAGGAGCGCTGGTTATGGAGGTGGGTGGATAAAAGTTTGTTGTACTTACAGTTTTTGATGTTTGAGATGGAGTTGAAATACTGTTTGTTGAGAGTATGAATTCTCCTGAGGATGTCGTACAGAGTGGGTCCTTTGCAATTCTGAGAGAGTGTGGCCCTCAGCTGAGGCAGGGCAGACTGTAGAGAGGTTAGGTGCTGGCGCATTGCTGCGAGCGTGGAGCGGAGGATCTTGAAGGAGAACTGTTGCTGGTGTTTTTGAATCTGTAGTCTGTATTGTTTGTCCTGTTCCGGTCCGATCTCTGCTGGTTTAAAGGTGGTCCGGAGTCTGTGAGGGATGAGTTGGTTACGGAGGCATGCAGTGAGGAAGCAAATGTGGCTGTGGTACCAAGTTTGTTTCACGACATGGTTGAAGAGCTTCAGGGCAGAGGAAATGACCTGGGAGTTGCAGTGGGAGAGGGACTCCCTGAGATTCTTGTAGAGAGAGGAGGAAAACTTCTTCAAGGCAGGCATCCTTGCAAGAGGATTCGCAGTAGGATTAAAATCAACTCGGTAAAAACAATGACTGCAGATGCTGGAAACCAGATTCTGGATCAGTGGTGCTGGAAGAGCACAGCAGTTCAGGCAGCATCCAACGAGCAGCGAAATCGACGTTTCGGGCAAAAGCCCTTCATCAGGAATAAAGGCAGTGAGCCTGAAGCGTGGAGAGATAAGCTAGAGGAGGGTCGGGGTGGGGAGAGAGTGCGTGGTTGATTGGTGCGGGTGTCCCGGAGATGTTCCCGGAGACTGGACGCCTCATAGCAGAGCGCTTTAGGGAATATCTCTGGGACACCTGCACCAATCAACCACACTGCCCTGTGGCCCAACATTTCAAATCCCCCTCCCACTCTGCCGCGGACATGGAGGTCCTGGGCTCCTTCACCGCCGCACCCTCACCACCAGACGCCTGGAGGAAGAAAGCCTCATCTTCCGCCTCGGAACACTTCAACCCCAGGGCATCAATGTGGACTTCAACAGTTTCCTCATTTCCCCTTCCCCCACCTCACCCTAGTTCCAAACTTCCAGCTCAGCACTGTCCCCATGACCTGTCCTTCCTGCCTATCTTCTTTTCCACCTATCCACTCCACCCTCCCCCTGACCTATCACCTCCATCCCCTCCCCCATTCACCTATTGCACTCTATGCTACTTTCTCCCCACCCCCACCCTCCTTTCCCTTATCTCTCCACCCTTCAGGCTCTCTGCCTGTATTCCTGATGAAGGGCTTTTGCCCGAAATGTCGATTTTACTGCTCCTCAGATACTGCCTGAACTGCTGTGCTCTTCCAGCACCACTAATCCAGAATCTGGTTTCCAGCATCTGCAGTCATTGTTTTTACCTGAGGTAGAGGTGATCAAGAGCTTCAAATTCCTAGGAGTACATATCACCAATAATCTGTCGTGGTCCATCCACGTTGATGCTACAGTCAAGAAAGCACACCAATGCCTCTACTTCTACAGAAGGCTAAGGAAATTCGGCATGTCCACAAATGACTGACCAACTTTGAAAGATGCACCATAGAAAGCATCCTGTCCTGATACATCACAGTTTGGTTTGGCAACTGCTCTGCTTAAGCCCACAAGAAATTATAGAGTTGGGAACATAGCCCAATCCATCCTGAAAACAGCCTTCCATCCATTGACTCCGTTCACACTTCTCGCTGCCTCGGGAAAGCAGCCAAAGACTCCGGTTATACTCTCTTCCACCCTCTTCCATTGAAGATATAAGAGTTTGAAAACATGTACCACTAGCATTTAATTTAGATAAATGTGAAGTGCTGCATTTTGGAAAGGCAAATCAGAGCCGGAATTATACACTTAATGGTAAGGTCCTGGGGAGTGTTGCTGAACAAAGAGACCTTGGAGTGCAGGTTCATAGCTCCTTGAAAGTGGAGGTGCAGGTAGATAGGATAGTGAAGAAGGTATTTGGTATGCTTTCCTTGATTGTGGAGGTGCCAGTGTTGAACTGGGATGACAAAGTTAAAAATCACATGACACCAGGTTAGAGTCCAACAGGTTTATTTAAAAGCACAAGCTTTCGGAGCGCTGCTCCTTCATCAGGTAGCTAACAGGGCAGGATCATAGGACACAGAATTTATAGCAAAAGATCACAGTGTCAGATACTGTGATGTATTGAACAAACCTAAATTGCTGTTAATTCTTTCATCTTTTAGTATGGGTTTTGATTCATTAATATGTAAATCCCAGAACTTCTTTCAAGTCACATTCCCGAGATAACTTAAGGTTGAATGGTGACATTTCAGCTCAGACAATGCATTAAAGGTGTGAGGTTACGCTCTGTAGGTATTCCAGTCTTGAGTCAGACTGGTTCTATTTCCAAAGTAGACGAATTTATAAAATGTCACATGAATTATAAAAATATTGACTGCCTGTAGATTATGTGCTTTTTGAACAAAATCGAATGTATCTGCAAATGCAAATTCAATCCATAGACTTATATGTGTGTGTGTGCATGCATGTGTGGGAGAGAGAGAGAGAGAAAGTCTGTGTGTGTGTGCTTGATAGGGTGTATGCACGAGTGTGATGGAGCATATGCCTGCGAGAGGGTATACGCATGGATGTGAGTATGGGGAGTGTGTGTGTGTGTGCCTGAGAGAGTGTGTGCGTGAGTGTGTGTCTATGTAAGAATGTATGTGTGTTACAGTATATAGTGTAACGGGGTCACCTGCAGTGTGGCATGAACTCAAGGTTCCGGTTGAGGTCATACTCATGGGTTCTGAACTTGCGTATCAGCCTCTGCTCGGCCACTCTGATTGTTGCTTATTCCGAAGTCTACCTTGGAGGACAGTTATCCGAAGCTGAATGTCCCAGACTGCTGGGAGGGAACATCCCTGTCTGATGATTGTTGTGATTTACATAGTAATGAATTGAAACCTGCAACCTGTACTAAAAGATGAAAGACAACAGCAATCTGGATTTGTTAAATATATTGGATTAAGGTATGACATTATGATCTTTTGCTATACATTCTATGTCCTATGATCCTACTCCACTCACTTCCTGATGAAGGAGCAGCGCTACAAAAGCTAGCTTCCAAATAAACCTGTTGGACTATAACCTGGTGTCGTGTGATTTTTAACTTCATTTATTGGTCAGAGCATTGAGTATAAAGGTCATGTTGCAGCTGTTTAGGACATTGATTAGGTCACTTTTGGAATATTGTGTGCAATTCTGGTCTTCCTGGAGGAAGGATGTGGTGAAACTTGAAAAGGTTCAGAAAAGATTTACAAGGATATTGCCAGGGTTGGAGGATTTCAGCTATCAGGAGAGGCTGAATAGGCTGGGGCTGTTTTCCCTGGAGCATTGGAGGCTGAGGGGTGACATTATAGAAGTTTATAAAACCATGAGGGGCATGGATAGGGTAAATAGGCAAGGTCTTTTCCCTGGGACCGGTGAGTCCAGAACTAGAGGGCATAAGTTTAGGGTGGGAGGGGAAGGATTTAAAAGTGACCTAAGGCGCAACTTTTTCATGCAAAGTTGGAATGAGCTGCCAGAGGAAGTGGTGGAGGCTGGTACAATTATAACATTTAAAAGACATGTGAATGGGGATATGAATAGGAAGAGCTTGGAGGGATATGACCAATTCTGGCAAGTGGATCTAGATTAATTTAGGATATGTGGTCGGCATGGACGATTTGGACCAAGGGGTCTGTTTCCTTGCTGTACACATCTATAACTCCATGACTCTAACAGATTCAAGAACAGCTTTTTCCCCGCTGTTATCAGACTTATGAACAGACCTCTCTTATGTTAAAGCTGATGTTTCTCTGAATCTTCTCTGTCACTGTAACACTACATTCTGCATTCTGTTCTACCAACCTGCTTTACTTGTGTAAGATATGATTTGCCTGGTTGGCATGCAAAACAATACTTTTCAATGTTTCTTGGTGCATATGACAATAATATACCAAACCAAACAAAAAAAATTTTAAAAACAAGCCAAAACCATGATCTCTTATTTAAGTAGTAACCATTGAAGTGGTGCCTTAGCAAATATGTTTTGGAAATCCACATGTGTTACGTCTACTGGTTCCCTTTAGCCACTCTGTTTGTTTCATCTACAAAAACTTCTCATATTTTGTCAAAACTGATGTTCCTTTCCCAAAATATGCCCATTGGTTTATACATCGGTAGAATGGAATCCCTTCCAGCTAACCAATGTTGCTTCTGGTCCCCTGATAGCTACACGGTTTGAGGCTGTTATTAGCATGGCATCAGGGAAACTGGCCATTGCAGCAAGTCCTAGAGCTCTCTCTTTCTAATTGTTGGAATCCCTTCAAGAGTACTAGTTTTTCCCTGGCAAGGAGTGTATTGGTGATCTATTTTAGACAGTGCAGACTCAGAGATGCTGCTGATGTCTCCTTTTGCAGCCTGGAAGACGCCTGTGGTGAAAAAGCTCAAGGTGGTGGAAGGCACATAGATTGATCACTGCTGGAACCCATTGGAGTCAGTGGAAAGTACATGAAGTTTTACATTGTCAGTCTTGGTGGTTTTAGCAAGCCAGTTTGGGTAATGTCCTCAACTGTGACTGTTTAAACAGAAGTGGGGCCTATGTTTGGATCAGTGGGTGTGAAAGTTCTTTTGGCAGGATCCATTTCCTTTTATCTTGATATTTTTTATAAATATAATCACAAGGGTGGCCTGTCTTGTGCCAGTAGAAAAACAGTGTCCTTATTTTTCTTTTCTTTTTTATGATATTTCAGGAAAATTGTTGTTGCACTGAAGCCTTTTTTTGCATGGTTGGATGCAAGGCTGTGGATTATGTTATCGGTGCGAGTGGCTGAAACAGATACCCCTGTCAAACATTTAAAAATGGGCGGTTAAAAGAGGCTGAAGAAATATGGGAACAGCGTGAGCCAATACTTGACTGAATGATAAACAACAATAGAAACGGGTTAGGTTAAACAGTCCAGATTGTGTTTTCCACATAATTCAACTTGGCATCAATGGAGCAATTTATTCTCAAGCAGAGTTCTTGACATTTATCTACACATATATAATTGCTAAGGCTTCTCATGTCCATAAGCATGGCATGATAATAATTTCCCAATGCCATATGACTTTTCCAGGAGAAATGTCAAGCCAAATTGGATTCTTTGCAGAGTGCAAACTACTCAGGAGCCCGCATCTGGTTCCTATTTTAATTAATGGGAAATACAACTATCGCTTCAACCTCTGCATGTGAACATAATGTTGTAGAAAATTTGTTCCTTTTCATGTAGCCTTGTTTACAGTGAAATGGAAATAGCTGATGGCTAAAGTCATGCTGTGATTCTTTGTTGACTTGCTGAGGGACATGGCAGTGCAATTAGAGTTCAGCTGCTTTGCGAGTCCAACAAAGACAAGCCGTTGAACTGATTAACAGTTGCTCAGTGTTCGCTACCTGTCTCTTTCCCCCTGCCTGCAGAACATAAGAACCAGAGTCAGTGATGAAGTTTTGGCTTCAGCTTGTTGCTTTCCTTACAGGGGCTGAGCATTGTAACTGGCAGCGAAGCAGAAACATCACTTCCATAATTACTGGGCAAGTGCAAGTCTGAGAAACATCATCGTTGTCACTGAGCCAGTTTACTCTGTCACCTCATGTCTACACATCCAGCAGGAGTCTCTGGAACTGAATGGGAATCTTGGACAGTGGGCTAACAGATCGATTGGGTCTGTCCATTGACTACATGGTTCAAGCTACGCGAACAAAAGTTTGACATTCAAATTATGCTGCGCTGTATTTCAGAACTCCGCAGTGTGCAGCTCCTACCCTCAGTCCGTGAAGAAGAAATCCAGTAGAAGCAAAACAAACAAGTTTGTTGCGATGTACATTGTATTGACAACTGGAGTCCCCTGCCTCATTGGACCTGTAGCTGAAATCCTCATTTATTACCCTCAGGCTTGTCAATTACATTATTCTCTGAACTGACCTCCCATCTTGTACCCTTCGCAACTGTCCTTATCCTAACCCATTCTGCTCACCCATCAAGCTTATGTTCACTCACCTACATTGGCTCTTGCTTCAGCAATACCTCGGTCTTAAAATTCTCATCTCTGTATTCAAATACCTCTATAGTCTTGCCAATCCTAACCACCAAGTTTACAATTCCCACAACTATGCCTAACGCAGGATTTTTTATGAATCCCCTTTTCCTTTCATCTCACGATTAATGGCTGTATCTTCAGCTATTTGGGCCCAAAGATGGAGAATTCCCCCTTCATCTCATTGTCTCCCTTTAAAACCACTCTTAAACCTTACATTTCTGAGGACCAGCTCTCACAACCTTGCTTGAAGCCATGTTTTGGTTGAATATGCTCCCGTGAAGCACCTTTATATATATTCTTATGCCATAAGTGCTGTGTAAATGCAAAATTGATGCGTGCCTCAAGATATTATATAGCACCTTCTTCTGTAGTGTTGAACTAACATTCTAAACCCAGCAAGGTTTGGCTCACTTGGAACTTGGTAATGAAAATGATCTGCTTTTTATATGAATTTCATAGAGAGGCTCCACTCCTTGAATATTTTGTTTCAGCAGGTCTGTCTCAGAGCCAATGTGCCTGTTACAGATGGGCTACCTGCTGGAGCAAAAAGCCCACAACGTGAGTTTTCAATCATTCTGCTTGCCTGCCCACAGAGTGGCGAAAAGCTTCCCATAATAATGCACAGTGGGAATAATACTTCTTTCAAGCACAAAAAAAACTTTAATTTCATGCGACACTCTGCTGACTGCAAAATTGTATTACAAGACTTTGATGTTGGACTCTTGAAAAATGTAATTTCTGCTACATTTGTTCAGCATAAGAGACTTAGTTGGGCTTTTCAAGAAAAACAGAGAAAAATGTTGTTGAGCCTTTGAATCTTGCACTCATCAGGACCAAATTTCAAACAATTGCAATTTCTTTTTTTTTTCATTTTTTTCTTTGTTAATTTAACCCCCACACTACCACCTAAGTGCGGTAGTGCTTATTTTTTCCCCAGCACCCATGGTGTGTGTGTGCAGGTGTGAGACACAGTGAAAGACACAAGGTGCATGAATGTTTATTCAATTTCCACTACCAGGAAGATAGGAAAACACCCGCGTGGCCAGTGACAAGCACTGCCCTTCACATCAAAGGGCAGTGCTGTGTGATCAAACAGTGAAGGGGAGGGTAGGGACTAAATCAAAATAGAGTTGGAGGAGGAAATAATGCACTCCACTCCCTGCGGCGCCCACCTCTCCCTGAACAACTCCAGGGTGTTGGAGGACACCGTGTGCTCCTTCTCCAAGGACACCCGGGCCCTAACGTAACCGCGGAAGAGGGGCAGGCAGTCGGCCCTAACGACCCCCTCCACGGCCCGCTGCCTCGACCTGCTGATGGCCAGTTTGGCCAGGTCCAGGAGCAGACCCACGAGGAGGTCTTCAGACCTGCCCTCCTTCCTCCGTACCGGGTGCCCAAAGATCAGGAGCATGGGACTGAAGTGCAACCAAAAGCAGAGGAGGAGGTTTTTCAGAAAATCAAAAAGGGAGTGCAAACGCCCACACCCAATATATACATGGTCCACGGACTCCACAGCGCCACAGAACAAGCAGTTGGGCTGGGAGTCCGTGAACCATCGCAATCTGCGGTTGCAGGGGACTGCTGCGCGCAGCACCCTCCACCCCAGATCCCCGAGAGAAAGGGGGGGGACTCCCGCGTAGAGAGCCCTCCACTGGGGATCCCCACTGCCCGGTGGCAAATGGGCACGCCAAGGTGTGTCCGGACGGTGGATAAGGAAGAAGAGGTGGATGGTGTGCAGCAGCAGTCTATACAGGGCCCTCCTTTTTACCGCCTGGAAGGGAACAAAATTAAAATTCTGGAGGCGGCTCAGGTTGTGGGTCACAAGCTCCCGCGGGAAGTATGGGACCTTGGACAATTGCAATTTTTTTTTTCCTTTACACTCCTGCTTATTTTTTTTTAAACCCCCACAACACCACCGCCTATCTGTGGTAGTGCTTAATGCTCTTGTTCTTTTTTTAAAATTTAACCCCCACACTACCACCTAAGTGCGTTAGTGCTTATTTTTTCCCCAGCACCCATGGTGTGTGTGTATAGGTGTGAGACACAGTGAGAGACACAAAGTGCACAAATCTTTATTCAATTTCCACCACCAGGAAGATAGGAAAACACCCGAGTGGCAAGTGACAAGCAGTGCCCTTCACATCAAAGGGCAATGCTGTGTGATCAAACGGTAAAGGGGAGGGCAGGGATTAAATCAAAATAGAGTTGGGGGAGTGAAATAAGAGTCTCGTGTTTATATATTTTTTCTTTTTTTTTATATAATTCCCTTTTTTTTTTAATTTAACCCCCACACTACCACCTAAGTGCGGTAGTGCTTATTTTATCCCCAGCACCCATGGTGTGTGTGTGTAGGTGTGAGACACAGTGAAAGACACAAAGTGCACAAATCTTTATTCAAATTCCACCACCAGGAAGATAGGAAAACACCCAGGTGGCCAGTGACAAGCACTGCCCTTCACATAAAAGGACAATTGCAATTTATACCACACAAGAAGAGGGTACTGATTGGTTGGCAAATTAACTTTGATTGGTCAAGGCTGTTGCCTTAGAGAAGGCTGTGGGGAATTATTGGCTCCCAACTCCCAACTTAATATGGACATATTAAGACCATAAGAAATAGAATGGGAATAGATTGGCCATAAACAGGTCCAGGCAGCAGGTCATGGAGGGGGTTGTTTGGGTCAATTGCCTGCCCCTCTTCCCCAGCTACATCTGAGCCCGGGTGTCCCTGGAGAAGGAGCATGCGGTGTCCACCAACTCCCTCAAGCTGTTCAGGGAAAGGTGGGCACCGCAGGGAGTGGAGTGATTTATTTCCCTCTCCAACCATATTTTGATTTAGTCCCTGTCCTCCCCTTCACTTTTTTGATCACACAGCATTGCCCTTTGTCAAGAATAGCACTGCTTGTCACTAGCCACTCTGGTGTTTTCTCTGGTAGTGGAATATAAATAAAGATTTACACACCTGTTGTTCTTCACTGTGTCTGACACCTGCATATACATGACATGGGAGCTGGGGAAAAATAAGCAATACCGCTCTTAGAACAAGAAAAAAGAATAGAAGAAGAATAGATCATTCGGCCCCTCGAGCCTATTCTGTCATTCATGGCTGATCTGATATTCCTTGCACTCATCTTCCTGTCCTTCATCTATACACCTTGATTCCTCTACTGATCAAGAATCTATCTCAGCCTTAAATATACACAAGGACTCTGCCCACATATCTTTCTGCGGTAAGGAGTTCTAAAGATCCTGAACCCTCTGAGAGAAGAAAGTCCTCTTCATCTCAGTCTTGAATTGACACCACTTTATCTGAGACTATGCCGTCAGGTCCTAGACTCTTCCATGTGGGAAACGTTCTCTCAGCATTTAACCTGTCAAGCCCCTTAAGATTTCTATATGTTTCAGTGAAGTCACCTCTCATTTTGCTAAACTCCAATGAGTAGAGTTCCATTTGTATTCCTTTTGGTTGCAGAGAACAGAATCATACATGTCAATGCGAATGAGCACAAATGAACCATATTATGATCTTGACTGATTGTCATAAGTCAGTTTGTTATTATCATTCTTAGCATAATAGTTGTTTAGGAATATTGAACCCAAATAAGATTCATAAGGATGATACCAGAAGTGGGGGCTTATAAGTAACTGGGAAGTATTGACAGGCTGGTCACCATTCTTTTGAAAAAGAAGATGCAGAGGTGATGCAGTAAAAATCTTTAACATTATGAAATGTTTTGATAAAGCACATATAGGCAAAGGCACAACTTGAGGTTATATGATTATCATCAAGAAAGTCAACAGGGAAAGCAAACGTAGTTGAAGCAGATAGTAGGGGCTGAATCATATATTTGCTGGTGAAGTGCAAGTTGCACTGACTTTTGTGAGGAATTTCTGGCACTGGGCCCTGAGAGGATTTCTCACTGTATCTTACCAAATGCTTCTCATTAATTATGGCATCCCTCACTTATAATTCCAGACCCATTTGCTATTTCCAAGACAACTCACCAGCTATCCATGGCCTGCACCGTTTTCCAGGGGTTGTGGGTGCTTGCATTCCGAAGCTGCCCTGATTATTTTAGACCTTGTCAAAGATGGGGAAAAGTGGGCCACAATTCTCTGACAGGGTCCCTGCCAGTTCCAGAGGACTTGAGGAAGAAGAGGGTGTGACACCAGACCCTGCCAGTGCCCAAATGGGTGAAGAGATGCCTGATGTGAAGCTCCTCACCCCAAACCTCCCCCCTCCCCCATGAGGAGAGAGTCCTGTCCCTCACAGGAGAATAGAGCGTGAGCCTTGGTGGGAGGGGGGGACAGTGGCAGAGATAGCGTGAGTGCGAAGCAGCAGAGAGAAGATGGTGACGTCGCCCTGATGAGGCGGAGAGATCATTGACCTCCTTATGACACTGCTGGTTGTACCCCTGAACTGTGGAGGCAGCACTGACCCGAGGTGGGGCATAACTGGGGGGAAGGGTGGTGTTGGTGGAGCCTGGGTGTCTCAGCATCTCCATAGGAAGATCTCCATTCAGATGGGTGTCTCAGCATCTCCATTCTCACTGTAGATGGCAACATTCTCCTTCACCCCACTCTTACCATCCTTGCAAACCTCCCACTTCACTAATCCGGCATGACTGCTGAACAGCCTACACCCTCCATCGCGACACTGCATTACCCTTCATCACTCTGCAACAGCACCAAGAGCCGTGCCACCCATTTTCAACTCACCCAATCCCTTCCTTCCTCTCATTCCGGGTGAAGACAGCCACAATAGGGAGGCCAGAAAGTGCCCAGATGGGTGAAGAGATGCCTGATATGAAGCTCCTCTCCCCCATGAGGAGAGAGCCCTGTCCCTCACAGGAGAATACCAGGATGGTTCCTATGGAGATGCTGAGACACCCAGGTTCCGCCAACACCACCACCCCCCCCAGTTATGCCCCACTCTTCATTCCATTGAAACGCAGTCAGTAATCCCAATGTCAGTCCCAATGTGCAATACTCCCACCATTGGCCGTGACACCCTCTCTCCCTTCTAGCTTGCAGGTAATGCCAGCACTCCATCACTTCTACAGAGGAACGGCCTGCAAACCACCACCGCCCCCCCCCCCCCCCCCCCCACCCGTCCTCGGGGTCTGAGGGCGAGTGCTGAGTACCCAGGGGAACCACCAACAACTCTGCCTCCTGCAGCCACCCACCACCAGCTCAGACAGTGACCCCCACCTGGAAACCTTAGTGTTTGAAAGTTTGGGAACACAGATGGGAACACAGCTGGCAGAGGGAAAAATGGCACAGCCCGCTGGCACACACAGGACTGAAAGAGACAAGGTACCTTAGGTGGTTAGCTTAAACTCTCCAAACAGCTTCCGACCTAGACCCATTTCTCCATCCTATCCCTCTAACTCCACATTTCCCATGGCTAATCCACCTAACCTGTCCATCTCTAGACACTGTGGGTAATTTAGCATGGCCAATCCACTAAACGTGCCCATCTTTGGACTGTGGGAGGAAATTGGAGAACCTAGTGGAAACTCAGGTAGAATGTGCAAACTCCCCACATACAATTGCCTAAGGATATAGTCCAACTCAGGTCCCTGATGCTGTGAGGCAGTAGTACTAACCACTGAGCCACTGTCCCACTCCAAAGATAGTAAAAAAGATGTAAAATGTGTGTAAATCAACGTGTGAAAAGGAGAGAATTGGTTCTCTCTACTAAGCACAAAGTAAACAATGATAAGTCTATGGGAGAAGGTGGGAGAAAGAATGTAATAGATATGGAGAACAAATATAATTCAGTCAATTTCTCAAGTTATTGAATTCAATATTGGGAGCTCGGGACTGTACGTGTCTAAGTGGCAATTGAGGTGTTGCTCCTTGAGCTTTCATTGGGCTTCGTTAGAACATTGCAGAAGGTGAAGACAGAAATGTTAGTGTGACAGCAAGTTAGGGTCATGTCTATGGACAGAGTGGAGGTGTTCCACAAAGTGGTCTCCCAGTCTATATTAGGTCTCGCCAATGCATCAGAAGCCAACGTATGGGATAATTCTCACCACCTGGGGTCATACTTGACACAAAGTAAGATGGTCGAGATTATTGGACATCAATCGTCTCCATTCCAGGATATTGCTGCAGGAGTTCCTGAGGGTAGACCACAGGGTCACATCATCTTCAGTTAATAACCTTCTATCCATCATACGGTTAGAACTGAGGATGTTTGCTGATTTTTGCACAATGTTCAGCACCATTTGCATCTCCTCAAATACCAAAACACCTCACATTAGTCGCCCACCTCAATGTTTCAACTCTCAAATGGATGCTTTACTTACCAATACCATATCAATGGGTGCAAAATGTTGTGTTATATCTCAAAGCAGACTTGCAATGGTATAAAGCTCACCATCTCTAACTTACTGAGCTCTGTATTGTTGTACAGGCCATTCTACTATAACATGCATTTCATTAATGCAAATTCACTATAACATAGTGATGAATTGAGGACACTGTTTCTAAAGTGCAAATATTTAAAGTGTGTATTAGTTATTCCACGATTCCAGCCCTATTAATTTAAATGGCGCTGCTATTACACAATTTTCTCATTAACACAGGATTGAACGAGAACGGAACTATTGCATTATAGCAGAACTGACTGTAGCATGACCTGCTGGGGAAGCATGCTACAGGGCATTTGAATAAGCTTGAGCCCAAAGGTGCAAGTGCAGATGATTATAGACAGCCGTGGTTTGTAAAGCATTCAGACAACCAATTACAAGAGGTTAATGCGCGTACACATCTCCAACTTAAATTTCCCAGATGCAGACATACCTTCTTTCTACTTAAAATTCAAGATCCTTCAAGTTAGATGTCCTCTATCACTTTTTCAAAAGGAAAACAGAAATCAGTTTGTTTCCCAACATAAATATCCTGGCAGTCAAACATCTTCTCAAAGAGTTAGAATCAGCAGCCAAAGGCTTTGTCTAGGTTTATAAATAACACAAATAGTCAAATGATGCTGTCAGTTTAATTCCACAGCCCTCCAGTTTGGAAAAATGATGTTTAAGCAGTGATTTTCTAATCTACAGAAGCATACCTATGTGCAATGGTTAGTTGGTTGCCCCTTTTATTGTCTCCTTCAATTTAGCATCAGAGCTGGTGTGACATCATCACTCCTTATTTTATGTTACAAACCTGTGATTATCAGTGAGATATTGGTCATAAGTAGTTGCCCCAAGGCCATTGGCCAAACTGCTTTAGACAATTGATAATATTGAGAAAATAATCTGCTCCTACAAGTATGATATAACAACATCTGCTCGTTGGTAGAGAGCAGACCTTGTAGACAGCAGTGTATCATTGGGTGGTCCCCAGAGAGCAATCCTCATTGAGCAGTCCTCATCAGGTAGACACAACATGGACCAGAAGAAATGCAGGAACACTTACTAGTGAGTGATCTATTAGGTTTGCAAGCGAAGACAGAATTAGAAGTATAAAGGTGATAAATGCATGGTTCAAGAGTTGACACAGGAGGGAGGGTTTCAAATTCCTGGGTCACTGGGACATTTCTGAGGAAGGTTGGACATGTACCAGCGGGACAGGCAGAACTTGAAACAGACTGGGACCAACATCTTTGCTGGAGGTTTACTGGTCGGGAAAAGTTTAAACTAGTTCAGCAGGAGAAGGGGACACAGAGCCTTAGTTCACAGCAAAATATAGTAAAGGAACCAAGACAGTGGAAGGGCAGCCATTTTAAGATTCAAGGTAGTAAGATGAGACTGGATGGCCTCTCTTTGAGTCTGAGCATTATAGGGTAAAGCAGATGAGTTAAGTGTGTGGATTGACATGTGGAATTGTCATGTCATTGCCATCTTGAAGTTGTGGTTGAGGGATGGGCAGGACTGGCAACTCAACATTCTGGGAAATAGGATCCTCAGACAAGACAGGGGAAGGTGTAAAAGAGGAGGTGGCATTGCATTTTTAATCAAGCAGTCAGTCACTGCAGGAAGGAGGGATGATATAGAGTCATAGAGATGTACAGAACGGAAACAGACCCTTCGGTCCAACCCATCCATGCCAACCAGTTATCCCAACCCAATCTAGTCCCACCTGCCAGCACCCGACCCATATCCCTCCAAACCCTTCCTATTCATATACCCATCCAGATGACGTTTAAATGTTGCAATTGTACTAGCCTCCACCACATCCTCTGGCAGCTCATTCCATACATGCACCACCCTCTGCATGAAAAAGTTACCCTTTAGGTCTCTTTTATATCTTTCCCCTCTCACCCTAAACCTATGCCCTCCAGTTCTGGATTCTGCACCCCAGGGAAAAGATTGTCTATTTACCCTATCCATATCCCTCGTGATTTTATAAGCCTTTATAAGGTCACCCCTCAGCCTCCAACACTCCAGGGAAAACAGTCTTAGCTTATTCAACCTCTCCCTTTAGCACAATCCTCCAACCCTGGCAACATCCTTGTAAATCTTTTCTGAACCCTTTCAAGTTTCACAATCTTGGAAGGGTCTGCAAATGAGGGGGCCATCATTTTAAGGTGAAAGGAAGGAGGTTTAGAGCGGATTGAAGGAAATTTCTTTTCATCCAGAGGGTGGTGGGGTCCTGCCAGGCAGGCTGTTTGAGGTAAGAAACCTCACTACAATAAAAAGTATGTGGATGAGCAGTTGAAAAGTCATAATATTCAAGGTTATGGATCACATGTTAGAAATCGGGATTGTTGTAGACAGGCTGGCACAGACACAATGGGCTGAAGCGCCTCTGCTCTGCTGTATGATTCTATGACTGTTTGACTATGACCTGCGGGATAGTTTCCTATACCCCAGTTAGAGAGCAGGAAGCTGGCCCCACAAGCTTTCCACACTGATAGTCTGTTTGTCCTCTGGTATCAGTGAACCATCCTCTGTTATCACGGTTGTCTGCTTTCTTTCCCTGTTTACCTAATGTGCCATATCTAAGCTGCTGTTTCTCGATAAACTATCAGCAAAATTGCTATAGGTCATTGACTGCCAATATTGTGTAACTGTGATCATGAGCCTCCTAAAATCAGCATCTCTGAAAGAAGCAGATCATGTTGAACCAAACCACTTTGATATAACCATGGAAAACAAAGTAAAATAGAAATGAAAGAAGGAAACGTAAAAGGACAGAACAGTGAACCAAATAAAGGAAAAGAATAAACAAGCCATGCACTCCACATCAAAAAAACAGAAAGCCATATGTCTACAACAAGAATGGAATGCAAGCATTTGACTGAGGATTGGGCATTAAGTGACACCTTCACCAAACTACAGCTATTTAAACACCATATGGCACTATATTTTGCATGTTAATTCTTCAATAATCCTGAGAGGAGATTCTTCATATATTACTTGCTATTAACAAGGATAATCACATCTGATCTTTCTAAGGATGATTAAAAAAAATCCAGAAAAGATCTGGAGAATACCTAAGGATTAGCTTAAGGTCTAACTCAACTTCTTCATCAATGGACTCCAGCACATGCCATTCAGACAGAAAGTCCAAAGTTATTATCATGATGACATTATCATCAGTTGCTGCAGCAAAACGAATGAGGAAGATCTCTCTGAAGAAGAACATGAAAAGAGGCTGTTTGAATCGATAATCAATTCTACTCTAGCAAAGCCTGGCAGAAAAATCTTCTGGGCAAGGGAAAGGGTCTTACCAATGATGTCTTACTGCAAGGTGGATGCCAGCATGAAGACACAGTGGCAGATCAAAATATTTTGGGAGCAGACAACAAAACCATTCCTCCAGTCAGCAAATTGCACCAAACCAGCAAGATGTGCCATGGATGCAGTTTGTCACATCTACCCCAGCAGTCGGCTCACATTCACATTGGGTACACGTGCAAAAAAGCTCAGACTAGTTTGGCCAAACCAGATCCTGGAACGGGACATGGGTGGCAAACAAGATGGCAAAACTTCACAATGCTGGCAGCAAAGAAAATGATTCGAACCAAAGTGAAGAGGGGACAAACCGCAAAGTGAGCTTTGGAAGATAACCGAGCCTTCTATATTGTCAACTTCACACACCAGTTTAAGACAAGGAGAAGCTTTTACATCCATTAATATTGTGTATCCTAAAAAAGGCAGGTCAGTACATCTTGAAAGTCAGAATTGATACAGGAGCCAGTACCAATGTATTAGCACTACACATCCTGAAACACATGTACCCCAACAGTTGGCATTCCTTGGTACAACCTGTAAAATATGCTGTGACAGGTTTCACTTGAATCATCCTGGGAGGAGTGCCCTGATGAATAACTGAGGTGTAGAGAGGCCATTAAATTGACGGGAGGGGAGGAGAGGTTTTGGGAGAGTGGAAATATTAGGAAGACAAAAGAATGTTACAGGGATAATGATATCTAGAGTGGAACTGCAATGGACGGACTTTACAAACTTAGAAAAACAGCAGTAAGTAAGATCAAAAAGGGAAAAATATGGTAAAAAGACAAAATTAATGGTTCTTTATTTGAATGTGTATAGTATTTGGAATGAAATAAATAAATTAACAACACAAATTGAGAATAACAGGTATAATTTTATAGCCAATTGAGAGACATGGCTGGAATGCGA
This sequence comes from Chiloscyllium plagiosum, assembly GCF_037043375.1. NCBI lineage: Eukaryota > Metazoa > Chordata > Chondrichthyes > Orectolobiformes > Hemiscylliidae > Chiloscyllium > Chiloscyllium plagiosum. The sequence continues at coordinate 136,198,213 of NW_028270139.1, forward strand.
TCAAAGCTGAGAATTAAATATTCAAAGGTGTTTGACAAAGGTTTAAATATTCAAAGGTTTTTGAAAACAGAGACAGGAAGGAATGGCTGCTGCAGCAGCATTGCTAATACTAAGTGGAATAAATACAATAGCAAGAAACGATCTTGGATTGGAAGATATAGAATCAAAAAGGGTGGAGATAGGGACAAAATATAAGAAGAAGAATGGGCATCCTAACAGTAGCTATACGGTGAGACAGAGAATGAATCAGGAGATAATGAGGGCATGTAACAAAGTCAGTACAATAATCATGAGTGAATTTAATCTTGATGTAGATTGAGACAGTCAGATTGGCAGAGATAGCCATGAGGAAGAATTCATAGTGAGTATCCGGGACAGTTTCCTCGAACAATCTGCTGTGGATCCAACCAGGGATCAAAGTGGTTTGTGTCTGGTGATGTGTAATGAAACAGGTTTAATAAAGAATGTAAGAGTAAAATATTCCCTCGGAACAGTGACTATATTATAGTATAATTTAGCATTCAGTTTGATGATGAGAAATTTGGGTTAGAAACAAGTGTGCTAAACTAAAAAAAAATTATTACAAAGGAATGACTGGAGTGGAATGGGAATGTGTTTTACAGCAAAGATGGTTGAGGAACAATGGCCAACATTTATCAAAATAGTTCATGGCTCACAACGATATCCCAGAGAGAAAGAAGGATTCTAGAAAGGGGATACACCAACTATTGTTAACCAGGGAAGTTAAGGATGGCACCAAAATTAAAAATAAAACAAATAACAATTAGTGGTACGCCAGAGGATTGGGAAAGTTTTTAAATCAAACATAAGATGGCATAAAAAGATAAACTTTGAGGGTAAACGTGCAAACAATATCAAGATGGACAGCAAGAGCTTCTTTCAATACACAAAAAAAGAAGAGAGACACTGAAATGAAAGTAGGAAATGAGAATAATAATCAGGAACCAGGAAATGGCAGAGGTGTTGAGTAAGTTCATGGTACAGGTCACTAATAGCATTCCAAAATTTCTAAATCATCAGGAGAAAAGAGAAGAGAAGAAATAAATGAACAAATTATCACTAGAGAAGTAGGACTAGTGGGGCTAATGAGCAATATGTCCCCTGGATCTGATAGGATGTTTCTCAGGATATTAAAAGAAGGTTTGGAATACTGGGTGCAATTCTGGTCTCCCTGCTACAGGAAGGATGTTGTGAAACTCGAAAGGGTTCAGAAAAGATTCACAAGGATGTTGTTGGGGTTGGATGGTTTGAGCTACAGGGAGAGGCTGAATAGGCTGGGGCTGTTTTCCCTGGAGCATCGGAAGCTGAGGAATGACCTTATAGAGGTTTAGAAAATCATGAAGGGCATGGATAGGCTGAATAGCCAAGGTCTTTTTCTGAAGGTAGAGGTGTCCAAAACTAAAGGGCATAGGTTTAGGGTGAGAGGGGAAAGATTTAAAAGAGATTTAAGGAGAAACTTTTTCACACAGGGAGTGGTGCGTGTATGGAATGAGCTGCCAGAGGAAGTAGTGGAGGCTGGTACAATTACAGCATTTAAATGGCATCTGGATGGGTATTTGAATAGGAAGGATTGGAGGGATATGGGTCAAGTGCTGGCAAATGGGTCTAGATTTGTTTCGGATATCTGGTCAGCGTGGACGGGTTGGACCAAATGGTTTGTTTCCATGCTGTACAACTTTATGACTCTAAGTAGCTACAGAGATAGTAGATACACTGGTAGTAATCTTTCAAGAATTTATGTATATAGGCCAATTAGCTTAACACTTACTAAATGTTAGAGGCGACTGTAAAAGATGTAATAGCAGAACATCTAGAAAACGTAACATGAACAAGCAGAGTCAGCATGGCTTCATGAAGGGGAAATCATGTGTGAGAAAGTTATTAGAATTTCAGACAAGGTAGCTGGTAGAATAGATAGTCTTCTAAGCCTGCACTGATACATTTTGCCCTTCCATACTAAAATTGTCTTCACTTACAGGATCAGTATCCCTCTATTCTCTTCCTATTCATGTATTCAGCTAGGTACTTCTTGAATGCTGCCATTGTGTCTGCTTCCACCCCCTCCTCTGGCAATGTGTTCCAGGCACTCACCATCCTTTGGGTGAAAAACCTGCCTCGCACTTCTCTTTTAAACATCCCCCCCTCACAACTTGAACCTGTGTTCCCTAGTAATTGACCCCTCCACCCTGGGAAAAAGCCTCATACTTTCCACTCTATCCATACCATTCACAATCTAATAAACTTCTATCAGATCATCTCTCAAGCTCCTGTGTTCCAGTGAAAACAAACCCTGTCTATCCAACCTTTCTTTATAGCTAAAATCCCCCACACAAGGCAACACCCAGGTAAACCTTTTCTGTACCCTCTTCCAAGCAACCACATCCTTCTGGTAGTGTGATGACCAGAACTGGACAGAATATTTTCCAAAGCTGCAGCATAATTTGTCTATCCTTATCCTAAATGGGCCTTCCGTTGAAGGCAAGCATACCATAAGCCTTTTTTGCTACCTTATCTACCTGTGCTGCCACCTTCAGTGATCTATGGACCTGCACATCCAACTCCATGTGCATATCAATACTCATTAGGGTTCTGTTATTCACTGTATAATTTCTACTTGTACTTTGCCTTCCAAAATGCATTACCTCACATTTGTCCAGATTAAACTCCATCTGCCATTTTTCTGCCGATGCCTCCAACTGATCTGTATCCTGCTGTATCCTCTGGCAATCCTCACTATCCACAACTCCACCAATCTTTGTATCCATAAGATCATAAAACGTAGGAGCAGAAATTAGTCCATTCAGCCCATTGAGTCTGCTCTGTCATTCGATCATGGCTGATAAGTTTCTCAATCCCAATCTCTCGATTTCTCCCCGTAACCCTTGATCCTCTTGACAGTCAAGAACCTATCTGTCTCAATGACCTGGCCTCCACAGCCTTCTGTGGCAATGCATTCCACAGATTCCCACTCTCTGGCTGAAGAAGTTTCTCCTTATCTCCGTTCTAAAAGGCCTTCCCTTTACTCTAAGGCTATGCCCTTGGGTCATAGTCTCTCCAAACAATGGAAACATCTTCCCAACATCCACTTTGTCAGGCCATTCAGCATTCTGTATGTTTCAATTAGATCCCCCCTCATCCTTTTAAACTCCATCAAGTACAAACCCAGAGTTCTCAAACGCTCCTGATATGTTAAGCTTTTCATTCCTGAACATAGAACATAGAACATTACAGCGCAGTACAGGCCCTTCGGCCCTCGATGTTGTGCCGACCTGTCATACTAATCTGAAGCCCATCTAACCTACACTATTCCATGTACGTCCACATGCTTGTCCAATGATGACTTAAATGTACTTAAAGTTGGCGAATCTACTACCGTTGCAGGCAAAGCATTTCATACCCTTACTACACTCTGAGTAAAGAAACTACTTCTGACATCTGTCCTATATCTATCACCCCTCAATTTAAAGCTATGCTCCCTCGTGTTCGCCATCACCATACTTAGAAAAAGGCTCTCCCTGTCCACACTACCTAACCCTGGATTATCTTATATGTCTTTATTAAGTCACCTCTCAAACTTCTTCTCTCCAACAAAAACAGCCTCAAGTCCCTCAGCCTTTCCTCATAAGACCTTCCCTCCATACCAGGCAACATCCTAGTAAATCTCCTCTGTACCCTGTCCAAAGCTTCCACATCCTTCTTATAATGCGATGACCAGGACTGTACACAATACTCCAAGTGCGGCTGTAACAGAGTTTTGTACAGCTGTAGCATAACCTCATGGTTCCGGAACTCGATCCCGCTATTAATAAAAGCTAAAACACTGTATGCCTTCTTAACAACCCTGTCAACCTGGGTGGCAACTTTCAAGGATCTGTGTATCTGGACACCGAGATCTCTCTGCTGGGACCATTCTCGTGAACATCCTCTGAAACACTCCAGGACCAGTACATCCTTCCTGAGATATGGGGCCCAAAACTGCACAGAATGCTCCAAATGTGGTTCTGTGGTCTTCAGAACCTCAGAAGTACATCCCTGCTTTTATATTAAAGTCCTCTCAAAATAAATGCCATCACTGCAAGTTTACCTTGAGAGAATCCTGGACTAGAACTCCCAACTCTCTTTGCACTTCAGACTTCTGAATTTTCTCCTCATTTAGAAAATGGTCCATTCATTTTTTACCAAAGCGCATGACCTCACACTTTCCCACATTGTACTCCATCTGCCACTTTTTTGCCCACTCTCCTAAACTGTCCAAATCCTTCTGCAGCCTCCTCACCTCCTCAATACTACCTGTCCCTCTACCTAACTTTGTATTTTCTGCAAACTTAGTCATAATGCTCTCAGTTCCATCATCTAGGTCATTAATGTATAAAGAGAAAAGTTGTGGTCCCAACACTGAGCCCTGCGAAACACCACTTGTCACTGGCTACCATTGTGAGAAAGGCCCTTTTATCCCCACTGTCTGCTTTCTGTCAGACAGCCAGGTTTGTATCCATGCTAACACCATGGGCCCTTATCTTACTCAGCAGCCTCATGGGCAGCAGCTTGACAAAGGCCTTCTTGAAGTCCAAGTGGATAACCACCATTTGCTCTCCTTGGTCTAACATGCTTGTTACTTCATCAAAGAATTCTAGCAGATTTGTCAGACATGACCTCCCCTTGATAAAACCATGCTGACTTTGCCCTATTTTACTGTACACTTCTGCAAACTTGCTAATTAGACCAGCTACAATTTCCTCCAAATAATTTATGTAGATCATGAACAGCAGAGGTCCCCGCACTGATCCCTGTGGAACACTACTAGTCACAACCCTCCATTCCGAAAAGCATCCTTCCACCACTACCCTCTGCCTCCTATGACCAAGCCAGTTCCTTATCCATCTTGCCAGCTTACCCCTGGTACCATGTGACATCACCTTTTGTACCAGTCTGCCATGAGGGACCTTGTCAAAGGCTTTACTGAAGTTCATGTAGACAACATCAACTGCTTTTCTATCATCTATCATCTCTGTCACCTCCTCGAAAGAGCTCTGTCAAGATAGTGAGGCACAACCTCCCCTATACAAAACCAAGCTTTCTATCATTAATGAGTCCATTTGCTTCGAAATGCGTTTAGATCTTGTTCCTGAGAATCTTTTCCAATAATTTCTCTACCACCGATGTGAGACTTGCAAGCCTGTAATTTCCTGGATTATTGCTGCTATCCTTCTTAAACAATGGGACAACCTGTGGCCAAAGAAGATGCAAAGATGTCTGTCAATGCTCCAGTAAATTGTTCTCTTACCTCCCTCAATATTCTGGAATAGATCCCGTCAGAACTTGGAGATTTATCTACCTTAATACTTTTTAAGAGCCAAAAGGCCTCTTCCTTTTTAAAATGAAGTGAAGTATTTTTGGATTTTCAGAATGCGTTTGGTCAAGTACCACACATTAGGTTACTTATTAGATAACAGTGCATTGTATTAGAAGTGGTGTACCAGGATAACTATGAGGATTAGCTAACTAATAGAAGATATTTGGGGAAATAAGGGGCATTTTCAGGATGGCAATCTATAACCAATGGAGTGTCACAGGAATCCATGGAGATGCCACAGTTATTTACAATCTATATTCATGACTTAGATGAGGACAGTATATGAATCATGGTCAAAGACAAACACAGGTGGTAAGGCAATTTGTGAAGATGTCTCAGGGTCTGCAAAGGGATGTCAACAGGCTACAAAATTGGTCAAGAACATGGTAATTGGAATATAATAAAGGAAAATGTGAGGTTATGCATTTTGACAGGAAAAATAGAGGAGTTGAATATTATTTAAATGAAGAAAGACAACAAAAAGCTTTGGTTGAGAGGGATTTGGGAGTTCTTGTGCAAAGGAAATACAAGGTTGGCCTGTATTTTAGAGGAAATGGAATATACAAGTAGGTAGGTCTTGCTCAAACTATATCGTGCACTAGTCAGAACACAGCTGGAACTGTGAACAGTTTGGGTCTATATCGAAGGGAAGATACATTGGAATTGGAGGCAGTCCAGAAAATGATCATGAGGCTGATTCCAGGTATAGAGGAGTTGTTTTGTGGCATGAGATTGAACAACTTGGGCCTGTACTCACTAGCTTTTAGAAGAATGAGAGGTGACTTTATTGAAGCACATCAGATTTTTTGTGGGACTAGACAGAGTATATGTGGGAAGGTTGTTTCTCATTGTGGACCAGAAGGCATAGTCTCCGAATAAGGGGTCACCTATTTCCGGCAGAGATGAAGAGGAATTTGTTTCTCTCAGAGGGTAGTGAATACGTGGAATTCTTTATCGCAGAGAATTGTTGAGGCTGGGTCCTTAAGTACATTGAAGATTGAGATAGACTTTTTCTTATATCAGTAAAGAGCTTAAGGGTAAAGGGGAAAGGCAAGAGAGTGGAGTTGAGGATTAACAGATCAGCTATGAACTCATTGAGTGGCAGAGCAGACTCGATGGGCTGAATGATCTGTTTCTGCTCCTATGTCTAATGGTTGTATGGACTTTCTCACAACATATATAGGATAATCAATTCTTTGCATTGATACAATCACACTGCAGTGCCAATTTGTAAGTTCAGGTTAGACTCCTGAAATCTTACACCTGATTGTTGATAATGACTCAGCAGTAGTAGGAACCCAAGTATGCACAGATCTCAGCATTGTTGCCATTTATCAGATTCAAGCCACACTCACAGTGCTGAGAATGGAAGAACCTACAGAGGAACTCGCAAATGTCCACCTTCCTCCTTAACTGAAGATTCCCCGCCACCATGGTTGATAGGGCCCTTAGCCATGTCTGACACATTTCCTGCACTTTGGCTCTTGCCCCTCCTCTTCCCTAAGTGATAGAGTCCCTTTGGCCCTCACTTTCTACCACACCAGCATCTGCAGCCAAAGGATTATAAGCTGCCATTTCCGTCACCTCCAGCTAGATGCCACCACCAGACACATCTTCCCCCCTCTCCCTTGTCAGCATTCCTCAGGGAGCCTGCTGCCTCTGGGACACCATGGATGCATTGGTGATTATTTTTCAGAGTTAGATAGATTCGGGATCAGTTCCTGCAGATTGGAGGGTGGCTAATGTTGTACCACTTTTTAAGAAAGGTGGGATAGAGAAAGCAGGAAATTATAGACCAGTTAGTCTGACCTCATGGTGGGAAAAATGCTGGAGTCTATTGTAAAGGATGAAATTACGACACATCTGGATAGTAGTAACAGGATAGGTCAGAGTCAGCATGGATTTATGAAGGGGAAATCATGCTTGACTAATCTTCTGGAATTCTTTGAGGATGTAACTCTGAAGATTGACGAGGGAGATCCAGTAGATGTAGTGTAGCTGGACTTTCAGAAAGCTTTTGATAAAGTCCCACATAGGAGGTTAGTGAGCAAAATTAGGGCGCATGGTATTGGGGGCAAAGTACTAACTTGGATTGAAAGTTGGTTGGCTGACAGGAAACAAAGAGTAGTGATAAACGGCTCCACTTCAGAATGGCAGGCAGTGACCAGTGGGGTAACGCAGGGATCAGTGCTGAGACCGCAGCTTTTTACAATATATATTAATGATATAGAAGATGGTATTAGTAATAACATTAGCAAATTTGCAGATGATACTAAGCTGGGTGGCAGGGTGAAATGTGAGGAGGATGTTAGGAGATTACAGGTTGACCTGGACAGGTTAGGTGAGTGGTCAGATGCATGGCAGATGCAGTTTAATGTGGATAAATGTATGGTTATCCACTTTGGTGGCAAAAACAGGAAGGCAGATTACTACCTCAATGGAATCAATTTATGTAAAGGGGCAGTACAAAGAGATCTGGGTGTTCTTGTACACCAGTCAATGAAAGTAAGCATGCAGGTACAGCAGGTAGTGAAGAAGGCTATTAGCATGCTGGCCTTCATAACAAGAGGGATTGAGTATAGAAGCAAAGAGGTCCTTCTGCAGCTGTACAGGTCCCTGGTGAGACCACACCTGAAGTATTGTGTGCAGTTCTGGTCTCCAAATTTGAGGAAAGACATTCTGGCTATTGAGGGAGTGCAGTGTAGGTTCATGAGGTCAATTCCTGGAATGGCGGGACTACCCTGCGCTGAAAGACTGGAGCGACTGGGCTTGTATACCCTTGAGTTTAGAAGACTGAGAGAGGATCTGATTGAGACATATAAGATTATTAAAGGATTGGACACTCTGGAGGCAGGAAACATATTTCCGCTGATGGGTGAGTGCTGAACCAGAGGATACAGCTTAAAAATATGGGGTAGACCATTTAGGACAGAGATGAGGAGAAACTTCTTCACCCAGAGAGTGGTGGCTGTGTGGAATGCTCTGTCCCAGAGGGCAGTGGAGGCCCAGTCTCTGGATTCATTTAAGAAAGAGTTGGATGGAGTTCTCAAGGATAGTGGAATCAAAAGGGTTATGGAGATAAGGCAGGAACAGGATACTGATTAAGGATGATCAGCCATGATCATATTGAATGGTGGTGCAGGCTCAAAGGGCAGAATGGCCTACTCCTGCACCTATTGTCTATTGTCTATTGCCTACTCTTCCTTCACTGCCAACACCCTCCGACAGGGCCCCATGGCACCTTCCTGACCAATCGCAGAAGGTATAATACCTGCCCGTTTACTTCCTCCCTCCTCAGTATCCAGGAGCCCAGATACACCTTCCAGGTGAAGCAGCACTTTACCTGCACTTCACTCAATCTAGTCTACTGCAATCGCTGCTCACAATGGGGTCTCCTCTATGCTGGGGAGATGAACCACAGACTGGGTGACTGCTTTGTAGAACACCTACATTCCGAGCTCAAAAAAGACCCCGAACCTCTGGTTGCCTGCCAGTTCAATGTACCTCTGTGTTCCCTGGCCAACATCTCTGGGCTTGCTGCAGTGCTCCAGCGAAGCTTAGAGTAAGCTGGAAGAACTCTGAATCTCAGTATTGCATTCAATAACTTTAGGACCTGGAAACTTCTTCAATCTCCTTTTCCCATCCTATACCCCTGGTCCTGTCATGGGTGGCACTGTAGCTCAGTGATTAGTACTGCTGCCTCACAGTGCCAAGGACCTGGGTTCGATTCCAGCCTCAGGTGACTAACTGTGTGGAGTTTGCACTTTCTCCTGTGTCTACGTGGGTTTCCTCCCACAATCCAAAGATGTGCAGGTCAGGTGAATTGGCCATGCTAAATTGCCCACAGTGGTAGGTGCATTAGTCAGGGGTAAATATAAGGTAGGGGAATGGATCTGGGTGGGTTACTTTTCAGAGAGTCTGGTTGGGCTGAAGGGCCTGTTTCCATGCTGTAGGGAACCTAATCTAATTTCATTACTGCTAGCCCTTTTTCACCTACTAATGATCCTTATTATCAGCTTTTCTTCCTCTCTGGCTCACCATTTCTTCCCTTTGTCTGCCTAACTGTTGCGCTCTCTCTCTCTGGGCTCCATCTCTACTTTTCACGTACTCCCTTTCCCTCCTCACCTCCTGTCTTCAGCATGTATCCAACCTCTCCCTGACCTGAAATGTTAACTCTGCTTTCTCTCCACAGATGCTGCCAGACTTGCTGAGCTTCTCTATCAGTTTCTGTTTTTGAACCACACGACTTCCTTCATCAAACATAGAGGAGAATGAAAATGATACATGGCCAATGATCTGAGAGGGAATGACAATAGCTTTGATCCAGATAGAGCGCAAGTTAGAAATCCAGTCACAAATACTGAAATACAGCAAAGGTTCCCAAGGTATGCAACCTCAGGCAAGTCATTACTGACCATAGTGTTACATTGTGAAGGAAGAAAAGCCAGCTCAGACCAATGTTTTACACACCAATCACGTACAAAGGGAGTGATTATTGTGTGATATTGCTGAAGCAGCAACGAGATAATAGTTGTCAGCCAAGAATGACTGAGAACAACACGTACCTCTCTCCAAATGGGCATGTAATTGCCAGATTGAGATGAGCTGTCAAACATACAAAACATGAATCATTAACTTTGTTAACTGTTTTTACCTATCTGTATAATGACTGAATTGACCCCATGGGCCCATGTAACTGATATACTTTTGACTGGGATTTCATTTCATTTCTTTGGAAAAAGGGAACGTTGTGTTATATCTTGCAGTAGATGTGTATTATACCTTTAAGGGGCATCTCATGATCAAATGGAATGGAGAGAAGGCAGGAATGGGTTACTGAGATTGCATGATCAGCCATGATCGTATTGAAAGGTGGTGCAGGCTCGAAGGGCCGAATGGTCTACTCCTGCACTTACTTTCTACGTTTCAATGTTTCTATGATGTCAAATTTGATTTGATTTTTGATTTTATTGTTATGTGTACTCAAGATCAAAAATACAGGGGTACGGTGAAAAGTGTATAATGTTACCACACAAGGCACAAGAACAAGGTAGAAAGAAAGAACAGAGTTAAAAGTAAAACATTAAAATAATTATGGTATAGCGTAAAACATGCAAAGTAAGGTTAAAAGTTACACATTGCAGACCTTCTCAGTTTTAAGTAGAAAATAAAGAAATAAAGCTGAAAGTTGAAACATGATCGTCTTTCTTAAGTGCTTAGCTAAGGTGGGATTGCAGTTTGAGGAGTTACCTTGAGACTGGAAGTACACGATAAGAGGCCCCTGCACCAGGCTGGGAGGTTATCACCATATCACAACATGTGAACTTATTGTCAAAGTTTACCATCTCTACCTAGCTGAACTCTGTTTTCTTGCATCATATCATGCTGAAGGAAGTGTGCTGCATACATCTGAATTGCTTAATCTGAGCCCAGACACTCAAGTGTCTGTAATTGTTAAATACATATGTAGATACCAGGTGCTATAATAAAAGTCCACTAGATTGTAAGTATTACTTGACCCAAGTCTCATCCTTATGTACAGTAGCGAGCATAAGTAACACAGTGTGATAGTGGCAGATCCTCAGTATATCACACCACATCACAAGGGACCTAACAGGTTGGACTGGCTGTGTTATGAGGATGTATGTGTGTTTAGGACATGTCTGTATAGAACAGCCCTGCTAATGTAAACAGCAAAGCTGCTAATCATTGACATCACCGTCAGTGTTTCAATGTTGCACTTCACCAGTAAGTAACCCCCGCATCTTTCTCAGGTTTTTTCTGAAGCCTCAAAGATTGATTTATACATGGACACTGTTCCCAAGATTCAGGAAAGGTCCTAACACAGGACCACCAGGACAGGCAAACAGAAGACAAACATTTCAGTTGATTAGTTGACTCACGTATGGAATATGAAATGATCTTATTTATAAATTTGCTTTGCAATATTTATTTTGTGGTGGCTTATATTTGCATTGTGGCCAGGCAAACATGTTGATGGTCAGTGACAGAGGGAAGGTAAGGCAAGGCAGTGTTGGTGAATGGGGAATTAGGGTTGTGGTTACTGGTATTGCACTTGGAAACATTCTTCACGGGTGGCAGGGTCAGAAAGAAAAAGCCTCACTCATTCCTCTCTTCTGCTTCCTCTATCCTCTGTCCCCTCAACATTCTGCTCCTTATTGTTCTCCAGGTCAAAGGCTGTAATGTCATGACGGCATGCTTATACATCACACAGCAAACCAATACAAATTATCCCATGTCCTCCTTCAGTGTGGTCCCAGCAGTAAAGCTGTGGGCTTGCCAGGTTAGCAGTTTATGTTACCACCTTTATTTGTGCTGTCCTGGTTTTCACTGTGTCTTTGGCCTGTACAACAGTATCACCTGCAATGTGGTCAGTGGATAGCCCTTGTCACTCAATGATCACCCTGTGCCTTAGTATAGTGCCTCAAATGCAGTGGTAGAGTGGACTTCTGCAGAATGCAAGCAGCATGAGTGCAGCCAGGTTGTTCAGTATTAAGCTGCCCGATTCACAGTATATCTGGTTACACAGCTACTGGACATTGAGAGAATAGAAACCCCATTGGTGTTAGTTCCAATCAGTGTTGACATGTAGTTCCCAAAACAATGCAATTACTGGCACTGTGCACCATGGGAAAACCTGTACTCTGAGTGAAGTCACATATTCACTCTGCCTGCCCATCTCTGGTAAGATAAAACAGTGTTGTTAACTTTCATTAAATACAGAGAATTAGCGACTTTCACAACACAGTGTGGATGACAACCTAATAGATATTGTAAACATTGCAACACCAGTGTGGAAGGTGTCAGATAAGAGATCTTCACTAAGGGAAACACAGAGATCTCACATGTTGGTCCTCACAAGTGCAGGTTGGAGAAACGTGAATACTTTGGTTAGATATGACCTATAGCTGGGAAATTGTCACTGCTCCTCTTCCCTTTTCCAATAGCTTGTCCTTCCCTATTGTGACCTCAGTTTAATCTCCAAGTTACACTGGGCATTTGTACCCTTGCCTGGGAGCAACTGCTTAGTGTAGAAAGCCTTAAAGTTAGCAAAATTGTCCTTGATCAAGTTCCACACAACCTCTTGTAGATTTTTCAAAATTTAAACAACTATAGGATGAACTCATAAGATTGTAGATGATAACAAACAATAAGTGCCAGGTAAGTAGTAGATGATTCCTTTCCATAATTCTGGTGAAGATGGAGAGTGGGCTTTGGGGGCTGGGAATCCTTTCTGCAATTGGACACATGCTCAACTCAGCAAGATTAAAAATGGGTGTTAGCTGATGTATTGAACTGCAAAATGATTCCACATCGTGACAAAGTGGCATGCTCTCATACTCTGCCACTGCACATATTTCTGTTAGCTGGACACTCTGCCCACATCTGTGCCCTCACCAACGTGGCACCTGATGCAACTCACCTTGCAATTTTGCCTGAACCACAGACGCGAAAGTGGATACCAAATGACACCTGTACTGCCCCCAAACAACTGATGCTACAGTTCCCAATTTTATACCAACAATTAAATAGTCCAGCATATATCACACTGCACCAGGTGAAGTCAAAATTCAATAGGAAGAATGCGCATTTTTACAACTGTTTGTTTGGCCTCTGGATGGTCCAAAGCTCAGTATTATTGGCAATGAAGTACTTTTCTCTTGTGGGATTATGTTTTGCTATGGAAACTGTGGCACCTAATTTGCACAAGTTAAGGCTCCACCAATAGTCATGAGATAATGACCAGTTTGATGTTTGTTGAGGGATAAGTATTAGCTCAGGACGTCAGGGTTAACTCCTGTCTCTTCTATAAAATTCTGTGATCAGATTTTGTACATCTACCTGAAAAGAAATGGTTTTTCTCTCTATTGAAAGTGTATTTCAATTTTCAATATGTGGTCATGCTAACATTCCACACAACATCATTAAAGGGTCCGGAATGTAACAGGGTCAGTGCTAAATGGATATGAATTATTTGTATGTGCCTATATGTCTGTCTCCATCTGTGTTTAGTTCCGTGTATGTGGGTGTTTGGATATAACTACTTATATCAACATCCTGGTACCAAGACAATATCTATTACAAAATCTTATTGAGATAAATATAGTTAGACATGTGTTACCCATGTGTTTGCCTCGAACACATCTGACAAATGCTTGTTGAGACCCCTGCCCACATTTGCTTATTTATGTCCGGATTTTCAATTAGGAGACACATAGTTTACAGGATGAATTGATTCAATTAAATTGTGCAAAATGCACTTCATCCTCTGCATTTATTGGAAATTTCCCTTTAGCAGGTGTTCTCGTGATGTATATTACAGAGCTGCTCATCCAAGCACATGGCATGGAAGGTAAGCGCTCATAAAGTCATAAAGCCGGTTTGCAACTGGTGAGATTTAAAATTTATGGAACTATTAAAGCCACTAACTTTAATGACTGCTTATTGCATTTTAACATGCCTGCTTGATATTGTCTTTGGTAATTTGTACAGGCACTCTACGTATGATTAGGCTTTACAAACAATATGCCAATTGATTTTTATGATTTGAGGAAGAGTCAAGATTAATGCTGATAAAGTCAAAGTCTCGCAAATGCAATTTGCGCAAGTTCGGGTACCTACGTTTATATTGTATTGACCAAGACTTTGCTCGCACATCCAAATACCTTTTTGTTTGACTGAACATTAAATTTTGTTTGCTAATGTTTCTGTGAAGCACCATGAGACATTTGACTATGTTAAAGGGGCCATCGAGGTGTAAGTTGATATTGTGCTTCCAAGTGAATCCATGGGTGGAATCTAATGACCCCCCCTCCTCACCCCAAGCAGTGAATTTGGAAGCAGCCAAGCACGTCCAGGTGGGGATCCTATTGTCTTCAATCCCAATTAAACCTGAGCTGGAAAGGCTTCTGGATGGAAACACCAACACATCAATTTCCTCTGCAAGTAAAGCACACCATCACCTTCTTCAGGGAAATATGGATGAGTAAAAATGTTGGCCTAACTAGCAATGCCAAAATCCCATGTAACAATAAAAGATGCTAACTGAGGACAATTAATGCTTGCTTAAGGGCCAAATCCTGCCACTGCTGGAATTCAATTGTCCACAGGATCATGAAAAAGCAAATCCCTCTGGGCTCTGAAGGGATAGGGGTTTAAATGCATTTAGTGTATTGGGAAATGGTGGTGGGGGGGACGTCACTCATAACTACAGCCTGCCCTTTCTCCTGAGCCCTCTCCCCACTTACTAGTAATCCACTCCTCATGATTCCCATCACATCCTCACTTAACATTTGGCCCGAAGTCCAAAATTGTCTCTGGACCTCCAATGCACGCATCGCTGGCAGCTGCTAATGCTTTCAGTAAAGTCAAGTCAGCATCGTCCCAAAGGACCATAGGGCTTCTCACTCATTAGAGAGAGATGGCTGGTGGTGAGTTAACCCTGAGAGTCAGCACACCTCAGGCGAGGGGCAGGGTTCAGAAGGTGGGAACCTTCATGACGACCTCAACCAGTGTACTGGTGGCACTGACAGGAACACTGATGGAGTTTCTGCCTCTTGGCACTTAATCCAAGGGAAGACTGAAGGTTGCTCACTTCATATATCAGGCCTTTCCCAGTGGAGATAATGCTGGATTCCTGTGTGTGTATGTATGACTGCCTTTGTGACCATGCTTGTGTTAGCATTTTGTGTGTAGCTCTCTGAATGTACATTTGTATGTCTTGCCTGTTTTTTTGCATATTTGGATATCAACTGTGGCTCAGTAGTAGCACAGCTCTTTCTGGATCTAAGAATTGTAGATTCAAATCCTACTGTAGAAGCTTGAGTGTATATTTCAAGTTGATATTCCATAATATACTATTATTGTAAACTGGATTATTAAAAGACAGCCATATCAGGAAGTCTGAATGCATCACCAAACTGCCAGTGTGTACACAACCTAATGAGTAAAAGTTGTGACCTCTATTTCAGCTGCTATTTGAGGACATCATGAAATAAAACTTTCAAAATCTAGTTAAAATGTCTCTTGAGGAGGGAATCTCTCAAAATATAATCCCTGTATACCTGATACACCAGTTCATTATTTTATATCGACCTCTTGATGGGAAAATAATGAGAGGAACGTGGAATTAGCTGTCAATTTGCCAAACCCTATTTTAGCCATTGAAGTCATGATGTGGAGAAGCTGGTGTTGGACTGGGGTGTACAAAGTTAAAAATCATACAACACCAGGTTATCGTCCAGCTGGTTTAATTGGAAACACTCACTTTCGGAGCGCTGCTCCTTCATCAGGTCACACAGCTATCTGATGAAGGAGCAACACTCAGAAAGCTACTGCTTCCAAATAAACCTGTTGGACTATAAGCTGGCATTGTGCGATTTTTAACTTTGTCCACCCCAGTCGAACACCAGCTCCTCCACATCATGGCTTACCCACAGTAGCATTGTTGACTCTTCCCAAGGGCAAGTAGGGATAGGCAACAAATACTGGTCTAAAATGTAACAACCAATTCCTGTGAATGATTTTTAAAAAGTTCAATGTTGAGATCTAACTGGTGATTTTCACTTGACACCTTTTCCAGATTTATGTTCAGTTAAACAAGTTAACAATTTTACAAGTTAACAGAGCTACAAATAACTAGCTTTATCTTATATGCACTTGAGGGATGTGGGTGTCACTGGCTGGTCAGCAAATATTTCCCGTCTCTAGTTGCTCTTGAGAAGGTGGTGGTGAGCTGCCTTCTTGAACTGCTGCAGTCCATGTGCTGTGGATTCACCCACAATGCCTTCAGGGAGGGAATTCCAGAATTGTAACCTAGCAACAGTGAAGGAATGGCGATATGTTTCCAAATCAAGATGGTGAGTGGCTCGGAGGGGAACTTGAAAGTGGTAGTGTTCCCATCTGTCTGTTGCCCTTGGCCTTCTAGATGGAAGTGGTTGTGGGTTTTGAAGGTGCTCTCTGAGGATCTTTGCTGAATTTCTGCAGGGCATCTTGTAGATAGTACACACTGCTGCTCCTGAGCATTGGTGATGGAGGTAATGGATACTTATGGATGCGGTGCCAATCAAGCGGGCTGCTTTGCCCTGTTGGTGTCAAGCTTCTTGAATATTGTTGGGATTGCACTCATCCAGGCAATTGGGCAGTATATTAACACACACCTGACTTGTGATTTGGGGAGTCAGGAGGTGAGTTACTTACCCTGTATTCCTAGCTTCTGATTTGTTGTGATAGCCACTGTGTTTTTGTGGCAAGTCCAGTTGAGTCTCTGGTCAATGGTAACCCCCAGGACGTTGATAGTGGGTGATTCAGTGACAGTAACACCATTGAATGTCAAGGGGCAGTGGTTAGATTATCTCTTCTTGGTTATTGCTTAGCATTTATGTGGTATGAATGTTACTTACCACTTGTCAGCCTAAGATTGGATATTGTCCAGATCTTGTTGCATTTGAACATGGACTGCTTCAGTATCTCAGAAGTCACAAATGGTGCTGAACATTGTGAAATTATGGACAAAGATTCCCACTTCTGACCTTACAATGAAAGGAAGGTTATTGATGAAGCAGGTGAAGATGGTTTTGTCCAGGACACTACCCTGAGGAACTCCTACAGAAATGTCCTGGAGCTGAGATGGCTGTTCTCCAACAACCACCACCAACTTCCTTTGTGCCAGGTATGACTGCACCCAGCAGGAAGTTTGCATCCTGATACTCATTGATTCCAGTTTTTTAAGGTTCTTTGAAACCACATGCAGTCAAATGTGGCCTTGATCTCAAGAGCTATCAATCTCACCTTCCCTCTGGAATTCAGCTCTTTATTTTTATCTGTATCTAATGCAGAGACAATCCACCGCAATATTTGGTGGATGAGATTTTACCGCTGTTGATGATTAGAAGCAGTGACTTTGAGTTAAGAGAGCAAACTTTATAGGCCATGACATCCTCTTCTACACTGGGTTTGGAAAAGGAACATACAAAGATCCAAACGTTAGGAGCATGAATTGGCCACTTGGCCTCTCGAGTGTACTCCGCCATTCAACAGGTTTATAGCTGATCTGATTACTCCACAATCTTTTACATCCTTGTATATCAAGACTTCTGTCCAGCTCTGCCATAAAAATATTCCAAGTCACTGCTTCCATCCACCTTTTGAAGAAAAGCGTTTCAAAATCTCATGAATCTCTGTGAGAAAAGAAAGTCTCCTAATCTTTGCCTAAAATGAGCAACCTCTTCTTTTGAAATATCAGTCCCTCATTCTAGCTTTGTCCTGCAGGAGAAAGCATCCTTTCCACCTTCGCACTATCAAGTTCCCTCACGATCTATCAAGTTTCAATCAAGTTGCCTCTTATTCTTTGAGACCCCAGCAGAGAGGAGCCCACCCTGTCCAGGGCAGCTTGCTCTAGAAGATGACCTGGTGCTGTGACCAAGCCAATGCCCATGCTGTTGGCATCAATTCAGCTGTTCTGCTCCATAGACTCATAGAGTCATAGAGATGTACAGCATGGAAACAGACCCTTCGGTCCAACCTGTCCATGCCAGTACCAAAGCTGTCTCCACGCCAGCCCTCCAGACTGTTGCATTCCTTTGATTTTCTAAATGTTGTGCCTCATTTATCTCTTAATTACAGGCAGAGATTTCTACAGCTAGGCCCTAAGCCTTTGAGCAACTTTCAGTCAATGCCTCTGCATGCCTCCTGCTGGTCTTTGAAAAATCTTTTCAAAGTTTATAATTTTTACTTTTTAATTCTTTTTTTTTACTTCATTCATACGCACTGCCGGCAAGGCCAGCATTTATTGCTCATCCCAATTACCCAGGGAGCAATTGAGAATCAATCACATTGCTGATGCTCTGGAATCACTTGTAGGCCAGACCAGGTAAGGAAGGCAGATTTCCTTCCCTGAAGGACAATAGTGAACCAGGTGAGCTGTTACAACAAATGGGAGGGGTAACTTTTTGTTCCAGATTTTTATTCAATCAAATTTTTGTTGTTTCCTAGCACATTAGCCTGGGGTTGTGGATTGTTAGTTCTGCGACATTGCCACTACACATAGCCTCCACATCAAAGTTGCTGATCACTCCTTCATTAATGAATATTAGAATGACAATAGCAAAGGTGATAGGAATATAATGACCAAATCGATCCAAGGCTAAAATGCATTTCCTTTATGAGTGGAACCTCTTCTCACACACTCCTAGGTACAAGAGGAAACATGTCGGCCAGTCCCTCTCTCACTGTTATCCTCTAATATCCATTGTAACATTCACATAGCACCAAGTTATAGTCCAACAGGTTGACTTGGACTAGTCATGGGCACAACCACCTGATGAAGGAATGGCACTCCAAAAGCTAGTGCTTCCAATTGTTGGACTATAACCTGGTGTTGTGTGATTTTTAACTTTGTCCACCCCAATTCAACGCAGGCACCTCCAAATCATTGTAACCTTCGCTGTCTTTTGTCAGTAAACCTACACTTATCCTTTTGCTGGATCATGCCACGCTAGAACTCAAACTCCCCCAACCTTTTTTCCCTTAACAGTTTAAGACATTTTAAAACCCAACCTTGCTTTTAAAGAAGCACTGCATCCTAAATCTCCTGCCCATTTCAAACATGAAGGCAGTCTGCACTATACTAGAGGGGCCTACATTCACCGAGGTTACTCAATAAATAAAAGCAGCAGGGATAAGCCATCTCAAGACCGTATTAATATGTTTAAATACGGGGGAGATTGCCTGAAGAGAAGTATTTAAAAACAAACAGCAGGAGTGGAATATTCTGTTGCCAGTGCCAGCAGGAAGCCCATTTTGGCCAAAGAGGGGAAAATGCAACTCGGTGACCATGGCAAGAAAGACATAAAGAAACCAAAGATGCTCAATAAAGCTCCATTACATCTTCTTAATATGAGGATCACAACTCGACTTTAATGGCTGTGGGATGCAGACTGCAAGCAAGCCATATGGGCGGCAAGACAGCTGCTGAAGGCATGTTTATTATTGCCTGGTAATTCTATGATAGTCACCAGATGTTTAATGCAGAGGGCAATGGAACTATTGTGGCCTGACATTGTGTAATAAAATGTTGTCTTCCTCTGTTTGCAGGTGTGGATAGTCCTGGCTGACAAGGTCATTATTTATGCAGAGGCAACCCATGTGCCTCATAAATCAGGTAGAGTCATTTTAAGGAGACAATGGCCAGATGTTCATATTCACTTACAGTTTGTAAAGCCACTGTAGTCTGCCTTCAGCAGTTGATTCTGTTGTTTTAACTGTAACCTTCTAAAAACACTCCCCCTTCCATGGTTACCTTAACATATGTGCCATTTCAATCAAAATTAAATGCTTATGATGTCGAAGTTTGACATCTATTTGCTCCCCATTCCTATTTTCTTGAAATACTGGTCGTGCTGAGAAAGCTGGAACAACTTAATGAGGAGCACCCATAAAGGATTTAAAAGCTAAGTTAACATCTGTGGTTGAATGAGAATGACCTCTCGAGCAGGCTGGCTGCACATAGCCAAGAGATTTGTACTGACTTCCAATTCTTTTCTGAGTTACTCTGATGAAAGCGTTGAATTTTGCTGACTTATGGCTCTATTGAAATCACACCATGATTAATCACTTTTGGGAAACCAGCCTTGCAAACTTTAAATTCCTCAGAGAATTTCAGCCACATTGGATACCAGTTATACAGAAGAACACATTGCTGTTAGGGCACAGATAAGGGAACACCATAATACCGGATCTGCATAGGTACAATATCAGTAACCATATGTAGGTGGGCACATGCACTCACCTCACATTGCCATGTCTTTTTTTTAAATGGATGTATAATATTAGAGCTTCCTTGCATAATAGCTTTCTGCCCAATTCTACAGCACCCATCTTTTCAGATTACATTTTGTTAGGTGCAATGATGGGGCCAGAAGTCCTCAGGAGTGTGTTCATATTCACTGATGTCCCTCTCATGGAAGGTTAGTTTGCTCCATGAGGCCTCACAGCCTGACATCCCTTTTTCCTGTGTCACTTATCCCATTGAGAGGGAATTTCTCTGTGAACGCTGCTCAGTGTTGCAGATGTGTATCCTTGGCACTGATGATGTCTATCAGGACTTTTTTAGTTGGACAACTTATATTCCATCAGCTTGGTCTGGAATTAAGCTCAATTTGCAGAGATAAGACTACACCCGGTCCAGCTGAGAATAAACAGCAATTTCTCCCTTATGCTCCGCTGAGCAAAGAGCTCAGTAACTGGTTTGCAATGTGTTTAAAACCAATATCCATATTCATTTTTATTAACATGACAATATTTACTTCCATTTATTCTTCTGTGCCTAGTTTGATGAAAAACCAACATTACCTAACAGTCACAATTTATGACATAAAATGCTAATTAGATAAAACCTCTTCTGTGGAAAGGAGATAATGGGTAAATAATGGGAGAGATTAGAGGAAAGGCATCAGGTTCCATATCTTGGGTATGATAAATCTGTGTCATGTTTATTCAGATATGAGGTGTTGTATTTTGGTAAGGCAATTAAGGGCAGGACACATACACTTAATGGTAGGGTCTTCGGGAGTGTTGCTGAACAAAGAGATTTGGACTGCAGGTTCATAGTTCCTTGAAAATGGAATCGCAGGTAGTCAGGGTGGGGAAGAAGATGTTTGGCATGCTTGCCTTCATTGGTCGGTGCGTCAAGTATAGGAGTTGGGAGATCATGTTGTGGCTGTACAGGACATTGCTTAGGCCACTTTTGGAATACTGTGTTCAGTTCTGGTCTCCCTGCTATAGGAAAGATATTGATAAACTTGTAAGAGTGCAGAAAAGATTTACAAAGATGCTGCCAGGGTTGGCGGATTTGAACTATTGGAAGAGACTGAATAGGCTGGGGCTGCTTTTCCTGAACATTGGAGGCTGAGGGGTGACCTTATAGAGGTTTATAAAAGCATGGAAGGCATGGATAGAGTGAATAACCAAGGCCATTTTCCTAAAGTAGGGAATTTCAAAACTAGAGGACATAAGTTTCAGGGAAAGATTTAAAAGGGACCTAAGGGACATGCATGTATGGAATGAACTGCCAGAGGAAGTGGTGAAGGCTGGTACACTTACAACATTTAAAAGGCATCTGATGGGTATATGAATTGGAAGGGTTTAGAGGATATGGGCCCAATGCTGGCAAATGGGACTAGATTAGATTAGGATATCTGGTTGACGTGGACGAGTTGGACCAAAGGGTCTGTTTCTGTGCTGTACACCTCTATGACTCTGAGTTGTTAAATTTTTTATTGACATATTCTGTCTATTGTAACATTTCTCTTAAATAAAGTGATGCCCTCTTTTTGACCAAACTATATAAGCCGCAGGATATCAGCTGTAGAATAGTTGTTTCGAAGCAAAAAAACTGCAGGTGTTGAAATCCAAGGTAGACAAGTAGGAGGCTGGAGGAATTCAGCAAGCCAGGTGACATCAGGAGATGGAGCAAGAGTTCCTGAAGAACAGTTATCCCTGAAACATCAACTTCTCCACCTCCTGATGCTGCCTGGCTTGCTGTGTTTTTCCAGCCTCCTGCTTGTCTACTGTGGAACAACTGGTAGCACACTTAACTCTGAATCAGAACATTGTGCATTTGAGCTGCACTTCACACACTTCAACACAGAATCTGGTTGCTGTTTCAGAGGGAATGCTGCAGTGTCGGGAAGT
This sequence comes from Chiloscyllium plagiosum, assembly GCF_037043375.1. Classification (NCBI taxonomy): domain Eukaryota; kingdom Metazoa; phylum Chordata; class Chondrichthyes; order Orectolobiformes; family Hemiscylliidae; genus Chiloscyllium; species Chiloscyllium plagiosum. The sequence continues at coordinate 136,220,300 of NW_028270139.1, forward strand.
GCCATCTTTTAGGTACAGCACTAAGCTGAGGCACTCCTTACCTCTCTTGGGGTGGGAGATGTAAGACATACTGCAGAAACCATTTCAAAAATGAGAAGTAGTTCAATTCTGGTCTCCCTGCTATTGAAAAGATGTTGTGAAACTTTAAAGGGTTCAGAAAAGATTTACAAGGATGTTGCCAGGGTTGGAGGGTTGGAGCTATAGGGAGAGGCTGAATAGCTGGGGCTGTTTTTCCTGGAGTATCTGAGGCTGAGAGGTGACTTCCAGAGATTTATAAAATCATGATGGGTACGGAGAGAGTGAATAGTCAAGGTCTTTTCACTGCGGTGATCGAGTCGAAAACGAAAGGCGATAGGTTTAAGGTGAAAGGGGAAAGATTTAAAAGGGACTATGGGGTAACTTTTTTCATGCGGAAGATGGTGCGTGAATGGAATGAGCTGCCAGAGGAAGTGGTGAAGTGTGGCACTGGAAAAGCACAGCAGGTCAGGCAGAATCTGAGGAACAGGAGAATCAATGTTTTGGGTATAAGCCCTTCAACAGGAATGCCTATGCCCGAAACATCGATTCTCCTACTTCTCGGATGCTGCCTGACCTGCTGTGCTTTTCCAGAGCCACACTTTTCGACTCTGATCTCCAGTATCTGCAGTCCTTACTTTCTCCTGGAGGAAGTGGTGGAGGCTGATACAATTTCAACATTTAAAAGGCATCTGGATGGGTATATGAATAGGAAAAGTTCAGAGGGATCTGGAACAAGTGCAAATGGGACTGGATTAATTTAGGATATCTGGTCGGCATGGAGTTGAACCGAAGGGTCTGTTTCCAAGTACACCTCTATGACTCTAGAGCTTTTTCTGGCTAATGTTTATTCTTCAGACAAAGCTGTGATCACTTACAGTGTTGTATTTCGTGGAAATGTACTGTGCTTCAGTTGATTGTCCCATGTCCTGGTTTACAGCTGTGACAGCACTGTAAAAGGATTTCACTTGGCTGCAAATCAATCTGGGGCAAAATGAGATTGTTAAAGACACTGTACAAATCCAACTTATTCTTTTTACAGTTGTCATTACAGCCAAAGAGCTTAAAGCAATAGCTCGGGCCAAGAGTTCCTGCCAGGATTCTGAAATATTAAAACCTATGGTAGAAACAGTGGCAGAGACATCTTGTTAATATTAGGCTATTGGCTATCTGAATGTGTATAAATGTGCGTATGTGTGTTTATGTGCATAGGGTTTGGACTTCTGTGAGTTGCTGTGCGTGCCTTAGGGTTGTGCTTTGTTGGTGTGATTTTAGTGTTAACATGAGGGCACGAATACTTTAATTTCCACAAGGGATTGAATTATAACTCTTGCATCAGACTTGTTTTGGCAACAGTCGGGACTTGTTTGTGAGGTATCCACGTTAAAACCAGTTTCTAAAGTCACAAATTGGCAATTTGCGGGAACTAGACTGACTCAATGTTTAAGGCCATTAGAAATGCCATTAAAATGTTAAAAAGAATTAGTGACTACAAAACTATGTGTCTGCAACTCAGAAAACAAAGAGCCATCAGGAAGTTAGATATTTGCGCAGTAGCTTGACCTCAATTGATAATAAGATATTTTGGCATTCACCATATTTAGCTTTAGCCACCAGGCCATTAGTTCAAGTACAACATGCCTGCCTTTGTTCCAACATTGTCAGGAGAGGCTGACAGGAAGGAATGCAGAAATATCTCTATCTATACTTCTCACTGCCTTGGAAAGGCAGCCAAAATAATCAAAGACCCCTCCTACCCCGATTGTACTCTCTTACATCCTCTTCTGCAGAAGATACAAAAACCCAAACAAACAGACCAACACATTCAAGAACAGCTTCTTCCCCACACTTATTAGACTTCTGAGTGGATCTTTCGAATTTCAAATTTAATGTTGACCTTATTCTTTGTACACCTTCTCTGCAGCTGTCATATTGTATTCCCCATTCTGTTCTCTTACCTTTATGCACTTTATACAGTATGATCTGCATGTACTGCATGCAAAACAAAACTTTTCACTTTGCCTAGGTACATGTGACAATAATAAATCAAATCAAATAGGAGCAGGCGAGATGGTTCATTGAACTCATCATTTTTTGTGTCCCTGGCTAATGTTGGGCTTCAAATCCACCTTCCTGGATATTCCTCTTATCCCTTAATTCCGTGAGACTTCAAAAACCTGTCGATCTCTTCTGCCAAATGGACTAAGAGATTTACAGAACTCAAGGTAAACCACTTCCCATTATAATACAGCAATTGAAAGGACCTACGGCAATACTTTCCAAACTTCAGACTCCATTTCAAGGCTTACAATTATCACAACCCTTCCGTGAGAAACTGGGGAGGAGGAAATTACCTGTTAGAGCAGAGGAAAAGGATAAGACCACAGGATCATAAGACGTCAGTGTAGAAGTAGGCCATTCAGTGCACTGAGGTAAAAACAATGACTGCAGATGCTGGAAACCAGATTCTGGATCAGTGGTGCTGGAAGAGCACAGCAATTCAGGCAGCATCCGAGGATAGGCAAAATCCAGTCAACTCTGCCATTCAATGGGATCATAATGGATTTGATCATTTGCCTTATTCCCAAAACTCTTGATTTCCTTACTGGTTAAAAATCTGTCTTGTCTATGAATATAGTTAATGACACAGCCTCAACACTCTATTGGTGTCTCAGTTATTGGCCATTGCTGCCTCAGGGATTTTGTGATCCCAGAATTCCATCTTCCAAATCCACTTTAGGTACTTCCCAAACATCCACTTTGGGAAGCCTTGATGGTAACCAATGGTAAAAGGCATGAGAGAGAAAGCTACAGCCTTCAGCTTGTAAGATTAATGCCCCAAACAAATGAAGATGATGGAAATCTGAAATCAAAGAAATAAACTAAAACAAAGCGCTGGAATCCCATTGGGGTGGGTTCTGTTATGAACAGGGTGGGAATGTCCCAAAGATTGTGGTTGGGCTGGGTTCCTAATGTGATTTCTCCTTCTCGCCACTGCTGTGGGATAGCACTGAAGGCAGTCAGTGAAATCTCTGGGATCTGTCAGGCTAGTAATTAAGGAGACGGTAAAGATGTTAAGAAGAAGATTCGATGTTGTTTTAGTCCTGAATCCTGAATTTCCCAACCTGGGAATGTGTTTCCTAATTTGTTCGCTAGACTTATTTCATTGAATAATGAATGAAGTTCTTCAGTGATATTTCCCAAAGCTGGGATGGCTTTGACCAGTCTCACTGAGGAGTTCCAGTCAGGATTTATGTAGCACCTCCTTACCCAACTAACAAACAGCACTAGCGTCAGCCGCTACAACACCTTCTCCTTCTCCTCAGGAACATGCACTTCCACTGGGGAAAAAAAAAGGGATGGACACTGAGATTCAGCTGGAGGAAGGAGCGTTACAATCAGACCCTGGGCAGGTTTCCCGAGTGAGTTTGCTTCCTGAGGGATGAACTAGTTTCCCTTCTTTATTTATGATCTCCTGAGTTGGCTGCAGAAAGTTTAATTTACAAAGGATTACCTACCTTGTGGATACTTTTCTCCCAGACCAATTGACTTCTATTTTAAAAGGAGCCAATTTAACTAAGTTTTCTTGAGTTAACAAAACAGTGAGTTTATTGATTATTAAACATGAAAATAAATAATAATGTAGCACAGACACACAGATTAGAAATAAGAAGTGAGTTTAAACAAAGGATGCAAATTAAAAGGTATATAGATCAATGTTTTTGGTGGCTCACATAGAGTAGATAGTGGAATGTGGATTGCTGAACACTTACTCACAGCTTTCTTGACTTATACAGGTTTATTTAGCCCCTTTCGTCCTGTTCTCTTTTGACAGTGGTTGGTTGGCAGAACTAAAGTGCTTCTACCTTCACAGTACTCTAGTCCTCAAACCCAGGCTGGTGCACATGGGTGGCATAGTTCACTAGCACACCGTCCTCTACTAGCACACACAGACTTAGGGCCATAGAGATGTACAGCATGGAAACAGACCCTTCGGTCCAACCCGTCCATGCTGACCAGGTATCCCAACCCAATCTAGTCCCACCTGCAAGCACCCGGCCCATATCCCTCCAAACTCTTCCTATTCATATACCCATCAAAATGCCTCTTAAATGTTGCAATTGTACTAGTCTCCACCACTTCCTCTGGCAGGTCATTACAGACACGTATCATGGTCTGAGTGAAAAGGTTGCCCCATAGGTCTCTTTTATATCTTTCCCCTCTCACCCTAAACCTATGCCCTCTAGTTCTGGACTCCCCCACCCCAGGAAAAAGACTATGCCTATTTATCCTATCCATGCCCCTCATAATTTTGTAAACCTCTATAAGACCATCCCTCAGCCTCTGACGCTCCATGGAAAACAGCCCCAACTTGTTCAGCCTCTCCCTATAGTTCAAATCCTCCAACCCTGGCAACATCCTTGTAAATCTTTTCTGAACCCTTTCAAGTTTCACAACATCTTTCCGATAGGAAGGAGAACAGAATTGCACGCAATATTCCAACAGTGGCCTAACCAATGTCTTGTATAGCCGCAACATGACCTCCCAACCTCTGTACTCAATACTCTGACCAATAAAGGAAAGCATACCAAATGCCTTCTTCACTATCCTAGATACCTGTGACTCCACTTTCAAGGAGCTATGAACCTGCACTCCAAGGTCTCTTTGTTCAGTAACACTCCCTAGGACCTTACTATTAAGTGTATAAGTCCTGCTAAGATTTGCTTTCCCAAAATGCAGCACCTCGCATGTATCTGAATTAAACTCCGTCTGCCACTTCTTAGCCCATTGGCCCATCTGGTCCAGATCCTGTTGTAATCTGAGGTAATCCTCTTCGCTGTCCACTACACCTCCAATTTTGGTGTCATCTGCAAACTTACTAACTGTACCTCTTATGCTCGCATCCAAATCATTTATGTAAATGACAAAAAGTAGAGGACCCAGCACCAATCCTTGTGGCACTCCATTGGTCACAGGCCTCCAGACTGAAAAACAACCCTCCACCACCATCCTCTGTCTTCTACCTTTGAGCCAGTTCTGTATCCAAATGGCTAGTTCTCCCTGTATTCTGTGAGATCTAACTTTGCTAATCAGTCTCCCATAGGGAACCTTGTCGAACGCCTTACTGAAGTCCATACAGATCACATCTACTGCTCCGCCCTCATCAATCTTCTTTGTTACTTCTTCAAAAAACTCAATCAAGTTTGTGAGACATGATTTCCCACACACAAAGCCATGTTGACTATCTCTAATCAGTCCTTGCCTTTCCAAATACATGTACACCCTGTCCCTCAGGATTCCCTCCAACAACTTGCCCACCACCGAGGTCAGGCTCACCGGTCTATTGTTCCCTGGCTTGTCTTTACCGCCCTTCTTAAACTGTGGCACCACCTCCAGTCTTCCAGCACCTTACCTGTGACTATCGATGATACAAATATCTCAGCAAAAGGCCCAGCAATCACTTCCCTAGCTTCCCACAGAGTTCTCGGGTACACCTGATCAGGTCCTGGGGATTTATCCACCTTTAACCGTTTCAAGACATCCAGCACTTCCTCCTCTGTAATCTGGACATTTTGTAAGATCTATTTCCCTATATCCTTTTCCACAGTAAATACTGATGCAAAATATTCATTTAGTATCTTCCCCATTTTCTTTGAGGGGCCCTATTCTCTCCCTAGTTACCCTTTTGTCCTTAATATATTTGTAAAAACCCTTTGGATTCTCCTTAATTCTATTTGCCAAAGCTATCTCATGTCCCCGTTTTGCCCTCCTGATTTCCCTCTTAAGTATACTCCTACTTTCTTTATACTCTTCTAAGGATTCACTTCTGTTCATAGCATTTAACAAACCTCCTCTCAACGTTCCCTTGTGCAAGAAAAACAACTCCAACTTCTCCAATCTTTCCACATAACCCAAATTTCTGATCCTCGGAACTATTCTAACGGAAATTTTTCTGCACCCTATCTAATGCCTTCCTAAAGTGAGGGGCCTGGATCTGAATGCAATACTACAATTGAGGCTGAACCAGTGTTTGATAGAGATTTATAATAACTTGCCTGCTTCTGTACTCACTGTCCTTGCTGGTAAAGCCCAGGATGCTATACAGTTTATTAACTGCACTCCCTAGCGGTCCTGCCACTTTCAATGATTTATACACAGATAAACACAGGCACCTTCCGTTTCATCACCTTTTGCACCTTTAGTTTAAGTTGTTTTTCTGTGTTTTTTCCTACTAAAATGAATGTCCTCACACTGCTGTGCATTAAGTTTCATGGACTACTTGTCTGCCTATTAAATGAATGTGTCAATATCCTTTGAATTTCCATACAATCCTTCTCGTAGGTTACAGTTCTTCATGACATCTGCAAATGTTGAGGCTATGTCTAGTACACCCAGGTCTACGTGGTTAACATACATGAGGAAAAGACAGGGTTCTGACACCAGTCATAGAATCATGGGATCAGAGAAATGTACAGTCCTTGTGGATTCCATTATAAGCCTTTGGCAATCATAAACACTATAGCTATGGGCAATCGATGCATTGGACATGGTGCTGAGGAGCTACCAGGAAGTGGCTGATAGTTTAAAGGACTGCATTTCCAAAATGGCAATGTTCTGATGTGAGTGGATTTCTCTTGAAATCCAGCACAGAGTGTGTGGAGTCAACAATGGGAACTGCAATGCAGCTTGCAATGTGAAAGAGCCTTGACACAGGAGCACCTTTGATGGAGGTTCAAACACACATTATTTGGTGCCGGGGCTCTGCTGTCTCCTCCAACTGAGAGAAAGTGTGTGGACAGACTGGAAGGATCAACTGGGAGGAATTCATGATCAAGCCCTCCTGGAGCCTGCTCTAATGCAGATACTGCGACTCATGGGAGCTGAATTAGAAACTGTGAAGAATGCTGTCCTGCTCTCAGGAGGCCAAGGCCTGTTCTGGCCCATCAATCTGCAAAGCCAAAGTGACCCTGGCAGCAGCTGAGATCTATCTAGCAGCAGCTGCTCCCTCTCCGATCGGTACAACTAGGGAATGTCACAGTGCAATAGCAGCACTCCACCAGCCCAGCTGAAACCACAGGAAAACAGGTCCTGGAAACACTGGTGTCATATAAAACACTGGTGCAATTGAAAAACAAAACTGGGGGAATATTTAGTATTGTGACATTAGTCAATTCATTAATGGAAAGCAATATTTAGAACCAGACTGATGCAATTCTAAAGAGAGGAAGCAAAAAAATTGGTCATTATATAGTTCCTTTCGTGCCCTGAGGAGGTTCCAGTATGCTTCACAACCAATTAAATACTTTTGAGGTGTAGTTATTGTTGCAATGGATGAATTACAGTAGCTAATTTGCACCCAGTAAGATGCTACAAACATCAAGGTAACAACCAGGTCATTTGTTAAAGTTGGTTGAGGGTCATATTGAGGGTCAGAGGCACTGAAGAAAAAACTCTCCTGCTCTTATTTGAAATAGTGTCATGGTATTTTTTTACATCTACTTGAGAGGGCAAAGCAAACCTTGATTTAACATTTCACCTGAATGGCTGAGGACTGTCTCAGAACCGTATGAGAGCAGCCCTCGAGCATTTGTGCTCAGATGCCTGGACTGGGACCTAGAGCCATGCATCCCTGATTCTGAGAAAATGGTTGAGCTGACAGAGCCTGCATTGCTGTGGGAAATGGATGAACTGATGTTGGAGAGGAGTGGTCTTGGATAAGCAGAAATTCGACCAAACTGAGCTTGATAAGCTGGCATTCGACATCTTGAGTCACAAGGTGCGGCTGGCCTGTAGCGTTTCCTCTCTTTTTGAAAGTCCTCCTTCACTAGATGGCCACAAAATTGCTGTTCTATCTCCACGCTGTCCACTCTGTGAACTGTGAAGCTGTGGAGAGTACAGCATCGTCAGTATCACATGCAACAATCTGTTTTAGCTCCATTGTTAAGCTGCTCTGACCAGGCCATGCACTTGATGCATTGCTTCAGAATCACTCTGACCTGTTCTGAATGAAGATGTGGAATGTCCTCATTGATTTCCAGCAGGACGCTATGGATTTCATACAGTTGTCATCAGTTGGTTGTTCATGGATAGCCTTGTCATTAGAATTCAAAGGTAATAAAAATTGAGAGAAATGCAGAATGAGCCAGGCCTAACTTACCACCAGAGGTTGGGATCCTGCTTCCAGACTATTTGAAGATCTTTACCCTGCCCTGCATCTTCAAACATCAAAGTGTAAGTGAGCTCGATGTCCAATTAGATATATCATGTATCACCAGAAGGTGGTAGCTGCCTGCCCAGCATGAGCTGTAAACAAGATGGCAGCCATGATGGAGCCTGGGACTACCTTGGGGAAGAGAGGAGGTCCCTCAACCTCACCTCTCAGACATAGCCACATTGTTGACTGAAAGGTCAAATCTTACTCATACACCCTTGTTATTAATATAGAGTTATAGAGATGTACAGCATGGAACAGACCCTTTGGTCCAACTTGTCCATGCTGACCAGATATCCCAACCCAATCTAGTCCCTGTTCCATTGTCAAATAAAACTTTACATGTTTCCCATGTGGAATCCGATAGGTGGGCAATAACAGTCACCAGACTGGCCTCTCAGAGAGCAACCATCTTTAAAAGTTACCCTCTGCCCTTCCCTGGCCTGTTAATAACCCATTTTTCTAATCAACCAGTTCAGAGATGTTGTTACACACATCTGGGACTTGAACCTAGGTCTCCTATTCTGGGGGACAGACAGTACTACTGCATCACAAGAGCACCCTGCACCCTCCTCATGTGCATACAATTACCTGAATGTTAACAAGCTGCTCAAGGATTCATTTCAGGCAACTGGATTCCTGACTAACTTAAACTCATTTGAGTGCCTTCTGTAGTGTAAAGGCTTACTTAGACCTTTATTCTGAGGAAATCGATTGAGCGCGAGTGAAAAGAGCTATTTATAGTGATGCCAGATCACATGGAAGAGGAGACTGATCAGTAGGCCTTCAAGTAAGAGGTCCTCCATTACCATCCTCTGTATATCATTAGGTTCAGCTAGGCTTGTTGGTGTTTACTCACTTGATCGGAGATCACGCAAGACCACACGGTTGCAGTGGACCTGCGAGACTGGAGGCAAGCGAGAGCCACAAGGAGGTCTAGTGACAGGACTGTATTAGGTGTGAGCCATGAGGCCAGCCTAATAATCCCAAACTAGATGTGGGGGGATCTACCTGAAGTGGAGCTCAGCAGCGGTAAAGGCTCATAGAGTCGTAGAGATGTACAGCATGGAAACAGACCCTTCGGTCCAACCAGTCCATGCTGACCACATATCCCAACCCAATCTAGTCCCACTTGCCAGCACACAGCCCATATCCCTCCAAACCCTTCCTATTCATATACCCATTCAAATGCCTTTTAAATGTTAAAATTGCACCAGCCTCCACCACATCCTCTGGCAGCTCATTCAATACATGTATTAAGTGAAAACGTTGCCCCTTAGGTCTCCTTTATATCTTTCCCCTCTCACCCTAAAGCAGGATATCAATCAGTCCCAGTGATTACAACATGAGGTAACAGGCTGTGGTCTATGCCTTGACATCCCATCCCCTGGTAGGAACCCACCACAAAAAACTCGAGAGAAGGTCACGAGTGCAAAGAGAAACAGTAGCAGCAGCAGCAGCACAGAGAATGAATGGCAGACCAGGATGGTCTGGGAATGACTCAGCAGCAGGGGGCACAGCAAGATCTTTGCACCCATAACAATAAAGGCAGTACTCCCTTAATATCTTTTGCTTTAGTTCTGTTCAATAAAGCCTTTTGTATTTCACTCACAAGAGCTTAGGTCTTACAGCATCAAGGGTTTTCCCATTCAGCCACAGATCATTGAAAATTCCAAGCACTGTTACCCCAAGTTGCACTATTACCCAAAGTGAATATCCATGGTATTGAGTTTTAATATGAAGCTAGATCTACTACATCAGATCAAAGTGAGTTGATTGCATTGGTGTACAGTCTTTCTGCATTATATGTGGTGTTGTTACCAATGACCACCACGTGCCCATCTGACAATTTTCCCGTTTTTACTGAGAATGAAGACATCTGTCTGCAGATTTCGCCGAAGTATGTGCAATTAAGAAAAATGAAAATATTTGAAATCTGATATAAAAACAGAAAATATTAGAATTTCACAGCCTGTCAGTCAAGTTCAGGAGACGGTAAGAGCAAATTAACATTTTCCACTATAAGAATTCACCAGGGCCTCCACCTGCATTGAGTTGTTTAAGAAAATTACTTGTGATAACCTGCTATAATTTCAGCAGTTTGTTACACTTACTACATTTAAAAAAATTTCCCTGAAGTGACAATGTTGGAGAATGTGTTTCCACCTTTTTCAAGTAGGGTACCAGGAGTTTGCAATAATGTATAAGGGGGAGGCTGGTATCACTGAAATTTCCATCGCAATGACTGTAGTCCTGTGTTTATGACCAGTGCTTAAGAGATCGGCTCCGTCTGAAGGGAACAGCTAGACTCTGGAGAAATTTTAGTCAACAAGACCTTGACTTTCATTCACTGAGACCCAATAACTCTGGAGATTATGTGGCCTTGGCTTGTTATCTGAAGTTTTTTTTTATTTTTAACTCTACAAACAAGATAGCCGGACCCACGGAGATTTAGTGACCAGCATGTGAACCACTTGTGGAAGGCAAACATTCCACCCGTTGCTTGGGTCTTCTCTTCAGTTTACAAACCCAGCATTGTAGTTTACGATTAAGCTGACACTGGGAAGAAGCTTGTCAAAAGTTCAATGGTGTGAGCACAAAGCACCTCACAGCTACATAATGAGAGGTGCTTCACTGCACTAAGATCTCACTTGGGTCAATCTTAGACCTTAAGGTGTCCACAGTGTTGAAACAGCTGCATCCAGCCCTTATCCGCAAGCTTAGCTGAATAAATATGGCCAGTTCTGAAACCCATCATAAAGGCTTTCAGATATTTTACTGGCTAACAAAGGAGTTACAGAGAGTAAGGCTGAGATGAATACCAGACTAATATCCAGTAATCCATGTAGCCTATTCAGCTGTAAGGATCCCAGTAGAGGGCTAATTAATTCTGCTTTTAACTGCTGTGGAGGGAAGGCATCAGATGTAAAATTATTCTGTTTGTGGCAACAATCCCGACAATCCAATCATCTAACAGCAGAGGGGCGGGTAAAGGAGAAGCCTGAATAAACACTCAGCGTCTAAATGACATACCTCTCTCCACAATGCTCTAGGACATGACTAGTACAACACAAATTAACCAGCTATTGAAATTATTTTTACTAAAACAGCAAGAGCAGGCATGCAAAAGATTGAGGACTGCTTCCTGCTCCTACTTAGCCTCATACTGCCTGCGATGTTGATTGTTAATTTGAATGATAAGGATAAAGAAAACTAAAGCAAATATAATGCATTAGGGCTGCTAATGGAAATTCTGTCCTGCTGAAAAGCACTAATTGTATGACTGTGTCATTTGGTTTTAATATCAATATTCTACTCATCCAAACCACACTGTGTGGGGATAGAAAAATTTTAGGAAAATTATGGTTGTTGGACTGAGTGTTCTATTTCTCTCCGGTTTCTCTGTGATACACAGCAACTTACATCGATCACAGAAAGTTGAATGCTCTCTCAAATGAATTGGAGATGCTGGTGTTGGACTGGGGTGCACAAAGTTAAAAATCACACAACACCAGGTTATAGTCCAACAGGTTTAATTGGAAGCACACTAGCTTTCGGAACGTCGCTCCTTCATCAGGTGATCATCTGATGAAGGAGCGTCGCTCCGAAAGCTAGTGTGCTTCCAATTAAACCTGTTGGACTATAACCTGGTGTTGTGTGATTTTTAACTCTCAAATGAAGCACTTTAACCCTTAAAGTCCTGCAGTAATGATGAGCAGTAAAATCGTTAGCTATTCGAAAAGGAGTTCACATTTTTGCAGAAAAGGTTAGCTGATGATAAAATAGAACCTGCAAACTCAGTATACTACACCAATTTCCTCCAAACTGATAATCTTAGTTACGATCGAATACTTTCTATCTACAGGATTGAATGGACTCCGCAGGTTTCCATTTGAGTCATTGCTGCTGGTTCCCCTAACTCTGCCATTAACAACTTCTCTACTTTGGAAGAATAGGTTGAAAAGCTGTGCCACTCTTTTCCAAACGTTTAAGTTGATAGATTTTAAACTTGAGGTGCATTGGAATAACATTTCACTGCTAGCTTCCTTTGAAGGTATGACAACAGTTGCACATTTCTTGTTTTACTCTCATTCCAGACCACAGAATGGGAGTGTGTGTGGACAGCCCATTGCCCAGAAAAATATCTAAACTCATTACAAATAGATTGTGATGTTCAAAGTTTGCGAGAAGATTTGTAGCTCGGGTGCTCGTTGTTGTGGTTCTGTTCGCCAAGCTGGGAATTTGTGTTGCAGACGTTTCGTCCCCTGTCTAAGTGACATCCTCAGTGCTTGGGAGCCTCCTGTGATCTTTCCGATCACAGAAGCGCTTCACAGGAGGCTTCCAAGCACTGAGGATGTCACCTAGACAGGGGACGAAACGTCTGCAACACAAATTCCCAGCTCGGCGAACAGAACCACAACAGATTGCGATGTAGCGGTGATTTAACCTGGTGAGCTATTGCAGATGATGATGAATGGTGGGTGGTTGAAGCAAATAGGATATTGTTCACAAGTGACTTGGATCCATTCTGTTTCCAGACCTGGTGCCTCCTCTTCAATCCAGAGAAAATGGCGTCAGCATTGCATCTGAACAATGACATTTTTAAGAAGCAATTCAATCTTTACACTGTGGAAAATGAGTATTATTAGAACCACAACCCCCACCCTTATATATTTGGGGATTACCCTGGACAGGTTTCTAGCATTCCAGAAACTCACTGAAATAAACAAAGAGTCAGAACTAGTACAGTCTGAGCCAAAACTGTACTGCCTCATTGTGTGAGAGACAATGATCAAAGATAGTGTACGAGCAACTAAACATCACCACAATTGCAGTATTATGGACACGTAAATCTAATTGAGTACTGCTGATGCAGTCCCACATTCTCCACCTATCCTTCATTCAGTGTGACACCGTGAGAACACTCATAAGCAACATCCACCTTCTCATTCACAAAAACTTCTAAAAAGCCAGCAGAGAGATGGTTAAGATGGCACTGGCCATTTTGGGAAAAAACAGCTAATATTCATGGCACCGATATCCCTCTGTCATTCAGGTAGACAGAATCATGCAAAACATTTTTAAAAAATCATTAACACCCCATCAGTGAACAACCAGCAGAGGTCCCTGGTTTCAGTATCCTCAAAGGGGTGGATTGTCCTCAACTGACAGTGTACAGGGTATTGACAGTGTACAGGGTATGGACAGTGTACAGGGTATGGACAGTGTACAGGGTATGGACAGTGTACAGGGCATGGACAGTGTACAATGTATAGACAGTGTACAGGGTATGGACAGTGTACAGGGTATGGACATTGTACAGGGCATGGACAGTGTACAATGTATAGACAGTGTACAGGGTATGGACAGTGTACAGGGTATGGACAGTGTACAGGGCATGGACAGTGTACAAAGTATAGACAGTGTACAGGGTATTGACAGTGTACAGGGCATGGACAGTGTACAGGGTATGGACAGTGTACAGGGTATGGACAGTGTACAGGGCATGGACAGTGTACAGGGTATGGACAGTGTACAGGGCATGGACAGTGTACAATGTATAGACAGTGTACAGGGTATGGACAGTGTACAGGGTATGGACAGTGTACAGGGCATGGACAGTGTACAATGTATAGACAGCGTACAGGGTATGGACAGTGTACAGGGTATGGACAGTGTACAGGGCATGGACAGTGTACAATGTATAGACAGTGTACAGGGTATGGACAGTGTACAGGGCATGGACAGTGTACAGGGTATGGACAGTGTACAGGGTATGGACAGTGTACAGGGCATGGGCAGTGTACAGGGTATGGACAGTGTACAGGGTATGGACAGTGTACACGGTATTGACAGTGTACAGGGTATGGACAGTGTACACGGTATTCACAGTGTACAAAGTATAGACAGTGTACAGGGTATTGACAGTGTACAGGGTATGGACAGTGTACACGGTATTCACAGTGTACAAAGTATAGACAGTGTACAGGGTATTGACAGTGTACAGGGTATGGACAGTGTACAGGGCATGGACAGTGTACAGGGCATGGACAGTGTACAGGGTATGGACAGTGTACAGGGTATGGACAGTGTACAGGGCATGGACAGTGTACAGGGTATGCACAGTGTACACGGTATTGACAGTGTACAGGGTATGGACAGTGTACACGGTATTGACAGTGTACAAAGTATAGACAGTGTACAGGGTATTGACAGTGTACAGGGTATGGACAGTGTACAGGGCATGGACAGTGTACAGGGCATGGACAGTGTACAGGGTATGGACAGTGTACAGGGCATGGACAGTGTACAGGGTATGGACAGTGTACAGGGCATGGACAGAGTACAGGGTATGGACAGTGTACAGGGTATGGACAGTGTACAGGGCATGGACAGTGTACAAAGTATAGACAGTGTACAGGGTATGGAAAGTGTACAGGGTATGGACAGTGTACAGGGCATGGACAGTGTACAGGGTATGGACAGTGTACAGGGTATGGACAGTGTACAGGGCATGGACAGTGTACAGGGTATGGACAGTGTACAGGGCATGGACAGTGTACAGGGCATGGACAGTGTACAGGGTATGGACAGTGTACAGGGTATGGACAGTGTACAGGGCATGGACAGTGTACAGGGTATGGACAGTGTACAGGGTATGGACAGTGTACAGGGCATGGACAGTGTACAAAGTATAGACAGTGTACAGGGTATGGACAGTGTACAGGGCATGGACAGTGTACAGGGTATGGACAGTGTACAGGGCATGGACAGTGTACAGGGTATGGACAGTGTACAGGGTATGGACAGTGTACAGGGCATGGACAGTGTACAGGGTATGGACAGTGTACAGGGTATGGACAGTGTACAGGGCATAGACAGTGTACAGGGTATGGACAGTGTACAGGGTATGGACAGTGTACAGGGTATAGACAGTGTACAGGGTATTGACAGTGTACAGGGTATGGACAGTGTACAGGGCATGGACAGTGTACAGGGTATGGACAGTGTACAGGGTATGGACAGTGTACAGGGCATGGACAGTGTACAGGGTATGGACAGTGTACAGGGTATGGACAGTGTACAGGGCATGGACAGTGTACAAAGTATAGACAGTGTACAGGGTATGGACAGTGTACAGGGCATGGACAGTGTACAGGGCATGGACAGTGTACAGGGTATGGACAGTGTACAGGGTATGGACAGTGTACAGGGCATGGACAGTGTACAGGGTATGGACAGTGTACAGGGTATGGACAGTGTACAGGGTATTGACAGTGTACAGGGTATGGACAGTGTACAGGGCATGGACAGTGTACAGGGTATGGACAGTGTACAGGGTATGGACAGTGTACAGGGCATGGACAGTGTACAAAGTATAGACAGTGTACAGGGTATGGAAAGTGTACAGGGTATGGACAGTGTACAGGGCATGGACAGTGTACAGGGTATGGACAGTGTACAGGGTATGGACAGTGTACAGGGTATTGACAGTGTACAGGGTATGGACAGTGTACAGGGTATGGACAGTGTACAGGATATTGACAGTGTACAGGGTATGGACAGTGTACAGGGCATGGACAGTGTACCGGGCATGGACAGTGTACAGGGTATGGACAGTGTACAGGGTATTGACAGTGTACAGGGTATTGACAGTGTACAAAGTATAGACAGTGTACAGGGTAAGGACAATGTACAGGGTATGGACAGTGTACAGAGTATAGACAGTGTACAGGGTATTGACAGTGTACAAAGTATAGACAGTGTACAGGGTATGAGGTAAAAACAATGACTGCAGATGCTGGAAACCAGATTCTGGATCAGTGGTGCTGGAAGAGCACAGCAATTCAGGCAGCATCCGAGGAGCTTCAGCAAAATCGACGTTTCGGGCAAAAGCCCTTCATCAGGAATAAAGGCAGAGAGCCTGAAGAGTGGAGAGATAAGCTAGAGGAGGGTGGGGGTGGGGAGAGAGTGGCATAGAGTACAATAGGTCTGTGGGGAAGGACATGAAGGTGATAGGTCAGGGAGGAGAGGGTGGAGTGGATAGGTGGAAAAGGAGCTGGGCAGGTCGGACAAGTCCGGACAGGTCAGGGGATCGAGTTGCGGGAGGTTAGAAGTTAGGATGAGGTGGGGGAAGGGGAAATGAGGAAACTGTTGAAATCCACATTGATGCCCTGGGGTTGAAGTGTTCCGAGGCGGAAGATGAGGCGTTCTTCCTCCAGGCGTCTGGTAGTGAGGGAGCGGCGGTGGAGGAGGCCCAGCACCTCCATAGATCCCCTGACCTGTCCGGACTTGTCCGACCTGCCCAGCTCCTTTTCCACCTATCCACTCCACCCTCTCCTCCCTGACCTATCACCTTCATCTCCTTCCCCACTGACCTATTGTACTCTATGCCACTCTCTCCCCACCCCCACCCTCCACTAGCTTATCTCTCCACGCTTCAGGCTCTCTGCCTTTATTCCTGATGAAGGGCTTTTGCCCGAAATGTCAATTTTGCTGAAGCTCTTCGGATGCTGCCTGAATTGCTGTGCTCTTCCAGCACCACTGATCCAGAGTGTACAGGGTATGGACAGTGTACAGGGCATGGACAGTGTACATGGTATGGACAGTGTACAGGGTATGGACAGTGTACAGAGCATGGACAATGTACAGGGTATGACAGTGTACAGGGTATGGACAGTGTACAAAGTATAGACAGTGTACAGGGTATGGACAATGTACAGGGTATGGACAGTGTACAGAGTATAGACAGTGTACAGGGTATTGACAGTGTACAAAGTATAGACAGTGTACAGGGTATGGACAGTGTACAGGGCATGGACAGTGTACAGGGTATGGACAGTGTACAGGGCATGGACAATGTACAGGGTATGGACAGTGTACAGGGCATGGACAGTGTACAGAGTATGGACAGTGTACAGGGTGTAGACAGTGTACAGAGTATAGGCACTGTACAGGGTATGGACAGTGTACAGGGTATTGACAGTGTACAAAGTATAGACAGTGTACAGGGCATGGACAGTGTACAGGGTATGGACAGTGTACAGGGCATGGACAATGTACAAGGTATGGACAGTGTACAGAGTATGGACAGTGTATAGGGTGTAGACAGTGTACAGAGTATAGACACTGTACAGGGTATGGACAGTGTGCAAAGTATGGACAGTGTACAGGGTATAGACAGTGTACAGGTGTACAGGGTATGGACGGTGTGCAGGGTATGAACAGTGTACAGGGTATGGACAGTGTACAAGGTATAGACAGTGTACAAGGTATGGACTGTGTACAGGGTATGGATAGTGTACAATGTATAGACAGTGTACAGGGTATGAATGGTGTACAGGGTATGGATAGTGTACAATGTATAGACAGTGTACAGGGTATGAATGGTGTACAGGGTATGGACAGTGTGCAGGGTATGGACAGTGTGCAGGGTATGGACAGTGTACAGGGTATGGACAATGTATAGGGTATTGGCAGTGTGCAGAGTATGGACAGTGTACAGGGTATGACAGTGTACAGGGTATGACAGTGTACAGGGTGTGGACAGTGTACAGTGTATGACACTGTACAGGGTATGGACAGTGTACAAGGTATGGACAGTGTACAGGGTATGGACAGTGTACAGGGTATGACAGTGTACAGAGTATGACACAGTACAGGGCATGGACAGTGTACAAGGTATGGACAGTGTACAGAGTATGACAGTGTACAGGGTATGGACAGTGCACAGGGTATGGATTAATGGTGCTGGAAGAGCACAGCAGTTCAGGCAGCATCCAAGGAGCAGCGGAATCGACATTTCGGGCAAATGCCCTTCATCAGGAATAAAGGCAGTGAGCCTGAAGTGTGGAGAGATAAGCTAGAGGAGGGTGGGGGTGGCGAGAAAGTAGCATAGAGTACAATGGGTGAGTGGGGGAGGGGATGAAGGTGATAGGTCAGGGAGGAGAGGATGGAGTGGATAGGTGGAAAAGGAGATAAGCAGGTAGGACAAGTCCGGACAAGTCATGGGGACAGTGCTGAGCTGGAAGTTTGGAACTCGGGTGAGGTGAGGGAAGGGGAAATGAGGAATCTGTTGAAGTCCACATTGATGCCCTGGGGTTGAAGTGTTCCGAGGCGGAAGATGAGGCGTTCTTCTTCCAGGCGTCTGGTGGTGAGGGAGCGGCGGTGAAGGAGGCCCAGGACCTCCATGTCCTCGGGAGAGTGGGAGGGGGAGTTGAAATGTTGGGCCACGGGGCGGTGTGGTTGATTGGTGCAGGTATCCCGGAGATGTTCCCTAAAGCACTCTGCTAGGAGGCGTCCAGTCTCCCCACTGTAGAGGAGACCGCATCGGGAGCAACGGATACAATAAATGATATTAGTGGATGTGCAAGTAAAACTTTGATGGATGTGGAAGGCTCCTTTAGGGCCTTGGATAGAGGTGAGGGAGGAGGTGTGGGCACAGGTTTTACAGTTCCTGCGGTAGCAGGGGATAGTGCCAGGATGGGAGAATGGGTTGTAGGGGGGTGTGGACCTGACCAGGTAGTCACAGAGGGAACGGTCTTTGCGGAAGGCAGAAAGGGGTGGGGAGGGAAATAAATCCCTGGTGGTGGGGCCTTTTTGGAGGTGGCGGAAATGTCGGCGGATGATTTGGTTTATGCAAAGATTGGTAGGGTGGAAGGTGAGCACCGGGGCGTTCTGTCCTTATTACAGTTGGAGGGGTGGGGTCTGAGGGCGGAGGTGCAGGATGTGGACAAGATGCGTTGGAGGGCATCTTTAACCACGTGGGAAGGGAAATTGCAGTCTCTAAAGAAGGAGGCCATCTGGTGTGTTCTGTGGTGGAACTGGTCCTGCTGGGAGCAGATATGGCGGAGGCAGAGGAATTGGGAATACGGGATGGCATTTTTGCAGGAGGTAGGGTGGGAAGAGGTGTAATCCAGGTAGCTGTAGGAGTCGGTGGGTTTGTAAAAAATGTCAGTGTCAGGTCGGTCGTCACTAATGGAGATGGAGAGGTCCAGGAAGGGGAGGGAGGTGTCAGAGATGGTTCAGGTAAATTTAAGGTTAGGGTGGAATGTGTTGGTGAAGTTGATGAATTGCTCAACCTCCTCGCGTGAGCACGAGGTGGCGCCAATGCAGTCATCAATGTAGCGGAGGAAGAGGTGGGGAGTGGTGCAGGTGTAATTATGGAAGATCAACTACTCTACGTAGCTAACAAAGAGACATGCATAGCTGGGGCCCATACATGTGCCCATGGCTATCCCTTTGGTCTGGAGGAAGTGGGAGGATTCGAAGGAGAAATTGTTAAGGGTGAGGGCCAGTTCGGCAAAACGAATGAGAGTGTCGGTGGAGGGGTACTGTTGGGAACGTCTGGAGAGGAAAAAACGGAGGGCTTGGAGGCCCTGGTCATGGTGGATGGAGGTGTAGAGGGATTGGATATCCATGGTGAAGATGATCCGTTGGGGGCCGGGGAAACGGAAGTCTTGGAGGAGGTGGAGGGCGTGGGTAGTGTCTCGAACGTATGTGGGGAGTTCCTGGACTAGGGGGGATGGGACGGTGTCAAGGTAGGTAGAGATGAGTTCAGTGGGGCAGGAGCATTCTGAGACAATGGGTCGGCCAGGGTGGTCAGGCTTGTGGATCTTGGGAAGGAGGTAGAACCGGGCAGTGCGGGGTTCCCGGACTATGAGGTTGGAAACTGTGGGTGGGAGATCTCCTAAGGTGATGAGGTTCTGTATGGTCTGGGAGATGATGGTTTGTTGATGGGGGGGTGGGGTCATGGTCGAGGGGGCAATAGGAAGAGGTGTCCTCGAGTTGGCGTTTGGTTTCAGCGGTGTAGAGGTCAGTGCGCCAGACTACCACTGCGCCCCCTTTATCCACTGGCTTAATAGTGAGGTTGGCATTGGAGCAGAGGGATTGGAGGGCTGCGCGTTGCGAGGGTGAGAGGTTGGAGTGGGGGAGGGGGGTCGACAGGTTGAGGCGGTTAATGTCCCGGCGGCAGTTGGAAATGAAGAGGTTGAGGGCAGGTAATAGGCCAGCGCGGGGTGTCCAGGTGGATGCAGTGTGTTGGAGGTGGGCGAACCAGCACCACTAATCCAGAATCTGGTTTCCAGCATCTGCAGTCATTGTTTTTACCCAGTGTACAGGGTATGACAGTGTACAGAGTATGGACAGTGTACACGGTATGGACAGTGTACAGGGTATGACAGTGTACAGGATATGGACAGTGTACAGGGTTTGGACAGTGTTCAGGGTATGGACAGTGTACAAGGTATGACAGTGTACAGGGTATGGACAGTGTACAAGGTATGACAGTGTACAGGGTATGGACAGTGTTCAGGGTATGGACAGTGTACAAGGTATGACAGTGTACAGGGTATGACAGTGTACAGGGTATGGACAGTGTACAGGGTATGGACAGTGTACAAGGTATGACAGGGTATGGACAGTGCTGGTACCTATCCCACAAGTAGACGATGTGTCTTGATGCAAGTGTAATTGAGACTGATGTATCCCAGATCATGGAACATCTCACATCCATCTATCCATCACACGACATCAACATTGACTTCACCACTTTCCAAATCTCCCCTCCCCCCCCCATCTTATCCTAGATCCAACCCTCCAACTTGGCACTGCTCTCTTGACCTGTCCCACCTGTCCCTATTACTTCCCACCTAGCCGCTCCATCCTCCCCACCAACCGATCACAATTACTACCCCCCTGACCCGCGTCCACCTTCCCAGCTTCCTTCCCCCCAGTCTCACTCCCTCCTGTCTATTTCTCAGCCCCTTTCTCCTCACTACATTCCTGATGAAAGGCTTATGCCCGAAACATCAACTCCTGCTCCTCGGATGCTGCCTGACCAGCTGTGCTTTCCCAGTGACACACTTTTCAACTCTGACTCCCCAGCGTCTGCAGTCCTCACTTTGTCCTTCTGATCAGACTGAAAAAGGAATGTAGATAAACTGTTGCAGAAAAAGTCTTATCATTCCCCCCTCACATCTCTTTTATAGATTGAACTTGCAGACCACAAACATCATAAATGTAGCAATTTGATGGCACATTGTCTATTTTAAAAATACTTTTACATCCAACATGTCAAACAGTAAGTATATGCTCATTATGAGGAAGTGGGTTCGGGGTAGGCCATTCAGTGCCTCAAGACTACTCTGCTATTCAATAGGATCATGGCTGATCTGAAACACCTCATGCCACTTTCTTGCCCCTTCCCCATGATTCCCCTATTGATCAGGAATCTATCTATCTCAGCATTAAATCTTCATCTGAATCTTAAATTGGCACCCCGTTATTCTGAGACTGTGCGCTCTGGTTCGAGACTCTCCCATGAGAGGAAACATCCCCCCAGCCATTACCCTGTCAAGCCCCTTAAGAATCCTATATGTTTCAATGGGATCACCTCCCATTCTACTAAACTCCAGTGAGTTTAGCTCCAATCAGTTTAATCTTTTATCAAAGGCACTTCTTCCCTCGGTGACCCTTGAACCTTCCCTGAACTGCCTCCTATGAAATGATATGTTTCCTTAAACAAGGGGACCAAAACTGCTCACAGTGCTCCAGATGTGGTGTCACCAACACCTTGTATAGCTGCTGTCAGACTCCATTACTCTTATACTCCAACCTCTTTGAAATAAGGGCCAACATTCCATTAGCTGTCCTGACTCCTGCTGCTAGTCTTCTGTGTTTCATGCACATGTATGGCCAAGTCCCTTTATGTTGCAACTTTCTGTAGTTTTCCCCCGTTTAATTAATATTCTGTCCTTTTGTTCTCCTTTCCAAAATGAACAACTTTGTGTTTTCCCATGTTCTAATCCATTTGCCAACTGTTTGCCCAATTAATCTATTAACATCTCTTATAAAGCTGAGGTAAGTAAAACAAAAATTGGTAGGATATCCATGCCTGCATTGTTTAGGCCTTTTGCATTCATGAGTGGGGGCACGACTTCCACTTTGGATTCCTTCCATCAACACCGTTCGATTGCACGAGAAGCAGGCAAAGTGCTACAGTGAGAAAAGAAAGAAATTAAAATCCTTCAGCGAACGTGGAGGTGGGAGGGGTGGGAGTGTTGATGCTCCCCCAACTACCCACTGACTATTACCCCAACCTCCCGGCCAAACATTACCTCAGCAACCCCTCCTTCTCGATGTCCTATTTACCTTCGCTTTTGTGAATCAGCAGCTCACACACCCACTCCCCCATCAAACTCAAACCCTTACCCCTTAATAATGTATGCAATGGGTCACTGCTTGCAAACTTGAGTTCAGGAATCCAAAGCCTGACTAACATTGAATCATGTGAAGCTGTCCAGGGGGCACCTGCAGCTCACCAGTCAGACTTAAATGGGGCAGGATATTCAGTGGCTCTTGGACATAACTGGTCAGGTCCAGAAATCGCTTGCTATTGTCTTCTGCCCTGAAATTTCCCTGCAACGTTAGGCTAACAGGTCAAAATAATAGGGACAAGCAGGGGAGATATCACAGGTCAGATACAATCAGCCCATTAAGTTATGTGGGCTCTGTAACAGTATGAATGGGGGAAAGGAGCTTCATTAATGAGTGGAACACTGTTACAATGCATTCAATATCAAAGTCTACCTGTTCTGTATTACATCACACCAGTTACTATGGGAATGATCATTGTAGAAATGAAGCTTCATTTTACTTTGTTCTGTCTTCATTATTTTTGAATCCTTATAGTTGCTTCTCGATATCAGACTCTTTGGGAACCTCCCTGTTCTGTGACATTTCAAATTGCCTAGGTCATATTTTCTAATAAAACATCAAGTATAAATTAAAACATTTTTGCGTGACAATGAGCTCCTTTTCTGTTCTTTCAGCCTGGCTCCAAAGTGTGACCCAGCAGAAAATGATGTGATTCTATTACTTAATTACCAAGAATAGCAAACAAAATACTCAGGTTGCATGGCAACTATGGAGCCATACCCCGGGTTTCACAAGCCAGCTAGTGACTCGTAGAAGCAACAAATGATGTTAATCTGCAAGGACGTAGGAGGTCACTCAACAGGAGCAAGCTAGTTCATAAAATCAACAAATAAACATTCTACAAGTTACATTTTACATAATCAAAAACAGCAGGTCCAGTTAACTAAACGCCATTGAATGCATCAAAGTTGAAAGTTGGAATTTCGCTGTTTCAACTTCATGCTTACAGAGCACGAGTCAAGTTTTTATTAAGGTGCCTGTACTATGGCAACTGTGGTCT
Source organism: Chiloscyllium plagiosum (assembly GCF_037043375.1). Lineage (NCBI taxonomy): Eukaryota > Metazoa > Chordata > Chondrichthyes > Orectolobiformes > Hemiscylliidae > Chiloscyllium > Chiloscyllium plagiosum. Next base: position 136,243,744 of record NW_028270139.1, read on the forward strand.
GTGGTTAAGGTCGAAGGACTCACAACCCTAAGGTCTTGGCTAATGCTGCTGACTCGCAGGTTCAAATCCCTCCATGACAGCTAGTGGATTTAAATTCAATTAGTGCATAAATAGGCCATTCGGCTCATTGAGTCTACTTTACCATTCAATGAGATCATAGCTGATCCATTAAACTTCAACTCCAACAAATGTGCCAATGATACCCACATCCCATGCAAGAATTTTTAAAAAAGACACAACTCCTGAACTGGACAAAACAACCTCCATGGTAAATTCCAGAACCTGCTAGGTGTTGCTTCATTATGCATTGTAAGTTGAAGACAGTAAAACAGAACATTGGGCAAACACCTGCCCATTTGTGAATTCCAACTCTAGTGCATACATAACACTCAAGTAGCATGCTCAATGGGTCACGTATCATTGTTCAAGCCTGTGTCATTATCATAGTTTCCACAGATTCCCTGAACAATTATACGTGAAGGACACAGAGATCATAAGATGGGAAATCCTGTGAGTTAGCGGATCTCAAAAAAAATCTGCTTTGGTGAGATTTGAGCTGCTTGTATACTCCAGGTTAAATTGCAGATATAGTCCAGATTAGAAACCCACAAATGCAGCTATTATATCACCAGACAAACATTTCAATATAAAAGCAGTGTATAAGAGCTCGCTCTCATCTTCATGCTGCTTCACTGAACCGCAGAAACTATTGAGTTAACAATTCTTCTGGGTGATATATGAACATGCTTGGCTGTGTAGCTGAAATCCTTCTTTGTTGCTGGCACAGAACTTTGCTTATCACATTGTGCATTAATCTGGCAAGTTACAGATTGCCAAACAAACCAGCAAGACAACTTTCTGGCTATACATTTGTAGACACAGGCCCTTTACACTACTCTTCCAAGTTCAGACAAAAAGATATTGTACCTGCTTACAGGAGTAGAGCCATATCCAACATGCTTTTTTTTCTTTATTCATTCATGGGATGAGGGTGTTGCTGGCCAGGTAGCATTTATTGTCCATCCCTAATTACCCAGAGGGCAGTTAAGACATGGCTGTGGGTCTGGAATCACATGTAAACCAGACCAGGCAAGGATGGCAGTTTCTTCCCTAAAGGACACTAGTGAACCAGATGGGTTTTTCCAACAATTGACAATGGATTAATGTTCACCATTAGACTTTTAATTCAAAATATTTATTAAATTCAAATTCCACCATTGCTCGATTCAAACCAGGATCCTAAACACATTAGGCGGAGTTGGGTACTGCAGATGCTGGAGATAAGAGCTGAAAATGTGTTGCTGGAAAAGCGCAGCAGGTCAGGCAGCATCCAGGGAACAGGAGAATCGACGTTTCGGGCATAAGCCCTTCTTCAGGAAGGGCTTATGCCCGAAACGTCAATTCTCCTGTTCCTTGGATGCTGCCTGACCTGCTGTGCTTTTCCAGCAACACTCTAATTCTGAGCACATTACCTGAGTCTCCAAGTTAACAGTCCAGTGATAATACCACTACCCCATCGTGATGGTGGCAGCAATCTTTGTCATGTACAGTGGTTCACACAGCATAGTGAGCTGACTCCCCCCTAAAACAGGGTGTGGAATGAAGAAGGGAGGAAATACCATAGTGGGGGAGGATCGTGAAGGCAGGAGACTGGGATGGGGACTGGAGAGTGGAATAGAGCAGAGTGCAAGATGACAGTGGATGAGAGGGATTAGAATGTCGAAGATTGGAAGTGACTGTGAAAGTGGAATGGTTTGGTGGTTGGGATGGGTAATTATGATGATTTATTTCTTTAATATGTGTTAGGCAATTGGGAGGGGTTGAGCGTCGATTCTCCTCCCCAGCTCCATGCTCAAATAAGTTACTTAACCTTGATTGACAGGTGCTCTTTCGAGCTGTTTGCCCTGACTGCAGGCACTTATCTAAGCCTGCCCTTCTGTGTTTATTTGAGCCTGTCCTACTGTGGATAAAGGTTATACAAATAACGGTTGCTGCTTTATATACCTACTCACAGCTACATCTCAAGTAGTTGCATATATTTATCATTTAGATTTTCAAAAATATGATCGCACGTTACTTTCAGGGTTCAGTTGGGATCATAAAATATGGCAGTGCAATGCAATGTCTTATGGCTTTCTGTGGAATTTCCCAAGCTTAAAGTGTAATTTTGTTATGCACTCTCAACCACCTAGAATTTAATTTTATATAATGTGAGAAATCAATTTAAAGTAAATGCACTTCACAGGTGGCATAGGCTAATATTCAAACTTGTGGGAAACCATTGAAAACAATATTTTCAGAGAAATTCTTTTACATAATTAACTAAATGCCAATAGAATTAAGAATGCGACATAGATCCGAAAATTGTCTTTTGTCCACACTTGCTGAAGTCTGTGATTTCTGGTCAAAAATAATTTTAGACAGTGCTTAAGGGAACCTGCAGCTGTTCTGGGACTAAGTGCCTCCAGATTTATAAACAAAAGATTTGTGACATGTTTTTCTCTGAGCTTCAGGAATGTGCTAATTGGAAAATTGACCTCAGTCACAAGGAGCCCACAGAAAGAGCATTTCTTTGAGGGGATTGGGGAGGGGGGAAATGGAGATAGTGCAGCCATCTTGGTCAACTCTGTGATGGACATCACCTGACGTGACTCAGGAGCTGCACTCTGGCATGACAGTCTCTGCTACATTTGCTGTAGAGGCAATTCGCTGGCCTTTAACTTCTCTCCCCACTGAACGTTTTTTTTTATGACCTCCCTTCCAAACAGTGACCCTACAGAATTCCTGGTTGTCATGACTGCTTCCAAGCTATCAGTGTCAATGTCTCTGTTGTAAAAGTGTCAGAGGTCAGACTGGACCAGAAGTAAGAGCATCCAGCAAGTTGCAATCCGGTGGACAGGTCACTGTACAGAAGATTTTCTTCCATTCATTCATAGGATGAGGACGGCATTGGCTGAGCTAGCATTTACTGCCCATCCCTAATTGTCCAGAGGGCTGTTAAGAGTCAACCACATTGCTGTGGGTCTGGAGCAACATATAGGCCAGACCAAGTAAAGATGGCAGTTTCCTTCTCTAAAGGACATTAGTGAACTAGATGGGTTTTTCCAACAATAAACACCAATTTTAATTCCAGATTTTTATTGAACTTAAATTTGACCATCTGCCATGGCGGATTCAAACCCACATCCCCTGAACATTACCGGGTCCCTGCATTAATAATCCATTGATAATACCACTCAGTCATTTCTTCTCCTTCAGGCCTTTAGTATGTGGACTTCATTCCAACAGAAAGTATAATGTTGAAGAAATGTTTAATCTCAACATCATTCAGGACTTAATTGGATTCAGTACCCATTCCCTCCACCAATAGTACACTGTGGTTGCAGCACAATGTATTATCATAACCTCCTGCAGCAAGTCACCACTGTTACTCCTTCAGCACATTTCACTCTTGTGGCATCTCCCATGAGGAAGGGCAAGAGGAGTACAGTCCTGGTGGCATTACTTTGTTCAAGTTAGCTTTCACTTTGAATCACACAATTTACTTGTAAATGTATCTCTCCTGCTGGAATTCCTTCCCTCGCTCCACAAGCACTACAATGTTTCAGGAGAAAGGTTCATTGACACTTACGAATTTGGAACCTTGCCTTCGCTATCACTCCTATAACTGCTCTGACTACCTTATGTCTAGGAATGGGTCCACGTTGCAAAGAACCTTCATATATAACCAGACAAACCCAAAGTGATATCTGAGGATAGTATTATTATATTTTGGGCAAGTGCTCCTTAAAACTTTTCCAAGGAGAATTATGGACTGAACTTAATCAGATCTTAACCTCAATGCTGAATATCAAAATGGTAATGAGGGAAGCATTGAACAATAAAGTAAACATTTTCAGCACAGATTTCATTTGTGATAATCTTCCTAAGCAGAGAGAAAGGAATCCTGGCATCCCTTTAACAGATGTTCATTAAATTGTCCTCTATGTCATATGAGGTACTCCGTATGCTGATGTCAGTATTATGAATGGAATCATTTATTGTTATGAAAAGAACACGTTAACATTAATACGCATTTGGCTAAAATATTCTTTAAATGACCTTTGCCAGCTGCCATCAATAATTACTGTGAACAAATTTGGCAAAGGAGTTTAATTATGCAGTAATGGAGAGAAATTATTACTGACTATTACAATAGCCGGACTATTGCCAGTGAGTGAACAGTTCATTTCAGATATTAAAGTGCAGCGCTTGTAAATCGGATACCCCGGTCAATCTCCTGCTGCCAAATTGCAGTCAGGATTTGTACAATATAATTATCCCAAACATTTTGGACTGATGCAGTACACATTAAAAACCTGGATTGTGAAAGTAGAATTATTACTCTGGATGATATCACAAACAGAGTGAAAACCTATTTATTGCATGTCTACATATATTTAGTGATTTTTAAAAAAAAAATGCTTAATAGCTCCAGATAGTGGGCGGCACGGTGGCCCAGTGGTTAGCACTGCTGCCTCACAGCGCCTGTAGACCCGGGTTCAATTCCCGACTCAGGCGACTGACTGTGTGGAGTTTGCACATTCTCCCCGTGTCTGCGTGGGTTTCCTCCGGGTGCTCCGGTTTCCTCCCATAGTCCAAAAGATGTGCGGGTCAGGTGAATTGGCCATGCTAAATTGCCCGTAGTGTTAGGTTAAAGGGGTGGATGTAGGGGTATGGGTGGGTTGCGCTTCGGCGGGTCGGTGTGGACTTGTTGGGCCGAAGGGCCTGTTTCCACACTGTAAGTAATCTAATCTAATCTAATCTAATATGGCTGTTATAATCATGCGACTGGATTTGGTAATAACCTTCAAGAAACTTTTCAGAAGGTACTTTCAGCCTGGCAATCACCAGCCATGTGCCTCCTGATGAGTCCAGAATGCAAACTATTCTGTTATAGTTGATCAACACAAGATAAGCCCGACACACAATTATTGCAAGTTATACCCATCTTACCACAGCATATGCTAATTATTTCCCACTTCTCCTCTGGAATGGGCCACAGACTGTTGGTGATCTCTGTAGTGATTGGAACGATGAAGCCAGATGGATCTCAGCTCAGTGGAGCTGTTAAGTTGGTCCAATCAGAGAGTCCTGGCTGACAGATATAAACAGGAGTGTCATCCCCCTCCAACTCTATTTTGATTTAGTCCCTACCCTCCCCTTCACTGTTTTGATCACACAGCATTGCCCATTGATGTGAAGGGCAGTGTTTGTCACTGGCCACCCGGGTGTTTTCCTATCTTCCTGGTGGTGGAAATTGAATAAAGATTCGTGCACCTTGTGTCTTTCACTGTGTCTCCCACCTGCACACACACACCATGGGTGCTGGGGAAAAAATAAGCACTACCGCACTTAGGTGGTAGTGTGGGGGTTAAAGGGGAAAAAAAAAAAAGAAGAAAAAAAAAAAAAAAGGAGTGTACCATGGGTTCTGGGGATAAAATAAGCACTACCGCACTTAGGTGGTAGTGTGGGGGTTAAAAAGAAAAAAGGGGAGTGTGGAGAAAAAAAAAAGGAGTGTACCATGGGTTCTGGGGAAAAAAAAAAAAAAATAGAAAAAAAAAGAGAAAAAAAAAAAAAAAAAAAAAAAATAAACAGGAGTGTCATCCCCCTCCAACTCTATTTTGATTTAGTCCCTACCCTCCCCTTCACTGTTTTGATCACACAGCATTGCCCATTGATGTGAAGGGCAGTGTTTGTCACTGGCCACTCGAGTATTTTCCTATCTTCCTGGTGGTGGAAATTGAATAAAGATTGGTGCACTTTGTGTCTTTCACTGTGTCTCACACCTGCACACAAAAAAAAAGAAAAAAAAAAATAAAAAATAAAAAAAGAAATAAAAAAAAGGAAAAGAAAAAAAAAAAAATAAAATGTTACCAGAGCCCTCCCCCTCACTGTTTTAAGAAAAAAAAAAAATAAATAAATAAACACAGTCCAGCCTCCCCTCCCCTTCACTGTTTTGATCACACAGCACTGCCCTTTGATGTGAAGGGCAGTGCTTGTCACTGGCCACCCGGGTGTTTTCCTATCTTCCTGGTGGTGGAAATTGAATAAAAGATTGGTGCACTTTGTGTCTTTCACTGTGTCTCACACCTGCACACACACACCATGGGTGCTGGGGAAAAAATAAGCACTACCGCACTTAGGTGGTAGTGTGGGGGTTAAAGGGGGAAAAAAAAAAGAAAGAAAAAAAAAAAAATAAACACAGTCCAGCCTCCCCTCCCCTTCACTGTTTTGATCAAAAAAAAAGAGATAAAAAAAAAAAAAAATAAACAGGAGTGTCATCCCCCTCCAACTCTATTTTGATTTAGTCCCTACCCTCCCCTTCACTGTTTTGATCACACAGCATTGCCCATTGATGTGAAGGGCAGTGTTTGTCACTGGCCACTCGAGTATTTTCCTATCTTCCTGATGGTGGAAATTGAATAAAGATTCGTGCACCTTGTGTCTCACATCTGCACGCACGCACACACAATATGGGTGCTGGGGAAAAAATAAGTACTACTGCAGTTAGGCGGGAGTGTGGGGGTAAAAAATGGAAAAAGATTTTTAAAAAATAAACAGGAGTGTCAGGGGTTCTGCTCACTCTAGGAGCCAGCTCTGCACTAGCGAGGTCAGTGTCAAAGACTTTCCATTTGTAAATAAAGGGTGACTTGGTGACGGGATACCAGCCTCTGTGGCATTATTTCAGTGATGACAAGAGAAAAACACACCCCTGAAGAGATTCGCTCACAACAATCGTCTTTGAGTTGGCGCAATCATTTCTGGCACTATTTGGGAAGCTTGAACTTGTTCAATCCTGCCGTTGAAGATTGGGCCCAGTCTGCATTATTTTTTCTGGACAAATGATATTGGGGCGGGTTGAAAGCAATGAACAATTTTTCTGACAGCTTGTGGACACATAGCTTTTTCAGTTATTAGGACCCTAACTTTCCTGGAAGCACAAATACTAAAACCTTTCATGATTTTATGTATTTAATTAAGGAGTCTCCTCTAATTCTGACACTATTGATTTTATTCGATGTTGTGACCAATGTTGTGACAATGCAAAAGTGCCTACCAGCTGAAGCCCAAATGGACTGCAAACAGGCACTACAGCTGGTTCGGCCATTAGAAATTGCAGTTCAACTTACAAGGTATGCTGAGGGACGTGCACACCCTCGCCAGGCCGACTGAACTTGGGGAACACCACTTGAGTGAAGACAGTTGCATAGCCTCACTCAGGACTTATCCTGAGGAGAAGGACTCTAGGTCAGCCTAAAACAAAATCCCAAAACAAAGGGCAAGCCTTGGCCTAATGGTTAACATTTCCTCGAGCATCCGGGTCGATAGGTCTTTGTTGTTGCTGCCAGTATGCGGACTCGACAGCAAAAGAACCCCACTATGTCTGAACTGAATAAGGGAAAACATAGGTCAGTATTTCAGAGAGTATACATGCTGGAAAATTCACCTACAGCTGGTTTGAAACTGAAAAGTAGCTTAGCAACATCCAAATAAGAGCCAATCAAAGTAAACATCTGGTTAAATTGTCACCCATTTCTAATGGAGGGTCGATACCAGTGTGGCTATATCAGTGATTGTGGAACTAGTCTTTATAAAGTTCGCTCTGGCTCCAACCCTTGAGTTTGCACAAGACCTCGACTAGACTGAGAACCAATACTAGGGATCTTTTACAGATTAGGGTACACTTTGGTTCAGCTCTCATATGAGAAGCATCTGGTTCAGTTACTACTGATTGTAGTAAAAGACTCAGGCGCACACTTATTGGGGTGAAAGATTGGTTGAGAAAGATTCAATTTGATTGGCTCAACATTCTTTGATTAGAAAATGGCTGCCTGAATGAAGTCCTAATTAAATATCTAGAGGTTTTTTTTGTTCTGGATGGTCTAGGGGCTATCAAAGATGCCAAGGCCACCTTGCATGTTGACCAGGAAGCAGTTCCATGATTCTTCAAAGGTCTGCCCAGTGCAATATGCCTCACAGGCAAAGGTAGAGGCAGAAATTAGAAGGTATCATCAAACGATCCACTTGGTGGAATGGGCAGCACCGGTCATAGAACACAGAACATAGAGCATTACAGCACAGTACAGGCCCTTCGGTCCTCGATATTGCACTGACCTGTGGAACCAATCTGAAGCCTCTCTATCCTACACTATTCCATTTTTATCCATATGTTTATCCAATGAGCATTTAAATGCCTTTAAACTTGGCGGGTCTACTACTGTTGTAAGCAGTGTGTTCCACGCCACTACTACTCTCTGAGTAAAGAAACTACCTCTGACATCTGTCCTATATTGATCACTTCTCGGTTTAAAGCTATGTCCCCTCGTGCCAACCATCTGAGGAAAAAGGCTCTCCCTGTCCACCCTATCTAACCCTCTGATTATCTTATATGTTGCAATTAAGTCACCTCTCAACCTTCTTCACTCTAATGAAAACAGCTTCAAGTCCCTCAGCCTTTCCTCATAAGACCTTGCCTCCGCACCAGGCAATATCCTAGTAAATCTCCGCTGAACCCTTTCCAACACTTCCACATCCTTCCTATAATGCAGTGACCAGAACTGTACGCAATTCTCCAAGAGCGGCCACACCAGAGTTTTGTACAGCTGCAGCATGACCTCGTGGCTCGGAAATTCAACCCCTCCACCAATAAAAGCTACCACACTGTATGCCTTCTTAACAACCTTATCAACCACAATGGAAACTTTCAGGGATCTATGTACATGAATACCGAGATCTCTCTACTCTTCTACACTACCAAGAATCTTACCATTAGCCCAATTCTCTTTACTCTGTTACTCCTTTCAAAATGAATCACCTCATACTTTTCCGCATTAAACTCTATTTACCACCTCTCAACCCAGCTATGCGGCTTATCAATGTCCCTTGGCATTATCCACAACTCCACCGACCTTAGTGTCATCCGCAAATTTATTAACCCATCCTTCTACTCCCTCATCCAGGTCATTTATAAAAATGACAAACAGCAGTGCCCCAAAACAGGTCCTTGTGGTACACCACTAGTAACTGAACTTCAGGATAAACATTTCCTGTAAACCACCACCCTCTGTCTTCTTTCAGCTAGCCACTTTCTGATCCAAACTGCTAAATCACCCTCAATCCCATGCCTCTGAATTTTGTGCAATAGCCTACTGTGGGGAACTTCATCAAAGGCCTTACTGAAATCTATATACACCACATCAACCACTTTACCCTCATCTACCTGTTTGGTCACCTTCTCAAAGAACTCAGTAAGGTTTGTGAGGCACAACCTACCATTCACAAAACCATGTTGACTATCCCTAATTAACTTATTCCTCTTTAGACGATTATAAATCCAATCTCTTATAATCTTTCCAACTCTACCCATACCCAACTGTCCTACTGATTGTGAAGCCCAATAGATCAATTTGCCTTTATGGGGATTTTAAACAAGCAGTAAACTGGTTTTCGCAGCTGGGTAAATACCCAATCCCTCGCATAGGCAACTCATATCTAAAGGTGGCAGGGGCTGCTGTCCCTCATGAAGCTGGAGATGAACCATACACACCTGTAATTGCAATTAGCTGAGGATTCCTAGACCTGTGCCACAATTAATATGCACAAGGGCTTGTACCAATATATGAGATTGCCATTTGGGGTATTGTCAACCTGTGCCATTTCCAGCAGATGATGGAGAACGTTTTGCAAAGTCTACCCTCGGTTGCCATTTATTTGGATGTTGTGTGAATAACAGGGAAGACCAATAAAGAGCATTTAGAGTACTCGGACACAGTCATTTAACGTTTCCCCAAGGCAGGTATGCCTTAGGAGGGAGCAATGTGTGTTCTAGGCACTCCAAGTGATCTACTTGGGCTACAGAGTTGATAAAACTGGGTTACACCTGTTGGAAGATAAAGTGAGGGTGATCAAAGATGCCTCAACTCCCATATCTGTTTTCCCTTGGGCTGCTGAATTACTGTGGGAAATTCATACATAACCTGGCCTCTGGCCTGGTGCCTTTACATTTGCTATTGACAAAGGGTCGGCCTTGGAAAAGGTCTTGTAGCCAAGACACAGTTTTTAGGGAAGTGAAGAAGAAGTTGACATCAACTAAGGTGTGGGCCCACTATGATCCCAAACGAGATGTGGTGCAGACATGTGATGTCTTCCCCATATGCTGTCAGGTTGGCGCTGGTTCACCAGTGGCACAGTGGAGAGGACCACCCGAAAGCATATGCTTTGTAGACTTTGGCGGACGCCGATCACAAATGCGCCCAGATAGAGAAGGAAGGTTTGGCGGTCATCATTAACGTAAGAATGTTCCAACAATACCTTTATGGATGTAAATTTGTAATAGTAACCCAACACAATCCCCTG